>NW_022990701.1:4898722-5525783 GCF_902827175.1 Gymnodraco acuticeps
ATCATATTTTAGCCACTGAATGCCTCCTATTCAAAGTCGCACAAAAAACCCTGAAAGGCAGCAATGCCACTAACACATTATTAAATCATGGATTTTCAGAATGAATGTGCCAGCATGTGTGTCCCCCACATCTTGTTTGAAGGATTTTACTGTTTCCTCATCACAGAGACTTCAGAGAAGAGCACATTCTGGTATGAATATGTGTGTGTGTGTGTGTGTGTGTGTGTGTGTGCACACATAGACACACATACTAATTCATGCCACCTACAGAGCCACATAACCAGAAAAAGGCAGAGAACAAAGTTAGCAAAAGCGACTTTAATCCTGACTTAATGACGGTGAATCCAGTCATGTGAAGTAAGGTGCACGCACGGAAACACACACGAATACACACACATACAGCACTCGGCCCCAGTTATCACAGGGCAGCAACAACACAGAGGTTTGCCTGTAGTTCAATGTATTGTCTTTTGACTGGGGAGCAGAGTGAGCCCATACACCATGTACACAAGCTAATAGTGTTAAATGTCAGAACAGAAGACATCGCAGTGTTTAACACTACTGTCATCTCTGCTTTCCTTTCCCTTCTACCCCTCTCATTAGTACATTTAAAAGACTTATATAACACTGTTCAACACTCGACAAAAACAAACAGTGTTATGCAATCCCTTGGACCTTGAGCTCTTCACACTCTCTCACACACACTCTCACACACACACACCTGCGCAGGGCACTGGGTGGCAGCTTCCCCGGGCTCCTGTCTGACGGTGTGCTGTAGCAGCTGCCCTGGGCCTCTGGCAGCTCCCCTTTCTCCCGAAGCATGGCGGTGGCTGCGGTGGAAATGATGCTAACGCCATCCCGCACCCGCGTGTCCAGAGGGTACTCCCAGTCATCGTAGGAGACGGAGATCATACCCAGAGGAAACATCTGAGAGGACAGATGAGAACATATTGTGTGAAAGATTCAATTAGATTTGTTTTAAGCATCCATATGTATCTCTTAAAGGTGTCAGCCAGTTGATTTATTGGTTTGGTGTGCCCGTTTCGCATTATTCACATCTGGTTATGAGAAAGGTGTGAATAGCCACAAACTGAATTGCTCATTCAGGTATGGCCTACATCTTGAAACAGGAAAAATTAAGCATTTGAGAAAAAAATGGTTCACTTAGTTTCTTAATATCATTTTACTCAAACAGAACGAGTACAAATAGAAAAATGCCAGCATGCTAGGCTGTCAATCTACTAGACATCTACTCTTGTTTATACATTTTAATTTCGATCCCAATGTGAATCGGTCCTTCTTCTTAAAGAAAGACAGAGGCCTCACATCCCAAAAAAGAGACTTCAGAATGATGGCCAGGAAAATAGAAGATTAAACATTTGAGAGTCTTCCGAGTAAATGTAAGCACATATTGGATATTTTTTCAAATTTGAAAGTGAGGAGAACATTTGAGCTGATTGTAATTTGAATTATTTATACACATAAGACTATCCTATTTAGATAATAGCTACCTTGCTGTCCTACAGTTTCGGAGTGAATGTGTATGCAACGCTTGGCAAACATCCTATTAAGGAGCGGAGAAAATGTTTTCAGAAAGAGATGAATAAAAACAAAGCAGTAAACAAAAAATCTGATACAATAGGAATTATTTGTTCCCAGTGAATATGAATTATCTCAATAATGTGTAAGGATCATGCTTATGGTTTCGTTGGGGAATCTTTGTTCATTTCTGGAAAAAATAAGACAAATAGATGGTTAGCTTAGCCTGGTACAAAGAAACATGGGGAAACAGCTAGCCTCCGAAAGTACCTACATCTGCTTTCCAGCACCTTTAGAGCTCATTTTGTTAAAATATTGTATCTAATTGGTTTAATCGGAACAAAAAAAGTGTCAAAACGAGAGGTTTTGTACTGGCTTTCTTGGTGGAGAGAAGTAACTGCCCTTGAGTCTTGCTTGATCAAATAGAAACTGTAAGAAAGTCGGGCACCCCGACAAATTGTCTTTTCTACAGAAAGGATTAAGCAAAACAAGATATAAAGTGTTGCTAATTGAGCTTTAGAGAGGCTGGTATGCAATTTCAATATCTATTTAACTCTGTATTTTATATTTCCTGTAGAGAATACAGGAGATCAAATATGACAGGAGAGGCAGCAGATGACCTGCAACGGCCTGGATTCAATATCCCTGCTCTTGTCAAACCTCTCAAAAGTGGCCACCTGTTACTACACATGGGGCCTCACTACCTCGGGGGTGAAGTCTGGGTTGCCAGTGGTGAGGCTGGACACAATCCAAATGTAACCGGCTCCTATCAGGCCCAAGGATCGAGCTTCCTCCATTATATACCTGTCAAGGAACAGAGTGAGATAATGAATACAGATTTGCTACAGAAAGGAAGACAGGAACAGCAGAAGAAAAATAAAAGACACTCACACAGCCTCATCCTTGGAGCAGTACAGCAGTATAACGGGACTCTGGATCCTCTTGAGGGCAATGTGTGATTTAGAGTTAGGGTCACCGTCTACAGCATCAAGAGTCACCACACTCTGCAGGTCCCAGCGTACAAAGCTGCAACAAAACACCATTAAATAATGCGCGGTACTTAATCCTGTCAGCTGCCGTAAATAAAGGTTGAAGATGAGATGAGAGTGTGTGTTTGTGGGGGAGTGTATTTATTATGTACCTGTGATCCACAGTTATCTTCAGTGTGCTGATGAAATCCTGGTACCCGGGGAACTTGGAAGTGACGATAGAAAATACATGCCAGTCATACTCCTCCATGATGGAGAGCATGAGCAGAGCCTCTTGCTGCAGAGCGGCACCGAACTGGAAGAACGTGGACTTCTCATCCTGCAACAACACACAGCAGCAGAGACAGTCAGCAGATTTGTCTGAGGAACTGAATTAAATTCAGAAAAGAACAAAAAAGAGCTGGAGTGAGTGCAAATCAGACTCAAAAACCCGGTGGAATTAAAACCATTTTCAATTTTGCAATCAGTGAGTCAGAACCGGAGAGATAAGAGAGAGAGTGTAAGCGCTAGAGAAACGAACGAGGGACAATGGGAAAGTGAGATACTGAGATTCAGTCAACAAGTGAGACTACACTGCAAGAGATTGACTGCTGGCAACAGGGGGCCCTAATGGTCGGAGATAACTGCCTCATAACTCACATGGTTGATACACTTCAGCCCAATACAAGTAGCTAATATAACAACAGCTGTGCATTGTCTCATTGCAAGCGAGCCAAATCCGAATGCTCAACCTGCTCGCTTATTCTGTCTGCTGATGTATTAATAAACTGTTGAAAATGAGTCATTAATGCTGAACATAATCTTCCTGTGGTACACTAACCGCAGAAGATATGGTGTCATTTTATAGCAGTCTCATTCAAAGCAGAGGATATCCTCTATAAACTGTGGCTCAAATGTTCCAGCATTTATTCACGATGCCACGTACAGGCAAATCATTTCGTCTCAGCATTTGAGGGAAACTGGGGGTCGGCCTGAGAGTGGGAGGCAGCAGCAAGCATTACCAAAGCCAAAGCACATATTTAACAGAATGAAACCCAGCGCAAGTGTGAAATATGTTGCTAATGATTGCAGAATGTATGTTTGCATAAAGTGTAAGCTGAGTTTCTCCCCGGGGACACAACAAATAGACAGCGACACAGCCAATCAACCAGAGAGGAGAAAGGAGGAGCAGACAGGGAGAAAAAGAAAAGGCTACAGGGGGGAGTGAGAGGGAGAAAAATGTTCCAGTCTTGAGAGGGAGAAAAATGTTCCAGTCTTGAGAGGGAGAAAAATGTTCCAGTCCTGAGAGGGAGATTGAGATACCTGCTGCAGAAAGAGGTGGAATAGAAGTGAGAGTCTCTGGAGAAAAGTTAAGAGAGATACAGTACGAACTTCAAACCTCACAATGTCCCTCCTGTTAACACACACACAAGCTTACAAACACACACACACACACACACACACACACACACACACACACACACACACACACACACACACACACACACACAAACAAACAAACACACACACAAACACACACACACACACACACACACACACACACACACACACACACACCACACACACACACACACACACACACACACACACACAAGCTTACACACACACACACACACACACACACACACACACACACACACACACACACACACACACACACACACACACACACACATACACACACACACACACCACACACACACACACAAGCTTACACACACACACACACACACACACACACACACACACACACACACACACACACACACACACACACACACAAGCTTACACACCACACCACACACACACCCACACACACACACACACACACACACACACACACACACACACACACACACCACACACACACACACACACCCACTGACATGCTCTGACATGCTCTGACACCCCTCTACAGAGGGCATCAAAGAGTGTGACACATTAAACTTCAAAGCCCACAGAAACACACATGGAGAATCAGCTGTCAGCTCCTGTCTCTGCCCCCACCACCTCCACCTTCATGTGTGTGTAAGAGTATGTGCATGTTGTTGGTGTGTGGTATAAAACCATAGTGTGCCTTTAGTGTCCCTCAGTTTAACAAAAAGCTCACAGCTCAGGCCATCACACACATAAAGCCCCCGCAGAGATTGAACTCCTCCCCCTCTCCACCGCTGCAGAAAAGAGAGGAGGAAATTGTTCTTCAAAAATATCTATCTCACTGTTTCCATCGGTGTGTGTGTGTGTGTGGCTTTATATTTTACTCAGAAGGGAAACATTTATCCTCTGTGTGGCAACAGGCATGTCGTCAGTTGTATGCAGATACAACACACAAGCACAGATACAAACATGCATCCACACCAACTCCCATGCAAGAGTCCAACCAACAAAACTAACTGTTGATTTTTTTAAGGAAAATTCCAATGAAGATCGGGAAGTGTCAGATTACATGTAACAAGATTACATTATCAGGATACAAAACTGTATTCCCATTAAAGTTACATACAAAAGGACAACATGTATTAGATTATATAGACCACTTTTAAGAGGTAAAAACCGAGAGTGAGTGCACATTGATGATGTCTGGACTACTGATATAGCAATATCTATAGGAAAAAAAAAGCTTTTAATACAAAGTAAGTATAGGCTATTATACAAAATATAAGGCTAGGTCAGTATATAACGTACTCTTATCTAATTTTTTTGTATGGCTTAAATTCAAGGACAGTTGTAATAGTGCATTAGGTCAGAGAATAGTGTGTAACAGTTTTTCTGACATAGTATATTTGTCATAACTACAGAATCAGCTTTCTATAAAGCAGATGGAGAAGCTACTAAAGGTACAACTCACAAAGACAATGTAGATATTAAGCCAAGCCGCTGGGATCTGCTCTTTGCTGAGGTAAGGGTATTTAAAGTCACCTTATTAAATGTACATTAGGTCAAGGCTGGACAAAGTGTTGCCTGTCATGGGATCAGAGTGCAATTATAATGCAACATCCTTATACCGACGCAGGGCATAATGATAGGACTAAGCATCATAGACTTAGGATATACAGGATATTTACAGTACATCTTAAGACATTTTGGGTAACTATTTTTGCCATTCTCCTTATTTTTCTCTTCACAGTATGTTTCACCTGAAGGTTTGTTTAAAACTTGTATGATTATGCGGCTACTATATAATAAGCTGGATTCATTGATCAAGCAAAAATGCCAAACATTTGCTGCTTCATGAATATGATGGTGTGTTGCTCTTTACTGCTGCCTTGGGTTTGGGATTGCTAGTTAGACAAAACACACATTTTTCTTCCACTGTGGGGATTTTACAAATTAAATGAATACCAACATCGATTTTTATATCAATAAAGTAAGCCTAATACAAACATACATTATCTTGTCTTCAACTACAAGTGTCCACTGAGGAGTCACATCAGGTGGTAAAAAGCGAGGGTACTGTACATCATAAACAGTTACTAATAACCCAAAATGGTGCTCAACAAAAAAACAGCCAATTAAAAAGTGAGATTGTAACAAATAACATACACTGAGGTGCTGACAAGACGAAGTTGTTGCAGAAGGTGGTACTACATGTCATACACACTCATAACATGCTTTTAACATTTACACCGTTATTATTAATAAATATATTATTTAAGCTCTCACAGTGGACTTTTTCACACACTTCCTTTTGAATACCTCCTCAATCTGAGGAGCAGAGGAGATGATGTAAGAGCAGATGAGAGGAAAGGATGGAGGGCAAGTGGGGAATTCAGAATGAGTCTTTTAAGAAGACTGAGAAGTGGAGGGGGGCGACGATAGTTACTGCTGGTTGCTGAATTATAAAGGATAAAAAGAGACGTTGACACAGACCTGCATCTTCTCATCAAATCACAACAAGTCCACCATGAAGCTCACATATGAATAATGCACAAATACCACACACACACACACACACACGCGCACGCACACACAAACGCACGCACACGCACACACACAAACGTATTTCCACATTTTAGCCCACATACCGTACCTAGAGATTTACTGATGACATTGTGCATCAATTATACAAATAAGTGAACTTCATGTAAAGTTTCAACTACACCCAGACGCATGCACACAGCGCACATACACACACAAATGGTCATGTGAACATGCACAAAGGCCCCTCAAAATATATCTTTACTCTTAAGCCGGCATTCCATTAAATAATAAACCACCAAAAAAAGGCATCTCACTTTTATATAGTCACAACACACACACACAACACACACACACAACACACACACACACACACACCAACACACACACACACCACACACACACACACACACACACACACACTACCACACACACACACACACACACACACACACACACACACACACACACACACACACACACACACACACACACACATCAAACTTCATTATTGTTTACAGCAATCAGATGAAGAAAGTATGAAGTGTGGGAGAGTTGTACAGATTCAGGCTAATGAGAAAGGAACTGACACATTTCTAGAAATCGTTGTGAGACAACATCATGTGGAGCTGAGTCCCACACGTAGTGAAGGTGGATACAAAGAGAGAATAAGCAGACAAATGACAGGGAACAATAATAGTAAAGCTGGTAGTAGGCAGATGACATTGGGCAGCACAAAAGAAGAGGATATAGCTAGTGTGCAGAATAATTAGATAAGGTGGTGATGAGGCCAGCAATGTGCAATATTAATATTTAATGCATAGGTCAGTTAGGATTGCGCAGCCACATTAAGTTGGCCTGACAAAGTACGGCCTCCAGATGCTACCAAGTACCATCCTGCTTAAGACTACACAAAAGTGCAAACAAACTAACATGGCAAATAAGTTCAGTGTCAACAAACTGATGAGTGCAAGGGTCATAGAAAAAATAAACCTCAGTACTTCTTATGCAAATTATATTCTGCCCACAGCTGAGTTGTAGTGAGAAACAACATCATTTTAGCCTGGAGAATTAAATATTAAAAATCATTGGCTGCACAGAGCAAACAAATGAAAATCAAAGTACCCGAGACTTCAGGCACAGGTAACACCCTGATTTACTATACACCATTAACATTTAAGATTATGCATGAGATCTCTAGAAAGCACATTTGAAATCAAGGTTATGATACAGTTATAGAAATGTCCTGTCCAAAGTATGAAAGTTATGTGAATATGTTCCACCAAGGTGAACATAAAATAATAAAATCACAGTTGAACTTCAGGTCATGGATGTCTAGTTGCGGAACCAAGCGGATATTCTCATGGGATTTTTTTAGAAGGTGAGTCTTAGGTGACTGAGAAAGGCAAATCATTATCTGTCCAAAACATAAAGGACTGCAGCTTTTAAAGGTGGTTTACTGGGTTCAAAAATACAATACTGTCAGATTATGTAGAATAGACAGTAAAATATTTAAATACAATTGTATTTGTGCCATTTCTTATCTAAAAAGTCTTTAATAAAAAGGTGTTGCAAAAAGATGGGTGGCCGTTATCAAAGTTGTATCTAGGTTTCCCTGTATTAATAACACAGAGGATTGCATTACGTTTCCATATAGTGGCATTGCTTATTTGGACACTTAAATGCAATACTGCCATCCCTTACATTTTTATTAACTTTCCTTCTATTACAAGTCAAGACATATGCCCTGAAAAATGATAGTGTGTTGAAAAAAATCAGATCAGTGTATCACAGAATAGCATAGGAGAGTATCTTAATACCAGTTGTAGTAGTCAAACTTGTGATGCTATCTTTAATACCTGACCTGAAACAAGATTAGAGCATGTGGGGTGATAGACAGCCTGTTTCTAGTATTTAAAATATTCTTAAAATCCAGGTTACCTCGGGTATTACAGCGGATATTTTTGTAAGCTAAATTCCATCTGGCAATGTTGGACCTTATCAGTGTAATTAGGATTAATTGGACTATGAGTAGGATATGTTAGAGTGAGGAAAGTTAGTCACACTTAAAAGGGGCTTGTAAAACTGCACGCTACACTGATAGACAGACACATTTTCTGCTGCAGCATAATTCTGTGTAAATTCTCAGCAGATGTTCTGCAAACCCCAGTGCTAACAAACACTGCTCTAAATCTGTCCACTAACAAAGAATTAGCTCAGGAAAGCCACTTACAAACAGTAGACTAGGAGAGGAAGCCGTTGTCATTTGACCAGCATCCGAAGTAGCATCCAGAATATCCGGAAAAAAAGACAAGAGAAGGGCTGTTTATGTTTTAAAAGCTCCCGTTTGCCATTAGGAGTTATACATGGTAAAGACAAATACCAAGCAATAACAGGTTTTGACCGGTCAAAGATAACCGCAGTTCATAATATATTTCAACCCAGTCTCACGGCATTTCGTGTTCACCAACACGATTTTAATCTATTGATTCGTGTTCACCAACACGATTTGCCCCTTTTTTTCGTGTTGCACAGCACGATTTTAAAAGCAATGTATTTCTACTGCCTGCAGCACGTCTTTTCTCCGGTCGGGTCGAGGAAGACCGGAAGCTGTGTGGTTCATAAAAACATGTTCTTACTCAATATCAAGCCACAGTTATTGCTTTTATTTGAATCGTATAATATCGGACTTTTGTTGCCGTCTGTGAGGAAAATAAATGGGGCTCAGAGCCTCAGGATACTGAAATCTGTATTTTTTAATTTGTTATTCTTTTCAAAATAACACACTGTTATTTACTCACCAATAACACACAATTATCCTTGCTTTTATTTATTGGTTTAATTCCATAATCTCTGGCTTTTTTGGCGTCAGACAGGAACTGAATTTCAAAATAAAAATAACCGGAAAACAGACGTAGGCATTTCGAGCGATTACCCAAGATCCTCAGCTATGGTTTTAAGATCGCTTATTGGATGTTTTAGCCGCAATGCATGCTGGGATTTGGTGTTTATATGATACGAAATCCGGAAAACATTTTAAAAGAATAAATAAGACTTAATTCCGAGCGCTCTTGCTTTTCTCTTTGAAAGTCATCACATAACGGCATTGTAATACACGGTTCGGCTGCATTGTATATTACAGATCTGCCGTAGTTCTTTATTTATAGAGCCCTGATGAGAAGACCTTTGGAAAAACTGAGAAAATGCCGGCCGAAACTGAATACTTGACGTGGATCATAAATATATTCAACAATTAAACAACATCTTCAATTTCTCTTCACACAATACGTCTCCTTGCAGTATCAACACTAATTCGGCTGACTTTTACATTTGATCTAATTCACAGATAGGTTATATTTACACCATAACGGTGCACAGCTGATATAAAAGGACTGTAGTTTTTAAAGATATTACTGATTTTCTTTGAATGTAAGAATGTAAATACTGAGTCTGAAATAGTATAGCAATATGCTGTAAAATTATGTGAAAGCATGCATAAAACTACACATCTTCAGATGTTGTACGAAAACACAAGTGTCCTACACTAATAATACAAAGTTATTATGGCTGTGTGCACCTCCTAGTGGTTAAAGCACGTTATTGAATTATTGTGTTTTATTTGATTAAAAAAATATTAAGAGTACATACTTTCATAGGGGGAAAGTATAAATATAGAATATAAAAAATCAAGAAGATACTATAAGTGATCTCTACAATAAAAACAGTTTAGTGCAGAATGTACAAAGATATTAATAGGAGGAGGTGCAAAACAGAAAAAACGAATTAACCTTTATTTAAACATTAAATAACAGATTAAGGTCTTCTTTTAAATAAGAAAAAAACTTTGGGGGTATCTATCTACAGATAAATATTAAGCCTGACAAGTACTTAACGTCTAATATATTGCTTTCCTGCAATGTTAACTATATTGAAGCACTATTTTAACTGATATTATACATATGAATTATACTCTTGTGCAGAATATGACAGTTTAATGGGTGGAGGTACACACATATTGATAGATGTCTTGTAATGCACTGTTGAGGAACCTGTGAACCAATTGTTTCATTCATTGCATAACTACACCGTAGTTGTGTATATGATATGTCAATAAACCTTTGAAAATCTTGAAAGGGGATGTGCAAAATAGCCATAATATACAGTCTTTAATTAACTATTAGTAGAGAATAACGAGTAATGAATATACTTTATTACTCGTTTCCATTCATGTCAATTGCAGATCGTCTTCTCAAGCACCAACTATCAAATATCTCTCCTGATTGTTGGCACTTGACAATCACCTTACCTGAATTTTACTCAGGTGTAACTAAAGTCTGATTTAAGGGTTGTTTATATTTCACATAATTAATCAGAATCTGCAAAGGAACTCAAATAAATGCAGTGGAGTAAAGATACCAGGTTAACCTCTGAATTGTAGTGGGAGTAGAATTACAAAGTAACAATGAGCTGTCCTGTGGGTATTAATGCTGCGCATTATGGACACAAGCGATTTTCACCCATTTATTAATTATATGTTTTACATTTGATAACACCAATGTGTTTAATACGGGCAACTTCTAATTGTGGGGAAAACGAAAAACGTTCAGTAGAGACGTCCCATAGAACATTTTGCGAAACACAATAGCCAGCATGTGTAGTTCTGGGGGGGCGTTCGATTCCAGTTTTGGATAGTCTGGCGTGGTTTCGTTCCATTTCACACAGCTGTTGACGCTCTGCGTACCTTACGGGGACTGTAGTCCTAAACGATAGCTGGGGATTATGGGTAGTGTAGTGTCTTCGGCCATCCTAAACTCAGAAATGTTGACAATCGCAATGATGCTCGAGAATGTCCCTTATAGGCCTACGTCTGTTTCCGGTTATTTTTATTTTGAAATTCAGTTCCTGACGGACGCCAAAAAAGCCCGAGATATGGAATTAAACCAATAAATAAAAGCAAGGATAATTGTGTGTTATTGGTGAGTAAATAACAGTGTGTTATTTTGAAAAGAATAACAAATTAGAAGGAAAAAAAGATTTTAAAAAATACAGATTTCAGTATTCTGAGGCTCTGAGCCCCATTTATTTTCCTCACAGACGGCAACAAAGTCCGAAATTATACGATTTAAAATAAAAAGCAATAATTGTGGCTTGATATTGAGTAAGAACATGTTTTTTATGAACCACACAGCTTCCGGTCCTCCCACGACCCGACCGGAGAAAAATACGTGCTGCAGGCAATAGAAATACATTGCTTTTAAAAATCGTGCTGTGCAACACGAAAAAAGGGGCAAATCGTGTTGGTGCACACGAATCAATAGATTAAAAATCGTGTTGGTGAACACGAAATGCCGTGAGACTGGGGTTGTATATTGAGTAGGGCATCTGGAGACTATATTGAATCTTGCCTTTTCGTAAGAGCTATTGTGAATGGGTGGGAATAGAGTGATTAATGTGACAGGTATTGAAAGTATTTTGGCACAAAAAGAGAAACCTACACATAAACATTGATTTCTTGGTGTTTTAATTATTCTACGGATTTTTCAGGAACAAGTAAACTGCTTTGTAATCAGCTTGATACAAACGTGTAACATCAAACAGCATTATTTGAACGTAGCTGAGAGCTGTGAACAGGGACAGCAACCTCGACAACCTCCACAGCAGAGACAGTTGCATTAACATTTTCTTGACACTAACAGAATGTAAAGGGCTGGTTCATCAATAGGCTAACAAGCAGCGGCCCCTCAAGAACTGAAAGCTCTTCAGTTTAAGAACACAGAGACAGGTCCCAAAGCCCACATCCACTATCCGAACATACTTTCTACATCCCCAGGATTGACAGAGCTATAACATTTAGCATGCAGACATCGGCCTCCCAATGCCAACAAAAGGCTACTTTAGTATTTAACAAGAGGTAAGTCCCAATGCTTAAATCTACTGTAGTATTTAACAGCCTCACACTCCCCAGGCAAACGCAGAATAGCATTTAACATGGAGCAGAGCCCCCAAGCTAGCAAAGGCTAGCTCAGACTAGTGAACCATTAGATCTCACCGCTAACTTTGACAAGCATGTAATGGACAAGCGTTGCGGCCATGGACTGAGAAACAGCGAACAGCACTACGACACAACCTCAGAATGGATATGGGACTTAAATGCAGCACGTCTCCTGACACTTGGAAAAACATGTTCCTGCTTCCGACCAAACACTTACTTTTTCCCACAGAAAAGTTTAAAAGAGTCTTATGTTATTTTGCTTCGGAGATATCCAGCACTCAAGCAGACTTTCTGGATAGGTCGGTATTTCGGTAGAGTTGTTAACTGCGTGACAGAAAGTGATGGAAGCAAAGTAGAAAAATACCTCTCCTCAAAACAGTGATGGGTTTTTATGGACATGGTTGGTAATGCAAAGAATATAAAAGTCTTCTGCTTTTATACTCAATTGTTGGCACAAAAATGCTCAAGGCAGCACATCCCATAAATAAATGAAGAGTCTGGTTGAAAAGATTTGAATCAGACGAATCTGAGATTTTATTTGATAATTTATATTTTGGAAAAATGATATATGGTTTGAAAAGGTATGTCGTGTTTCAATTGTCGGGTGCAATTCCAAGCTCCTGAAATTGCACAACTCAAACTTCCCTATTGACAACAAGTGGAATTCACACCATACTGTGTTGGGAGAGTTACTATAAATTCATTACTATCAAAATGTGAGCCCTAAATACTCGACAGGTTTTTGGTTGGAGTGAAAAGTGTTCTTTTGCTTAATAGATTCAGATCTTTATTGCCTTGTTATGCCTCAGAGAGTTAACCTCTCATCGAGACACTTAATTTGTGTCTAGGATGTGCTGCCGTGAGCAATTATTGTGCATAACATTTAAGTGGAATTCTAGTTTAATTTTAATTTTTTCCCCCATTGCTATTGCTATCCCAATTGGACAAATCCTCCGTCAACACCAACTCCAGTTCCACTGTTATGCTGATGACACGCAGCTCTACCTCTCAACAAAATCAATTTCTCCAACCACACACTCCCAGCTCAGCACCTGCCTCACTGACATTAAAATTTGGATGCAAAACAATTTTCTAAAACTTAACTGTGACAAATCGGAACTTATAATCATTGGCCCAAACTCACTTACCCGCTCAACCCAAGATTTTTCTCTTACCATCGATGGCTCCATTGTCAACCCCTCCACTCACATCCGTAACCTTGGCATCATCCTCGACCCCGCCCTCACTTTCCTCCCTCACGTCAACCAGGTCACAAAAAAACGCATTCTTCCATTTAAAGAACATCGCCCGCATTAGACCCTCCCTCTCATCGACCGCTGCTGAAACTCTGATCCATGCCTTGATAACATCCCGACTGGATTACTGCAACAGCATACTTTTTGGATCACCTGCATTCACACTAAAAAAACTTCAATATGTCCAAAACTCAGCTGCCCGCTTGCTCACCTCCACCCGACACTCCGACCACATCACCCCTATCCTCCATGACCTCCACTGGCTCCCCATCAAACACCGCATTGACTTTAAAATATTACTTTTCACTTTCAAAGCCCTCAACAACCTTGCCCCCCCCTACCTCTGTGACCTCATCCAACGACACACCCCCACCCGTCGCCTCAGGTCTGCTGAAGCTAACCTACTGCAGCCCATCAGGACAAAGCTCCGGACCTGGGGTGACAGGGCCTTCGCTGCAGCCTCCCCCACACTCTGGAACTCCCTCCCCAGTCAGATCCGCCAACACTCTCACATCATTCAAACAATCTCTCAAAACTCACCTTTTCACTCTTGCCTTCAACTCCTAATCAACTAACCCCTTGCCCTTATTCCTCCTAGCTTAGCACTTTCTACTTTTGTTGTTATTTTTGTTTTACTTGCTTGTAAGCGCTTTGAGCACCAGGAAAAGCGCTTTATAAATGTAATGTATTATTATTATTATTTATTAATGTCCATAAAAACTGAGAACCCACCGCTGCCTCTGCCACAGAGGAACTAATACACTCTGTTCTACTGAAGGTTTGCTCTAATTATCTCAGGAAAGTCATAGACTCACATTTGCTTTCCAAATTCATTAAAAACAGTTTGCAGACATATTGCTGCCTTGAGAACGAACAGCCATCCATCATACCCACGTAATATATTTATTTCCCGTCAGCGTGTCATTTGAAAATCTTTACAATCTTTGTCAGTATTTCTTTTGTGTTGCAAAAACCAATTATCAGATACTAATACGTGATGAGATTATCAAGAGATTAGTGATTTGTTAATCCAGTGTCACACTCCTGGTAACGCGTCAGATATATGTTTACAGAGGTTAAACCAGGTAGAAAATGTATTTCCAGATAACCTTCAACTTTGTATCTTATCCGAGAGTTTGATATGTTATATAATGCATTTACTGCAGCTGCTAATATTTCAGTTCATGGATAAAAGCAGTTTTGTTTTTAATAAATGAGGAATTATTCATTTTCTAATAATCAGTGAGTGGATGGTCAATTGTAGTGAAAGTTAGTATAAAACAAATTTATATATTTGTGTGTGTGAAGTGTTGATACTTCAGAGTATATTGAATGAAAAAGGGAAACTGGTAAATAAACAATAATGACTGTAGAGTAAATAGAGAGCAGTTGTCAGACACTGACAAATAAATCATACAAATATGCAAGAGAAAAAACCTAATTTGAGGCTCTGACTGAGAAGCAAAAACACACATTTAAAAAAGAATTAAATAAGCAAAGCTTACTAATGCAGATTTTATAAACACCATTAAGCCTAATCAGGACAGCAACAAAGCTTTCTAGTGTTTGGATTGATCAAAATGTAAACTTGAGCACAGGTTCAAGTTGAGTCAGGTTAATGTTCTCATTGATACGGTACGTTTTTGATAAATAACCTATGGAAAAGGAGACGTGGTTTTGAGCTGAATTTAAAAAACACTGTGTGTGTTCCAAGAAACAATCCATCAAGTATGCCCTATAAATCAGGAGCCATACTCTGCACTGCTGACTCTCTCACATATGCTGCTTCATCAGCGTGTGAAGAATCAACTAGAATATTACGAAGAAAAGACGTAATTATGTGGAGGACGTAAATAGATTTCTAGCAGAACTTCAACAAAGCACATTTTATAGGATGGCAGAAGTAAGCTTGCTGAGCTCCGATAGCTAAATGTGTCTCCTGAGTGGTAGCCGATGGTTGTGCGCTCGGCTGGTCCTGCCTATCCAAGTGTCAGAATGCGGCTCACGGCAGAGGCTAATCACAACACCTGTTTAGAGGAGATTACTGCAGGATCCGCCAGAATGCTGAGAGGCCTCTGCTTTATTAAAAGGGAAGTGTCTGTCCAGGCTGTGACATCTGCACACACACACACACACACACACACACACACACACACACACACACACACACACACACACACACACACACACACACACAACACACACACACACACACACACACACACACACACACACACACACACACACACACACACACACACACACACCACACACACACACACACACACACACACACACACACACACACACACACACACACACACACACACACGCACGCACACGCATCTGTGTGGCAGAAAGAGAATAGGAGGCACGCGGCTGTATGTGTGTGTGCTGTTAGAGTAATAATAATGGTCTGACTTATAGAGCTTCAGAGAGAAAGAGATGTTAATGTTGTTTCATCCCCCTACATTGAAAATTAATGACACAGCCAACCCTATTCCTCCCTCGATTTCTCTCTTCCCCCACCGGTGAATGAATTTAAAACAGCTCAAGAACTGAGCAGCACCCAGCATCCTTCTCCCTGCTCTGTCAGCCTTCATTGGCAAATCAAAGAATAACCAGTTTGATATTTATAGCCGAAGTGCCTTTGGGTGAAAAGAATCCCACTCTCACTCTCTTTCTTTCTCTTTCACTGTCTCTCTCAACCCACTGACGGTGACTTCGTTGGACTTTGGAAACCTTAGGCCTGGTGTAAAAATGGCACCAAGCGGTGAGTCAGCCCATCCCAGTTGACTACCTCAGCTTTGTTGATTGCTGGACCTGGCTAAGCAGGCCAAGTGCCTCAGGTGTGAGAACAGGACAGCCAGTCGGAGATGAGGTCAGGGCACTTCTCCAGTGGAATCTGGCTGGTGTAGAAATACCACGAGCCAGAAGATTTTTTTTAGCTTTTAGAGAAGAGCTGCAGGCCCTGCTGAATACTTAAACATTGGTTTATCCCCATTTTGGTTAAAATTACATTAACCCAGTGTTTTATAAGTAAGCTGTTGACAGCAGAGGCATAATGTTTACGAAATACCACAGAAGATGTTTATACAATGACACAGGCTTCCAGAGGGCATGGTCGATGGGTGCAGGGTGAATTCTGGGAGGAACGCTGAAAAGTGGTGAAGGTTTTTTTTGCAGAGATTGTTTGCGGGGAGAAAGGGGGGGGGGGGTTAAACAAATCACTAATTCTGCAGAGGAAAGAAAAACGGCAGCTGAAGGGGGATTCATTCATTATATATAAGCCTTACTCAGGTCTGTGTAAGCCTTTTCATACCAAAAACACTCCCACGACACTATTGTGCAGTCGCTCTCACTTTTTGAAATACACACGTACAAATCGTGTTGCTACGTTTATTTAAACCATTCAGCAACAGGCGTTAATCCTCTCATTCCCACCGTTGCTAAATTTGCCCTACTGTTTCCCCAATTTAACTCCACCACTGGTCTCCTCTATTCCCCATCTCCCCCTGCTCCTCTCTCATCCCCCGTCTCCCCTGCTCCTCTCTCCTCCCCGTCTCCCTCCTCTCCTCTCTCCTCCCCTCCCCAGTACAGCTACTTGTTCTCATCGCTTTTGTTCACACGACAGTCGCCATCCACTGTTACCATGGCAAATCAATGGTCAGTCTACAGATGGGAGCAGATTCATTGCGCACAAACTGACACGCACACACACACACACACACACACACACACACACACACACACACACACACACACACACACACACACACACACACACACCACACACACACCACACACACACACACACACACACACACACACACACACACACACACACACACACACACACACACACACACACACACACACACACACACACACACACACACACACACACACACACACACACACACTTTGCTTCCCGCTTTGGCATTCCACCATACTGGTAATGGATAGGTGTTGATGTTCAGCATGATTGAGTGCACACATGTGTGTGTGTGTGTGTGTGTGTGTGTGTGTGTGTGTGTGTGTGGATGTATGTGTATGCGGTCAAAGATCAGATAATTAAATCTATTTCCTTTACTAATTAAAGGAAGGCAGTGCTCCCCAAGGAAAAGAGAGCATACCGAATGTCAGGGCAGGGTGTGTTAGAAGTGATAACCCCACAAACACACACACACACACACACATACAAACTCTCAAATGCACACATTTATTTTGGCGGTGTGTATATTATTTCTGCTGTGCATCCGTAGGGGTGGGTTGTATGTGTATAGATGTGTTTGTCCATCAGTGTACGACTGTACGTTCACAAAGTTAGAGTTAGAGCAGCTACATGGCAGATGCTTCAAGCCAGTGGCTATTAGACAGCAGAGCAGAGATAATAGGCTACGGCTGCCATTACCTACTACGCCCTATTAGCCAGTGCCCAACCTGGAGACAAACAGACAGACACACACACGGGGTGTACTTGCGCGCTTGTATTTTTATATTCTGTATCTGTGGGTGTGCATGAGTGCGCTCTATTGGACAGTGCAAGCTTGGAGAGATAGATGAGAGGAGAAGGGAGGAGACAGGAGCGATAGAGAGGAAGGATGGAAGGGCTAATTTACCAGGCCTCCTATTAGTGAGACAGATCTTTTTCAGATTGGGAGGGGAGGTCAGGCAAGACTGGGAGAACGGGAGGAAGTAGAGGAAGTGCTAACACATTCAGAAAACAAAAGTGCATTA
Organism: Gymnodraco acuticeps; assembly: GCF_902827175.1. NCBI lineage: Eukaryota > Metazoa > Chordata > Actinopteri > Perciformes > Bathydraconidae > Gymnodraco > Gymnodraco acuticeps. The sequence continues at coordinate 4,917,157 of NW_022990701.1, forward strand.
CAGTCCATGTAAGCAAGAAGATGAGCTGAGAAGTGACAGGGAGAGTGGAGGGGAGGCAGGGTAGAGTGACAGAGAGGGAGACTAAGAGAAAAAAGAGAGATATGCAAGAAAACCCCCTCCATGTGACATTCAATAAAAAAGAAACAAGAGAGACACCTCAGTTCCAATATCTGACTGTCTCCGTTGACGTTTCCTGGTGTGCATGCGTGTGCTGAGGAGAGTGCGAGTGTGACACATATCACATGCCGGCTCTATATATCCATCTGTCTATCCATCCACCCCTCCTTCCATCCTTCTGTCACCAGCCGGTTTGATGCTGCAGTTCTCCGTGCAGACTTTGCCAACGCGGCTGCTCGAGTGGAGAGCCGCGCAGATCAGGATGGAGGCTCTAGTGCTACTGACTGGGGGGTTACTCCACAGAGCCGCATAGAGAGGGGGATTTGGTGGGGTGGGGGAAGGATGATGATGATGATAATGATAATCAGGCACTGTTCACTTCACATCCCCTTCTCCCTTTCCTCCATCTCTCTGCCTCCCTTCCTGCTCAAGACTCTTTACAGAAGTTTGAGCCACTGGGAGATCATTAGCACATGATCAAACCCCAACACTCACTGTCCACACACACACACACACACACACACACACACACACACACACACACACACACACACACACACACACACACACACACACACACACACACACACACACACACACACACACACACACACACACACACACACACATACATAATCACACGTACACTTAGAGAAAGAGTACACAGACCACACACACCCACACAAAAAAAGGAAATGGGGGCACACAGAAGAGCACTGCAGCTTGAAATCCAAAACACAGAGCAAGGGAGACAGTGTGTAACCTTTTGTGTGTGTGTGTGTGTGTGTGTGTGTGTGTGTGTGTGTGTGTGTGTGTGTGTGTGTGTGTGTGTGTGTGTGTGTGTGGATGTGTGGATGGGAGAGGTGAATTCAAAAGCAGTCGAATGAGATTTTGGGAAGAAAAAGGATTCATTGAGCATTATTTCTTCATTTGAAGAGGGACAAAAACTGTCTGCACCCCCTAATCTGAAACAGAAAACACACATTTACTTCAACAGACTTGACAGACGTGTGCGCATACACTTCGCCACATGCACACAAACTGAGCCTCCGCCCACACATCACAAGCCCATTCAATGACTCCCAGCAGCCTTTCTCTCCTACACTGTTTCTAGCACACAGATAAAGAAAAGTTGTATTCACACACATGCACGCAGAACTTATATTCTTCTCTCCCGCTTTCTAGACAAATGCATTCATGCATGCACGTACATGCACTGCAGCACCCAGACATGCACACACACACACACACACACACACACACACACACACACACACACACACACACACACACACACACACACACACACACACACACACACACACACACACACACACACACACACACACACACACACACACACACACACACACACACACACACACACACACACACACACACACACACACAGTCACAGTCAGTCTCTCCATCAGGAGTGTGTTGAATTATTCAGTCTGAGGGAAGTACACAAGACTGGAGTGTATTCAGCACTGGCCTCAGGGCCGGCCTCTGCTCTAAAAGCATGATGTCATAGTCAGCTTTCTCCTCCTGTCCCTCGCCTCATTCTTTTTACCCGTCGCCTTTTAAACCATCTCCCCCTTGCTATCATTAGATGGCTCAATTTGGCTTTGATGGAACATTTGATGCTTGATTGAGTCAAGAAAATCCACGATGTGTTTATCCAACCAAGCATATGTGCAAACAAATAAAACAGTTTAAGAAGAAGTTTAAATAGTAATAAGAGTTGTCGTGCTTTAAAAGTTTATTATAAACTGTCAGACTAGCCATGCACATTTTTTCTTTCCACTTCTTTCTCTTCTAATCTCTACCTCATTCGTTCCATCTCATCCTTTTTTTCAACCCTCGCTCCCCTTCCTTCTGCAGGTTTGCCAGCTGTTCTGCTGATCCACCGAAGCCTCCCTCAGATGTAGGTCACTCTCTCAATTAAGGCAATTAGCAGAAGCCGGGTGAGACTGAGAAAGAGCCGCTCTCATTACAGCAACAGGAGCCATAGACCCGCATCACAAGCATAGCACTTAACACTCCACTTGGCACCTGCATTAGCCCTGCCTAGCGCCAATCTGCCAGTTTTGGCGCTAGGTAAGAATGAACTTGTTCTAGCACTGAATGTGCCCCCTACTGAAGGAACAAAGCACGCCGTTTAAAACAGTATTCATACTAGATTAGTTTTACGCTGTGATTTCACGGTTCGTTTAAAGGATAAAGTATCTTCTCTGGTCTGTCATAACTGCACAACTTTTAAGTAAGAAAACCTCAGGAAACTCATCACTGCGGAGAGGAGAGAGTCACACCTCACGGAAGCGATGCTTGTCTTTGAGGTCAAGCATCTTTCCGCCTCCAGTACATGTATAATGACAATCTGCTAGCTGCCACACAGGAAACCCATTATTCAGATTATGGTGGTGTCACTTTGAACTGCATTGCTATTATCAGATGACATTTGAGTGTGTTGTTCCTGTATCATTTTTCTTTTTACATTTTCCATATACGCTCCACCAAGGCTGAGTTAATACACTTTTTTATATTGTTTTGTTACACACGCTGTTCCTAAAGGTAACAAATAAACTTCAAAACAGACACATGAACACATGAACTGTCAAGAATTAAAACTATATATTAGTCTGGTAATACCATTAACAGAATAGAGCATTGAAACTAATCACACGTGGAGAGGAGATAGTTGGACATGTGATGTCAGCATCTGCAGTGTGCTGATCTGTGATTCAATCTTTTCGGATGTGTCAGGCTTGTAGCACCGCCGGCCATAATTAATTGGCTGCACTCGTGTAGGCCTCCCTCAGATTAGTCCAATCCAAATCTTCTGCTAGCTAACCTCGTACCAATAACAGCTGATTAGTCCTGGTCTGGAGAACAATGTTCTGGGATGCATCACCATCAGCGAGCCCAGCAACACCTCTGGCCATCATTAAACTGCTGCAGCGAGGTAGGCCATTTTGTTCCATATTGCTCATATGCTCCACACACTCACACACAATAACACACTGCTGGGGTGCAATTAATAATGGTTTAATTTTGTTTATGACATCACATGTTCACGTAATTATGATACATTTCTTTCCTCCGAACTGATTCATATAAAAAAATTGCAATCGTGCAGCTCAGCTATTAGGTCTGTTGAAATTTAAATGTTTTAAATTACCCGCACAAAAGTAATACTTAAACCTCTTTTGTCCAATACTGAATAAGTAATACTGGGCAACGGGACATTAAGCTGAGGAAGTACGTTTGCACTGTGTATATTTCACGAGACACGTGGTTGGCGGTGTTATTCTATACACGACACCATTACCATTCTGTCTATGCAGCTTTAGTTTAGGCTTAGCGACTATAGAATAACCATTTAATTGTATTTGGTGCCTTGAGTCTATTTGCAAGTCTGGATCATTACCGACATTATCCTCTTTGTTGTGGGACTAATTTAAATATTTTCTCACTGTCACAATGTGGACTTAATATTACATTATTGGGAGATGCTGAGGAACAGGTTTAACCAGGGGCGTTTCTTGGACCTGGAAACATTAGGGGCTTAGCCCACAGTGGCGGCCAGATATTTTTCTTTTGGGGGTGCTGTGGGGTAGCTTGACGTTTCATAGAGGGTGCTCAAACATGTAGGGTTTCCCATTAAGGTACCGGGCACTACAGTGGAATTGTCTACTGCAACACTCCCCACACACACATACACAGTACACCCACGACTCTTACAATGAAAGCTCGATAATCAGCTCAGGGCATATAGGTGTAAGCAGGGGTAAAGTGCTATTTTTTGGCGGACCTCACCTCCTTCGGGCAAGCTTCTCCAGGAAGATTTTTTTTTTTAATATTGAAGTTAAAAGCATCAATCTGGTGCACTTTGAGAGCAAAATTAAGAGATCTATGGATAGCCTACATCTCTCAACATCCATTTGAAACAGAACTGTAAACAGATTTTCTTTTTCTTTATGGATATTTTACTAATCACTCCCCTTTTAAACTGCATTCTTGTTTTACTGTCATATAGTATTTCATAACTGTTTTTCATTTATTCTCTTATTTTTTTTATAACTATAATGATCGTATGAAGATGTGCCTCGGAAATAATCTTTTGAATAATTCGTGACCAAACCGTTTGAGACCCACTGAGATAGCTTAGACTAAAGTTAACTATCTAATTCTAAACACTCAGAGAGTCCTTTAGCTCACCTGTGTCTCTCAGTCTGACAGGAGAGGACTCTCCTCCAGCAGCTTGTTGTGGAACAAACAGCTCCTTATGTCCGTTAGTGCAGCTAGCTAACCAGATGCTATCAACACGGTCGCTGCTGGCACCGGTGCGCTCTCTCTCTCGCTCGCTCAATCACAATACATGTGCTATTGCCACACACACACAGAGCCGAGCTTGAATGACACAAGCACACGTTTATTTCCATGCAACTCTCTGATTGGTCTGGTGTCTTGCCTCTGTTGCATTCACTGAACACGGGAAATTGCACTCCTGCCGTCCTCTCTAGTGTAATGATGAGGTTCAGGTAAAGCACGGTTATATTATTGAGGGAGAATTGTCCGAGGCTACAGAAAAAACATTCGGGACATCCCAGGCCAGGCAACGCTACTGGGTTTAACCATTTTGTTGAATATGCCTTTTTTAAACATTTCTTAAGACTTTATTGTCATGGTTTTGGTGTACCGTAAGAAGTGTATGGCATAGTTTTGTGGGCTGTGTTTAAAACCAAAAAGCGTTTTCTATTGATAGTAACTTGGCTTTTCCAACGTGGTGGGTTTGTGCAGGGTGTCCAATTATTAGTTTGCAGTGTTTTATCTTCATCACCCTAGCAGCTCACTTGGAACCTGAGCTGAAGCACCACATACTACATGCTACCCACATATTTTGCAAATGGAAAACCAAAAAAGAAGAGATTTAGTTAAGTGCAGTTATGCTGTAGAGTATGCAGTGGAAATGTGGCATAAGACACCTTATAAAGTAATCTTTGGAAGGTGACATGGTAAACAGATTTGAACCAAAATGTGAAACTATATACTACCGATTGGCAGAGTGAGGTTGAAGTCTCTGTCTCACTTAAGATGTTTATGTTTAATATGTCGAGGTTGAAAGCAAATTAAAAAAGCGTCTGGTAGAATTAACGGTTGTGCGTGTGAGCACAAACGATCTGCTGTTTGGCAGTGATGAGCTGCTGCAGTATCTTTACACTATTAATCATCTTCCCCATGACTAACACTGATGGTGTCATGCAAGTACAGCCCGAGACAGGCCACACACACACGTACTGTAAATCTTCACATCCATCTCCCTCGCTCTTGTTCTTTCTCTCTTTCATCCACTCAAATCGCCTCGTACTTAACTGTTACCATATATGGTTCAATTATTCTACAAGCCCTCTCAATCACCTCTCTTTCTCTCCACACTTCCTCTCTCTCTGCTCTCTCTTCCTCTTGAACATCTAATATCACTGTGATCATCTGTGTTTTCTCCATCTTTCTCTTTCTCCCTCTCTCTTCCCCATGTGTCCCCCTCTCCTCCCCTTTGTCTCCCTCATCATTCCTCTTGCTGCTGCTATTGCCTCCCTCATCCTCTCCCTTTCCCTCTCCCTCTCTGATCTGCTCTGAGAGTGTTATTTATACAGCAACAACCCACGCAGAGTAGAGCAGAGCAGAGCAGGGATGGGAGTTTGACTTACCAAAGTGGGCATCACCTCAGAAACACAACAAAACTATTCTCTCCTTTACTCCATCTTTCCTTACACCGCTCCGGTTCTGTCTCTTTATCTCATCACAACTTCACGGTTCATACTTTCTGACTGACACAACATATTTAATAGTTCAATAGCAGGCAGCAGCTGAAATGGAGGATTGAGCATCAGTTGCAGATCCACTGCTGACTGAGGAGATAAAAAGTAAAATATTAAACATACTAAATTCAAGGAATGCTAAGCATCCTTACTAAGAAAGGATGCAATATGGAAGAGTTTAGGGTTAATGTGAATATATATGTAAATAAACACTCGTAAAATAATATTAAAAGGGTTGTATTTGAAAGCATCTTTCATGTTATCTAAAAAGAAAATGGCTTTGTCATTTTCTGTCATTTCCTGATTTGGACATGAATTATGTAAAGTGAGTCAGAGCTCTGTATGGAGGTCAGAGGAGTGGGACTATGACTCAAAGGTTGCTGGTGTGAATTATTGACTGGCTGGGAAAATCTCATGGAAAATAACATGCATTCTCACTCAACTTCATCTGGATAGAGTAGAAAAATAAATCCCACTGCCTACCTTTAATAACATGTCTCCCACACTCTTCCCCTCTCATCTGTAGTCTTATTCAGATGAACTCAGAATATTTTTCTCTTTCTTTCTCTTTCATTTCTTGACAATGTCATATCTAGTTGCCAAATCCAGGCGCTAAATGTAATATTAGCATACATACTGAAAAGCTTCTTAGTAGTATAATCCATCCATCCATCCATCCATCTTCTCCCGCTTATCCGTGGTCGGGTCGCGGGGGTAGCAGTTCCAGCAGAGAGCCCCAAACTTTCTTTTCCCTGGCGACATCAACCAGCTCTGACTGGGGGATCCCAAGGCGCTCCCAGGCCAGCGAAGAGATATAATCCCTCCACCTGGTCCTAGGTCTACCCCTTGGTCTCTTCCCAGCTGGACGTGCCTGGAACACCTCCCTAGGGAGGCGCCCAGGTGGCATCCTAACTAGGTGCCCGAACAGCAGACATCGTTCATTAACTAACCCATATGTTTCCATATCGATTAATACATCAACATTTATTTTGGTTCAATTCATTGTTAATATATCATTTTCTTCGCATGTCTAAGATCAGGAGATATTACATTTGCAATAAAATGACAAAGACAAAAGCAGCATATCGTCACATTTGACAGGTGGAAACAATGTTTGATTGCTAGTCAACCATTATTATAATTGTGTGTGACGACCCCTCCACACCACGTGGGGTGCCGTCTGTTTGTGTGTGTTTTGTGTGTGATTGCAGGTTCCAGCTGCATCTGCCTGATGAGCTACACCTGCCGGAAGCATTCAAGAGGAGCCAAGCCGGATACGTCGCTCTCTCACATGGGCACTCTCTCCGTGCCAGCCTCGGGGACCTGTTGCTGGTTTTATTTTAGTTATTTGTTTATTAGGAATAAAACATTGTTATATTCTTACCCCTCGTCTCGCCTCCCTGCTTTTTGTTACAGCCCAGGAGCCGGGTTATAACAATTGTAACTAATACTTTTTTTCATCAGATTGTCTTAACTCTAAATTGGGAAGTTCAATTTATTATATTGTTCCCATGTATTAAAGCTGCTCCCTTTGCACAATCTGATAACATACTTCTTTTTTTTTTCATTTCTAAAGATATTTTTGGGTGTTTCTGCTTTATTAGATCCTGAAAGCTTGGAGATAAACAGAAAACACGAGGGAGAGAGAGGGGACGACATTCAGCAGAGGGCCGCGGGTTGGATTCAGACTCGCCTTGTTACTTGGTGCACGCTCTACCGGGTGAGCTACCAGAGCTGCCCTGATAAAACCAATTTTCCCATTTTATATAGCTGCTGCTTCTCTTCAGGGTGGTGGTTACATTTGAGCCAATTTGACGGACCAGAGAGACTTTTCCCAGGTAACTTTATTGCCAGGGATCTTGTGGGTTTATCAGGCATGTTGGAAGAACAAAATCACCTATATTTTTCTATCCTTCACAGTCTCTTCCAAGGAGACATCGACAATAGGAGGCACCAAGGACGAATCCTGACAGGTCACATTAACATTGTTGGCTTATCTTGCAAAGAACACGGCCTACAACCTCCATATAAACCACATTTCTAAAGCACATATCCACAATTTCATTCATTTGGACACAACCTCCAACTCATAAATACCAATGAAGACGGAGGAAGTAATCTGTACCCTTACCTTACCTCCTTCTCCACGCTCTGGTGAAGCTTTATCTGTTACAGCAGCTAACAGAAACTGTCAATCACGAACCTCTCTTACACTCATACATGAATATGATTCTCCACCTGATCCAGCTGCTCCCCTTTCATCTCAACCCAGCAGAACACAACCTCAAATTTGAAGGTGCTAACCCTGTTTCTCAGCCGCTTCGCACTCACTCAGCAGTACAAAGCTCAACATTAGAGGTCACAGGCTGATGAAGCCAGAGGGACAGCACCATCTGGGATTTGTAGCAAGGACACGATAATGTTCCTGAGCTGGAGTTTTTTCACATCCTAGCTTTATTTCACTCCCCATCCCATAAAAGTCAAGAGGACAAAGACAACAAATCCAATCTTTGATCTGTCTTGGAACAGGTTAGACTTAACTCCAGGTAAGAAAACATAAATGTAATTGTATAAAAGGACCAAAAGACTTTGATTACAGGCTACGGGTCCCTCCTCTATCACCACCCTGAAAATATCTGTTCATGCCCATTGGAACTCTGTCCAATATCCCAGGTGGTGAGGCCAGAAGACAGCGGCTTCCTGTTGCCTCTTCAGGCTGTGCTCAGACAGGCTATGGAGGTTATTCGTACAACAGGAGCCAGGAGTACAGCTTGGCTGCAAGCTTCACTCCCCATCCTGGCTCCAAGAGTTGGCGGCAGGCTCACCATTAATATTCCCTAACTGTTACAATTACTGAATGTGAAATAGCACCAACACAAAACGAGAAAGGACTAATTTAATATATACAACTGAAGAGGCAATATCTTAACTTGAGCCCCACTTCAGCGTGTGTCATGTTATTATTAGTTTCCAATTATTTGCATGAAAAGAAGATGTGCTTATTGCTATGGAAAGCTGATGGAGGACTAATGAACACACCAGGTGATTTTGCTAATTAACTGCACATGCTCAGCTTGAAGGTAGTGATATGCTGTGAGATGACTATTAAATCCAAGAAAGCCATACTACTGACTTTGTGGGGAAGACACTTCTGTACAAAATTAATATATAATTGACCTGCCAAAGAAACTGCCTGAAAAATGAATTTCAGTGTAAGCTGACAATAGAGTTGTGTTGGTTCATATAAATACTATCTTCTCCTGAATGAGGACGGTGATGCTTGCATTTCTACTCTGCATTCTGCGATAGGCTCTCCGAAGCTTGATATTGTGCATGATCAATGACTTGACATTTCAACTCTCTCTGCGCAGACTAAATAAAATGTCACAGGGGACACAAGAACAAATATTGTGAACAAGCTCTGTTTGGTTCAATGGAAGTGCTGAACACACAGAACCCAGCTCTCCATGGCATGTAATTGGACATCACTGCTGCATGAAATGCTATGTTAACAAATCACTCTGCTTCCTTTCACTCTCATCTTATAGCTGCACTTGCTTCTCTATTATTTCTATTACTCTTATCTCTTCCTTCCTCTCCCAGGACCACCTGGTTCCTCCGAGGGCGAGAGAAACTTCTTAACATGGAGGAAGAGGAGTGGAACTGACACCAACATTGTAGCTCTGACACAAGCTTCACTCAAGGCTTCTTCTCTTTGTCTATTTCCCTCTCCCACGTGAAGCACATGGATAGTGGATGCCTCGAGGCATGTGCCTTTGCTCAGAGCACATATGGTTGCCTGTCTGTAATGTAGATGGAGGTGGGAAATGCTGCTATGCATACATGCAAGTGTAATGACTTATTGTATCTGTCTATTATGTAAAGTAGAATAACAGCTTATCTGTGCAACTACTTATGTCAATATTATGTATGCTTGTGTAACTACCCGTATCCTCCAGCTGATTTAACAGTGAACTGATTCCAATCTAAAATTACAACAACTTTCTAGGTTTTAACATCTTAATGTTGATCAAGTGAAGGGTTTTTGTTTTTTTGTATATTGGATAGATAGCTCGGAGGCGTGTGGTGCAGTGGGTTGAGCGTTGGTGTTCGGATCAGGGGGTCACAGGTTCAAACCCCACTGCAGACAGCATGTCGTTGTGTCCCTGGGCAAGACACTTCACCCCAAATTGCTCCTGTGGGGATTGCCCACAGTATTGAGTATGTAAGTCGCTTTGGATAAAAGCGTCTAACAAGTAACATGTAATAGCTGAGCCTACAGTTAACATTCCCACTAAGAAATAAACCAATAAGAAGGAAAGGTGGAAAGGCTGTCAATAAATTCAGAAACGGGCCCAAAAGCTGATTATTGAGAACTGTCAAGAAAATGTATGAAATCTAATATTTCATCCGCAAATACTGTTAACAGAAAGGCATCTAAAAATTCCCTCAGCATTTAGCACTTGAGAGATGATTGATGTGAGACAGTAAAGCGCTGATAGCTTTTGGTCCCTCAAGTCCTGCAACTTTGTCAAACACATCCCTAACTATGATTGATTGGGTTGCATGCATGTTGCCAATAATTGGCTATTCAGACAATTGAATAGTTAGGAGGAAGTAGTGTACCTATAGGGACTATGTGCTCTGGAGAATGCATTCCTTTGTTCAAGAACCAATTACAGAGAGTTAAGGTATCAGCAGTAGCCCTGAAGAAGTATCTGGATAATTCAACTTTTAGCCAGGACTTCAGGTAGTTACACGGTCGTCAGGTTGTCAATACTCAGATCTCCCTGCAGGCGGTGTCTGCTGTTAAAAGCACAGGTTTATTACTTCTTGTGGGTTTCACTCCATAGAGAAAATACTCACACCTGATTGGCCGCCTGTCACGGTACCTTAGAGAAGTACAATTGAGTTGCCTGTCTGCAAAATAATTTATTTTTATTGAGGTAAAAGTACTGCAAGGTTTGTGATATTCAAAGTCTGAGTTCAGGCCAGACCTGACAGCAGACAACATGTTTCAGTTCCGACTCTTCACACACCATAAAGCCACCACTTACAGTGATAGGCCATTTACAGGCTTGCTGCTTCAAAAGTGTCCTACAAAAGCTATTTTTATTTAGTTTTCCTCATCAAACAATGTATCTATCCTCCTTGGGGTCTAACAAACATGTTGAGTGTATTTATTTTCCTTATAAAACATTCACAAAGCAAGAGTTTAAGTCAATGTTTGTATTCATGTTTTGTTATCTTCTTTTTCATTGCCTTTGCTGGCGCTTTGCTGTATGAATGTGTGTCACACTGCTGCGTGTTTGTATGTGTGCTTTCATGATATTAATAAAACAAGGACCCAACCGAATAATACTTGTGTAAACTGACTCCATTGGTTGATGGAGAAATAATATGCGCAATAGATCTACATCAGCTAGATTGGCCACCATGCCCTTTACCTAATGTTAATTAAATTACATTAAATACATATATATATTTTGATAACAATGTTATAACCACCAACTGAAATATGAGAAGCATGAACCTTTTCTTATAATTTATGAAAATATAACTATAGTCGCCTGAGCTATTGAACAGGAATTACATTTCATACTAAACAATTATGCTATTTATTAGTCCAAACATAAATTAAATATGCAAATTATGATATGTTCACACTTCACACTAAAAGCCCATCAAGTGATTTTTAACAGCATGACCTCTTATGAGAGCCAATCCATAATGCATAATCCGCTAAAAGATACATTTATCAATCACACAGACCAGGTGCAAACCAAAAGATTATTAATCATAGTAGCACCATTGTCAATTCACATTTCGCGGTCTCTAAAGGAGAGGGAGCCACTAAAGCTGCTCTCTTTCTCCCCGTCCACAGTAGTAGGAAGATCTAGGACAATTAAACCAAACTGTTTCTTAATGGTGTTCTTTCAAACACTACGGCACGTAACAGTTATTGAATATCAGAAAAACAAGCAACCCTTCATCATAGACATTGATTCTCTCTCTCCCTCCTTCTGAAAGTGACACCAAATTGTCTGTCCAGATTCGAAAAATCGATCAGAAGGTGTCAGCCGCCGTGAAAAGTCATTAAAAAATCCATAGGGTAGCTTTAGGTTATTAGCCTTCCCACCATTAGGCATTGATTAAGCAGTGATCTAACTGTGAATATCAGATTAGACCAATACTGTTAAGCTTAATGTGCTTCTCACCGAGTAAGCAAGCCAACCATCTCACCCACACAGATACAATCTGTAAATCTCCACACCCTATAAACCTTCATATTGACACTAGCAAGCATTTGTTAAATAAATTAATCAAAACCAAATTACTTGTGCATCAGTCTGCAACAGAACAATTGCCTCCTGCATGGTTGAGGGTCTGTATGTCTGTTAGTGTCTCTGTTGACTTTATAATTAAGCTGTTAGAATGAATGGAAGAAGGTATAAAGAGTTTGGTATTCATACTATTGTTTTTTTATATATTGGGTTGTACTGTAATGTGTTGTCTTCCATTCAAATCAACATCACTGTCTAACAATGTACTTGGTGTGAACAACATTACCCAGCGCTGATGCTTTGGGGAACACTGTTTTTCATCTGCAATGCTGAGCACATGTTGACACAAAAACAACTGTTTATCAACCAAATCACAGAGAATATATTCAAACAATAACGCTGAAACTTAATGAAATTCTACATTATTAGTTACATTTTGGATGTAAATCAGACAATGCCGATAAACACTGCAGTGCACAGCCTTGTTTTCACGGGAGAGACACTTTAATTATACAGCAGATGCTTAAATTATCAATGCAGATGCTATTTTACTGTACCATTTTTTTTTACTGTTCATTAGTATGTCTCCATAAAATATGAATATTGCAGAGACATCTAAAATCTTATTTAATAAAAAAACTAATTACAGAAAACTACCTCCATGCTGCTGAATACATCACATCACATCACATCAGAGATAAAGGGCTCTTTAGTCTTCACGGGGACTCCACTACTCATCATCGTCATCATTATCAACCTTATTATCATCCCTCTCATCGACTTTAACATCACTATCATCATCTTCATAATCAATTAGAAATAAGATATAATCCATATTTCGAAGAGTGAGTCGACTGCGACATGAAAGGCTATTACAGTAGGTTCTTTGTTCTGATGTGTCAGTGGTATAAAATCAGAAAAAAATGCTTTTTCTCCTGGTGCTGAAAATAACGAATCACTACTGTATATCCCAAAAAGACAAGCACGCATAATTCACATCTACAGCCTAAACAGAGCAACAATAGAGATGCTTCTTCTTTGAGTTTGGAATATCAAATAGCTCCATGTGTCATTAATTAGGGGCTCTAAAGAAACATAAGAGGAGGTAAAACCCATTCAGAAACTCAATTGACATGGCAAACCTTACACACCACATGTGCGCTATGGCAATGAAGGAGATGGATGAAGACCAGACAAAATGAAAATGTGGCCGACCCTTATGGATACATTTGTTAAAACTTGGCGTCAATGTACTATTCGAGCAGCATGGCCGCCTGGTCTCCAAAAAATGATGTTCTTATACAACAAAAAAGCTTTGCATGTGCTTTATGTTTCGAGGAACATTTATTTTCTCCGGGAATTGGTTTGTTTTTGACATATCACAAGTATATTTGTAATCAAAGAGAGTGGTAGTGTGTGTGGAGAAGCATACAGAGTAGGGTAAACAAACACTGGATTTCTTCCCAGAACGCCAGTGTCCCATGTGCAACCTAAAGTCAAATGTTGACTAATTTTGATTTACATCCATAAAATATACAACATAACAAAAACATACTTATTTGAAGCATGATGTTTTTTTTATGCCGTTTCTGTTTTGTGCAACCATGAGTCAGACAAAATGTGTTTTCCTCAAATAGTTGGAAATGCAGTTTAGTCGTACAGGAATGTCCTTTTTCTAGGAGACATGGAGGACGTTGAGGACAGACCGATCTATATGGTCAAGGAGTTACAGTAATCATGTGGGAATTTAAAATGCAGAGGCCAGACATGCAGACCAGCTGCTAAAGAAACGCACCACTCCTTAAAAAAGGTTTGCAGATGACGCATCTCCTCAAGAGGATCGATGAAGTGTAAATCAAAGTCCCCCTCCGCTCAAAAACGTGTTTTGCTTATAATTACCTCACATGGATGTTTGACCTTCACTGTGCGGAGTGATTTATGTTCAGAGTTTAATACTTGAAGGCTGTTTTCAAGGGGAAAGTGTCTCTGTGTCTAACTTTGAACAATGTGTTTAAGACGTGTTTGTAAAGCGGGTTGTGACATCATTCCTTTGGAAGCCAATCGTGGTCCAACATATGCACGTGTGATGAAGAAACGTGAAGCCAGCTGTGCACATACAAGTTGAATGATGGATTTAAAATATTAGCATATTCATGGTTTTCTCATGAGTGAGAAGGAGTAGATATCTACTAAACATTTTTTAAGCTGTTTGTGGGAAACCCATATCAAAATCTAATTATTATTCCAATCGAGTGTGTATATGTAAATCAGAAAACATGCCTGTAGGGCAGGGGTGTCAAACTCAAATATACACAGTGGGCCAAAATAAAAAAAATGGGTACTAGTCGAGGGCCGGACTGGTTCAATGTTTATTGCAAAACGTATTGAAATGTATTGAACTTATTGCACATAATAAACCTGGAACTAACAAAGATTAAATTATTGCCTATAAAACAACATTAAACATTAAATAATCAGTTGCATTCATTTCTTATGGCTCTATCTGCAGCTTTTCCGGAGTCATTTTTTATGATTACATTTTTCCACAGGCCAAAAACAGCTTCAAAAAACTATTTTACCTCAAAGAAAAAACCAAACATGCCCTGTTGTCGTGAGAGAGAAAGTGCAGAAGGAAATGATGCTAGTTTAAGCCAGATACTTGACATCTCATCTTGGGTGCAAGTTCATCAATGTTTGGGGTCAGGCTCTGAGCTGAGGAAACCCTCAGGATTGAGTGAAGGTGTGCGTGCAATATACCGGCGGGCCAGATCTAATAGTCATTCAAAATTATCCTGCGGGCCGAAATTAAATCCACCACGGCCTGATTTGGCCCCCGGGCCTTGAGTTTGACACATGTGCTGTAGGGGATCTTTAAAGATATCAATGTGCTTTTACAGCTTCCATAACTCAATCCACTTTATTCTTTATATAAAATATCATCCTTAAAGTTTGTAAATATGATAGCGTTATTGCATGTAATCTGTGTGTTTCCATAGATAGCAGAACAGCGGATCAGTTAAGGTCTTTCGGTCTGGCGCTGCAGTGGCTGCACACTCCTCCTGAATAAAGTCAGGTCAAATGCAAAGGACAAATCTTCCCACTGGGATTACTAAAGTTTGACTTTAATTAACTTAGTCGGACAATATCTCTCCACTCTGCTGTTAAATTGAGTATGTAGAGCTGGTGTATTTTCCAGGTTTTACAATGGATGATTAAATAAAAGCCTTCCACAGAATCATCCATAACAATTCGACCGTCTTTGTTGTAGTTCAAACATCATTTAAATTCCCTCTCGACAGCAACAACATGTGGAAATATTCATATTCTTAAGTAACTGGCCATGGTCAAAGTTATTTTAAGATGAAGAACTATACTGTAGGGGATTCAAAAGCCTTGCTGTTCCCTCTTAATCTCCTGGAAAACACTTTCTGGCTCAGTTAACATTTACATATTGTCATAAAGAAAGTATTCTTTAATTGTACAGATCAGTGAACTTAAGTAAGACATACTGCTGGGTGTTGTCTACATATCAATGACTCAGTGGTGCAGCAAACTAATGCAGAGGAGAGATTCATTTGAAATTGAACCCTGAGGGACCCCATGAGAGGTAGTAGACAAGGCAGATGAAAAATACCCTAAATGATTTGTTGTGACATAAGCTAAGCCAGGACAGTTCTGTTTACACCGGCCCTGTGCTCAAAACAGTCAATTATAATGGCATTATTTACAGAAACAAATGGAAATAGGTTTGAAATGGTTGGTCATTGTGTAATTTTTCCCAGAGGCAGCCCATTGCACGCATGAGGGTGAAACAGCCCCGGTGGCAGCAGAGTTATTTACAGCGGAGATGACACTCAGGCAGACAATATCAAGAATCCCCTTAAGGAGGCTTGTGGGGTTAATGTCAAGAGGCAGGTTGTAGATTTGATGTAGGAGAGGGTCTCTTTTAAGAAAGATGGAGCTTAGTGCAACCCGGCACTCAACAGAACCTCACAGTGAAGTTAAAGTGTAGGGGACATTTTTAGGGCACACACTGGTGTGAACAAAGAGGCAGGAAACGTTTATCAGTGTGGAGCAGGAGCCACGGGAGCATCCAGTGAGGAAAAACAGCACTTTTAACAGCTTAAAAACAGCCTGTGTTTCTGTCCAGTTGTAAAGTAGCATTGGTGGAATGAAAGTACATTTTCATGCAGGTACTTCTACTTAACCAAAGTTTGATCTGTTTTCTGCTACATTATAACGTAATTCAAATATCATCTTTTTACACATGCCGGATTCCTGGAGTTACAAGTTGTTTACCTACTGTAGTAGGGTAGGGTTTTTGAGGAGGACACTGAAGCACAAAGTGTTTCGGATGCTGGTAATTGAATAATGTAACACACAAAACCATACGGTTCATAGTTTTACCAAATATCTTGAAGTATAGCAATATTTTAGGAATTAAAAAAATCAGTGTGTATAACCAACACTACAACAGTATAATTCTGCATCAACAAAAAACTAATGTTGATTTTGCACTTTCCCTCAGCTCCAGTGAATTGTTGAATTGTCTTTAAGCTTATTGTTTTGGTAAAAATCAGAAGCTGTTTTTGACAAAACAGCTTCTGATCTGGTTTCATTGTCTCGTGTATTTTTGTCTCTGTTTTTATGTATTTATGCTATGTTTTTATACAGTTGTTGATGGACAGCACTTTGTTCAACTCTGTTGTTTTTAAATGTGCTATATAAATATATAAAATGGATTGGATTTGTTTTTTAGCAAAACAATCAGAACATCCCACAGAGATAAAGCACCTGAGCATATAGCAGATATTGCAAGTTAAATAGCCAGATGTTTACCCCAAGAGTTGGTAGGGGAGATCAAAACATGGATAAAATCAAAGTAAATATTAAACATATAATTGTAAGGTTGCCAAAAATGTAAGTCCAATTCCCTGCAGGTGTAGTTCTCTGCATGTTGGGTTAAACAGGCAAATGTTTGCTAACACATTTCCTATGATAACATGTGTTTACATTTTTGCTTCGCTGCTCACAAGAGGACTCCATTAATGCTGCCTCGAATATAATTAATTTGCCATTATCCCTAACCTTTAATGAGTAGTTAACAGAAAGGCAGCAGATTATCCAACGCTGTACAGTTCTTTGCGGCCTAAAGATGTTTTCAAGCACTGGGGTTTTGACTTGGAAGTGAGGTCAGAAAAGTATTTTCTGTCACGACCTTGACCATCTCGAGCTTTTTCAGCAGTCCATTAAATACGTGAACATTTTTCCTTTTCACACCTTTCCCTCCTAGGACTCCAGGTGCAGGTAATGCTCTGTTCATGTGTTAATAGTTTAAAAGGGGCATTCGACTCGAAAATGGAAGACCAAGCGCTACAGGAGAGACGCAACAGCTCCTCTGTGACAGAATCAGATTTACATATGATGAAAGACGAGATAACAGACACTTCCAGACTGGAGATATTACATTGCAGTGGCAATAATCGGCATGCAATATACTTTGAGTCAGCTTTACTGCAAGGTTTATTGTCTGTTTATTGTCTCGAGATCCTGCCTGTTTTATTAACATGACATCAGCTTTGCGTCTAAATATTCAACCTGGCTTTTCCCTGAGATTGAAATATGTATGTAACCCGGCAGAAGGGCAAATATGCAGGTGAGAGCTGGGAATAGTATATGGAAGAAAATATTATGCAGAGCAAATTCCCAAATAGATTTAAATTCAAACCAGTGAAGTCAGAGGGGACTTTTGTTTACCAGCTAAACAATTCTTCTGTATCAAAACAGGCTTTAAATTCATGTCTTTGTGACTAAGAATAATTCTAACATGAACCATATAACTGCTTAGAGTTTTGTTATCAGCTGGTCTGACAAACACACTCGCAAACATTCCTGCACCACATCCATGCAGACACACACAGTTCACACACAATACACACAGTACACAGTACATGGTGAAGCTTTCCCCTTGAAGCTTCTTTGAAAAGGTTTATAGAATCTTAAAATAGCAGAGCGGTCTGTGAGCACAGGGATTAAAAAAGAGAGAGCTACTATAGAGCTGCTGTAGTGTGACATCATACAGACAAAACACACACACACTACAGGCCCTGCCATTGCCATCTCATTGTGCTCCCCAACTGGGGCGTGAGAGAAGGAGGAGAGCAGGGGGATGACAAGAGAAAAGGAGAGGGGATGGGTTGGCAAGAGGTGAGGAGAAGAAAGGGAGAAAGTAAAAGGCATGGGGGATGACGGAAGAAAATAAAAGGATATACGAGCGTGATGCAGGGGGAAAAGCTGGAAAGTCAAGTTTAAGTGTGTGTGTGTGTGTGTGTGTGTGTGTGTGTGTGTGTGTGTGTGTGTGTGTGTGTGTGTGTGTGTGTGTGTGTGTGTGTGTGTGTGTGTGTGTGTGTGTGTGTGAAGGAGAGTGTGTGACAGATGACAGTGGGGGGATAGAAAAATGAAGTTATTATAATATAGAAGGCTGGTTGTGTGCGACAACTGCTGAAGTGCGATGTCTTTGAGGTTGAGTGAAGATGACTGCTGACAGATACAGTATGAGTGACTTGTGCACACACACACACACACACACACACACACACACACACACACACACACACACACACACACACACACACACACACACACACACACACACACACACACACACACACACACACACACACACACACACACACACACACACACACTAAAGCAGGTGCAAAGACAGCAGGTCCAGCTAAGTTAATGTTCTCATTGTGTGTGAGACAGAGGGACCTGTTGGCAGACAGCGACATGCTGATGCTCCGTCACACAGCACAGACACACAACACACCAACACAAACCGTGATGTGAGCTAAACAGCTGCAGCCGCTGAGGATAGACTGACATCGCCAACACAGACAGATGAACACAACACAATACACGCAAACTGACAGTTGCATAAGGACTGTCAAAAATGTTGCTGTACTTTACAATCAACAAGTATAACATTTTTAACAGTATTGATTTTGAAATACTTGTATTGGTTTATAAGCTCTTAATGGTCTTGGTATTGATTAGATTTGTTTTTATCGTACAGTATGAGCTCTCTACAACCCTCAGGTCTTCTGTTAATCATACCTGAAGTTATAACAGCCTTTAATGGTGGAATAGCCTACCAGAAGACTTGAGGCGGCAGATATACTTTTTAAAAAGGGCCTTTCATGCTTTGTGAGGGTTTTCCTTTCCTGTGGTCTGCAAAGGCTCAAATCCCCAAGTTTCCTCCAGAGGGAGTTTCTCTTATGAGTCAGCGAGGAGGCCTTAGTATTGTTTGTTTTTTTGTATTGTTTTTGTGACCTTTTGTGTATAAAAAGTGCAGTGAATTGTATGGATTTGAAAATAATAAGTTCTGAGCTAAAGTAAGACATGGCTTCAAGTGATAACAACTGTCTTGATGCATGAACTGAATTTAGTTTCTGTGATGTATTATTAGACTTTTGGAAGATCAAGGCTCCTCAGATCAATCTGCAAACTAATCAGGGCGTCAGGTCATGAATCTGATTATGTCCTCTATCTCATTCTGAATCTGGACATCTATTTGCTTTTCCAGTCAAGGCTTCAGGGTGAATATATATCGACAAATCAATAATCCTCGGGTTCCTCCCATAAATGTCATTGCAATGTTATTCCAAAAGCAGTATTCAGTTTTAACCTTTCTTAGTTTTTTTTCTTTGGTCCGTCTGTGATTTATGTTAACTCCAGAATAACTGAACAGAGCTCAGGTCCAAATAAAAGAGAAAAGTCACTAAGCATACCTGGAATTAATTTTGTCGACTTGTGAAAGTAAACAGAAAGTCTAAAAGTTTTCTAATTTTCCGCTGCGGTTACACTCTCTGCCTGTTATCGATGTGCCCAGCTGCAGCAGCGTGCTTCAAATCCAGTGAAATGTTTTGACTTCAGTGGATGGGAAAATAACCGCGAGGGGAGTTTTTTTTAAAGATAACATTCGCTTCACTCCCTCAAACTCTGATGAACTAAGGGCACTGTGTTGACATCGGCATTTTGGACAGCCAAAAGGGCTTCTGAGTATAGGCACCCAGATGATGTGGATTATTTCACATTTGATAACGTGTTGTCAGCAGGGCTTTGCACAGGCAGTTTTCAGGGGAATGAGCTCAAAATAAATAAAAGTCCCAACTCTAACTCAGCTGAGCCAGAAAAGGTCATGCTTAAAAGAAAGGACCAGGGCAGGGCCTGAAAAGTTTGGATTGCCAGTTGAAAAGGGCAATTTGCAACCATGAGGAAAAAGGGCAACCCATTCCTGCCCCTATGAACGCCACTGGTCGTCAGTGTCAAATCTGACTAGTGAAAGCCAGCATCACCACTGAAGGAGTAAAGCAGAGGCGCAGGCTGTTGTGATTGGGACCACGAAGACTGAGCTGCCGGATATCAGCTGTGACTGACAGTGTTTGTTGCTCCAATGTCAACAGAAACACACTCACTAAGAGAGTTTCCCCATAGGCTGTTTTTGTTTTTGGAATGTGAACCTAACATCAGTGCAAAGAGAGAGTGTATTATGTAACAGAGTGTGGCTAAATATCTTTTTTTTTAAATACCAGAACAACCTGGTACCACAAAATTAATCGTGGTTAATCGTAATTGTGGTTTTAGAAATTGGTGATGCACTTCCTAAATCATGAGGTCCTGAAGGTTGTTTAATGCATTGCAGAATTCAGTGACTTGTTTTCTAAGGCATAATGAACTGATCTTCATGTGAGCAAGCCAAGACAAAGGGGCTTGGAGGCGGGATTAAAGGTTAAACCCAAACAATTTTATATTCAGCAGTCAAGCAATTTTGTCTACATGCACCACTAAGCAACATTGGTAGGCATGAAGGCTCCTCCGCAGACGCTGAAGTCAGTTCTCTGTATACATCGAACATGTGATGGTGTGAGTTCACAACTATAATGTCAGTGCATGTTTATGTAGAATTAAGTTGCCAAGGTTGGGTTCAGAGTCTTTTGGAAAAACAGCTAGTTAGTTTTGTTTCTATTTGAACATCCCCTGCTTGCCTCTATTACATACAGCAGTTAATATGGAGGTCAAAGTTGAAATCATTTGAACTTTGAGCACAGCGCTCAAGCCGCACCGCTCTCTCCTTAACGCAGATTATATTTGTGTCAACTGATCCTTCACCACCGTGCAGAAAGTGGCCATTGTTTGGTTGCTGCATATCGTTGCAAAGCATGCATTACAAATTGTGTTTGCATATTCGCCAGGCAAGCAGAAATGCATGCTTTTTTATAGGTGGACATGATTACCAGCTCACACTGGCAGCCATGTAAATACATCCATCCTCGCCTGGTGTTGATCATTTTACAGTATAACATAATGTCAGATAGGCGCTGAGGGACAGGCGTTTTGTGAAGATAATCTGTGATTTCTGGTCTTATAAAAGGAACCACAGTGGTAACTTTAATGGATTATGTTGACCCTTCAGACTGGATGTCTACATTATTAAATGCAAATTATTTTCGCTTTCAGCAATAATGTGCTATGGGGAATGTGCAGAGTGGGAGCAGAGTGATGTGATTTTGCCTGGAGCTTTTTTTTTATTAAGTGGAAGCATTGCTTCTCCCTCATCCCCCAAGACAGTGATCCATTCAGCTGCACTCAAATATAATGCAAAGCTTTCTTTTTCAGTCCTTCTACAATTACGATTTAGAAATGAAACACTGGATCTCCCACCGTCGGCCCGAGCATGGCAGACACGTCTCTTCTTCCTTTTTCAAGATTGTTTCCTTTGTTATCATCCACGTTTCGGTAATAACTGTTGTACTATTACAATGAAAAGCTCTTCAGAGATAGCAGCAAAGATGATGGAAGCAAATTAAAAGATATGAGTTAAGTGCTCTGCATTCAGAGCCATGAAACCACAAAGCCAACATGGAGGCCAGAAATGCAATTAAAGTATTATTTTTGTGCTGATTTTCTTATCCTAATGCTGTTCTTTAGTTGCCTTCTGTTTGAATTAGAATTTTTCTTGGCATTTAGTTGCGTACAGCAGGTCCAGTCCAGTGAAATATGATTAAATCAGCCAATTGTTTACTTGCAAACATTTGAATTGTTGTATCTTTTGAGAAGATTGATATTGTTACAGTAAATGAGAGATATAAACTTTTTCTTTTACTTTGATGATTTTAATCATTTTAAAAGTCAACATTTTCATGATATAATTGAATAAATCTGGGAGGTCAATAACCCTTAAGTCGGTTAAGTGCTTATACTAAAAATATATAGCAGCCTAAGAATGTGCTTTACCTTGGCAAGCTAAATATTTCCTTCAATCGGGAATACAGATATAATCCAGCATCAGAAAGGTAATGCATTTATATATTAAAAAGCTGTATTACAATGATCAGTGTTCGTGAACATGGATGATGAGAAACACTAGAAGACAACTAGCAGAAAACTTAATCAACAAAAACTTGTCAAAAACAGAAAAAGGGAAAGTCTGCCGTAAAGAAAAGAGACTGTTTTCAATCCAAATGTAAAGTAAACATCAGCGTCCAAAGATGAAAAGCCCTCAAAGTCACAAAGGAAGGATGAGGAGTGACTGTTTCAGAGCCAAAAGTACAGCGGGTATTTCAATGGACCTCCAAAGACCAAAACAACTCAAACACAAGACACTGTGTTGCAGATCCGTTGTCCTCCTGAATGGACATAATCATAGTTTTCTAACCTAATTAACAAATATTCAAACAAAAACCAGCCGTAGATTGGTCTATGGTTTGATTGTAGTTATTTACTTGTTTTAAGTTGTTCTTCAATAAAACATTTAGTTGGAAAAAACGAATGAAAACCTGTCTGTGTTTTTTTATAGTTTCTTTTCGAGTTATGAACGATTTATTTACGCTGCTTTATGATTTTGTCGTTCCCGTGCGGCACAGATTGCACAAGATGGGTTAAAAATCACATCAAGTGATATCTCAAGAGTCCTTTTTGCTCAATGTTAAACTACATTAGAATTTACTGATGCAACTTATGCAACTTAATCTAATGCATTGGTATTCCAGTTACATTTATGAAACTACTGATAAAACCACAGATGGCAAATAATCCATCCGAAAGTAAACTTCAAGCCATTTATAAAGGGGTTGTTTAAAAATGCTATATAACGCTTCACAACATATCTATTTATCTTTTTTATTAGAGTTTTTCTAAGGTTTGTATGGGACGATGTATAATATTACATAAATTATGCTCTTTGATGTACTGTACCAGTTAGCTGAGAGCTAATTTGGCAGATGTTTGCCTCTACTGCAGATGGAGATTTCATTGTGTATTTAGGTTAAGTCAATGTCTGTTCATCAAGTCTATGTGATATTTCTGTACACAGTATAATGCAGGCTGTTTCAACATAACCACCATATGACCCACAATATGCGTGCCTTTTTCCTTTATGCATATCTTAACCACCTCAACAGAGGTGCTCTAACCAACCAGAAGGAGAGTACTTGCCACTTGAGAATTTCTGTCCTCTATCTGCACTTTCTGCACTAAAAAACTTAAGAATTATTATCTGCTGGTTGCCAATCACATTGACAAGAAGACTCTGGAAAGTCACTGTGCCAAGGCAAGAAAAAGTCCAGGACGACACAAACCACAGAAAGTATAACCTATCAACAGAACACATACATTCATCCACTAATTATATGCAACAGACATGGGAATAAAGCCAAATGTTTTGCACAACTGATCACAAACTTTATTTATTCATTATGTATGTAATGTTTGAGTTAGAAACACCTGTTCCTGTTTTATTTGACTAATATATAAGATACATACTGAAGCCTAATGCATTCACTTGAGAAAAAAAGGTTTTTCACAAGAACTCACAATCTACAGATAGTAAGGTTGAATATCGGTTAATAAGCTGTTGCAAAAAACATGTTGACAGTCAACAGACACTTTTTGTAAAATCTATAGATCAACACTTGTACCTTATATTCTACTGGCAGTTAGTTAAATGCATGTTACTTGTCTGTTGAAACAGTGTTGTTGAATGTCAACTGATGACTTGTAGAGTGTTAACTACGGACTATCAAAATAAAGTGTTACCTTGATTTTTTAAAAACTATTCCTTCAAACTATATTAATGATGTTTGAGATGAATCCACAATCTTAAAAGGATTTCTAATTATATGATATCTGAATTTGCTTTGGTTCATATTTAAGTGAATCGTTGGTGTTGGTCTTTCTGACCTGTGATTGAAATACAATTTTCTGCGTGTTCAGAGTTTGTTGCAGCTGTGATTCAACAGAGAAACCAGGCTGCGTACATCCCACTGTTTACCAGAAATAGGCTGTGAATGTCACGTAGTTTTTCTTGTTTGTTGACTGAAATAAGTCAAAGAAGAAGACATGTGTTTGTGTGGTCAAGGGACTTTTCCAAATCAATCTGAAAATACTAGTGTGGATATTTTCACACATCTTAGTTAGTTTCTTAAAAAAACACTATGACTAAATGTGAACATAAACAACATTTTTTGATGACTAAGATGAGATGGCACAGATGTCATTAATCACCAACCGTGAATATATCAACATGCATTAGTGTTTAAGCAAAAGAGGAGACATATGTAGTTAAACACAATGAATCCTGACCGAACTCTCTCTTTGTTTGAGTCCGCAAAATAAGGAGACACCATTTTTCAAGTGTAGTTCTCTTTTCTCGACTACGTACACCTATACGAACATCTGTTCAGCCATAGCGCATAACGAGAAAAGTCAGAAGTTCTCGGAGTAACTTACTTACACTAAAGGAAAGGGAAAGCTCCAAAAACTAAACCAGCGCCTCTTTACAGTAGGTTAAAGTTAACAATGACAAGAACAGAGCTTGAGAAAAAGAAGCAAAGCTATATTTTTCATAGACTAGATTGACTGTTATATTTAATGTAATGTCCATTGTTTTCATTGACTTAAACTACAATAAAATAGTTACAGTTTTATTATTTCAAAGATAAGACAAATATGCCAAGACTTTGAATAAACTAAAACTTGACAAGAATGATGTTGGTTAAATATTCATCAAAGTAACAAGGATATTTGACACACTATTACAAAACAAACACCGTCACACATAAAAAAACATCTTAAAATGATCCATCTTGAAGCGGAGGTAGCTGAGGTTGTTATGATTTCTCTCTGGTCGTCTCACCAACAGCCAGTTGTGTTAAATGTGGTGCCTAGCTAAGCCTGAAGGAACTGGGCATGAAAACGTGTGGTTTGAGCGACGCCAGAAACCTCAGCAGCAGGCGGAACAAAACCAAACGCTGTAGTCTGGTTTAGTCGCCATAGTAACCATATTAACCCAGCAACTTTGGCTTCCCTTTCCCCCTTTCTTTCTTTCTTTCTTTCTTTCTCTCGCACACAAACCCATCATCTAATCTTGCATCACAGAGGGTTCAAGGCTAGCAAGATTTCCCTTACATAGCTGGCTGCTCCTCTCACACAGTCGAGCCACCAGAGAATAACAGCCGAGGATGGAGGAGCGGGAGAAGACACGACAAGACGGAGAGACAAGAAGAAGAGACAGGAAGGACGAGAGAAAGATGGAAACAGGACCGGAGGAGGAGGACACGACGAAAGTAAAAGCTTGAGAGCAAGAAACAAGAAATGAAAGTGAAAGTTGGAAAGAGCTTAGTGAGTGATTAACACAGCAGAGCACTGCATCTTCTGCAAGTGACAGCAGGTGAGGGAAGCAGGTCTTACATATTAAAGCGACTCAGCAGAGAACCTGGCCCCTACTGATATGGGACATCCCAGGCTGCACACACACCACACCACACCACACACACACACCACACCACACACACACACACACACACACACCACACACACACACACACACACACACACACACACACACACACACACACACACACACACACACACACACACACACACACACACACACACACACACACCACACACACACACACACACACACACACACACACACAGCACACACACACACACACACACACACAACACACACACACACCACACACACATCACACACACACACACACACACACAGAGACACACACAGACATACACCAAGAGCAGCATCCCACCAGCGCAACAGCAGAGCAAAGCAGAAAGAACACGCATGTTTAATTCACAACCCTCCATTTCAGCATGTTCGTGTTCCTACGCTACGCACTGTGACCCCCAACCCCCACCCGCGCTTTATGCCCCGCACAGCGAGAAGTAGGAAGTGAAGTCAAAAGATGAGATGCACAAGGTTGAATGAGGGGGAATGAGTTAAAGTGTGGCGGGGGCGGGGGGGTAAATCCAACAACATCTCTTATTTCCCAAAGCGGTCCTGCACTAATGGAAGTACAACATTCCTAACTAATCCGGATCCTCTCCTGGGCTTTCCACATGCCCTCTCTTCACGTCAGCGCTGTGCCCCCTGAACGTGACTCCCTTCTCCCAGCACACCATCCAACTTCCAATACATTATTCCTCACTGCTCCACACATGCATTATAAGGGATGACGAGGAGGCTGGGGAAGATTGAAAGAGAGAGGGGGGGGAGCTGGACCTGTTGTGACATTGATCCTTTTGTTTCATCCAGGATAAAAAATTGATTTGGCACTACACAAATGGATGATTCTTTGATTTGTTAGAGCCGGTCCAATTGGGAAGACATTTATTGTGGATACAAGGAGGAGTACAGAGTACGCAAAAGCAGACACTTGAATGAAAAAATATTATTAGTGTCAGAGAGGTTCACTTCTGTCTTGTA
Organism: Gymnodraco acuticeps; assembly: GCF_902827175.1. Classification (NCBI taxonomy): domain Eukaryota; kingdom Metazoa; phylum Chordata; class Actinopteri; order Perciformes; family Bathydraconidae; genus Gymnodraco; species Gymnodraco acuticeps. The sequence goes on from NW_022990701.1 coordinate 4,944,174, forward strand.
GATCAATATTTCATCTTTTTCTTTTATGTTGTTTGTTAAGCCTTTTATTGTAATAACAGATGTTTTCTTTGTCTATTTATTTTCAGGTGCATTCTTCTTAAAAAATCAATAATTAGTCAATAAAGAAATCACAAACAATTAATTAGAATTATATTCTAAGAGCGCAGACTCTGCATTTACGTGTGTTTAGGAGAAAGAAGACGTGTTATTTTAAAATGCTCTGAGTGTTTAAACCACACGTTGAAGGCTGCTTCAGAGTCAGGAAGTCATTATTACCGATTTTTCTCTCATCGCATGAATGCATCATAAATGCCCTATCTCTCAACATTAGAAGACATTCAACTTAATGTGTGTATCCACCTGTGACTCAGGTTAGAGGATAACAGGTTAGTAGTTGTTCCAAAACTGCTGACAAACAAATCACGCTGAAACACAACATCCCATGTAGAGCCAACTCCTGCCTGTAGGTTATTATTTATATCCTTATTCTTAAAATGTTTTATTCATTCATTAGTTTATTAATGTATTAATGGCAGAATGAATATATGGGGATGTGCATGTTTGTAAGTGACCTGAGGACATTCGCACACCAACGACGAAGGAAGATTTTTCCCATTCTGTTCGTGTTAAACTTTTTTAAAAGCTTCATGTATTGGGGTCTATTTGCAGGATACAGGCATCAGGTGAGAGGGAGATGAATGATGGTGTGGACACATCACTTCTGGTGATAGCCAGGGTTTGTAGTTGGGAAGAATTGCCTCAGTTTCTTAAGGTCTGAAGCTTCTTCTTATACAGCGTATATTAATTATAATTATTTAGAGATCTTACACTTTTTCTTGCAACGTTACGAAACCACCAGTCAATAAGGTGGAAAAAGATTAAAGCAAAAATCTTGACAGCACATGGTCCTGTCGTGATAAACCTCACACAACATTGAATATCAACATATTTATACTCAAATGAAAAGTGGTTAAAAATATTCTAGTGTCAAGAAAAAACTGATTAGAACTGAGCTTAAAATTCATACTGTGAAGACTTGAGGAAATATTGAGGAATCATTTTAAACCTGAGGAGTCTCTGCAGGATGTCTCTCGTACAAATCACAGTTTTCAGGGACACCTGTAATATGATGATGATGACTCTGCAGCCAACTGCTGATAAAAATGACAAGCACAGAAAGCCCTTACATGAAATGTGACATAATCATGACCATTAAATTTGCTTCTTGGCAACTTAAAGTCGCTTTAACACCAAGTATTTCACACGCTGCACTGCCCACCTCCACGTATTTCCAATATTTTAGAGCACTTGCCTGCCGAAGAGATTTTTCTGTATTTTCTTGGCACTCTCTCCTTCTTTCAGTTTTTTCGCTTTCCATCTAAAACATTAGTTGCAGATCACCACTGAGCCAGGATAACCAAGGCATAGCTATAATGTAGATTGATTGCAACATTAACATAACGTGTGTGTGAGTGTGTGTGTGTGTGTGTGTGTGTGTGTGTGTGTGTGTGGTGTGTGTGTGTGTGTGTGTGTGTGTGTGTGTGTGTGTGTGTGTGTGTGTGTGTGTGTGTGTGTGTGTGTGTGTGTGTGTGTGTGTGTGTGTGTGTGTGTGTGTGTGTGTGTGTGTGTGTGTGTGTGTGTGGAGACAGAGACGCGAGGCTCTGCTTGCTCAGACTGCAGAAAGCACAATATTGTTTGTTAGACCGCAGTAATCAGGTTGAATTGTTATGGGCCCACTGGGATTTCTTTGGATCCTCCAGATAATCACCCCTCCACTGACAGCAGGTATAAAAGCAGCAGTCCAAGAAGTATTACATTAAGTCTGGTATTGCTTTGAAGGTCAAATGTGTTCGTTGGGGTTTCTTTATTCCAACTATTCACACCATTTTCTTTTAAATGTGTGTCTTATTTGGAAATAAATAAGCTGATTTAGTTCAGAGCAGTGGTAAAGCATGGTCATTGGGATGAGATCACCCCCACAGTGTGAGTGTTGAGCACATGTGTCAGCCTCACAGAGTCCATCACCTCCATAATGGTCTAGTTTGGCTCCGTCCCCAGGCGAAAAAGCAACATGCTGCAACACAGCAACATGACTGGTGACGAAACAAGTCGTTGATGGATCAATTAGACGATCAACAGACAAATAATTGCCTTTATTTTGAGAATCAATCAATAATTTAGTAATTTATCAAGAAAAAAACGCCAGACGTGACAATTTGCTCGTTTCATCTGGTTTATATCGTTATAAATGTAATATATTTGGGTTTGGTACTGTTGGTCAAACAATAAAAGCTTTTTAAAGATGTCACTTCTGGATGTGGGAATGTGTGTGTATCCATACTAATGTCTTTATTACATGTATTAGAGTGAGGAGAGGTTAAGTACTCCTCTCAATAAAGGTGTATACTGCAGCCTGTTCAGTATTTTTGACAAAAGGGAATGTGTTTCACATTATTATTGATTCACATATTAGCAGTTTTCAGCATTGTGCAGTATTTCAAAGGCGTACAAAATAAAGGATTATTTAAAAAATAATCAATAGGTCATGAAAACAACCCTTGCAGGAGGTACAACAATAAACAATGAAATTATTTAAAATTGAACGAGGGGATTCAGGGGAGGAAAATCATTAATATCCTCTCACACCTTTTCTCCACATATTTGGACTATATCCTTCTGACCACACACACATCATAAATTGAGAAAAAAACAATGCATTCTCAATGATTTTCTGACTCACTGAGCCTCCATACTTGCCTTCCAGTGGGCTGTTTTTGCCCTTATTATAACTGGGCAGGGAGAGTTTTCATTTAAAGGACAGGCCTGCAGGAAGGAGTTGCGGGGGTCTGCTTAGTTATGCGCTTCACCCACTCACGCTCACACCTGGGAGTTGCAGAAAACAGACACACTCTTGTACTTTTGGCCAGTGAGCAGTTCAATTAGAGCAGTAGGGGGTTAAGTACCTTGTTTAATGGCACATCAACGGCAGCGAGTGAAGGAGGGAAAACCACCATTTATTTATTTTCCGCATCATTATATACCCAGTGGGAGGTTTAAGCCGGTGACCTTCATTTTGCAACCTCACTCCCTTGACCTTGAGGCCAACGTCTCTCTTCCCTTCCTCTGTCTCTTTTTGTGTCTTTTCTCACACACTGCATCGCCCATCAACTGCTACTTCAAAGGCTGCCGTTCTGCAGCAGTTATTGGTTCCTGTGTTTTGGCTGCTGTGCCCTGAGAGAATTAAAAGCTAAAGAACCAGTTGTGTTTTTATCAAAGCTTCAGTCAGTCTGTCATATAACGAGGTCTACAGAGTCAGTACCAGAGAGAGAATTCAGCAAAGAAAGAGATGTACATCCCTAACTTTGCAGTGAACCCTACACCGAACTAAAACAAAAATCCAATCTTAAAGGATGACTTTCTTTTCAAAAACGGGAAATACATTTTTCTGGCATCCCACTGAGCTCTTGGAGTGATGCAGCTACAGCTCATGATTTTTCTTTTCCTTTTTCTGGGCATTGCATAGCCCAGTTTCAGCCCAAGCAGAACATGCATTATTACATATTCAAACAATGCTTGATCATTTTTGGAAACTCAAAAATGATGTACCAGAGAAGGCTGCATGTTCTATTCAAAGACTTCTACTGACTTTATGAATACTGCACTTTATAATGTGCACTATGTAACCTCTCGGATTCTAATTAACATAAACTGCTTAGGGTGATACAAGCCATCAATCCAGTGCCTTTGCAGTGTTTGTACTTATTAATACTTAAAAGATAAATCCGCTAGAGCAGCTGTGATTGCAAAAACAAGCTTCCAAAACCTCCCGGTGTGTCTTTTTCTAATCTACAACTTGCTGAATACAATTCCTCAGACTTAAAAATGACACAAGTGAAGCATGTCCGTTCTTAACTCAAACAACCACAAACAAGATCCATTAGAACTCTATTGGAAAAAGCTTTGAACATTTATATTGCCACCAGCTGAGAATATAAACATAGCTCAGATACTTTATAAAATAACGTTTGTATATTGCGATTTATAGAGCGTGTAATTTGTCATGCAGTAGCGTAGAGAATAAGGTTGAATTGTGAGTTGCATTTCAGAGTCTGACCTAATTGCTAACATGTCAGGACATCTGAGAAAGTGTAGCTTAAGGAGCTTCATCCTTCAACATTTGAAGGTGGCTGAAAGGAAGGATTACAACTAATCTCCAAAACAAGAAACACTGTAAGGGAAAAAAACATTTCTGTGTGTGTGCTTAGATGTGTCGCGGTCGCTCACCTTGTCAGCCATAATCATAGAGGAGCCTCCGTGGACTCCCAGGATTGGAAGCTGCGTCTGAACGGAGAGGAAGTCGAGGATCTGGGCGATGGCCTCCTGATCGGTGCCATCAGCAAACACAAGGCCATGGAGACGAGTGCGGGACAGAAGCTCACACACCTGGCGACACAGGGAAACAAACTCAGGTGTGTGTATATTTGTGTGTTATAGACAGTGTGTGTATGTGTGTAATATTGATGAATAGTGATGTGACAAGTTCTGCGTCTAATGTGCTTTATTTGAATAAATTGTACTTCTAAGATTAGTTGTTATGGAATACTTGTTTCAACTCAAACACATTTACAATAAAATATGTGTACTCTTTTTCAGCTATACTGGGCAGCAAACTAATTGTTATCCCAACGGCTACGTTTAGCTTCAAATCATTTTAATTTTAGGCTGCGCTCACATGCATAACAGCAATTATCCAAGAGCGACCAATAACATGTCCTTCCAGCCAATCAAAGCACTGCAGCTCTTCTATTTTTCTCCATTGTGGGATTTCATAGGACAGAGTGGGTTGTATGCTGTACATACTGTAAAACCCCCTGAGACATGTGTATTTTTATATATTGGGCTTCATAAATAAAATGTGATTAATCTGACTGAATGGTGTGTGGCCTACTCCCTGCAGTAAACATTAATGAAGATCATTGATATAAAAAAGCCATAGTTTCCTATAAAAGTGATCATCCCTAATCAACAATGAAGACTTTGTTTGCTTTTTAAATGACAAGGAGCAATTTAATGGGCCAAAATTATTGTGGGGTGCCCACTTTGTCAGCCCGGAACAGAGACAATCTCAACTTTCAAGAAGACCAAATCGAATCTAAAAAAACATTTAGGGATGTGTTTTAATGTTTTTGTATCCGATGAAGTTATTCACCTTTTGACGAGATACCTTTTAACGCTTATTTATTACTTTTACTTCTACTTGCGTTATAAATTAACAATACTTTTACTTTGTACCGTTTTTGTTACCCCTACCATCCCTGTTAATGACTGTACAACATATTTCTAACCTGTGTGATGACAGACTTGGGGTCCGTCTGGTTGATCCTCAGTATAACCACAGAGACGTCCAGGGTGTCATCGGGGCGCAGATCCGGGCGAAGCTCCTGATCGGAGAGGTAGCGCGTCTCGCCCATGATGACACCCACACTGAGACCTGGAGGCTTCTGGGACGCCGCAGGCACCATCATCTGGGAGAGTAGGAGCAACATCCAGCCCACTACACCCATCATACCCTGAGAGCACACAAGCACGGAAAATTAACCCAAAGTACCATCTTGTCAATGTAAGTAACAAAGCTGAAATAAAAAACAAGTGACAATATTTCTTTGTCTTGTCATGTAACCAAACTTCCTGTAGGTAGTGCGTTCATCTTTCAATCAGAAGGTTGTGTGTTTGATCCCAGCCAACATGTAGGTGTATCCTTGGGCAAGATACTTCAACCCGAGTCATTCCCGATGGTATGGCCAATGGAGTGTGAATGTTAACTTCCTCGAGCAAGTGGCTCTGTATGAATGAGGTGTGAATGGATGAATGTACAAGCGCTTTTAGAGGTTGTAAAGATAGAGAGCTATATTTATCTACTTTCGACCTCTCTTTCATTCACCAATGATTACGTTTTTAGTATTCAACTGTAGGAACTGTCAAACTCCCAATCTTCAAATTGTGTGCATGACCTGCTTTACTTCCTGATTTACAGCTGCCCATATTTAATATAGAGACTATAGATTCATCATATAAGTATATAAGTCTGGGTATTATTTATTATTTTAATCAAAGAAAAGTAGTGGTTCGTAGTTTTAGTCTGTAGACATTTTAGTCTTCAGATTATATTAAACATTTGACTCTCTCTAGTCCAGCAAAAAATATCATCTTGTTTCTTTTTCACAAGCCCTGCTTATATTTTCCCTGTGTCCTACATGAACTCCCACTTCTTGCTATCTTGGTTTGCTTGAAAGAAATTGAGTCACACCTTTTCAAACAAGTAAAAAATCGACTTCACCGTGCTGTGGACAGAATAATATATTTCGGACCATTGGGATATAAGAGTCTTGTTTATTCTGAAAATGTCTTCAAAAACGCTGTAAGTGCTGTAAAATGACCGGCTGGGTTTCTCAAAGAGTGGCTTGTGCTAGGAAAAACAGTGCAGAATGTGAGCTGAATGTGATTATTAGTGCATGTCTCAACTGAAATGCCAAAGACTACATGATAGGAACAAACTGGAGCTGGAAGGTACTGTCCTCATTCTGTCTTCCTCTATTCAACAATCACACATTTCATTTTTCAAAGTGTGCAACCATTGGTTGAGCAGGGTTAAAGGCGAACTTTATTTTTGCAAAATAACTAATCGGGCTTCATGAGACACCCTAAATCTCTCTTCCACTGTCTGCCTTTATTTGAACATAATCTATGCCTGTAGGCAATGTTCAAAGTAAAGTGTTAGCTATTAATGGACAAAATAACCCTGAAATAAATGTCATCTGATTTACCCAAGTCATGGGGGTATGAGGGGAAACATTCCAAAACGCTAAAGGCACACAAGTGTCTGCATCAATCAATAACATTCACAAAATGAAAAATAACGTTTCTTTCAACTCTATATCCTAACCGAATTCCAGTCTAATACAGAAGAGTTTAAGCTCCTGTTCCCACTTCAACTTACTCTGTGTTACCTTTTCCTGTAATGTGAGCAGATCTAAGAGGAGCAGATGAGTAGAGCAAATGCAGTGTGAAATGCCTTGGGCTGAATGAGAGCTAATGAAACCATGATGCGAATGCTACGTTGCATCTCAGCCAATTTCTTACACCACCACAGTCCAGCAGAGCTGAAAAACACCCCAGGAGGAAACATCACGTCCACAACATTAACCCAGTGTCTCTGTATCTCTTCATCCTGCCCTCTCCTCGTTTTTTTAACTTTGCATCCATGTATGCTCTTCATATTTATCCCAATAATTTGCTCTTAATGTGCCTCAGCTTTGAACTCTTTCTGTAATTCTGCCACTCTGCCTTTCCGGATGGGTGAGTGCGTATATCTGATCCATGTCATCTCACACCCGGTCTAATCAGGCCAGTTAGTCAAGTCAGTACTTTCCCAGCTTGCTCTCTCTGCCCTGGCGCCCACAGACTAGCCTGCAGCTCCAGCAGCACTTAGCATACGCCGCTAAATCACACACCGCTACACGTCCTGTCCCAGGAAATTAGTGTCAGCACCAACCAACAGGACAAGATTACACTAACTTTCCCTGGAGTTAGCATAAAAGCTAACATCACTAGATGAAGTGTGCTGTGCCACAGCCTTCTAAATGGTCAACATAGCAGGAAAACTTTGGGTCACTGGGAGTTCCCGCTGTCATGCAGCACTTGCATGTCTGCTAAAAATCATTTCCGCTGACTCTTGTGATGAGCATCCAAAATATATGTAACCGTATATAATGTCTTAGTATTTATGCTAATATTTCCAAAAAAAGGAAATAATACAAGACCTTAATAATGTAACAATATGCAGCAGAATAATTGTTCCAGTGTCCTGCTCTTCAACAATGTGTTTTAATGGTAGAAGAGTAACCAAAAGCTGATTTACCGCAATAAAACATGGGAGCTGTTATTTGTCATCATCTAAACATGTTTCCTCAATTGTACAAATGTGCCTCTAAGCAGCAAATCAGTCTTGTCTATTAATGTTTTTATTTTCATGGCTAAAGTTAAAGCTAGATTTGTGAAAATTATGTCTTTCTCAAAGCTATGAAAAACACACCATGTGTTCAAATGGGATCTGGCGTTAAGAGGCCCTCAAGCTGCTTCAGGGACAATGAATCAGAGGACGTCATTGTGCACAATGTAACACAACCCAGAGTGATTTGACTGGGATATAAGCACATCTTTTGGTTCAACAATGTTAGCCCTAACTCCTATTAAATAAAGCTCATGTGGGTGTAATTGCTTAAATCTATCAGTCCACAATTTCATTCTTTCATTCATCGCCAATGAAGCAGCTCTACAAAGTGTCTCTAGATGACAACACAAATTAGGCTCGCGGTTATGTGGCCTTGTTTCCCTAAAATACCTTAAAGAGATATTCCACTCTAATTCTGTTTTTTGAATAGCAAACACTCGACCTTTGTGGGCTTTAAATGGGGCTTTACAAGTTAGTCATTTCCTCATTACCGAACAACAAAGATTAATCTGAGTTTAAATGGATTTAAATGATGGCCAGTTTTTACTGTGGACAAAAAATAATATTCACTGACTGAATCTTCTGAAGCACAACCACATTTCCCAGTGTCCATTAATGTTAAACACTAATTTATGCCACAATGAACATATTTACAAATCAGTTTGTGTGGAGGATCGTTTCATGGCCACAATTGTTGTGTCTAGTACTGTTGTTATTCCTTTTTCTATTAAATATTTCCAACTAATTCTACACTATTTCCCCTACTAGGTATCACTATGACATGCGTTCAGTGCAATGTTAGAGTGAACATTGAATTATTATTGTAAATGTGGATGCTGGTGGAGACAATATTATTATTGGCCAGCAATAAATACAATTGGAGTGGTGAGCTTCCGGAGAGGGATCATCTAAAAATGAATTTTATACCAACTATGCAAAACTAATTCAATAAAAATGTGAGGCCCTGTGTGCCCATCTATTAATCCCAATCTTCTATGTCCCCTGTATGTCCACCTTTATTATCCTATTATAATTGTATCGAGCCTTTCCCTCAAATATTGTTATTAACGCACCTGAGTATTGTGTAGTTGAACCTAAAGGTTTTGTAACATTGAGCACATATTAGTCGCCACTAAATGTAGTTATTTTATTATTAACATTTCCTTCACAGCAAGAGAACACCACATTAACCTTCAACCTACACACTTATGTCTTTGGCATTAAATGAGACAACATTTGGCTGTAAGCTTTCCAAAGTCTCAAGGTTAAACAGTTTATCATTTATTTTGTGTAATGTGGCACAGCCTCTGAGGCTTATGATAGATATTGCCACCCTAAAATGACGTATTGTCACCTCATTTTCTCCCACAGTTCTTTTCATTATGAAATGTTCTTTTTACAATTTGGTTTTGTTAATCCCCACAGTACCCAGTTCCAAACTGAGCATCAGGGCAAGATTTATGTACATATTTGCACTGGCAATCTACATGAAATTAGTGTCTGGATTACTAAAGCAGGAACTAATTATCAGACTGTTTTTTTAGGTGCATCCTGCATATAAACCAGATTTCCAAAGACAGCAGTGAAATGTGGGTAATATGGGGTAATGAACCATGAAAGAAATCAACATTAGAAAAAAGTAGTGATTCTGAACTTGTTAAATGTTAAGTTTCCAAACCCTGATTGAAAAAAGAATCCCTTTTAAGACATGCCACTGTAACTACATGTCAAGTGTGCATCAGCGTAATGCATTTAGAGGAAGTCAAGTTCAAGTTCAGGTTAGGTGACCACAAAGCCACATCTCTCCACACTGTTTGTGTTTTGTAAAAACATGGTGTACTGTTGTGCCTGTTTATTAATGCTGCATTTTTAATTCTAAGGCGCTGTCACTCATTTCTAAATAATTCACTGTAGCTCTCCTACACATGTTTCTGCTGTCATGGTGATTTATGCAGAAAGCAGGATTATTCATTTGTATCTCCTCCACCACAACCTTCCCTACAATTTCAAATATGCACCTGTGTGGTAAATGCAAAGACTTTTCCTTGTAAAATTGACCCTTGAATATTGGGTGAGTCTCAATGTGCTAGAATGTGCAGTCAACCACTTTGATCAAATACTCCCCGTTATGTGTGCAATCCTCCTTTAAATGCATTTGCATGAATAAGAGACGCACACTTCACTGATCGCACGCAAGCAGTGTCTCAGATGAAAGGCAAACTGCGCTTCCAGCCCGGTGCACCTGTTTGATAAATAACATGCACATCGACTGAATTTTATGTTGACTACTGCTGTCGGTTTTGCATTTGCTAAACAATGCAACTTGACAACATTGGCAAAGTTAGCAGTGTTGTCCTCAGTAGCTAGCAGCCAGCGCATAATGTGGTTATGTGTGTTTGATGCTCATACAAATGCAAGATCTGCAAGAAATATACAAATGGTAAAAATAGTTTTCTTTTGTTGGTAAAACCTTTAAAGTGGTTATTTGAATCATTGTTTTTTTTTATAGAAACAGGAGATTAGTCGGTAGCATTTCATGTCTCATTTAAATGGAGAGCAGTTATTTAGTATGTTGGGGAAGATAGTGTTCAGGAGTTAAAAGAAGAGTGGGCCACCCACCTTTATTGTTTCTTAGTTTTATTTGGCTGCTGCAGTACTGTGAGAAGCTAGCCAAGCTTGTCACATTAGCAGGCAGTCTGTGCTAAGTTGTGTCTCAGTCGGGCAAAATTAAAATTAAAAACACATTGCAGATGGTAGTGTGACGTCTTTAAGCACATATTGGAAAATGTTTTTAAAAGGTGTGGAATCATTTGAAAACAACATTTTGCAGCTTTGTGTGTATTTTTGTTTTAATTGGCAGTAGCTTTCCAAAGTCAGTCTGATGGCAGTAAATGTAATAAATCATTTATTTAAAGTGAATAACATCTTTGCTAATACAATAAAAAATAGAGCAGTGTTACATATAGGAGAAGAGCTGCAAAAATTGAGTAACGTCTTGATCATGAAATATTGGTCGCTGCCTGCAGTTACAGTAGCATGTCATGTCTGGTTTGAATTAGGTAAACAGGTGAATCACAACATCTCTCTTCATCGAGGTAAGAAGCAACACATTCAACCTCGGTGAGGGGACATCTAACCTTCAATATATTTCCATTTCTAAAAGGATTTAAATAATATCATCATCAGTCAGAAATAAAAAATGTAAAGAAAATATATGACCATAAAAGGCAACCTTTCTTTTATAATGTTTTCTGTTGATCATATGTACGTGTTTATCATAAGTGATGAACTTCAAAGAGAATATGCTAAAAATCCATAGAGGACAAAATGTACTGCTGGGAATAAAATGTGTTTGATCTGAATATTTCTGTTTGTGTGAATATTTACCTACAATTTGGAACAGTGTTTTTTAAATGTGAGGTTAAAAGAGAGGCTTGAGAGAGAAGGTCTAGCGGACAAGTAAATGTTAAAGCAATGCAACAAAGACCAAGCACTACATCCACTGTATGTTTAATTGGTTTAAATTAATGTGTCCGATACTGACAGCTTAACATTTATCCAGTTGTCATTTTGCCTTTAATCACTTTTAACTCAAAAGATGGTGTTTTAAAAATTCACTTGAAATATTGCACTAACATATTCTTCTGACAGTACAGAGCAGTTTAATGTTCTGAATCTGATCCTCATTTATCGGATTCAGCACATGTTATAATTATCTTGTGACAAAATCTATTAAGTGATTTTGTTTTTATCCACATATATGCCCATATTTGTTTATGAGATTCTGCAATATCAGTACGGCACACAGTGTAGTTATGTATCACCTTAGTGTCACTACTTTTGTTTTGTATAAAGATATATAGACAATATAGACATGTTCTCTAAGACTACAGCTTAAGTCAGAAGAATTACAATATTTAAAGGATATTTCTGTAATAGCAGTGTTTTTAAAAAATGCATAGGATTTAGTGTATTTGTTCCAGATTTATTCAATAGTGTCAGTACAAGTCAACGTCAGTACAAGTGTTAAAGCGTTGCGAGACAAAATATTCTTTCCTATCTAAAGGCACTTGACCAAATAATACATCTCAGAGGTTAGTGATATGTAATCTGTTAGGGAGGGACCAGCAAAACGACCCTGAACCTCGACCCATCACCTGTGGAGTGCCACAAGGCAGTGTCATGGGCCTCATAGCTTTTAAGCTTAGAGTAATTAGATTAAAGTGGATCAAGTCATTTTATTATTAAATTGCAGGAGTAACTGAATACGTGGAATTATGTCATGATTAGGATACAAAAAAGGTACATGTCTTCCATTAAATAAATAAAAACACCCCATTATGATTCCATTCACATGAACACAAATCCATTTATCCAATGGCCTCTGACAATAAAAAACAGCTTTCCCTTTTTGAATATTTCGCTATTATTTTAAATCTGAAGAAGAAGTTGTTGACATAGTACACCGAAAGTGATGCCTTCCAGCTATGAAAATGCATGTGACGTGTCACTAGCATTCTCAACAAAGAAACGTCACATGTGAGTGCTCACACTTAGGCTATGTTGCAGCAGCTGAACACATAGACACAAGTCTAGGCTGGAAAGCAGTTTCCGTTTTAGCCATTTTATTTCTGTACTAATTTAGCAAAACAAACCAGCAAATGTTGCAATCCCAAAGTCTGCCTACACATTTTCTTTACTGCAGGAACAACTTTCTTGCTACGCCAGGTAACAACAAAGCACATTTCTAATTTCTTCCTCTCAAGTTTTACTTCAAAAATCGAGCAGTATTCTCAACAATACCACTCGTTTTTAGACATTAAACAAGTGTTGGTTTGTGCTCAATGTTGGCTGTTTTTGCCAAACATAATTTACCAGTTTGAGTTTTGACGGCAGGAGAAGGAATAGGGATGTCATCTTCCTACATAGCTGGCTGCATAAATACACGTGTGATTGATGTAGCTTTACTAGTTGTAAGTCAAATTACAGAAAAAACAACCCATTAATTACTCATTGTACAGGACTAATTGAAAATGTAAGTACATTAATAGTTGGTTATTTGTTACTCAGCAGGAAAAGTACAGTACTGAGTTACATTATGTGCTACTTTACTCTACAAAGCACAGCTCCATCAAACGTTTTGAAATAATAAATTATAATCTTGCACACGTCACATCACAGATAGACATTTGGTTTAACAAATAGATAGCCTCGACAATTTTAAAGGAATTTAATAATCCATGTTATTTCAAATTGCTTACAAAATGTGTGTTGGCCGGTTTCAGTTATTCAGGTTTCAAATGTAGGACTGAGCATGTCATATTTGATTAAACACACATATTTTAAATGCAAGGGCTGCTAGATATTTCCACATTTAAAGTATTCAAGGTCCAGGAAGTCTGATATAATGTATTTTAGGAATGTATGAGAATAGTTTATAAAGGTTTTAATAAACCAAACCAAAAATATTTGATATTGAAAAAAAACCTTTTTCCACAAGGTACAAGTTTTATGATTAATTTGAAGGCAGAGCAACAGAGCACTTAGATATGGAAATGTTTGCAACAGAGAAAGTAACACATCATAGTCCATAATTATTCACAAACTTAACACTAATGCCCTTTTACCTGTACTACAACTCCTCGATAAAAAAATGAATTGGTTTCAATTGAAAGCAATTTAAGTGCATCCTGTCTGAATATTTCTCATTACAGGTGCACTTTCAGATTATACTTAAATTTGCTTTTCTCTGACCTGGGAGCACCAAGGTTTGTATTTTCCTGAGATTGCTCTGCATTTACTAACAAGTAGTGTGCACCATTATCCACCCACCCAAACATTGCATTGCAAACACAAATGTTTGTTGTCTTCATTTGACAGCCGATTAAGAGGTCTTGTTTGAAATATCATATTTGTATTTTTTTTAACAGTGATGCAAGTGCCTTCTTGCTAGTCCTTGATACAACTGCTTTTCTGCTAGACACAGTCTTTTAACAGCCCAACAGCCTTTTTCCACATTAAAATTTCAGCAATGCAAATGTGTGTACATGTGTTGAGGGACACACTTTTGGCCAGCTCTATCTTCTTCTTTTTTCAAGCTTGTGGTATGTGTGGAACCAGGGGAACAGAAAATGTCTGCAAAAGTTCTGTCATTCATATTTTATTGGTAATAAATATGAATAAACAAGGACAATGCCAAACACGACAAAGGACTCGCTCCCTCGTTCTTCGGGGGACTGCTTTGTGTTTTTTTGTCATGTTTTTTTTTTACTTTGAGGGCATTTGTGTTTTTATGCAGCAGGATGTGAAGCAAAAGAAAAGCACAACCCCTGCAGAGGAAACTTAAAGGCCAAAGGTGAGGGTTGGGCAAAGGGAAGTTATTATGAAGCAGCCGAGCCATGCTGGAGAAGTGTATAGTCAGCAAAGTTCTGACCTTGGAGACCTGGAGAGGCTTTATTATTAAGTTGGTTTTACATTAGAGTTTTTCTTTTTTGAATTTTAATATCATTTCTCTTTCAAAGACGTGAAGGTGAAGCCTTGGCTTGTATAATAAAGATGTAACCTAGCTAATGTTTCAGTCGAAGAACTTGCATAATAAGATATAGCAATACGATAAATGGATACAAGCGGCCGAGATGGGTTTTCTCCGCAGGGTGGCTGGTGTCTCCCTTAGGGATAAGGTGAGAAGTTCGGTCATCAGGGAGGGACTCGGAGTTGAGCCGCTCCTCCTTCGCGTCGAAAGGAGCCAGTTGAGGTGGTTCGGGCACCTAGTTAGGATGCCACCTGGGCGCCTCCCTAGGGAGGTGTTCCAGGCACGTCCAGCTGGGAAGAGACCAAGGGGTAGACCTAGGACCAGGTGGAGGGATTATATCTCTTCGCTGGCCTGGGAGCGCCTTGGGATCCCCCAGTCAGAGCTGGTTGATGTCGCCAGGGAAAAGAAAGTTTGGGGCTCTCTGCTGGAACTGCTACCCCCGCGACCCGACCACGGATAAGCGGGAGAAGATGGATGGATGGATGGATGGATAAATGGATATAATCAACCGCAAGTCAGACACTTTGGAGGATGTGTCTGTGTATATATCAAATGGATTGAACTTGTATTAATTATAAACTTAACAGTGTCTCACCCCAAACTATGAATAGCAGGGTTACAAGAATAGCGCAGTAAGATGAGCTAAGACTGGGCCATCCTTATGAATATACGATTTGATTTTTCAAGCTTTAAATTATTGAAAGGACCTGAACATTTCAAATGACACACGATGGTTGTAGACAATCATTGGTAAGCCTTGTTAGACAATCTCATGTAATGATTGAGTATTTCTCTTTTAATTTTTAACCAAAAACTAAATTTGTACTAATTTTAATGCATGTCAAGTGCACTGCTCTCTCAAATAATCTATTATGGATGAATGTGAAGACATTTATTAATTCACCATTCCTTTTCAACGGACTACATATTGCTAAAAGTATAGGTTTGACATTTTTGAAGCCAGACACATGTTGAAAGACGACCGCTAAAAACTGTAGATGGATTCAATAATGGACATTTCAGCTGGTCCTATTCCTTTGTTATTAACATGCTTGTTCACATAACTGTATTTAAAAATAGCATTTTTTACTTTGCCATGTTTCCCTTTCTGCATAAGCCCCTTTTAGACATGCACATTATCTCGTGATGT
Organism: Gymnodraco acuticeps; assembly: GCF_902827175.1. NCBI lineage: Eukaryota > Metazoa > Chordata > Actinopteri > Perciformes > Bathydraconidae > Gymnodraco > Gymnodraco acuticeps. The sequence continues at coordinate 4,959,867 of NW_022990701.1, forward strand.
GCTGCCAGTTTCGCATGTCGGTCTCATGTTGGGAAAAGAGCCAGAATCTCTTCTGTTCAGTCACGACAGCAATCTTGCTTCGTTGGACCGAGTAAAAAAGGCTATAGCAGCAGAAGGTCCAATAAAACTCATGGTCTTAGTGTAATTATCATCTATTATGCAAACAGAAAGAAAATCTAACTTAATGAAAACATTAAGGTGAATTAATACATTTTAAGCTATTGAGGACATTGTTGGCAATTAGATCTGTCTATATAAGCGTTTTCCCATATTTTGGGTCGAAATCTATTTGACTTTGCAATATCATAGAGTAGTAAAGTGTTACTGAAATAAAACCATGTAGTGAGTTAAATAGAAAATGAATATTTCCACACACTTATGGAAGAATCAGGTAAAAATGCAATATTTTAATAAAGCAGATCTGCTCACCCCCTCACACTAGCCGGATACAACTACAGACACTAACAGAATATAAACTGGAAACATCTCCCTTAACATCAAAACAAAGTATAAAATCTAGAAAAACCTCAAGGCGAAGGGTTAAGTAAAATAAACTCCTCCAATCATAATCATCAGACCCGTTTCCATTGCTGCCAAATGCTCTATGTAATGAATTATGATACTGATGTGAAATATATTAGGGGATCTACGACTGAGAAATGGGGGCGAGCGTCCCTTATGCTCATGATAGTCATTAATTAAGACTCTAATGCTAAATATGTTTAAAAATCTAACGCTGATGAAGCCTGTGAGTGGCTTGAAAACACTCAATTATTATTTCTGTCTCATCACTCTTCCCTATCAGTGACAACGCATTGTGGCTCTTTCCATAATGATCCTGTTGGGTTTGGATGGGTCTGAAAAATTGTGCTGTGAAAATAATGAATGTCTGTGGTCCAGGCAAACATTTGATTACAGCTTTTCGAAAGGCTCCAGCATGGGATCTATCTTTAATCATACATCTCTGGGCACCAGCGTGTGGTCAACATGTGTTTTTGATGTGTTGCTTATCACTGTTAAAAACTGCAATTGGCAGGAGGAGACAGAGGCTTCAAATGTTCCCACATCACCAGCTGGCTGAGACAGCACCTGTCGCCACTCGCCAGCCTGGAACCAGCATTTTACCTGGAGTACTATATTTTGGATGATTTGCAGATACTTTGGGAATATTTGTGGCCTCTGCTTCTTGCTGCCTGGCAGAGCTCTCAACGAGATCATTCAGGGGGGAAAAGGCTACACGCTGACACACTAAATCATGAAGGAAATGAGGTCACATTGATGAAATAAATCTAGTGACTTGTTGAAGATTTCCTGGCAAGATATCCGTGTCATATTATTTGATGATGCTGTTAACACTTGACCACTTATGGTGAGATACATCTCAGTTGCTTTACTGTCATTGCGTTTTGAATGTACCAAATCATGTCTGTCCTACTTCACAATAATGGATTATTATGGTCTATTTTTTAGGCTTTTATTGGTATGCAAATGTTGTGTTTTTCATTTGGAAATTGACAACACAAATTGCAGGTTTTCTGTTATTTGTTTAAATAGTTATCAAACCAGTGCAGGTTTTTTTTCAAAGAGCGGCATATCTAGGGGAATTTGGTGTAAAGTATAAAATCTACCTTAGCACCACTATGCAGCACTTAAATTAGGATCTGTGTACAGATTAACTGGCTGATCTATGTAGCTGGAGTAACATTATTGTGATTATTTTAATAGCATAATAGCATTTAATAGCCTGACATAATCACGCACAGCACACCTTGCTTCACAAACGTACGACAGAGGAAAGTCAACAGCATAATCAATAAAAGCAGAGTCAGTGCTGCAGGAAGTTTTATGTGTTTGTACAAATTGGAGAAAAGAGAGACCTTTGACTCACAAAGTCTAAGAGGGAAGAGATAAAAGCATGGAGGACTTTTACCAAATCAATAATGGGAAAGAAAAAAAAGAAAGAAAGAAAAATCTTAATTTCTGTGGAGGAACCTGCGAAACAAGTTCTTAACAACTTTTCTCAAGATGGGGGATTTATATTTTTATCATAAACATGTGCATTATCCTGAAAGTACGCCCTTGGATGGATCTGTATAGGTGGGAACATATTTTCATTTATCCCATCATAAGATTTTTTAACCACATTTGCAATAACCAGTAACATCCCTCTCCTGCTATCAGTGAATAGTGAAATCCAGTGAAAGACTGACAACAGGCCCTGACACGGACATAAAGGAGCCACAGGTGTAAAGGTGCAAATGTATGTATAAAACTGCGTGAACTATCTAAACACGCAGACTTGCTAAACAGGCCAGCAAAGAAAGGGTATGCATTAACATTTTTAGGTAGGCCAAGGATGTGAGCTAAATAAGCTTTCAACTGTAACATTTTAAAGGGATAACCAAAGCAATGCCATGTGTATACCTCTGTATTTATAAATCTTGCAAAGTGTAACTGGACACTGGGGCTGATAAATATCTGCTGCAGAGTCATTTGTCCCTGTAATAAATACCAATTGTAACCATTCCTAACGAAATCCAGATGTTTGTGTTATTTGTCCAGTGGAAAAGGGGGTTTAAGAAACTTAAGATGAATACTGGCTCAAAAAAGCAACATGAAATCACTCAGAAAGAAGCAGAATTGAAACGGTTAATAGATTTTAAGAGCTTTACAAACATACTGGAAGGATTATGAGATCATAATTTAATCAATTCAGTTCAATTATAAAAATGTAGTTATTTTATGCCCCTCATATGTTCGGTAAGCCAACAGGAAGTTAGCCAGCTCAGCCAAAGTTAGTTTATATCGTAGGCTATACAATCAAGCATGCAGACTTTTAAGTGAAAACACACATTTTCTTAGAGGTTTAAGGTGTAAAATTAACGCTTCATGATAATGCTGTAATGAAAAACACATTCTTGATTCTGTTCGCAAACTTTACTCCATAACACACATACATGAAAAACTTCAATTGTTTTAATATCTGTTCATATAAAGCTCTTTCAAAGAACTAAGACATATTTCCTCTCTTAAATGAAATTCAATGTGTGCTTAAGGAACTTCTATTTTTACAAGAAAAACAATATGAGGAAGTTAATAAAGCCTCTTGTTCTAAAGCTGAATGATGAAATTCCTTATGGACTCAACATCATTGGCACAGTTACACTCGGCACACATTGCCAGAGTTTCTTGTTTCGTAATGTAGCTGCTGGCTTATCAAGATAATTATAATAACTATTCTTTAAAACCCTCTTTTGGAAACACCATTTTGTTGGAGCAGTTTATTATTGTGCAGCTCCATAGTACTACCCCTATGTAATTACGGAGCCCCCTAGGGGACATGCAAAAGAAAATTGTTTTTATTTGAAACAAAAAAGAGATCTCGCAAAACCGTTGCGAGATCTCGCAAGTCGCAATACTTTTCATTTAGCTCAATGTATTTCCTGGTCAGTTCGGCTGCTGCGGCAACACAGAAATCACAACAATGGAGCGGTTCATCGATTTTACTTTGAGCTTGGCCTTAAATATAAAGATATAACATCAGTGCTTGGCAATAGGCACGGGTTTCACAAAAGTGAAAGACACCTCAAGAGAACACTCAGAGCGAGGGGACATGCACGTCCCTCTGAGCTGAGTTATTGACAGATTCGATTTCGCGGATCAATAACTCATGAACATAACGTTGTAAAAATACAAACAACATGACTTTACAATCATAGCCAGGTAGACAACGAGCTACAGAGTCGTTTTGATCAGAACAGTTCGATACGCGCCGTCACCCGAGCAAAAACATCAATAATTGGTCACAATCTGCAGCTTGAGCAGTGAGAGGAGTGCTTAGGGACCGTCTACAAACTGCAACAGGGCTTTGCGAGATCTCGCAAAGGGGTTTTGCGATATTTCGCAAAACCTTTTATTTATTTTTTTCAAATAAAATGTTTTTTCTTCTCCATGTCCCCTAGGGGGCTCCGTATGTAATCTCTAGGGGTGCACCGAATGGGAAATTCTTGGCCGAAACCGATACCGAAAATAGGAAACAGTTGGCCGAAAACCGAATGCCGAAAGGCCGAAAATGATTAATAGAAATATATATATATAATGTATACATTTTTTACCAATGTTGTTCAGCTACCTGATTATGGAAATAGACATGATTATGGCAAAACTTAACTTAAATAATAATCACTATTATGGGTCCATAAAACATTTATTCAGCACTTTTGAATGCATACAGTACATTTATATATGTCATGTATTATTGCTAAAAAACATGATATCGCAGTCTTAGTGTCGCCAACTCGTTTCTAATATGCAAAGACAACAAATGCGTCTATGATGTATTTTCGATCAGACGAGATCTCTCTCCCCCGTCTGTGTGCGAGAGGGCGGGGCAGTTTACACACACGCAGCTGCTACATGCAGCGGAGCACACTGCGGAGATGGCGGAGAGAACGCGCTTCGAGGTGTGGTTAAACTTTACCCGTCTCGTTGTGGAGAATACTTGTTACCAAAAGTGCAATAAGAGTTTAGCATGTAAGCACGAGCAATTTGTCTAAACATTTAGCAAAAGTGCACCGCATGCAGACGGAGGAATGTACCGGGTTCGACCGTCTTTCTAGCAGCTCTGTAGCCCCATCCACGAGTAACGTTTCCACGTCAGGTGTTATGTATGCTAGCAGCAACACACGGAGTTAACTCCATGATACAAACATGGGTTGATTAGAGGAAACTGAGTTATTTAGTTTGTTAAAATTTCAGCTATTCTGTTTACAGTCTGTCATCAGATTATTTAATACGATTTGTTAAAGGCTCAGGGCAATCTCGATGACAAAGGTCAATGTTCCCCCCCCTGTGAGCTAGCCGCGAGCATGGTCGCCGCGTCTTTATTACGTCATCACAACAACACGTTAGGTTACCAACGTAAGCCTGTTCTGACATTCGGTGATATTTTTTCGGTGCTAAAACCCTTTCGGCCGAAAGCCGAAAGGGCCTTTTTAACCATTTTCGGCCGATAATTTTCGGTGGCCGAATATTCGGTGCATCCCTAATCTCCTCTAGTATACATTGTTTTAAATGTATTAGTCATCTCAGAGCCACATTGAGCTAATTGTGCTCTATGTAAAACATGAAATTGAGTAGAAACAATATTTCATTGAACCACTCACAATGATCCCAGATGGAGACAAATGAAGAAGTGTAGTAGAACTGATACATTTATGTGACTGATCTGTTCTGGAAAACTGAATCAAATTGGATTTAAAATGCTGAAGAATGTCTTAACTAAGCCAGACTTATATCAGTGTGAGCCAAAATCTGTCTGTAAAAGCGTAAAAGCATAACATTGGAATATAGGTTTTGGGTGTTAAGTTGGCCAAAATAACGGCCAGAGAAGGCTGAGGCTGAGGCTCCCATAAGCCTCTTTTTTTGCTTGGAAAAACCTTTTAGACAGGAAAGGTTCAAGAGCCATCATTTAAGGTAACAACAAAGCCTCCTACCAAGCTTGAAATGTTCTCACTCTTCAAGCCACATGTTGTGTTCTCATTCATAACACTCCGTTCGATGTCTCACTATGGGATGCGCCTCAACGCGTATGCAAACAGAAGCATCAATCTCATTACGCCAATCCTGATTGGCTGGTGATCTTGACGTCAACGTCAGGGATTCCACCCACCCTTTAAGTAGCTTGCGCTACGACGCAGCGTCATTCAAACACCTCTTCTCGCTTCAGAGCACATCTCGTTTTATCAGTAACCGGGCTAGCTTAACGGTCCACGGACTGAACCCAAGCTAACATTCGGTCGACGGGCGCTTGCCGGTTACTTTTTTGCTTTGCAAGAAGATTTAGCAATATTAACACACCAGTTAATATTGGAATGTGTTTTTTCTAATCAAGCTATAAAGCACCCTATTCAAACAGACACAGCAGGGGGCTACAATCCAAAATTAAACATCCACCCTCTTGAAAGCCTTAAGCGTTTTACTGAAAGATGAAAACTGACATCAAAAGGGACAACATCTGCGTGCCTCTTTTTTTAACAATGACCACTGCCTATCAATAATGACGTTATTGACTTTTAAATAGGAACATACAAGTATCAAAGCAACACTAATCAACATTTTGTAATAAATAATGGATCAAATCACAGCTGTTCATGTAATGTTTAAAGTGTTGCTTCTGAAAGCACAGAGATTCGTCACCAAACCCTGTAGTTCATTTCAGCTTTTTAAACTGTTTCAGTGCCTGTCATTGTTTTGGTTTTCTGGCTTGCAAATGTACTATTTTGGTTCAACATTTGTATCAACCCAGCCAGAAAATGCAGGTGTTTTGAGTGAGAAAGCTCTTATAAACCAAATATGTGCTACCTATCCGGCACCACACAGCAGTTAGAGACTTGCTAATAAACACAGCAGAGCATTTAGGAGCTAAACAGTAAGATATTTCCCCCAGGAGTTGGTAAAGACTAGACAGAGAGGCAATATTGGACATTCATTAGGCACAGGCACATCCCTGAATGAATATGAAAGATGCTTAATGTATGCTGGAAGTGCAAATAAGCATTTGTTTGCTAAAACATAACATTCAAAAGGAGATAATATGTCAATGTTGTCTTTACAGCTTGCTATGTTGCAGTCAAGTGGCTGACATGTGCACATAATGAAGCTTTAAAAATAAGAAATGTACCAATCGTCAAATCTTTTTCAGTAACAATATGCTGTCCATCTGATTATGCAAAAACAAAGTTGTACCGAATCTTGAGTTGAGTGTATTTGCACCCCTGAAAAAACTCCTGTATTTCGTGTTTTATGCCTGAAAATTACACTGCTTAGAGATGATGGACAAGGACTATAAACAAAACAAGTCTTCAAGCAGAATTTATTTTTTAGGCAAAATGTTTGGGACCACTTCCTGTCAGTCACAAACAAAGGGAAGAAAAGCTGGGACACATTGAGAATTTTTGCATTTACAACTGAGAAATGGTCTATAGGGGAAATGACTAAGCAGTAATGTTAAAACATTATTTTACTTCTTTACATTTCTGTCTGATCTGTCCCCCAAATGGATTAGCTTTCAGGTTTTTCTTTTTTACATTCATCAACAGTCACTGTGAGCTGAGCCAGAGACCTATTTTGTCTGAGGTCTGACGGACTGCCAATACATCGCCTGAAGAGCAATAAATTAAGTTCACATCCCTATAAGGGAACTTTCAAACTGTCACTGACTTGGTAATGTCATCTAAAACGAAATTTCTTTTCTGCAAAGTTTTAAATTGAAGAAACAAGCTAATATAACATTAAAGGTGACCTATTATGCAAAACCCACTTTTGCATGTCTTTTATACATAAACATGTGTCCCCTCTGTGTAAAGAGATTCTGAAAGTTTCAGGAAAAAAGATTCTCTCTCTTTTTGTCCTGATCCATTTATATAAAAACCTGTCTGAAAATGAGCTGATCAGATTTTGGCCACTTTATGATGTCATAATGTTTTTTGACTCACCAACCAAGGTAACCCCCCCCCCCCCCTTATCACCTGAATCTCCTCCTAGAGCACCATTGTGTTCTTTATAACCAAATATTTCTCAGAGGGGCGTGGGGAGGGGCTCCTTATTTTCATCTAAAGTATCAGACAGAGAATCAGCACTTTTGAAACAGAGCTGAAACAGAGGGGTTTATGGGATGCTACAATGCACGATCTGTTTGGTATTTTGAGCCAAACACTTCAGAGACAAGTTTTATATATATCTGAAAGCTATAATATATTGGTGAAAAACAGTATAATAGTGGACCTTTAAAATAACATTAATTCATGCAGCCTTATAAAGAATAAAAGTTCAAAAATGTAATTTTCATCGACCATCCAGCTGGTCCACCCGTCTGCAACAGACGCATTTGGGGTTTTCGACTGTTTTGACGGATTTGTTAATTAAAATAGAAACATAAAATGCTGCTTTTTAATTCATGCTCAAGACGAATAGGCGGCAATATCTCGTCATGCCTCTAAATCCTCACTGAAACCACCTCTCAAGAAGGATCAAGATTATCCTGATTTTCAGCAGCAAAACGATCTGCCTTTGAGTCACGAAAAACACAGATATGAATTTTAAGATGAATCAAAAGTAGGATTTGATCTCTAAAATCAGAGCCTGAGCAACGACAATTATTACTTTTGAGGTTTAAAAAACCTGCATTTTCAGATCTATTACAATCCGATTACTTCAATCTTATCAGCAAAGCTGGGCTGGAGCGAGATAAGATCTGGAATCTTGAAGGAAATACTTAAACATTAAAGACACACTGATGCACGTGTGTGCAAGCTTTAAACATTTAGTCACAGGCCTCTTAAATATCTTCAAGCTGCAGGACTTTAAAGCTCATTAGAAAAGCTAAATGTGTTGAACTTAATATACCAGCATCTTCTGATTTCTCTTTACTATTTAATAAGTGTAGGGGGTTCACTGATGATTCAAAGATCACTATTCATTAAATGTAACATAAAACCGAATCAAATAATGTAAAAATAATGTATACTTGTGTTTTAAGTCAAGAAGTGGTCTGACAAACAGAAGTAGAGCATCATCACAAAACAAAGAGTGCCCCACTTCATTCTAAAAATATCAGTTCCCAAACCTGTATTAGTCAAACCCTACTTAATACCACTACGGCTCACTAACTCATTAAATGAGACCACCAACTGTGTTTTGATTAAATGATTAAACCGAGCACGTTCTTAAGAGGCTTTTGGGTTATTAACTTGTGTCTGAGACCGTACTATCACACATCAATATACAGAAGATCAGTGGGGGTCAAATGACTCATTATCATATATCACTCAGTGCGTTTCTCTGGTAATTACAGGAAAATGAAAACGCTCTCTTTCATCCGCTCAAACTTAATGTGAGCGGCTTCTGACCTGTGACTGCATAAAAGGTAGAGCTGTAAAATGTGAAAGCGCATAACTTTTGATAATTCTTCGGACCAGGCAATAAAATGTAGCCAATTTGTTTGCCACTGAAAGTCAAACGGTAATGGATGTAGTCGGGCCAAGATGATCGAGAGCAGGCACAGTAGCAGGTTTAATTGGCATTAAAGAAAGCACTCAGTCAGCAGATGACAGCTGAAGCTCAGGGCCATGCCAGAGGCTCTGTGGCTGCACTCAGGTTAGCATTAATGTTCTCAACAAAACCACATCATCAGAAATCTTATTTTCAAAAGATGCAGTTTGTCAACTTCAGTGGAAAGTAAGCTCCAACCAAAAATGCTGTGCAGATAAGGGGATTATTTGCTGTAGCTCTTATCTCAGGATATGTCAATACCTCCTTCAGGACAAATACATACAATGCAGGGCAGGAAGGTGCACATTCCACCCACAGGTTCTTTGGCTTTTTCTTTTTTAAGCGTCTTTATAATTATTCTTCATAAGCTCCTGGTTGCAATCTTGTGTGTGTACTCCTACCTCAAATCCTCTAAATGTTCACAGAAAATGGAGTAGAGAAAACAAGGGAGAGATTTGTTAGCTTTATCCTAGTGTTTGTGACTCAAAAGGCTTTAACTGAGCTGTGAAAAACAACATTTATAAAATAACCTGAAAGATACCAGCGCAATACTCTCAGTGCTGTGTTATGATCAAACAGCCAATCTCAAGGTTATGCTATTACGTTGATAAACTATATTCTCCGAGACAATGACACAGTAAATGCATGATTATAATTGAAATACTTTTGGACCTTTGGACCACTTCAATAAAACGGTTAAACGGGGGTAAAATCTGCATTTTTCATGAAAATAAAGAGACTTCCGCATCGGTGCTCTCTGAACCTTTTTCCACTTGCAGGCATATGTAGATTTGAGCTAATTATGGGCACTAGCTCTAAAAATGTCTTGCACACAATTAAAAACCATAACACTGAGACCAGGATGACACAGAGCAGTCAGATTACTCATCACCTATCTCAGCTTTTTATCTGCGAGAAAACTCTCTTCAACAAGACATGCATAGAGCAGGGTACAAGAACTTAACGTCTGTGTGAATATCACCAGTTTCACTTGGTGCCATCAAAATAATCTCAAGAGGGCCATCTTGTTAAAGGAAGCACGACAACATGTTGAGAACAGAACATTTAATGTGAGGGATTAAATAGCTTTAACTGCAGAGAAACAGAACAGCACAGTTTCATTTCTCACTACAAGCTGCTTACCCAATGAGCTCTGAACTACCTGTTTTGCCAACAACAGGATGGTTCAGTGAACACCTCAGTGAGATGCATCTCGACATAATTTTAACACTATGTTATGCTGGAGCCAAAATGGGAGTCAGAATATAGTATGCATCGCATCACTGGGAATATTTAATTTGATGTTTTCCCTGTTAGGCTTTGTTTCAGTAGTTGGTTAATAGCAGAGAGATGAAAATACAATACCCAACTGAGCAGGAAACACTCTGGAGTGATGTCAACAAAAAGAAAGTGAATAGAAAAGTCGGCTTACTATAAAATACTTTTGTGGTTCTCAAGGTGCTACGACATCACAATCAGAATATATATTGCCGCTTTGCACAATATATTTATATTAATGGAGACAGCAACAGCTTTCGACATCCACTACTCCCACTCTATTGCGTTTCAATGCCCTACAGAGTTGATCTCTTTTTGTGTCATCCCACTATTCAAGAAAATAGGCTGCTGCTGAGCTCAACCATAGCCTCTCTTCCCATTCCCCACAAGCCCACAATGAGTCTGCAATGGCATAAAAGATCATTTGCCGGAAATGATCATGATACACTAACTCACACACACACCTATTTGTTTAGGCTAAATACCATTAAAATGACTTAAGTGTGATGGAGATGTATGGGAATTAGTGCCTTACTGTCACTTCAGGCTCCTATATCAGACTCTTATAGTTACCCCCCATGTAACATCTGTGTGTGTGAGTGTGTGTGTGTGTGTGTGTGTGTGTGTGGTGTGTGTGTGTGTGTGTGTGTGTGTGTGTGTGTGTGTGTGTGTGTGTGTGATGGCTTCAATGTCCCTGAGAGAAGGAAAAGACACTTCGTGTGTCAGACTTGGCACGAGAAGCTGAAGGAAAACGGAAGAAAATGTGTTTCTACAACGTGACTGCATTCAAAGCCTGAAAACTGTAATTTGAGATATGAATTCATTACACGGCCTCTCATCAGTAGCCGGGGATAATGTGATGCAACAGCGCCGCTTAGCGTCGCTCGGCGCCGTGTCTGAGCGGCTCTGGCGGGGAGTCTCCCTCATCACACGCGGACTCACCTTCGGTGTCACAAAGCGCGGCTGCTGCAGGTTTGCGGTCGCGGAGGTTTTGCGCCTTCTTCTTCGGAGTCCGTGCGATGAATGCTGAGTTTTACTGCCGTGGTCTGAGGGCCCGTGCAGGCAGCCACCATGACCTGTCCGTTTACTGGCATTGTGGTTCCTTCTCACAGCGTCAGTGAAACCAGAGGAAAAGTGTTCAAACTTGATCTGAAAAACAAGGACATAGAAAATGCTATTGCTTATTGCACTGACTGCAGCCCTCAAAATCGCAGACTTGTTGAATTCGACTCTGTTCTATAAAAAGGACGCGCGCCTACATGCTGGTGCCTAATATGAGCGATACACACTACCCAATATTCCTCGTGACTCACAAGCATTTTAACAGTTAGAGTTAGATCAAATACGAGCTCAGTCCACGTGCCTGTATGTGCATGTACACGCGCGCGCGTTGCTGATATGTATGTTTGAGCACAAGTGCGTGTGTTTGTGTTCATCTTTTGGGGGAGAGGAGACTAGGGCTTATTGAATGGAAAACTGGCTTGAGGAAAACAAGTTAAATTCAAAGGTAGGACGGTGTGTGTGTGTGGTGTGTGTGTGTGTGTGTGTGTGTGTGTGTGTGTGTGTGTGTGTGTGTGTGTGTGTGTGTGTGTGTGTGTGTGTCAGAGAGAGAGAGAGAGAGAGAGAGAGAGAGAGAGAGAGAGAGAGAGAGATAGAGAGGGAGAGAGGAGAGAGAGAAAAAGAGAGAGAGAGAGAGAAAAAAAAAGAGAGGGCGCGTTAAAACAGCCTGTGGCTCCTAGCGAATATTCCCCTCACGCTCCTCTCCGGTGCCGGGCTCGCTATGTAGGGGCAGCAGCAGTTTGTGTGTCGGGGACTCGGACGAACGAAATGAGCGAAGAGAGGGAAACAAACCAGCCACCCCACCAACCTGCCTATATGCTCCACTTTTAAAGGAGAGCGAGAGTGCGGGCAGATTGGAAACCACTGAACCCCCACTATTTCTGCTCAATATCAGCGTCACCCCCGAGAGAAGCGAGTTAGTTTGAACCCAAGCCAAAAAAACACTAATTAATCCAACTCACCCCATTCCCGTGACACATCTCTCCAGGCGGCCAGGTGGAGATGACATTGCAGCCTGTTACTCCATTCGGGTGCCCTCGGCAGGAGTGGGAATCACATAAGACTCTCCTCCGTCAAATTAATCCATCAATTTCTCCTCCATCCAGTCCCCCCCAAAACACCACCTCCACACGGATAAATCCACCTGTCTGCCTCTGAAGACCACCCCCCTCCCCAGCACCTCACCCCCGGTAGATTGGTAGTATTCCTCTCGGTTAAGATGTCAAACACCGTCCACTCAATGGCAGAGATGGATTGGGGGAAGAAGGGGGAAAGAAGAAACGCCGTGGAGGTGCGGGGATCAGTGAGACTCATGAATCCAAAATCAGCCTATTTGGTTTGGAATCTCCAGCGGCAGCCCCGCGCGTTCCGCAGTGAGGGCTCGTGGACAGGTCCGCGCGCCTCCTCCTCCTCCTCCTCCTCCTCTCTTGTCCTCCTCCTCAGGCCGCTCGCGGATTCTTGGAGACTGAAGGGGGGATTCCGTCACAAATAACATCAAAACGCACGCAGGCACGTATAAAAATCCCCCCCCCCAAACACACTATCTCCCTCTGTATTTTCCCACTCTCTCACGCGCTCTCCGAAAGAGCACCGCACTATCCCCCCATAACACCCTAAACAATTCAGAATAAGTTTAAAGGGGTCGAGTTATTTTTGTAGCTCTGTGCGCCGCACGACGGAGGTGATGCTCCGGCAGCAGATAGAGTGCTGGGTGGAGAGGAATAAGGAAATATTCTCCGGCAGTCTCTTTACCCCGCAGCCCGTCCGCCCACGCTTCGCTGGCTGAAGGTACTTACACATCAGCCTAGTTAATTAAACATATGGGCAACGGGCCTGAATGAGAAAAATGATGGTGTGGTGAAGGGTGGAGAGGGGGGTAGTGGTGGAGGGTGACTTGGGTGACTTCATCTCCTCGTCATAAAATATCAAAACGATGGTGAGTTGAGAGGGTGCGCGCAAGAGGAACATTTGTCCATGTCTAGCCCTCCGAAAAAAAGCGACTTCAACTTCACAGTTCGTTCAAACTGATGTGTCTTGTCCTTGTGTCTCTCTCGGGGTTTTTGCCTCTATGCGCGTCGCTTTTCCTGTTATGTCTTCTCCCCCAAAATAGGACGCAAGACAGGTATGGCGCACGTACACCATCATCGTTTATCACCTGTTGTCAACTCGCCATACGAAACAGCATGCGTTTTGACAAGCGTCTCTTAATATCTGTGTGTGTGAGTGTGTGTGGTTGTATGTGTGTGTTTGGGCTGTGACGACCGTCTCGGCGTCAAACAAGTCATCGCGTCGCGCCTCCGCTCCACGGAGCATCCACTGCGCACAGATAAAACATTTTTAATTTCCGCTGAACTGTTGTAAACCAATCATCTAGGGCTCCCTATTCCCAAAATCTAAAATACAGATTACTTCAAAATGACTGCACCGAAGCGTTTATTGCTGATGATATGTCATGTTCTCTCGTCAGAGCCGGGGTTTGTTAAACGGGTGAGATAAGGGAAAATAGAGCCGACGCTCGTGAATTACACAGCCTCAATTAAACATAATTAGTCGATCAAAACTGCAGCACAGGGGGTCCTAGGGGAGGGCTGACAACCCCCCCCCCCCCCCCCCCCTCGCTCTCCCCCGTGCCTCTCTCTGCATCTCCCTCTGAGTTTTCCCTTGGAGTCCCATAGCGGACAGATGGTGTAGATACTGCATGGGGCCATGTTAGCAGCCGGGGATCTAGGACTGGCTGTCATAAGTTGAGTTACACTTTGAGGCAAAAAAACAGCCCTGTGTAAGCGGACCTAAGGGCTTATTATTAAGGAAAACTTCTCCTCCTCCTCCTCCTCCTCCTCCTTTATCCCTAGAATAAAAATCTCACCTGTTGATGTCCTCCTCCGTCAGAGCCTCCAAGGCTTGAAATAAAAGAAACAGACGATTGCATAACGTGTACATAAAAGAGAGAGGGACAGACCACATGATGAGTGAATGGTGGTCCACTTTTCTTGAGGAAATAATTCCTGGGGTTTCAAATATAATGGCTCTGACTTTCTTTCATCCCACCCACCACCCTCTCCTCCTGCTCCTTTTCACCCATTAGAGGCGCCCTGTTGGGACAGGCTGGACACAGGACATACCCCCTGGGATCTGTGGAGAATGCTATAGAGGCTTTTAAGCTAAAACAGCAGCTTGTATTTGTATGTTAACCAACAAGCAGTAACGATAGAGTACAGTATGCCTAAGCTCTTCCTATTCTATATTAAACATTAAGCTATTTCCAAATAAATACAATCATTATAGAGGGCCACCATAAATACGCTTTTAAGAAATTCAGTTTCTTTAAATATTATCTAATTAATACCTGCAGACTTCCCTAGAGCGCTTATTGGGACGTGACCTTTCTCAGGATTCTGGTGCAAAGTCTTGAGAATCTCTCTTTCTCATTTGCATTCATCCGGTGCACAGTAGCACAACACATGGACAGTCAGCTCTGCCCCGTTTGAAGACAGTTGCAGGTCCACAGTGTTGAAAATTCTCTGAACAGGCATCCCCGTTATTATCACTGATTTATAATCATCGGGCTCAGCTGTCATGCATCTTTCATGGAACAACATTGAACAGGAGTTACTCAGGCATGTCGTGATGCGGAGACGCTGCCGGACACGCTCAAACAGACACTCAGCTCAGGTTCAGATTTGGCTTCACAGCATCCAAACACCCCAGTGAGCCAGCTGCCCAGTGAGTGATAATATAATATTTGAAAACAAGAGAGACCCATTGTGATAATGGGTAGTGTGTCCACTATTTTTTTATTACTCTGTGTAATTATTAAGCTCATTGCACTAATGTTGTTTAGTTAGCAGTCAAAGCCCAGCACTGCAATATTCCTGTATTGAGGGGAGGAAACAGAGTCTAATTAAGAGGCTCCAACTATGTAACCAGCAGGCAGGCTCACAAACAAACTGATAAATAAATATATAAATAAATGAATAAATAGATAAATAAATTACAGGGAAGAGAACGATTATACAAGGCCTCTGACAAAAATGATGTGGGCAAATTTTGTATCCATGGTAACTGACTTTTTCAGTGTCACCACTTTTGTTTTGGAAGAGGCGCAACCCAGATGCATTATGGTTTATGTTTCGCAGAACTGTGCTGGGCTACTTAAGTCCCCATTCATAAACAACTGGCCACACTAACTACAGGATGCCATCTACTAATCCACAGACTGATGTGCAGCAGACCCAAATCACACAGTTGCTCACACCATACACACACACCCGGCACAGGCAGCTGATGCAACTAATATGGAAATCTTTTAAAGCACACGCTGCTAATTAGCTGCACAGCTAACTGAAACCAAGTCCATAAAAGCCTGTTACTGTCAACTTTGCTTAAAAATCTTTTTAGTAAGAAGCACATTGTTTCCATGACAACAAGACCTGATGGCATACTTTGGGTTGTATTTTTTACAATCAATTTGTATGTTTTATTAAGAATAGCTATGTGGATTGTATGCATCTTACTCACTAACTTTGTAAGTCCCTACATGCTGATTCTTCTATTAAAATGTCTTTGCATCTTCACACAGGCGGCTCACACTTATCGGACCATCATCAGTCCGTTTGATTGACAGGCAAATACAATAGAAATCCACAAAAGTATGATTCACTTTAGTGTTTCTATGCAACTGAAGTAAGCTGGTTGGTAAAGAAAGTAGGTGGGCTGCGTTCGTCCTGATGACTGTATGATGAGCCTACGAGATAAATGTCTTCTT
The DNA here is from genome assembly GCF_902827175.1 of Gymnodraco acuticeps. NCBI lineage: Eukaryota > Metazoa > Chordata > Actinopteri > Perciformes > Bathydraconidae > Gymnodraco > Gymnodraco acuticeps. Next base: position 4,976,020 of record NW_022990701.1, read on the forward strand.
TTTTTTTATCTCGACTCTTCCTCCTTTTTTTCTCCGACTGAGGCACTGCCATTGCATTGTAGCTACAGTACATGGCTTTATATAGACTCAGGAAATGAATCACTCCGTCAATAAATGGCAACAAAATAAACAGACATTTATTCAAGGCTCTCTATCTGGAGCACAACGGTGTGCTAGGTGGCATTTACCGAGTTATAGATACTCTCTCTAGTCTGTCTTTTTACTTTGTCTCCCTCCCTCTCCTGCACTCTCCACCCTCTCCCCCTCTCTCGCCCACAGAGAGTGGGTGACCTGGAATGAGCTCTCCTACAGGCGGCATTGCTTCCTGCACCCAGACAGGGGCAGTGTGTCGTTTTTTTTAGATCTCAGGCAAGCTTCAGCTTCACTCTCTAGGGTATACCTTAGCTAAATCATTACCTCATTCAAATGTATGGGCACCTTTGAAAACCACTCGTCTCAGAAATTGATATCTGATTACTTCCTGTCACAGTGCTGATCACAGTGAAAAGTTCATGAGTGCAGCTGCCAAATCAATTAGTCGGAGGTGATGCACTGCTGTGTCCTTTTCACTTGCCCACACCAGCATTTATCCTTCCCTTGAAAAGGTCAGTCAATAGTTTAATAATTAATAGCAAAGAAGGATTTAGAAAGTCTTGCAGCTTGAGTGAAAGCTCTTTCGTTAAAAAATTATTCTAGGCTAAAATTGGTGAACTAATATGCATTAAAATGAAAATCTCTAATTCAGTACTATATTTTGGCTTATTTCATAAAGTTTAAGTTAATGAGAAAAGGAAAGCGTAGAGTTTTGAATAATTCATGTTAACTTTAGGGCCAAAAAAGAGCTGGACTTTAACTTTTTTCCAAATGTACGCATGCTAATTATCCATACACATAGTTCAGCTTGGGGTAGTTGTCATAAAACTGTGGGAAATGTTTTGTTTTTTTTAAATACAGTTTTGGGAAATAGGCTCATCATCTTTTTAAAGCTACAGCCAGCAATATTTTATCTCAGTACAAAGACTGCAACAGCTAGCCTGACACTTTTAAAGCCGTACAATAATCAAAGTGTAAAATGTACTTGTTGCGATGTTACGGGACATTAAGTGTCAATCGATCTCTTCTTGTCTCTGTAATGTTGCCAGGCAACCAACCAGTAGATCCTTCAAGCCTCCAAACTCTAAACCTGTTCAGAAAATTGAATTAAATAGTCTGACATATAACCGGCCAATAAACCACATATAGATGTTTCTACAAGGGTTACACAAACAATGTATAAGGTTTAAAGGACCAGTGTGTAGGATTTATTTAGGGTCATTTATTGGCAGAATTGAAATATAATATTCATAATTGTTTTCATTAGTGTATAATCACCGGAAATGTAGTTGGTGCTTAATCCAGATTGGATTGCATAATAGGCAATATGACAACATAATTAAAATAATTGTGTGTTTGTTCATTAACGGACCAACTGAGCCGCTAGTGTCTGACAGGCCGTGAGCAATTTACTGGCGAGGCGGCCTGAAGGCCTTGGTAGTTCGCCGACGAGCGAGCAGAGGGGTTTTCATCTAGCTGTGGCAGTCACTGTAAGATGCCTATAAATCCTACACACTGACCCATTAAATAGTTAGCTGGCTGAATGGTTTTGTTATGTTTAGACTGAGCTAAGCAAGCCGTGTCCAGTCTACAGTGTACGCTAAGATAAATAATTGGCTGCAGCTTCATAATTAATTACAAAAAAGCAAATAGGCGTAGTTTACAAATGATCAAACCATCGACATTTAAAGACTGACCTGCAGGTTCTATGAAGTTGACTCTAACTTGGGTATCCAGGCATTCACACGTTGATAATCAGAACAGTCATTTGGAGGTCACAGACTCGTGCACACAAAGAAGCAAAGAGCAACACCGACTCCTCAATATGACACACCTCAACAAGCAAAACGAAAATATGCAGAAATGATGTCATCCAGTTGATCTGGGGAAGCACACAATTAGACTGTGTTGGTTAATTTGCACTTAAAGCACCAGGGCACACTCTGATGCCCCATTTGACAGCTTGGAAATTCACAGTGCCATAGGAAATCCCATTTGTATATTCAGGGTGTTAAATTCTTGGGGTGCTCAGAGTGTACGTGGGGTACTTTAGGCACAGTGGCTAAGGAGTTGGAGAAATAGAGCGTTTCATTGTTGGAGGCTGTAGCCAAATCAAACTAATTGGCCCAGTCCACAGAACAATTTGAAATATCTCATCTCGAGGCTCTTACTTTTTATGGGCTTTTTCTATTATCAGCATAGCCAGAGTGCAGGGTACATTTCTAAATGGCGATAAACAGAAACCAATCTGATATTGAAATGTTGCTCATTTTCAGATGAGACCTCACAGTATGGCTTCTACATACATGATTTACTGAAATGTTTGACAAAACATATTAGCTGTTATAGGTTGAAAAAACTATAGGCTGTTTGCTTTCCAGTGTTTGTCTGTTAGCAAGATCAACACCAGTGATATACTCAATGGAAAAAAGATTGCAACCTGCAAATATTTACCACTGACATATGCCACTCTAATGATGCATTTTGTGGTTCCTCTTGAGCTCTTAAAAGCTACAAGCACACTCAATCCACTTGTTTTCCATTAACACAAAAAACGACATGTAATGGTTCAGATGCAGAGTTTTGTTTTGTTGATTAAACATAAATTAGATTTGGATAGACTTTATCTGGGGATAATGCCCGATTATGGGGATGAATCCAATAACGAGACAATAGCATAAACTCCCAGCTTGGCCATCATCCAACTGCTGAATGCGTCTTTATTCTGATGCAGGTAGGGAAAGCAGTGGTTGGTTGCTGGCATCAGCATATTGGGTTAATAAAGAGCACTGTGATCAGTTATTGGCTTCTCTGGTAAGCAAATAACCAGAGGCACTTTATTTTTGAAGGCTTTAAAGGGAGCAGTTATTAATAAAGAAGACAGTCCAAAAAGGGAGGCAAAGATAGAGGGATGGATTATGCATCAGTTAAATCTGAAAGACTTTCTTAGTTTTTAATTAATCAAGATATTATAAAAAAACTCAACTCATGTTAAACTGTGATTCCCTCAGCTGATGCCGCTCAGATGATTCAAATGTTGCTAATGCTGACACACACAAAGTTAGCTTAGTTGAGTTGGAACTTTTGGCCTCATTTCACATTTATTAGCAACCAGATATAAGACGACAGAGCTTTTCTTTCATACATCATAAATGTAGTGAACTTCTGTACGGTTAAACTTGAGTTTGTTTTAAACTAAGTTTGCCTTGAGTTGCTGATATGTATTTTCTTTACATTACCAGTGCAGAGAGGGCTTCTGTAGAAGAGACATCTGGTCCATTATGGGGGGAGGGGTGGATTTTAATTTCTAGTTGTTTTTCTGTACACTATTTTAGTGTAGGTGCTATTGTTTTGGTTAAGGTAAAAAAATATCTACACTATAATGAGAGTAATTGTTTTTTTTGTCGTATTTGTAGTTTAGTATGTGGTGAGTGTTTCCCCCATTGTTTTAATAAATGGTCTGATCAGCCATTACACATGTTCCCCTTTTTGCTATCATGTCTTTCTTGACCATTGTCTGTTTGGTGTTCATTTGTTTGGATAGCTTAGCCCGACTTACGCTCTGTCAAGTTGACTTCTTCCCTTTTATGATCCAATATTTACACATCTGGTAAGCAGTTCACCTTCATCTTTAGGTACATACAACTTTAAATCCACCTGTGACCTCACGCCTGCCAGCTCGGTCCCACAAACAACTATTATGCATCCACCTGTTATACCAGAATACTCATGCTCAAACTAAAGACAGAAATAATTGCAAAAAACAAATAAATAATGGAACACTGATCATAAAAAAAATGATAATAAAAAGAACGCTTTACGATGCCACAAAGCAATCATTATTTTTTTTATTTAGTCTAATTGCAATTACTTCCCATATAAGACAGAATCCTTATCAGAAAAACCAGGTTGATTTTCCTCATGAGAAACAGAACATATCTTGAAGTTTTTCAATCAGTGTCACTGTGACTGAAAGAACATTGCTTTTATTTGACTTTTAATGGTTATTTCATTTGTCTTTTTTTTCCTTTTGTTATTCTTTTGTAAGAAGGGGCAGGTAAAATAAGATGTTCTTCTCCCTGCTTCTTTCCACCATGCGCTATAAATATATATATTTTTTTTAAAGTATAAGTGTACATGTTTTGTTTTAAAATAACTGCCATGTGTGGAATAAACAAATAAATACAAATAAATATTCATAAATCATTTTACACCATTGATAACCCATTATTATTATTATTAATAGTTTTTTTTGATAATATAAATAATAATATAATTGTCTTGGATGCATTTATCTGATGACTTACTCATTATTTAATTGGTGAAATTATTATTGATTTCTCAATAATTTCTCATTTAATTAATAAAAGACAGTTTCTTTAAATGGGGCCTCATACTACATTTGTTTTTGTGCCTCTAGTATATATTAGACAGTGTTTCTGTTTGGTCATTTTAGTAATCTCACAAACATTTATCACTGCTCTTTAAAAATATTACTATGCAGGTGCATAGTGCAGAGTTGGTCGTCAACATCATGCAGTTTTACACACACCTTTGCAATGGGACCCTGCAGCATTGGCTTAGCACATATGGTCTGGTCAAAGTGATCAGTGAAGAACATAGACATGGTTGTAGAGGGACTATTTGTCTCTCATGATGCAGCGAGTTTGCCACCTGCTGTGTAATTTTCTTTGACACTAATATGTTCCCCGTTACAACACACCCTTGAGACCAACACAAACGGGCTGTTAACGACTGTCACATTGTTAATTTCATTATAACAAAAGTAGACAAAATGATGTGTTGAGTTATGATTGATAATGGTGGAAAAGGGAAACTGAAGATGTTATGTTCATGTAAAATCATTTTTGTGCAATTGTTTCTCTGGTGAGTAAACTTGGCTGTGTCTGATATCACTCCCTTGTTCACTCATTTACTACCCTCTTTATAATGGATACTTTATAGTTTGAAAGTAAGCAGTGTATTGAGATATCAAACACTTACTTGTTAAATTCATTTTGTTTCAACATTGACAGCGCAACTGTCATTTTGGTAGCAGAAAGTACATGTCATGTACACTTTATGTTTATCTCCATGACAGTTTACTATGAAGACAATATTGAGAGGCTTCAGTCACAGCCTTTGTTCTTTTTGTTGAGATCAGGGGGGCAGTCGATGGGGCCGTGGTGCTTGTTAAATCTCTGACAGCGCTTTATTTGTAGAAAATTACAAGCTGGTATTCATTTTGTTTTCTTTTCATAAATGTGCAGAGCCTGTCATTGTTGTATGGATCACTAATCTTAGTACGTGCCCATACAGCAGAAGCATAAAATGCCAGGTTTCAGCAAGATTTAATAACAAGACTTCTCATTGAGCAAGACTTGGTTAGACTCTATAACAAACAACGACGAAAATATGTCATCTGGCCCCCCCTTATCTCACAAACCTTCTCACTCCTTATCAACCCCCACGGTCCCTCAGATCCACCGCAGCCGGACTCCTATCCAATACTGTAAAGCGTCTTTGAGTTGTGAAAAGCGCTATATAACTAAAATGTATTATTATTATAACACTTTTAGTGGTGCATTGATGGTGCAAAATTGGCTGATAGGATTTCATTGCAACCCGTCTAGGGTCTGCAGAGCTCTCACTCATTATTGGACCAATCTTTTAAAAGGATGCATTAGTCACTTAGACATAGAAACATGGAAAAAGTTTTCATATTGTAAAACACTCGAGTTACCCTCTGATGTGAAAATGGTTTGCCAAATTCAGAGGGTTGTACAGTATATGTAAAATGTGCTGAACTAATTTATGTGGGGGCTTCCTCTCCTCTGAATCTTGATTGTTGATGCCTGTACATGTCTGCCTCTGGCAACAACACTCAGAGGCGTAGGTGGACTGACCATCATGAGTGGCCAACTGGGACCTGTGAGCAGAGAGACCCATGACTTAGAGAGAGAGAGAGAGAGAGAGAGAGAGAGAGAGAGAGAGAAAGAGAGAGAGAGAGAGAGATAGAGAGAGAGAGAGAGAGAACGTGGGATGCGGCGGGTATTGAGTGCATCACTGGTCCCTGGCTCTCCCCTTCAAACTATTGTTTAGTTGCTGTAAATAGAAAAGTATAAATGACTAATGGATATGATACAACAGTCAACTGAGAGTCAGTCAGTCTTTAAAAGTCAGAAGAAAAGGACATCTTCTTACAGATAGAATTACAACTGTCACGAACAGCTTTAACATGCGCAAAAGTGTATCATCTTCATTTGATCAACAATTAAAACAGTAGGAAATAACAAAAAATGAAATGAAAATTATGTAAATAATTAAGTTTATAAATAAGCCTTTTCACTTCTAGAAGGGAAGAAAAACAGGGTTACTGATAATAATGTCCCAATAAGTCATAACAGTGTGAGAGTGAACCAATATGCACAATAGGACCTGAAACTGAAGCAATCCATCCATCATATATTTAATATATACACCTGTGATTTTCCTGCAGGGACATGCCAAATATCTTCCATCCATTTTATCATTCCATGAAACTACTGTCTTTGGACAAACCTCACATTTACAAATCCAGATTTCTTCAGTTTCTACCAGCCCTGATTTTGTGTGAACCTTCAGACTTTGGAGCTATTGACCCTGGATTTTGTTTTTTTGGCAGTCTGCCTGGTCCCTTGGTTCCTTTTGCCTCGGCTAACTGCCAACCTGTTTCCGACCTAAATCCTGCATTTTGACTGCTGAAATCTTCTTTTGTTTTATACCTGCAGGTTCCTGTTTGGTGTCTCACTTCAGAGGTGATTCACTGACACCTACGTTTTAAGACTGCTAAACAGAGAGAGTAATGTGGTGTAGCCGAAGATTGTACAGTGATTAGATTGAATTCCTCTGCTATTATTTTAGATACTGCCTTTCCTCTTGCACCCACTCCACAAATTGCCTTTAGTAATTCTAGTAATTTTCCAGAACATCTGTAGCAGCCACATTTCCTGTATTTACCTGCCTCTGATCACAGCATTTTCGTTTTACTTTTGGCTGCCTGCCTGGTCCCTTCTGCTCCTGTTTGCCTTGGTTGACTGCCTACCTGTTGCTGACCTATCCTTCCTTATGAGTACAGCCTTCTATGTACTACTGATCTAACGGATAATGCTTCTGGGTCTCAATCCAGGTCTGTCACAGTGCAGAACTTTAAGACTGAGCATAGAAGCAAATCCCAAGAGTAATTTATTTTATTCTAAGAATGTACTACAGCGATTTTAGACACTGTCCCATCTGTCAGCTGATCTTAACCTGAACCTAATTTTCCCATCAGCCTCTCTGTATACCTGCTTATGTTGTTTCATCCATCCCTTGCCTGCCTGTTTTAGCAACCAAAGCTATTATCAGACTTTTGGCTGTCTGCCGGCTTCCCTCTGCTCTTGTACGTGTCGCTGACCTATACATCCTGCATTTGTGTCTAAGCCTGCATGTGTACGACTACTCAAGCCATGCCGAACCCTTTTAGGTCTCAACCATAGACTGTATATACTGTATAAGGTCTCAACCCAATAACTGATAAAGTAAAAAATGTCAAGGCTCTAAAATTAAGATGATTAGCAGACACAGCATGCAAGCAAAGCCAACAAGAGTCATTGAGTTTAGTTAAGAATGTACTGTGATTTTAGACACTGTTCCTTTCTTTTTCTGTCACTTCATCTAATTCTGAACTTCATTTGCCCATCATCCTCACAGTATACCTGCCCATGCTGTTACCATTCAATATATTATTTATGTTTGCCTTGTTTCCTGTATCTTCCTGCCTGCCTGTTTTAGTAATTACAGCTATTATTTTGACTTTTGGCTACCTTTCCTATATTGTCTATTGCAGCTTTGTTTTCTGTATCTACATGCTTGCCTGTTTTAGTAACTTGTTTTTAGACTTTTGGCTCCCTGCCTCATCCCTTCTGGTCTTGTGTGCCTCCGCTGACTGCCTACCTGTTGCTGACCTGTTTCTATCTGACTAGCAAAGCTTTTGTACTACAACTCCTACTTGCTGATTTTGCTTCTGGGACTCAATCTTGAATGGTTACAGCAAATGTAGGGGCAGAGAGCATAGAAAATACATGCAAACAACGGCAGGAGAATTTGTGATTTTCATCCACCCATCTGCCCATTCACTTCTTAACCGGGTCCACGTTGTGGTGTCAGCTTGCTAAGCAAGGTAGACTAGTTGTCCTGCTCCTCCTGGGGAATTACATTTCAATCTTTATTTAACCTTTTGTGGAAATATTGACAGCAGTATCTTTTGGCCAATAAATAAGTCAAGTTATACAAGCATGACACCATAAAACCAATTCAGGTGAAGGGTTCATATTTGCTTGAGGTATTTTTCAAAGCACAATTGTCTAGGTTTTGTGGGGGATATGCAGCTTCTACACAGGAAAGTAGGAGCTTGTAAAAAGCACCGGAGGATATTATTATATCCTTTTTGTTTCACTGCAGGCTGTTAAGGTTAAACACAAAATAATCCAAACTCATCCAAATGTTAAGTTCCACATTAAAATTCATCAGCCGTTAAGGTTATTAAATGGCAAGTTTATTTTAAAGCATTCTATTAAAAAAATGGATAATGCATTATCTTTGTAGACCATACAGAAACACTTTGTTTCAATGTTTCCAGAGCGTTAGTGGAAGAGTGTTGAGGTTATTGCAGGTCTGTTGAAGTCAGCCCTTCTGAATATAAATGTGTAGACCTTGATTGCTCACAAAGCATCAGTATGCAGCGAGTGAAAGAAAGCAATTTGATCAATTATAGCTGTACATCTTCCACATGTCATGTATTATGTGAATACATGTCTCAAATTGCTGCACAATTGGAGAAAAGTCTGGCATGTCTGAGGCTTCAGGTGTGCCCCTGACGCTTGTCTCAGCCTGGTGTCTAAAATATATAAATTATTGGTGGACTACCCACTTTCCTCTATTTAAAGAGATCTTAAATTGTCATTTGGCTACATCAAATACAGGCTTATGAGATGCATCAGCATTCTTATCAATTCCCTTTGTGTTTTTGAGTGCCAAGACTGGTGTTATCTCTGTTCCACAGCACCATCCCAACATGAAAGCATGATTTCAGAAGCAAGTGATTGCTGATGATCAACTAATCACCTGCTGGGAAGAAAACAACATGATAATTTCATCTCTGTTGCCCCTTTGCACTCATATACTCGAGAGTGGAGTAGATCTAAAGCAGCATTAAGCTTAATCCTCAGACTGTTGTGTTTTCAAAACACCCAGGAGGAACAGACATCTTAAATTCTTTAAGCTGTTTCATTATGTTTAACAGGCACTTAAAGACAAGCTTGCACATTCTCGTATTTGATCCAATTAATGTTTTGAATGTGGAGAATATTTATAAATTAAAGCCCTTTCTGAAACCTAGGATGTGAGAATTATTACCGTTTTGCAATACTTGCATTATTCTCTATACTGTAACTAATAAATAAAACATCATAGAAATATAACATTAATGTTTAAGTTACTGAACACCCCCTTCTTCTACTGTACTTACAGTATCTTCTCCCCTTTTCTGAATATACTCTATGTTCCTGGTGCTCATTGTCAAGAAAAAATGACTCATCATTTCATGCATTCCCTGGTGCCTGCAGCAATTTAATAATGTGTAAATTAGAATATAAATCCCTTTTAGAAAAGCTTGACAATATTTTAAAGATATGTTCTGCAACAGCAGTGGTCTAATGACGGTTGTACATTGTATCTTTTCATGTGTTTGACTGTTTGTGCTTAGTTTATGTATCTGTATGTCTTATTAGTTGGTGATACAAACTGCCCATACAAAACCCAAAACCAATATCTGTAAGAGTTGTTTTTTAAGCTCGTTGAGCCCCACATTATGTACTGTACTTCCAGTAGGTTCAATAGAAGGCAGAAGTCTCACATATCTCCAACACTCTGCAACTAACCCCTAAACAATTTTGATTAAAAAAAACGTTATATGTTAAGTTACATTTTTTTGGAGCGGACTGTTATCAAATGTCAGACAGGACCCTTTAACAGCAGTTAATGGGTCACTGGCATTGCATCGTGGTACAACTAACTCACAGAGAGAAGAAAAACTCTCAAGAATCATTAATGATTTAGTAAAATCACTGGATCCCTTCAAACCCAACTTTTAGACCTTTACAGTCATGCAGTAAACTTCAGCACTTAAGGACACTTCACATCACCGTATACCTACTCCTTTCTGCTACTCCCATTAGGCAGTTGCTACAGAGCACCTCTGGCCAAAAAGAAAACTTCCAATATCTTTATTTCCCAGTGCAATATCCATTTTGAACAAGGCCAAACAGACGGCCACTGATTTGCACACCAGGGGCCTCATGTATAACGCCGTGCGTAGGATTCACGTGGGAAGGTTACTTACGTAGTAGAAATCCGAAAAATAGGTCCATAAATTTTCCGCCACTTCCCGATTCACCAAACATTGCGTACCGGCAAGGAAAGTGCGTATGGCACTTCCTACGCCGGTTTCCCTTTATAAATCACAACCGACCCGAAATGCGGTGCAGCTTTTGCGGGCTTCACGTAACGCCCATATTTGCCTATAAATAGTCAAAGAAACGCCCATTCATTCATTCATTCTGACTGACTTTATGAAGAAGATCGCAGGAAATGACGACAGAACAGTTAAAAAAGACATCTCACGCCGTGTCAGATGTGGGTTATTTTGGGGAGGTGGAGATAAATCATATTGTTTGGTGGATGCAGTTTGAACCAGAGTAGCAGCATGGAGGTCGGATCGTCACCAAAATAAATAAATAAATGGCCCGAAAAAGGTTAATGACAAAAACAATACACATAGCCTTCCTCAGGCAGTGTGTTTGTACCGGGGACAGGAGACACCCCCTTGATGAGAGACTGTAAGAAGTGATCGGGGAATCCCTCCGGAGTGGAGTCATGACGACTGGATCTGAATTATGTTTTTGTATTTGGTGGTTTGTGTTCCAGCTGTCGATCAGCTGTGCGCAGCGTCTCCACTGCAGCCTGTGCGTCTCAACCCCCCCCCCCCCCCCCCCCCCCCGCCCGCAGCAACCCTATATCCACCAGTTAAAGGAAATACAACTAATGTGTTGTGTTATATCAGCTGTACAATTTACCACATATGGTGTTCTTAGCTTCCATACCTCCTGTGTTTTACGAGCGACTTATCAAGTCTTGGCAAACACGATTAAACGTGATAGTATAAAACCATGCTCGTATCTACAACCTATAGAAATGCAACACGGCGTCAGTTTAAAGTAATGCTGTCCTCCTGCTTACCGCATCATTTATGAGAAAACATTTCATAACATTAACACAACATATTCGAGATGGTTTTCAATAACATATCCGTAGGCTATTTATTTATTTCTCCAAGTTATGTTTTTGTGTGCACTGAGGAGTCTCAAACAGGCGTTTGTTTAATCATTTTAAGATTGGCTTTAATCAATGTTTGAAAATGAATTCTTCATGATAAATGAGAGGTAACATTTTATTTATGGTATTATTTCCACATATTTCTCTCCATTCTTCCTTCTGCCAACGGTGTCGCAGTTTCTCGTCTCTCCCGTTGTTGTGCTTAGTGCGTACGCATGGGTTAGAGTTTGCGTGGAGGACCGCACGTTTCCCATCAAGTTAGTATTTTATAAATCGCAAACATTGCGTAGAAACTGGCGTACGTCATTTTTTGAGCGTATATCGCTTTATAAATGAGGCCTGCTCTTTTGACCTTCACCAAGGAGTTTACGATTTTGTCTGTGTTTGTCTGGTCAGGCACAATTTTTATAAAACTTGATGGAAGGTTAAAGCCCGGGCTAAGGAAGAACCCAATATTTTTTGCATAAATACACACATTATGTTTCACTTTATTTAACATCGCAAGATAGGCACATTGTGGTGCATTCATCGGGAGTCAGGATAGTCTGAAATATTAGTGCTCAAAATGGAAAATTCACATCTTTTGGAAGCAGATATCAACATGGTGTTTAAACACTCTGAGAAACAAAATGAGTATTTGTTGAGTCCTTGATGTTTTCACATTATGATTTAAAGCTCACTTAACACACTTACGTAAGTCGGAAGAACCACCAAGACAGGCCCGTGTTTGTAACATCGGTGAACTGTGGATAAAAGACAGATGCACAAAAGTTGTTAGTGACAGGAACAAATCCACTGTAGTTGTAGTGCAACAGCAGTCGAGTGAGTCCCTGAACAGGAAAGGGTTCAGTATGTGACTCAAGGACACTTCAGCAGCAGGGCTTATTTTAAACTGATGGACACACAGCGGGGCTCTGGCTTACATCAGCCTCACCATCCACCACTATCCGGCCTATCTTGGTGGAGCCTCTGTTAAGTGGAATTGGATGGATGTACCCTGCTGCCTTCTCTATCTTTCCAACACTCTTTTTATATCTATCCATCTATCTATTTGTATTTTCTATCCCTTGCTCTCTTAAACAAACAAACGAAGACACACAGGTCTCTCTGTCCCAGTGGGATCTTTCTACAGTCAGCTTCTGACCTGCTGCAGAGACCGGGTGTCTCGGAGCAGCTGGTTCAGCTCCAGACTCAGCGGACTCCTTCAGGAGAAAAATAATGTTGATGATCCGCTTACGATCTGTTGCCTGCTGTCTACTTTTCTGCCTCTATCTCGCCATTGTTTGTTGTTTTGCAAGTTTAGGCCACTCACATTTCACTATTTGTTTCCAAATTATCCCTGACATTTCTCTTCACTGACATAACACTGCAGGTCTATTCAGAACACCTGTTCCAACATTTTTCTTGAAGAACCATCAGCACCCTCCTGGAATAATATGTTTGGCCAAAAAACGGTAGCTTGTGCCTGCAGGATGAAGCCATTACTTTCCTTGAATGATTCACAGAGCCCAGAGCTAGACAGGGGCCATCGAACATGCCAAGCATAATATATATTTACTGTTTCTGTGCTCTAAGCAAGCTGTTGTCAGCTGGATACAATTACTGACAGACACTCCAGGTAAAAAAATCAAAATGATTGAGGTAAGGCTTGCTTCCAGAGAGCATGAAATAGCTACCCTGTAGCTCTTTACAGTCACAACACTACCACAGAGGAAGAAACAGAGTGACAAACGGCTATCATTAATCCAATGGTTTTCAACGTTGTTGGCTTGTCATCCCTTGAATTGAAGCCATATCTATTTGCTACCCTTTGTCAGGTTGCATATTTTTAGTTGTGACAAGTTGAGGTCAACTAAAGACAGTAGTGCAGTAAATTGATGCAGTGATCTTAGTCTCTAGACTAGAGGAAACGTTTTTGAGCACTATCTTCTCAAAAGCCCTTAAGAAAGTTTTGACCCTGAGATTGGGAATCACTGATTTATTCTAATGTATGGTTTGACTAAAAGAGAGAGTTTTGGTTTATTTAATTGCATAACAGCAGCTGTATTTTTCAAGTAGCTGTTAAAGTAGCCTAGTAATTGATTTTGTTGCAGTCAGTGGGTAGAGAAAATAAAAGCAGTGACCTGGTTTTCGTAAAAAAAGAAAGAAAACAAGCTGTCAGGTTGGAGAGCTGCCTGCACTGACCGGGACTTTGGCTGCCAGCTGCAGAATCTCATGAAAACGATATAGGCTAACATTGCAAATGTGCCTAATGCTTGAAGTCTATGTAAATCATAGTTTCAGCCAGAACACTAAAAATAGCTCAAACCTAGCCAAAGGCTTGTTTTTCTAAACAAAAAACACACAGCGAAAACAGTGTTGCATTGTGGCTCTCCACAGTTGGTTCAATATCAAAGGCCTTAACCTGTTTTGATACCGTCAGCCGGTCTGTCATGTGGGGGAGACGGCAAGGTCGTCTGGGTGAATCCAGTGGAGATGCAGCAGATCAGTGCTGTTTGTTTGTTGGCAGGCGGGTCCATCTGGCGGGCAGCGGAAGGATTGCTACAGTAAATTAACATTTTCGAAGCTCTCTCATCGTTTTAGCGTGAACTGTTAATTTCTTAAACCGTCTCATTGCACACGTTCTCCATTGTGTTCAGTCCGAATGAAAGTTAACGTACCTTTCCCAAATCGTAATAATACGGCCCTCCCGACATTGGGTAGTGGTTGAAAAACCTTACATAGGCTACGCGTAAATATGCTATTTCCTCTGTTGATAACCGAATTAAGCCAGGCTATCATTCGACCTTTAGGCAGTTTGGAAGACAAAACGTTTAGCTTAAATGTGTTCAAAAACATAACAATTAACGTAATTTTCCTAAACTTTGAACACCTTGTTTGTTTACTACTACGTAGCCTACATGACACTGCCCACCCGCGGTGCTCGTCAGTTCTCACCGGAGTGTGTGGAACTCAAGCCCCCGGCCGGCCTCCGAAGAATAGCGGTCGTTAAATATTCATCCTCCGTTCCCGGTGGCACACTTTTCCTCTCCACTGACAGACCCCTGCTGCTCTGAGCCCCGCCAGAGCAGTAGTGAGGAACGATGTCAAGATTACCAACATGTAAACGGGATTTGTTTTAGTTTTTTGATTTTTTTTTCATCGTTTCCTTTTGGATCAACTGAGGATGGGGAAACGTGACTACGGAGCTCCGGTCTGGGTGTGCTGGTGGAAAGGTAAGATGCACGCTTTCCTCCTCCAGCCCTTGTGGTCCACACATAAACTGTCAATCCGTTTGCCTGCACACTTTGGTTTATCTACTCGTCTCTAGCAATATAGATCCTAGAGTTGTGTATCTCCTCTCAAGTAATTACAAGAAGATTACATTATTAAAAGCAATGGAAAATGCTTATGTAGCATGTGTTGAGCAAGCCTAACACTTGCTGCAGGCCTGTAAACTTACCTCAACTCCAAACTAACATTAGGAGTGCTGCAGGTGTAATGCTGGTCCACTAGATAGCAGCAGATTGCTGTGTGTGTGTGTGTGTGTGTGTGTGTGTGTGTGTGTGTGTGTGTGTGTGTGTGTGTGTGTGTGTGTGTGTGTGTGTGTGTGTGTGTGTGTGTGTGTGTGTGTGTGTGTGTGTGTGTGTGTGTGTGTGTGTGTGTGTGTGTGTGTGTGACAAAGATGGTCTCCTGCTCCCCCTCAGGACCTGAATGCTTTTGATGAGCCTCATCAAGTCCACTTCTGTCATAGATCTGCTTTTCTCTCCCAGGCATGTATCCCAGTTTCTCTGTGTTGTCTAATCTCTACAAATTCTATCAAAAGATGGATGACCACCTGCCAGCAGCGATTGCTTTGGGAAGAGGGAGACTGCTGCTACTCAGAGCTTTTCACTTTTGATAGGGTCTTTTCATTATGCTTCAAAGGCAGATGTACTGTTAGAGACAAACCGTGGGAAATCCAGGAAAAAACGTTCTTTCATCACACTCTCCGTCTTTTTAATGCATATATGCACCCACTCAAAGACATAACTCTGCATAAGCACACTGTGTGCGCACATGCACACACATACACTACGTGTGCTCTTTGCTGGTTGGTAATGATCAGATAGACTTACACACCGAGACCAAAAGATCAGGATCTGGCAACCCAACACCTCTACACTGTAACAGGACAGATCTGGCAATCCGACCCCTTCCCTGTGGAAGAGGAATAATTTGGTTGATGGCACTAATAATCACAGCCCTGTTACTGATCCCTCACTGGCTCTGTTTGTGTGTTTGAGAGAGTTCTCCTGTGTAATTGATACCCAGAAGAATAAGACGTCATAAATATCTACAATACAAGTGGGTGTTTCTGCTGCCTCTGCTCCTGTCCTGTTACGTATGTGGAAATTGGTTGGTGGCTGCCTGCATTGCTCATAATGGTGCAGTTTTAAATGTAATATGTGTTAGAATTATTACATCTCTTAATTATGATCATACACATATATACAAACATACACCTTAAAGTATGTTACTCTGAAAAAAAGGGGTAGATTAAAGGTTAGATTAAGTTTTCTAAATTCTGTGATGCATGAGTGTATGCAACATGTAGATTATACAGAAAGTAGAGGTTGTTAAGTCTTGGATATTTGCAGATTTGATGACATCTTACTGCCATTCACTCTTTTCTTTTGCATCCCATGTCTGTCTGTCTCTCTCTACCTTTTGTATTATTTATGCCCCGCCCCCTCAGCCGCTCAGAGCTCTCCAGTTTCACCTGTAGAGCCAGATGACAAATTAAGACTCCTTCTACGACCCGTCACAAGGATCTCCTCAATTGCACTCAAACACATACACATATAGGCACATGAAAACGCACATACTTACACACAAACAGGAAACCCATCTGCCCTTCTTTCTTTCCCTCTCACACACACACACA
The DNA here is from genome assembly GCF_902827175.1 of Gymnodraco acuticeps. NCBI lineage: Eukaryota > Metazoa > Chordata > Actinopteri > Perciformes > Bathydraconidae > Gymnodraco > Gymnodraco acuticeps. The sequence goes on from NW_022990701.1 coordinate 4,992,431, forward strand.
AACTTACTCCAACACACACACTAGCTGTCACACACTCTGAGGAGGGCAGTGTGAACAGAGTACTGTGTTGAGTGAGGGAATGTGTTGTAGTGAGCAACAGAGGACGGAGTAGGTCAAAAGAAATAGCTGAGTGTGACCTAAAGACTTTGACCAGGAGTTTTTTTTGTATTCTGTTTTTTTTTTTAACCGGCTAAAGAAGAGTCCTTCTGCAAGGATGTTACAACTTTGAAGACTGCAGAGATTCTGCCAACCACCAAACTTGCTCAACTGTTATGTTTGTCATTGAATGAGGAGGTGACTATGATGGAAAGCTGTCCTGGTGAATGAGAGTTGCAACATTGCCACAAGAGTTTGTCTTTTACTACAACTTCAAGAGAAACACTTGATCATAAAGATGGTGTAGCTTGTGTGGTTTTAATATTTGTATATTGCTGCAGGGATCATACTGTGTGGAACCTAGTAAAATCAACAAAGTAAATGTAGTATTTTGTAAGACATGTGAGGCTAAGCTTTATAATACAGTTAATGAAATGCTTACATACAAATAATTAGATTTATAGAAGGTGTTCTGACTTATTAAACCCTTTTGACCTTAAAGCCTAGAAAAGAGTTGGACATGATGGTTAGAGATTGATAAGGATTGTATATGTAGCAGATTAAGACACCACTGAACTGTGTGTGGTGCCAATAACTGAGCGTTTATTTAGGGTGCTTGCGTAAATAGTCACTCCGAGCATCAGAGCAGTTTCTTGCACACACTGGCCCATTCGTAAATTCAGAGCACTGTTGAAATACTGTTTAGTTATTCAACACCCCAAGCGCATATAATATGTGATGAACATCTTAAATGGCAGGAAAGATAGCAAAACGCAAAGTATTGAGCAAATTTAATTTAATAATTCAACACTCAATAATTACTAATTTTTGGGTCTACATTTTTAAACCAAGTATAAAACAATCTATTTCTTCAAAGTACAGCCCGGTCATTTTTGTGTAAAGTGTAAGATTGGATTTACAAACACACCCTTAACTACTGGTTTTCATTGAGTCTATGCTAAAGTTTTAGTTAATATCACTGTGTCTGTGTGGGATACATATTGTTGACATTTACTTATGTCTGGACAGGAGCCTTCATGGGGACCAGATTTGGGCAGTGTAGAACTGCTTCGGCCAGGTGGACCTGTCCTCAAACAGAACCTGCATATAGTGCTGGCACAAAGTCAACTAGACATATCTAAACCAAGGGAAAGTTTGAAGGTCAGACTCATGATTATATTTTTCTTTAAATATCACATCATATTTATTTAATTTCCAACTTAAAATACAGCATTGCTTTGCATAAAGTGTACATGTAATATGTGTGTGTTTGTTTAAAGGTTTACAGCATTGCAACCAGAGGCGAGGGCATGGTATGCTCATAGCCACTTTTGAAAATGCCCAAGAAGGATTCAAAGAAGGACGCAAAGAAGGAAAAGAAAGAGGAGGAAAAGAAAGCGAAGGAAGACAAGAAGGGAGGAAAAGATGAAAAGAAACCCAGCAAGGATGATAAGAAAGGCGGAAAGGATGATAAGAAGGCTGGGAAAGATGATAAGAAAGGGGGTAAGAAGGGAAAGGAAGAGCCACCCAAGGGGAAAGATGATGGAAAGAAAGGAAAAGGGAAAGGTAAGAAAGTGGAGTCCGAGGAGGAAGAGGAGGAGCTCCTGAGTGAGGAGGATGAAGAGTTCAGTGAAGATGAGGAAGAGGAAGACTCAGAAGATGACAGGAGAGGAAAGGGGCGAGGAGGCAAGGGGGCTAAGGGAAAGAAAGGGGGGAAGTCCAGACATGGCGACTCAGAAGAGGATTATGAGGAGGATGAAGAAGAGGAGGATGAATACGACGAAGAGAACTATGGCAAATCGAAAAAGAAATCTAAAGACCACCACAAAGGAGGGAAATCTGATGCCGATGCCAAAATGAAGAAAGGCAAAAAGAAAGAGGAAACCCCGCCGATTCCGATTAAGGAACTCCCAAAAAAAGGTCTAAAAAACATGTCAAGGATGTTCATGAAGTTTTACGGCATTAAGAGACGCAGGAACAGCAGGAAGAAGCTGAAAAGCACATCACGTTTGTTCCTTGGGTTGGGTAAGAGAAAGAAACGCATGGCTAAGAAGAAACGCCGCAAGTCCATGCTGAAGAACACCTCTCGATTCATGATGAGGTTTAAAGCCAGCAAAAATAGGAAAAAGGAGAAGGAGAAAAAAACGATGGAAAACGATGGGAACAAGCCCACCTATATGCTGCTGCGTCTGGGAGGAGGGAAAGAAAATGATAAGAAGGGCTTCTTCAAAAACTTATTTAGAAAAAATAAAGGTGACGGGCCCTCTGACGACTTTAAGAATGGCAGCGGGTTGCTTGGTAAGGTTGCAGCAGCAACTAACTGGTTGACCAAACGCTTCCTGTCCACTAAAATGCAGGACGATGCCGGACAACATGGCCATGGGGGACGTAGAACACATACCAGACAAGCTAGCTCCAGAGGTCGTCTTCATGGTAACCACAATGGTGGTTATGAGTACGAGGAGGATGCTTATGGATACGACCAGCACCATTCAGTCCGCCAGAAGTATGGAGGCTATGATGAAGGTTATGCTGGTTATGGAGATGAGGCAGCATATGGAGACCAGGGTCAGTTTGGTTACTCTGACAATGGAGCAGGAGTAGCAAACCACCAAGACCTGGGTTACTATGAGGAAGAAGGATTCTATGATGCAAACGCAGAGTTTTTTGAAGATGATATTTACGATGATGGCACTGGGCAGTACTATAACCATTATCCCTCGGCCCAGGGCTATTATAACAACCAGCAACAACAGGCAATGGCAATGTATGGTGACGAGGGTCTAGACTACTATGCTCTGATGGGGGAAGACAATGTTTATGTTGGAGAGGTAGATGGATACATCGACCCTGAGGCTCAGGGGTATTATGATGAAAATGGTCAAGTAGTTTACTATGGTGAGGGACAACAGGGTTACTATGACAATGGACAAACAGGTTATTTTATGGACCCTTATGCAGGAACTATGGAAATGCAAGGAGGATTACCACCAGACTATCAACTTAGTTATAGTGATGTTGGCGTGCCCTACCAAGACTACAGCTCCCAGCAGGCCTTTGGAGTCCCACCAGGAGGCCAGCAGGTCTTTGGGTATGAAGGGCAAGGAATAGATCAGGTACAAGGCATGTATGGGGACCAGTATGCAGACCAGTTTGATCAGTTTGGGGATGACACTGGTGGAGTTCAGGGAGGGGAGCTGACATTTAGAGTTCCCAGACCTCAAGTGCGCCTTTTTGGGAAAGAGCGTCTAGATGTGCCTCTGCACCCTCCACCTACTTTGCCTCCTGATCCAGAATTTGAAGACATGTCAGATATCCAGTATGAAGACCAGATCCCTCTTTCACAAGGTCAATACGGTGAAATGTCAATACAGCAACAAATGGGAATGTCACCACAGCAACAAATGATGATGTTTCCTCATGAACAAATGATGATGCCCCAGCAGATGTCACCACAGCAACAGATGATGTCACCACAGCAACAGATGATGTTACAAGAAGAACAGATGATGCCCCAGCAAATGATGTCCCAACAACAGCAAATGATGTCCCAACAACAGCAAATGATGCCACAGCAAATGATGTCACCACAGCAGCAAATGATGTTACAACAAGAACAGATGATGTTACAAGAAGAACAGATGATGCCACAGCAAATGATGTCACCACAACAGCAAATTATGTTACAACAGCAACAGATGATGTTACAAGAAGAACAGATGGCGCCACCGCAAATGATGTCACCACAGCAGCAGATGATGTTACAACGTGAACAGATGATGCCACCGCAAATGAGGTCACCACAGCAGCAAATGATGTTACAACATGAACAGATGATGCCCCAGCAAATGATTTCACCACAGGTAATTCTAGCTCAGTTGTGTCAAGAAGGAACACTTCTCAAAACAACCTAAAAGATACAAAAAACTAAAAAACCTTTGCCTCACAAATGTATGCCATAGTAAACATTTGCCAATATATACATTTATAGAACGTATTTTCCATAATGTGGACAGGTGTAATGACATTTTAATTTCACTAGAATCTATAAACTATATTCAACACTGTAACACATTTTAAAACCAAATCTATTTCTTCCCATCTTCTTTCATTCTCAAATGATTGTACTCTTATTTTTTTTTTCGTCAGCAGATGATGACTGACCCAATGATGATGTCACAACAGGGTTATGGTTCCGTGATCCCTACTCCAACTGCCATGATTATTAAACAAGCAGGTTTGTCCCCCCATTCTGTACGGCGCCTGCAACCGCCCTCTCCGACTCCCTCCCGCCGCTCTGTCATCATGCCATCCCCCAAGATGCAGCGTCATCCCTCTGCCATGGCTTCCCCAGTACCTTCTCCTATGCTTCCACAGAGACGCAGCCCCTCCCCACAACCATCCATGAGGAGTGGGTTCATAAATACCCAAAGAACCCCCTCTGTAATGTCGAGACAAATCTCACGTCCTTCCTCCCCTATGGCCTCCCCCCTTGCCCATCCTAGAATGCAACCTCAGAGATCACCATCTCCTCTGGCTCGAGGACCCTCACCCCCTCACTCACCCCGTATCTCCATGATCCGTAGAAGTCCTCCACCCTCCCCAAGAGCATCAATGAGACAGCGTTCTCCACCTTCCTCCCCCCGTGCTTCAATGAGGAGGCGAAGTCCACCAGCCTCACCCACTGCAGCCCGCAGCCCGCTTGGAGGGAGAATGTTGCGAGGTCCACCCTCCCCTATCCCTCCTTCTGGTCATGCATCTCCCCCTCACTCTCCACAACGCAGTAGAAGACCATCTCCTTCCCCCTCCCTATCTCGTCGCAGTTTGTCTCCTGCAGGGCCTCGGCCGGCCCAATTATCTCCTACCCTCTCCCGTCGCTCAACACGGGTGCTCAGGGACCCCACACCACTGACCCGGCCTAGGATGCGGGGAAATGTTCCCTTAGGCACCGTCAGGCCCTCGCCCATGGGTCTCCGAGGGCGCCCTGTACCCCCACCCACCCAGAATGTGCGTCCATTCCGCCCCTCCTCGATACGAAGCAATAGATCATCTGTTCTTACAGTGGACTCCCACCTCTCTTCCCCTTTTCACTCTCCTCACATGGTCCACCGTGCTCCCTTGGGGAGGCGAGAATCTGGTCGATTTCCTGCTCGCCCTGTGGCTCGAGGACATCCTCTCATGGCCCAGCAGTCTATAAGAAGGATGCATCCAGCCTCTCCACAGCCCTCCCTTAAACAAATGCCACAACGTACATCCCAGCGCTTGTCTCCTAGACTTTCTCGTCAGTCCTCCCCCCTTCTGCCCTCACAATCCCCCCATCATCCCTCTTACGCACAAGAAACGTATGTTAGAGACCCCTATGCTGATCCTTACACTGAGCAGTCACATCATTTTGCAGCCCCCACTTCTCCTATGTTATCGGGTGCTTTGCAGAATCAGTCTATTCAACAGGCATCTTTTGCTTCTCCCTTTGGCCCAGGGCCAGCCCAAATGGTAGACATGGGTGAGATGGTTACTGAATATGCAGAACCTTATGCTCCTTCATCCCCTTCACTTTCAGGTGCAATGCGAAACCAGGTAATTCGGGATGCATCCTATGTTCCCTCACTGCAGAGACCAATGTCACCTTATGAGCAGCCAATGACCCCTCAATCTCCGGTGCTGTCTCGGGCTCTGAGGAATCAAGCTTTACAGAATGCATCTTATGCTTCTCCTTTACAAATGCCAATGTCTACTTATGAACAGCCTTTGCCCCCTTCTTCCCCAATGCTGTCTGGAGCTTTGCAAAACCAGGCAGTGAGAGAAGCCTCTTATAGGTCTCCTCTTCAAAGGCCTCAGTCCCCATATGCCCAATCTGTGCCTTCATCTCCAATGCTCTCTGGAGCTATGAGACATGGCCAGGCCCTAAGAGGTGTGGCTTCTTATCAGACTCCACAGCTCCATTCACCATATGGACCAACTGTCGTGACTCCATATGATTATATTTCAGAGCCTGGCCCATCACCACTTCTTCATGATGCCCTACAGAACCGGTCTAATATGCAGAATGTCTCATCTTTAAAATCCCCTCTGATGCAAAACCGTAACCCTTATGCACCGGCTGGGCCTCAGCTCCATAATGCTCTTCAACAGAACCCAAACCTCCGCCAAGCATCTTATAGGACACCTCTGCAACTCAGCCGGTCCCCATATGGACCCCCACCACCTTCTTCACCAATGCTAGGAAGTGCCCTGCGAAACTCACAATTGATGCAGGCCTCGTACCGTTTACCAGACGGATCTTTGGTGTCACCATATCCATCTTCCCCTTCCTCCCCAATGCTTGGTAATGCCTTGCAAAACCAACAACTCCGTGAAGCATCGTACACCTTGCCTGATGGATCAGTTATCAGCCGGTCCCCATATGGACCCCCACCACCTTCTTCACCAATGTTAGGAAGTGCCCTGCGAAACTCACAATTGATGCAGGCCTCGTACCGTTTACCAGACGGATCTTTGGTGTCACCATATCCATCTTCCCCTTCCTCTCCAATGCTTAGTAATGCCTTGCAAAACCAACAACTCCGTGGAGCATTGTACACCTTGCCTGATGGATCAGTTATCAGGGTAGGTACTAAGGAACATGTCTAAATACCTGTATAAACTGATATGTATGTCTGTCTACATGCAGTTCAACGTTTTTTTATAACAATGCTTGCACTCTCCTATATTTCACCCCATCCCGCACCCACACAGGACCCCCGCATGCCCCAGAGGCCCAAGTCACCTAACCTTTCAAAAGCTCTTCAGAACCGAGATGTGATGTCTGCTTCATATACTCTCCCTGATGGCACCCTTATAGACCCGAGACAGCAAGTAACCAATGACACATTAACCTCTTATTGTGGTATTAATTTATTCTGTCTCCCTACTGTTGTTTACCATGTATTAGTTCAAGCTGATGGATGTTCTTCTTGCTCGGTTGTCTCTGCTTTTTCAGCAACCTATTTCCCCAAACCTGGCAAAGGCCCTTAGCAACCCAGCTCTGCGTGAAGCCTCCTATTCTCTCCCTGATGGTACTATTGTGATTGATCCCAAGAAACAGAAGTCACCGAACCTTGCAGCTGCACTTCGAAACCCTTATCTGAAAAGTGCATCTTACACCCTGCCCGATGGTACTATCATCATTGATCCACGGAAACCTCTTTCTCCAAACCTCTCAAGTGCCCTTCAAAACTCTGCCCTGCGGGACGCCTCCTTCACTCTACCAAAAGGAGTTCAGGACCCGAATATACCCGTTTCACCAAATTTGGCTAAGGTTAGCTTTATTGTTAATTTTCTATTTGTTTTTCCCTATTTCTTTTGTAACTTATTACTTTTCACATCACAAGTATATGGTACTTAAAAGGTTACCCAAAAGGTATGTAAATTTTGTTTTGCTAATAGATATGACTGTTGATGAAATACGTATATTCCAAAAGTTGCCGCTTTACGTAATTCTACTGCTGGTCAATTCAATTGCACTTGTCAACCTCCCACACCTACTTTTACTAAAACCAGCTGTTTTAATTCTTAGGCCCTCAATAACCCAGCCTTGAAAGGAGCTTCGTACACCCTCCCAGATGGAACGATTATAGTGGACCCTAGAAAACCAAAGAGTCCCAACCTGAGAGCTGCTCTGCAGAATCCCTATCTTCAGGGTCTGTCGTACACACTGCCTGATGGAACCATCATCATTGACCCACGGAAGCCAGTTGGCCCTGACCTGTCTAAAGTGTGAACCTAACTTTGTATTAGCACCTGTTTGTTTTAGTGGCTCTTGTTTTTACTGACCCTTTCCCTGTGTTAACCCTAAACCTAAACATTTAGCAAATTAAAATATAAACTTGAATAACAACTTGGTGACTTCCCTGCAGGCTCTTACGAATCAGAACCTTCGTAGTGCATCATACCGACTCCCTGATGGTACCCTGGTTATCCCCGGCCAGAAGCCCAACCTTTCATCCGCTCTGAGGCAAAACCGGGCACTTCGGTCTACAGATCTCTATCATCTAACAGAGGACTCTGTACTGTCAGGAGCACCAAAACCCACCCCTCCCAACCTTGCCTCTGCGCTCCGTAATGATGAACTCCGTGGTGGCAATTTCAGGTAGGGAACTACACTATCAATTGTAAATTGTGATTGCAAGAGAACCACAGGATCAGTCGAAATCTGTTTTAAACAGTAGTTAACCCTCCTCATATTAATATTAATACTACGTTTTCAACAGTCCTTGTTTTATGAATGAAGCTTTACGGAAGTGGTAAACATGTTCCTGAAGAATTTCTCTTTAAACAATCAGTGACATTCAGCCAATCAAAGCCAACCCAGAAAGTGTCAAATTTAACACAAACTAATACCCCAGAGCAGGGTCATTTTCTTACACCTTGGACTATTGCACAGGAAGTTAATTTATTTCTTGATTGATCCATTTGAATTGTATATTTCTATAAAGGTTCCTGGGAAAGTACCTGCGGCAGAAATGCCCTACCGTATATGTAGAAAGGCCATGTGAATTTCCAATTATATCACAATAACAAAAAATCGACACAAAATATTTAATTGTCACATTTTAAATGTCAATATTGTACAACCCTGTGTAACATGTTCTTAATTGAAATAAACCCCTAATTGTTTCCACAGATTGTCGGATCGCTCTGTTCTCACACGTCAGTTTCACAACCCCCGCCTGTCTGAAGCTATCCAAAACCAGCAGCTTCGCTATGCCTCATACAGGGTGCCAACAGGCCTGCAGGGTGAGGATAATCGCTATGCCGTGGTTCCTCCCTACGGGCCACGCTCAGGACACTGGGCCAGGGATGCACGAGGAGGAGGGGAAGGCGGGGAAGATGTTTGGGCAGCTGAGAGGGTGTTACCACATGGTACGGTCCAGAATCTGTCAAAGTGGTCCATGTACAGAGAAGACGGTGTGTTAGAAGCATATTCACCAACACCTCGATTTGTGGACGGACAGCCTCATGAACAAGACTGGACTCCTGACAGAAATAGAGTACCTGGTCAAAGCTGGTATGACAAGGTAGCTACATTTATGTATTCGTGGGTTAAATCATATTTTGTGATTCTTTTTCAAATGATAGTTTATTGACAATAATTGGAAAGGACTTTCTCTCTATCTAGACATTGTTCAAGGAATTGCAACTGTGGAAAGTACAACATAGAAGCTGGAAAATCCACAAAATCATTAAAAAAGACAAAAAATAGAAACATATTTGAATGTCTGCATATTTGATGTCAGCTCTGTATCAACTGATAATGATATCGCTTTGACAATATTGCATGCCAGTGTTGATGAACCAATTTAAAAACCATAACCGTGTGTGTGTGTGTGTGTGTTGTGTGTGTGTGTGTGTGTGTGTGTGTGTGTGTGTGTGTGTGTGTCTGTGTGTGTGTGTGTGTGTGTGTGTGTGTGTGTGTGTGTGTGTGTGTGTGTGTGTGTGTGTGTGTGTGTGTGTGTTGTGTTGTGTGTGTGTGTGTGTGTGTGTGTGTGTGTGTGGGGGTGTGGTGTGTGTGTGTGTCCAGATCTACTCTATCCTAAGCATGCCCACAACAGGCCACAGGGTGAAACGCTGGGCAGAGGGGATGGAAGACATGACACAGCTGCCGTAAGCATTCTGCATAAGTTAGCAGTTTGAAAGAAATGATTCCTCAATTATTTCCCGACATGCTGCCAACTCTCTCCCCAATGGCTGATTTTGATATCTTGAATATCATTGAAAAGTAATTAATATTGGATATCAAAGTGGGTGTGGGAATCCTGCTGCAGTCTGCAATATGCGCTCTGTACATGTGTGTTTAATATCATCTGTGTTTAATTTCAGTGAGCTGAATGAGACCACAGTTTTAATGAACCTCAAGAAGCGCTACGACCAGGAGCTTGTATATGTATGTTTCATTTCTAGTATGCAAATAAGATAACTAATATCATCAAATGTCAAAGATATCCACTCATCCGCTCTCCTTCTTCTCCTTTCTTTCCCCCTTTTTTATCCATACAGACCTACATAGGCAGCATCCTTGTGTCAGTGAATCCCTACAAGTTGCTCAACATTTACGGCACAGACATGGTGCTTCAGTATGAGGGCCGTGGCCTGAGTGACAATCCTCCGTAAGACATGGGAGTGTGTGTGTTGGACCTTGACAATTAGTTCCAGGACTTGTAACTCCAGGAAGGGTTACGTTTTAAGTTAGGCCTCTCTTTCTATCTGTTGGTGACATTTCTTTAAAATCTGGTGAAAAGTTAGGCCACTTCTTAAACTAAAAATGCAAATCAAACATTTCTGAAATATCTTTAAACTTAAAATAAACAATTTAGATGACTGTGCAGGCTTGGTGGAGGTGTACATTCTCTTAACACTTTCTAGTTTTAATCAGAACACACCAATAAACTCTCTAAATTATAAAAACTTGTGCATGCATGTCCCTGTGTGAGTTTGTGCTGTTTATGCTACATCTGCCTAGATGCTCTGAGATATAGTGGGGTGGGAAATAGAGGTGCAATTGCCAGCTCTCCTAGGTGTTGGTGAACGGCTCATATTACACTGCTGTTGGTTGGTTGCCAAGGGAGAGTCCAGTTATGGATTTCACTACTACGACTTCAGAGCACACACACATGCGCGCACACACACACACACACACACACACACACACACACACACACACACACACACCACACACACACACACACACACACACACACACACACACACACACACACACACACACACACAAAACCAATTAGCATACAAATGGATTTTTCATTAAAAAAGTATGTTTTGTTGTGTTGCAGTCATCTTTTTGCCATTGCTAATCTCGCATATACCACCATGATGGATGCCAAAAAGGACCAGTGTATTATGATCAGGTATGAACACTTTATTATCATTTGCAACACTTGAATACAATTTAAAAAAAACACTTGAAGATGTGTAACATTTGAGTGCTTATTTTTGCACATTTTCTTGGAATTTTCTATGAAATGCTTTGTCTACGATGTGAAACATCTTCTTTAAGTAATGAAGAAAAAGAAGTGCTGTAAAAGATGGGTTGACAATTGTTGTTATTACAGCGGAGAAAGCGGGTCAGGAAAGACGGAAGCTACTAAACTAATCCTGCGGTACTTGACAGCCATACATCACAAAGGCAACATTACACAACAGGTAGATACAGTGTATAAAGTACATTAAGTACTAACAAGCATGCTAACATACAATGTGCATACTGTTTCACTTTAAGCTAACACTCTTATTTGCTCCTTTATTCTCATGTCTTCTTGACAACAGATAGAGGTAAAGTATATGTGTTGTTCGGTTTTGCTCTCATGATATCATCGTTGTTGAAAGTAGCCAGTGTAACATTTCTGCCTGTCGTGGTTGGTCAGATCCTGGAGGCCACGCCCCTGTTGGAGTCTTTCGGTAATGCCAAAACAGTGCGCAATGACAACTCTTCACGCTTTGGCAAATATACGCAGATCTACATGGAGGAGTGAGTACTACTAATGTGTTTACACCCCGAAAATAACATGAATAGTGAATGCGACTATGTACTGTACATTGTCCTACAACAAGGCAAAGCTCTCTTTTGCTCTCTGCTTGAAATAATAGGACATTTTTGGATAAGGAATATGTGTGTGCATAACAAGGGTAGGGTGTGTTTTTCTCAGATGTAGCTGGAGGGTGCCCTGATAGATGTTTTTTCAGTTGTTTTTGTGGTATTCTGCAGATTTTTTTGGAGCATGCAAGTGTGAATGTACAAAAAGCCTTTTATATGATCATATCAAGAAGAAGAAGAAGAAGAAGAAGAAGAAGAAGAAGAAGAAGAAGAAGAAGAAGAAGAAGAAGAAGAAGAAGAAGAAGAAGAAGAAGAAGAAGAAGAAGAAGAAGAAGAAGAAGAAGAAGCATAAGAAACAGTTTGGAGTTTTCAGAGTCTGGAAAGTAAAACATCCTGATGATCTGGAAACAACTTCTCTCATTAGATCATAAGAATCAGATCCTTTATTGCAATAGATTTATTTATGTAACTTTAACCAAGACTAACTGTGCGTGCGTGCATCTGTGAACCTGTCTTTTTTTATGTCATTTACAAGGGGTGTAATCAGCGGTGCCATAACGTCTCAGTACCTGTTGGAGAAGTCCCGCATTGTCTTTCAGGTGAAAACACACACATGGACTCAAACATACACACACTTAGCAGGTTAGGCAGAGTCTTCTTACCAGTGAGTCATTGTGGGAAAGAGGAGATTGTAGAGGAAGACAGCATGAGAAGTGTCAAGCATGTTGAACTCTATTGTTACTGTACACAGGCCAGTCTGTTCATCAGTCATCTGTCCATTTGTCTTTTCCAAACCATTATTTCTTCTTCAGTAAAAGCTACCACCACATATCTTAACTGTTTGTGAATATGTGTGCACATTGTTGATTTTTAAATGTGGTATTGCCGTGTGTGTGTGTTGGTTCATCCACAGGCCAAATCGGAGAGGAACTATCACATCTTCTATGAGATGTTGGCAGGTCTTCCTCCTCATGAGAAGAGCTCACTGTATCTGCAGGAAGCTGAGACTTACTACTATCTAAATCAGGTGCTTGGAGAAATACAAAATACACTCCACTCCACACACACAGCACAAGGAGTGGTCACTATAATCAATTTGACAGTCACATAACAAATGAGCTGTCACATTTCAGAAGATTTCACATTATACTAATTGATCAATGGCACAAACATAAAACACATTGCGGTACCCACATACAGAATGAGGGATGTTTTCAGTGTGGATTTTTTTGTATCAGAGATATATTGAGAGATAACTGTTGTTTGATAATTTCAGTCCAAATTGGATGAATTACTTAAAACCCTGTGTAATCACTAGCAAGGCTTGAATGTTGCATTTTTGTATTGCTTTTCAGCAGTAGCTATGACCCCTCAAACAAAGCAATGTCTTGTCTACAGGCAGTAGTTAAAGCAGAGAGCAATTGTACCATGTTAGATTGTTTAATTTGAGCAACTGTCCAAAGGCTAAGAAGCTTAAACTAAACATAATTTGAATTGTAAGGAAATAAGGAAAAATTGTGAGAAAAAAATAGGTGTAGTTTATGTTGTGCATGGCTCTCTAAGGAAAGCCATGTTTATTGGTCAGTTGGTCAGTTCAAACAGATTTTTAAACCTATTAAATGGATAACCATCATGTTTTGTACCGACATTCATATTCAACAAAGAGGAAACATATTAATCTAGGTGTCCCCTTGACTCTCTCTTAAGCACACAGTGAGGGAAGCAATTTCCTTTGTATTGAAGGGTATCTACAACTATTGGATGGATTGCAATGATATTGAGGAGACAGTTATGTTCCCGCAGGGTGAATTGTAACAACTTGGGCTAACGCCTGAATTTTTTTATTTGTTTTTGTCCAACACATTGGCATTTTACAAAATACAGTACCCCAAATGTTGTTATTGTGACATCCCCATAAGTCTCAGCTTTACTTTACGTTTAGTGTTAGTAAGTAAGTTGGAGTGATGACACAGTGCTTATCATTTGTTTCTCCTTTAAAGAGACTGACTATTTCTGTGTTTATCCCTGTCATGGCACACTTGGTTGTCACCACAGACTGTATATATAAAGGTGGCCATCATTGAGCTGGTTTGCTCTTTTGCGTTTCTCAGTACCACTTCATGATGTGATGAAACACAAAGCAACACATTGCTCACGCCAAAGCTGATTAAAGATCCTTGACTAATTGCATCTTAATTGTTGCTGGTTACTAGGGCTTATTTTTTTTAAATAACACTAGGGAGAAAAGTAATGTGTCATTGCCTTCTGCGGTTGAATAATGCCACACCCTGAAGTAACCCTTTACAACACTTCTAGGGCTGTGTAACAATATCACAACTTTCCAAACACTTCCTGCATTTTATCCCTTTTGTAGACAGAACTAGAAAATAATGGCTTTCAGTATGGTCTTGCTCGCAGCCCATTAAAGCAGCAGATACTAAATAAACATTAATAATTTTAAATATTTCAAAAGGAATTTGTGTAAAAATAAAATGTTGTTGGAGAGTAGTGGTGGCATTTTATGAGCCTTTGATGCGTTATTCACATGGGTATCGAATAAGCAGTGTTGGGCAAGTTACTTCCAAAATGTAATACAGTACATTATTACTTATTACTGTCTTTTTTAAGTAATAAGTTACATTACAATATTACTGTCTCTGAAATGTAATGAGTTACACTACTTTTATATTACTTTTTAGTTACTTTATCAAAATAACCGCAAAAGAATGGCTAGGTATTTTAAATGCTGAAATGTAGTTTAGTGCAGCTCATTATACATCCAGTGAAGGGCAATGTGGTATAGCATAACAACTGTGTAGGCCATTAAGGCTACTAACAACTTGTATTACACAGCTTAGTTGAATACTAGATTCTGATTGTAAATTCTTAACATGTGACACGTTGTTAATACAGTAGTACAGACCACTGTCACGGACTATAATGAAGGATGCTAAGGAGGGTCAAGAAAGAGAAAGGAAAAGAGGTTAAAAGACGGAGCGCTGGACGTCAGATAAAGTTTAGTAGGCCTATATGGCCGTGCAATAAGCGTGATAATGTGCAGCGAGGCAGTCATTATGGGAAAAAGAACACCCGACAGGCTGATCAGGGAACCCGATGCGAAGCGGAGGGATTTTGATGAGCCTGAAGCGTAAACACCAGGTGTACTAATCTACCCGCACAATTTTTCTCTGGTGTCGGAATGTCTCGCGATGTTAGTGAATTCTTAAAATACAAAACAGCATTTAATTCCGGGTTAAAATGTGTTGTAACTGCGTTACTGAGAATTGTAACGGGTAGTATATTACCCACATTTAATTAGTAATGCGTTACATTACTTCGTTACAGCAAAAAGTAATACATTATTGTGACTCCGTTACTTTTGTAACGCATTACACCCAACATTGCGAATAAGCAATAATAAGTAAGGAGATAAGAAGTATCAAATGACATACTCTATTGGTATGGTTGTTACTTTAAGAGAACTGGTATATGGTAATTATAATGATCATTTAAAAAAGGATTCATGGCCGACTGCAGCAAGGTAAGAAGTTTGACCCCTCAGGTCAGAAAAAACTTTGATCAGCTGATTAGTTGGTCCTTAATTAGGAGCTTTGATTAAACAGGCTGAGGGTAAATATGTTGTTGTTGATAACTGTGTGTGTGGTGTGTGTGTGTGTGTGTGTGTGTGTGTGTGTGTGTGTTGTGTGTGTGTTGTGTGTGTGTGTTGTGTGTGTGTGTGTGTGTGTGTGTGTGTGTGTGTGTGTGTGTGTGTGTGTGTGGTGTGTGTGCGTGCGTGTGTGTGCATGAGTTCAGGGAGGGGATTGTACCATAGAGGGGAAAGATGATGGGGAGGACTTCAGACGTCTGCTGAGTGCCATGGACATCCTGTGTTTCACCCCAGAGGAGCTGAACGGCATCTACAGACTGCTGTCCTCTGTCCTTCATCTGGGGAACGTCTACTTCCAGCCACACCAGGTCACAAACACACACACACACACATACACATACATATAGACACACACACAAATTGGCTCCATCAATGCATTTAATTTCACGGTTGAATGATAATGATGATGTTGATAGATGATGGTAATAATGACTGGCGCTTGTGGGTGTGTGTCCCTGCAGGCTGAGGGTCAGGAGGTGGCGTCGATGGTGAGTGCGCAGGAGATCAGGGTGGTGGCTGAGCTGCTGCAGGTCTCACCTGAAGGCCTGCAGAAGTCTGTCACCTTCAAACTGACAGTGAGCAGAACACACGATCACACCGTCTCTGGCATACCACAGAGAAAGCTGTTTTTTAAAGAGATGAACAATTGAAGAGATGTTAACAGATGGTTTTGCTCCCCCAGGATACAGTAAGGGAGAAGATCTTCACTCCTCTCACAGTGGAGAGTGCTGTGGATGCCAGGTGAGTGGGTCTGAATATAGTATCTGTTGAATTCAATACTATGCGACTTCTTCTTCATGGAATAAAAGCCTATCAGTTTTGTTTCAGGCTTTATAGTTTCCTCGTTTAAAATCATACCAGGAGACGACTGAGAGGGAGTGAAGCGTCTTTGATTTTGTTCTCCTCCCATCTTTGGTAGAGGCATGTGAGGACAAAGGATGTCATGGCTGGGGGAGAGATTTTTCAGATGTCCTCTGTTTCCATAGGAACCGGGTATCCTGTTTCCATAGAAACCTTATTGTGTGTTTTTCATAGAGATGCTGTTGCCAAGATCCTGTACACGCTGCTGTTTAGTTGGCTGACAGAGCGCATCAACGGACGGGTCTACCCTCGCAACGAAGCGCTCTCCATCTCCATATTGGACATATATGGATTTGAGGTCAAGCTAAAGAGACCTGGCTGATTGATGTTACAGCGCTGATGCGTCTGAGCTGCCCTGTGTTAACTTCACTCCCCATTGTCTCCTCTCTTTACTCTCCAGGAGCTACAGGTGAACAGTTTTGAGCAGCTGTGCATCAACTACGCCAATGAAACCTTGCAGTTCTTCTTTAACAAGGTCATCTTCCAGGAGGAGCAGGTCAGGGAAACTACAAGTTAATATTTGTATGTAGAGTGCTCAAGGAATGAGCTGTAAAACACAGAAATAAATCAAAAACATTTCTCTGTGACTTCCTCCCATCAAAGTCAATTGGATTTCTGAATGGGTAAAGTGGGTTGAAATGGTACAAAGCATGTGGGTTTCAGTGTTCAAGTAAAAGTATATATACTATGGTCTTAAAGTACTCCATTACAAGAAAAAGTCCTGATTTCAAAATGTAAAGGTAAAAAAGTATTAGCATCAAAATATATTTAAAGTACAAAAAGTAAAAGTATTCATTCTGCACAATGGCCCATTTCAGAATAATATACAGGAGTATAATCAGCGAAATTTACTTCAAAGTAGAAGTACTTGTTTTTCATATTATCCAATTTTGTATACATGTAAGATCATTTAAGTATTGTCGTTGGTCAAGTGGACCACATTAAGATACTGTGTACATTATCAGCACAGTACTGCGTTATAACATGTCAGCATATCATTTTTTTTAGATGTACAAAGTAAGTGTCAGATATTTCCACAGAGGTCATCTCAATTTTAGATCTAATGGAAAGATCCCATTGACTTTTTGTCAGGGGAACCAGGGCCATGCTTACTTCTGGGTTTGCTCTATTCACAACATTCTGTTTTCCCAGTGGGGATGGATTTGATTTGTGCATCAAGAGACATCTAGGTTAAAGCCAGCCTGAAACTTAGTTGAATGTCAAAGTATAAAAAAAGGATATAAGACCGCTTGGTTTAATCACAAGACATTCAATGTGGTCACATCCAGTGAAATGATTAGGTTACCCAAATAAATCCATAATTTTAATCAAGATAAATGGTTAATGTAGAGTATAACAATTATGATATATTTTAGCCTTGATTGCAACATGACTCATTTTAGAAAAGCTCTTTTAAACCCACAAGGTCATTTAATTTCACAAACTATAGTGGACACAGCAATACTTGAGCTGAAGTGAAAACTGAAAACAACCAAGAAGAGATTTATAAACGCCGACCTGATTAACTTTTGTGCTGTGTGTGTAGGAGGAGTACATGCGGGAGCAGATCCCGTGGCAGCAGCAGCCCTTCAGCCACAACCAGGCCTGTCTCGACCTCATCGCTGCAAAGCCTCATGGGATACTGCGCATACTGGACGACCAGTGTGGGTTCCCTCAGGTACATCTACACTTGTTGAATCAAACTCTTAATCTACAAAGTAATTGTAAATCACTGAAATGTATAATAAACAGAGCTGATATAGGCTATACCAATACAAACAGTCCCTAGTTTAAACAAAGGTCATTAATTATTCATTGCTCCTTTAAAACTTGTTCTCCAAGCGTGCAAGGATTATATCCACTAGGACTAATGTTGTTAAATGTAGACTAGATACAAAATCTTACATTATTTACGTGTATTGTAAAGAAAAAAGTAACAGCTGACATAACATGATTAAAATATTTCATAGCACAATTTTGAAATAAATGTAGTTAAACATCTCACATATTGGATTTCTCATAAACCAGGGCACTAAAGTCTACTGCAGTCTTCTCGGATCAATACAAAACGATCCCACACGCTCACTTAATTGCCTACCTGCCGTTATCATTATTCCCGGGGCTCCTAATGTAAGACGTCTTGAGATAAACGTATTATAAAGTGTGAATAGAGTGAAATATGAACACGGTGTTACTGATGGAGGCAATCTGCTGCACACACACACGGGCAACATGTGTTTGTGCTGTAGAGATAGATTTAGTTTCCATGGCTCACCAGCCATTAACCGTCTCCAATCATCGCTAGGCAACAGACCACACCTTCCTTCAGAAGTGCCACTATCACCATGGAAACGACCCGCTATATGCCAGGCCAAAGATGCCACTGCCAGAGTTCACCTTGAAACACTACGCTGGGAAAGTCTCTTACCAGGTACATTTCATTTGACTTTATTTTGTTCTTTAATGTTTTTTCTTCTTCTCTTCCTTGTCATTTTCCTTTTCCTCTGGTTTTTTTGTAACAATTGAAGTGCCCTCTAGCATTAGCAACTGGGATACAACTAGACAACCACATTGCTTTCAAATTTGGCTAGTTGCCAGATTTCTGCTTTCTCAGAGCCTACTATTCTAAGGAAAGGTGCTCTTGTGGTATCTTCACATATTATTTGTTTACAAATTAAAATGTCTTCTTCAATGTATAAAAACTCCTCAGCCTCTTTTGCACACGGTGCTCA
Organism: Gymnodraco acuticeps; assembly: GCF_902827175.1. NCBI lineage: Eukaryota > Metazoa > Chordata > Actinopteri > Perciformes > Bathydraconidae > Gymnodraco > Gymnodraco acuticeps. The sequence continues at coordinate 5,011,374 of NW_022990701.1, forward strand.
GGGATTTTACACTTTTACACTTGTTGAATTCCTGGTTTGATTTTGATCATAGTTTTCTAATGATTTGTGGTGCAGGTGCACAAATTCTTGGATAAGAACTTCGACACAGTCCGCCAGGATGTTTTCGACCTCTTCATTCAGAGCAAGAACAGAGTGAGACGTTCAAATAAACTTTATTTCCTTTGCCTTACTCTCTTAGTTTTCACCAACATTTACAGTAATACCCATTTTGTGTTGCTCAAGTGATCTTCAATCACATTTTAAATATCAAAATGAGTACTAATCAACATGTGTTGTAGTGCTGCCATTATACTTCAAGCTCATACAATATGATGCATATTTTGAGTTTTTCTTTTATTTTATTTTTAAATGTCCAACAACGTATGAAGTAAATATTGTTGTTGTGTACAGATGGTATCCAGTCTCTTCTTAAAGCACTCAGAGTTTGAGTCTCAACAGCGGTCGCAGCGGCGCAGCAGCACGGCTCGGCGTTTTCAGGCCAACACGGTCAGCGCGAAGTTTCAGAGCAGCCTGCAGGAGCTGCTGGAGAAGATGGAGAGGTTTGAGTTAAACATTTTACCTTTAGGGACAATAATTCATTACATTTTTTTTATTGGAGCGCTTTTCCAGGTGCTCAAAGCGCTTTACATTACAATGAAGTAACCTCTGGCACACCTTTATAACATCATTTGAAAATGTTACAGTTGTATTCCAATTGCATCCTATTTTCCACTGATTGGTGTTTTAGCTGCTTTTTTACAACTCTTTAAATGCCCAAAGTGAAACTGCTAAATGCATGCAAACATGAGTGCCATCATTCATTCCAACATGAATGAATGCATGTTTAGCTCCTGATAAGGTTAACATGCAACTCTAATACATTTACTGAGAGGTACTGCAAGATGTAGAGAGTATAATACGGGAACGGGAGTTACTTATTATTGTTATTGTCTTGTGCTTTAAAAGACAATGAAAACTGAACAATGGGCCTCCTTCAACAATATCTTACCAATGTTTCACTTAAATGTGTTGTGTTTATATTTTAAATATAAGTGGGTCAGTGTTTGTAGAAGCCATTCATATTGGGAAAATGCATTTTCTTTGCTTTATCTGAGTTTAGTCCTTTGTTTTATAGATTAAGAAAACAAGGCCCTGGAGTGCATTAAGTCTGAAACTGTTTATATGCTTCAATTGTGAAACCATGCGATGCTATAATGATTTATTGTTCAGTTGGTTTTCCTCAGTTTCAAATCATGCTTTCATTTATTTATCCATGCGTTCGTTCTCATCTATCTGTGACAGGTGTAACCCTTATTTTGTGCGATGCATCAAGTCAAACCATCGTAAGGTATATTTGCATGTTGGATAGTGTGTGCAGGTTTGCAGTGTTTTTTGTTTAGTTTTTTTGGATTGAATTGTAACAGCTCATGCAAATGATGTGTTTGCTAATGTATGTGTAGGAGCCAGCCGTGTTCGACATGCAGCTGGTCAACACTCAGCTTCATTACTCTGGTATCATGGAGACCATCCAGATCAGGAAGGAGGGTTATCCAATCAGACTGCACTTTCACAGCTTTCTCACAAGGTACGTTACTTACTAATCTTCACCTTAAATGTATTTTAGGATTGAATGTACACTTCAATTGAACCACATGTTGTAAAGACTCATCTCAACATCTATACAAAAAAAAACTATAATTACAATATATGTAAATGCAAATGAAAGAGCTGTGTCATTTTTAAAAGCCTATTTATGCAGAAATATCCCAAATTGTCAAGGAATGTGCAATGTTCACAGTACAAAGTATAAAATAACATGAAAAGTACAGCGATATAGTCCTAAATATGTTTCTGTAATGCACGGTGTTGTGTCTATGGGAGGCGATAAGTATTCATGTCAGTCTCGGTCCCCTACCTCTGCCACAGGCAGATTATTTTCTCAAACTAATTATTACTGTCCCTTTTAAATCTCAAGACCTTCAAAATGTCAAAATTACTTTAATTATAGGCTTTTTTTCTAGTGAGTGCACAATTCACACACCAATTTCCTCATACTGAAATAGCCATCTGGCACACGTCAGTGCCTGCAGTATGAAAGCAGCTGAAAGCATTGATCTCACAACATTGATTTTATTATCCTTTCTTTTTAATGACTGATTTTAAATGCCATTTTCTTAATGTCTTTCATTTTTTGTAAAGCACTTTGAATTGCCTTGTGTTGAAAAGTGCTATATAAATAAACTTGCCTTGCCTTGCCTAGCACCTCTGACCAGCGGCTGCCAAAGAAGTCTGACATACAGTATCACAGAAAAACACTTTCCTACACTTACAGTCAATTAGATTTACACCAAAACTACTAAATACAAACAAATACTTACAAACCAACACTCAGAACACTTATAATCCTAATCAGCCTCACACTAGGCCCCTGAGATTGACAGCCTTTAAACAGACTTTTAGTTGACTAAAATATGTTTTGTTGCTGCCTCGGTCCACAGTAGTAGTTTGCTTAGCTTCTGTGCCCGTGCTCCTGTCTGTTATTTCAAACTGGGGGCATGTTGACCACCATCTACTGTAGATAATACACTGTTTTACCATAATTACCTCAAAAAGCCCAACTACAATCTAACAATCCCTTTAACACACATGCAGCAGCTTTATATTTCACTGCTCTTGGTTTACATAAACAATGAATAATGTCATTTTGTATGTGTGTGTGGGTCTGCTCAGGTATAAAGCGCTGCTTTGCCTGAAGGACACTCCACCTGCAGACGGAGAAAACTGTGTCATCATGCTCCACAAGCTCGGCCCGGTCAAAAATGGCTCGTATCAGCTGGGAGTCAGTAAGGTGAGCCAATTACTCATGTACTAAATAAAGTCAAAATAATCATACGTAACAAATAATTGCTTTGGTAAGAAGATGTGTGTGTGCTTGTTAGATTTTCCTGAAAGAGGAGCTGTATCAGCTGTTGGAGGGGAAGCGGGACCGTGTGCTGCACATCGCTGCGATGACGCTGCAGAGATACACCCGCGCATGCTTTGTCCGAAAGAACTTTGCCAAGTTACGGCGCCGCATGTTTCTGTTTGGAGCTCGCTGCAAAGGATACCTGGCCAGGTAATGTTCAGCTGAACTAAAGGGATGCTGCTTCACAACATCAAACAAGCTGCACACAGTGGCAAACTGCTCAGCTAGAAGAGATCATTGTTTTAATCTGATGACAATTACACACTTACAAAATGCCAATTATTTTTAAATCCTCTGTGCTGGCGACAGGTGAGGCAGAAGTGCCAATCGCAAAGTTGATCAATCAAGGTCACTGCTACCTCACATCTGTCCAAACCTTGTGAATCTCGAGAACGCCTAAATTCCTTGAAATTTGGCACAAACACTGATTACAATTTGATGGACAAAAGTCAAGGTCACAAAGCATTATATCTGGCCATTAGATAAGCATCAAGGTGCTAAATGATGACCATTTCACCATCCATCCATCCATCCATCCATCCATCCATCCATCCATCCATCCATCCATCCATCCATCCATCCATCCATCCATCCATCCATCCATCCATCCATCCATCCATCCATCCATCCATCCATCCATCCATCTTCTCCCGCTTATCCGTGGTCGGGTCGCGGGGGTAGCAGTTCCAGCAGAGAGCCCCAAACTTTCTTTTCCCTGGCGACATCAACCAGCTCTGACTGGGGGATCCCAAGGCGCTCCCAGGCCAGCGAAGAGATATAATCCCTCCACCTGGTCCTAGGTCTACCCCTTGGTCTCTTCCCAGCTGGATGTGCCTGGAACACCTCCCTAGGGAGGCGCCCAGGTGGCATCCTAACTAGGTGCCCGAACCACCTCAACTGACTCCTTTCGACGCGAAGGAGGATGATCATTTCACACAAATGTCAAATTTAATTAAAATGATGATGTTATGACATTGTTGGACAGCCATGGGTGTAAACTGCAACTGGTCTTCTGAGACATACAACCAAGAGACTGTGATTCTAGATGCCAATAAATAGAAAAAAGAAAAAAAAAGTAATAGACATTCATTTATTTTGCAATCATCCTTGGTGTCATTCCTCTGGTTGAAAACCCCTCGTATCACCCGTCTCTTCCTGGAGGTTGGCTCTTCTGAGCTTCAGTTTTCTTTTATCGGCAGCAGTGAAATATAGTGATCGTTTTCAGCGAGCCGAGTATGTCAAAGCTTATTACAGGCAACCCTGTCTCTCTTCATGTGAGGAGACAGGGTCAGAGGATCAAAGTCTCGCTCATCCATTAAACATAATAGATTTCTCACTGACGGACAAACTGACAAAACCTGGAGCGTGGTGCACATTTGTATTTTATTTGAACGTTTAAAATGCACTTACTGGCTTAATGAGGACACTACAATGGCAATAAACACAAGGTCAAACCTTTTGAGTCTGTAATTATACTTCAGAGATAATTTATCACACTTTGATGAATACAGGGAGATTATAAATGTTTCCCAGAAGCTGTAACTAAATCTATACATGTAATGAAGACAAACCTTGCTAAATGAACTGTGCAGTGGTTTATGTCATTTTCTATTAATGGCTTTTAAATGAAAAAGTGCCAACTCCTTTAATGTGTTTCTTTAGATTTGTTTTACTACTCCCTGTATCTTTATGAGTAATCCATCTCCTATTGTTATTGCTTTTCCTGAACAGGAAAAAGCTTGCTCTGAGGATAAAGTACCTCATCAGGCTCCGCTCTATCGTGCTGCTCATTGTCAACCGCCAGCGTTACACGAGGGTATGCACACTGCGTCTGTGTCATTTGCAGTATGTGCGTCTGAAAAATGAATTTACAGATTGAACAAATGTGTGAAGTGTGATACTGTTGTCTTTCTGTCAGACAGTGCTGGAGCCTGCAAGGAAAGCAGAGGAGGTGAGTGAGGGTGTGAAATAAAGTGAAAAGTGTCTGAGAGGAGGGAGAGACACATTTGGAGAAAAGATGAAGCTGCAGCATCAGTGTGTCATATAAGTGTGTGTGTGTGTGTGTGTTTGCGATGTGTGTAGGATCGCATCAACAGAGAAGTGGTGAATGTCACAACGCTGCCTATTCCTGCTGAGCTGGCACTTCTGCTACAGGCGGCCTCAGGTACGCGCACACACATAGACACGCACACACATACACACACACACACATAGATGCACACACACAGATTTGCAGTCAGTCCGTGTTATATATAAACTTCCCTCCACCTTGTTTGGGTGTTGGCTGTGTGTGTGTGTGTGTGTGTGTGTGTGTGTGTGTGTGTGTGTGTGTGTGTGTGTGTGTGTGTGTGTGTGTGTGTGTGTGTGTGTGTGTGTGTGTGTGTGTGTGTGTGTGTGTGTGTGTGTGTGTGTGCGCGTGCGTGCGTGCATGCAGGTGGTGAAGAGCTGCATTCTGACTGCTTGGCGGTGGTGCAGGCTCCAAAAGTTCAGGTTGACCCCCAGCTGACACTTCCTCTGGACATCAACAACTACCTCATGACACACTACATCCGGGCCATATTTAGGGTAATGAAACACACAGAAAACAAACAAACAGAAAACACACAGAAAATATACATGTGAATAAAACGTTAATAGTCTTTCGGGAACCTTTATGTTGTCCGGCTCTCCATCCATGTCCCTATGTAAAATCAAGTGTGTGTGTGTGTGTGTGTGTGTGTGTGTGTGTGTGTGTGTGTGTGTGTGTGTGTGTGTGTGTGTGTGTGGTGTGTGTGTGTGTGTGTGTGTGTGTGTGTGTGTGTGTGTGTGTGTGTGTGTGTGTGTGTGTGTATGTGTATGTGTGTGTGTGTGTGTGTGTGTGTGTGTGTGTGTGTGTGTGTGTGTGTGTGGTAGGAGCCGTTGTTTGGGATGCTGACAGCCCCGCTGGAGAGTTCACTGATTCGAACGGATGAGGAGTTAAGACAAGGAGCTCTGAACCTTTTCATTCTGGTAAATATTGCATTCACATGCTGCTGGGAAACTTCAAAGTGAGCTGCTGATCAGCGTTACGTCAGGGAGTGAAACCGAGGAAAAATGAACATGACTTGTAGCTTAAGAAGGATTAGCCATTCGGGATAGTATTTCAAACGTGATAAAACCATGTGTTCAGAAGTCGTTTTGAACCTTTTGAACCTGATTTTACAACCATGCGTAGTCAGTTAAAATCTCTCTCCCTGGTAGTACAATTTTGGAGCGACTTCATGTAAAATGTAGAAATAATAAGCTTGTTTTTTTTCTGATATGCTTCATATGTGTACATGTGTACAGTGCTTATTGTCCATGCACATTGAGCATTGGAGTAAGTATATCCATTTACTTTCAGCAGGCATAATGTTAAAAGCTCAGACTAAGGACTTATAGGAAACCTATTTAGTTGTGATTTGACTTGTAAGGTTACAGAATGTGTCGTTAATGCCTCCACTTTTAATAGATACTGAGATTTATGGGTGACCCAAACTTGAATGGAGCTCAGGAGAATCTATTTGGGAACTACATCATCCAGAGAGGACTCGCCAATCCCAGCCTGCGAGATGAGATCCTGGCTCAGATAGCCAATCAGGTGAGGCCCTGCTCTTTCTTATAGCCGGTAGGATGGCAATAAAGGAAAATGTTGGACCAGAATATTTCTCTATTATTGCACATCTCTTTCATTTCTGCTTTCTTCCATTAGGTGTGGAGGAACCCCAACATTTTGAATTCAGAGCGTGGTTGGCTCCTCCTGTCCTCCTGCCTCTCCGTCTTCCTGCCTTCTCAACGGCTGACCAAGTACTTGCTGAAGTAAGAAACGTAGTGAAAAAGTGACATATGTTCACATCTCATGGAAATGTCTACGCAACATTTATACAGTACATTTATTGCATGCTTTTCAGTGCATGCATGTCATCTTTACACATGGTTCTTTACACATGTTTTCAGTACTTGTTTGGCAATTTTAAAGGACATTTTCAAGGTGCATAGCATCTGAAATACTGTGAACATTAGCGCATTCATGAGGGATATCTAAGGTTAAGTTGCTGGATCATATACTGTAGTTTTAAATGAAAGAAGGGACGTGATGTGGTTTCCATCTCTCTTTTTGCTCGTCCTTGTTGTGGTTGTAGGTTTGTGTCTGATTACGGGCCGGAGGGCTACGACTGTGTGTGTCAGCACCGTCTGCTTCAAGCTCTGCAGCGGTTAAATGTCGGGCCGGAGTATGTCCGCACGTATCCACCCTGCCTTCTGGAGTGGACCGCCAATCGCAAGAGAGCGCACACTGTTCTGCACATACACTGCTTCGATGGTGAGAACACACACCCACACAACACATGTAGCCAAGAGCTGGTTTTAATTCATTTTATATTCAGATCTAGTTGCCAAAGTTTGGATGGATGGGAATGAGAGTGAAAGTGATCACATTACCAAACATCTTTAGCTAGGTGCCATTGAAAACATGTATTTAAAAAGATTAAATAAAATAGATACAATTGAATTAAATAAGGCTTAGATGTACTGATCATTGTGCAACTAAAAGTGTGTGTGTGACTGTGTGTAGCTTTCTGCCCTCCAGCGACAGAGAGAGTCTTGTCTGTATATTTTCACTATAGCAGGAATTCAGTTTTGCCTTGAATAAATGTAAGTAATGATTGGCGTATTGATGCATTTTAAACATAATTAGTTAGACTCCCTTGGTTTTTGACTCCCTTTCATTAACCCAGCCTCACCTTTACTTGTTTTTCGTCTTTCCTTCTTCCCCTGAGCTCAGTCAGTGTGTTCAGTGTCCAGCACCGAAGAGTTATCCGTCTCTCATTTCCTCCTCTCATCCAGCTAATCTGTCCTCCGGCCTCTTGGCAGGCCTACTGAGGATTAGACGACACCTGAGAGCCTCTCTGGTTCACTGGCTTTGTTTGTGTCTGTTTGTTGATGCTGGTGTCTGTGTAAGGCCTCATAGGCAGAAAGGGAAGAGTGCTACCAACTTTATTTTTGTGATGCCGTTGAGAAACCATTTTATAACCTGATCAAACGGCATTTATTGCATTATAGGATAAAAACACCTCTCATAATTTCAAAGTTGCCAGTAATTGCTGTGTGTCAGAGGTATTTTGGCTTTCCCAAAAGAGAGCAAGGCGTCATGTCACATTCAGCTGTTTGTCTATTAAGTGCTGTTGTTCTCCTGCAGGTGTGTCCTTCCTGTGTCCTCTACACTCCTGGACAACAGGGGAGGAAATGGCTAAAGACATCCTAAAACACAGGTATCATCGTTTGGACTATAAGGGCCATGTTAGCTGAAAAATAAAACATTTCAGAGCTGGTGGGGTGGTAATAATAGCATTTGAAAAATTATGAGAGAGAAACATTTCTAAATGTACAAGAATCAGTGTCTTAGAGACGTTTGCTGAGGTTCTTTTCTCTCGCACACTTATGATATTTGTATTTCAGAAAGTATCCTTTTTGTTGGTTGGATATTTTATTTTATTTAATTAGAACATAACCCTTCTCGCCCCACTCTGTATTTTATTTGTACCTATTGAACAAAACCTGACACACCATTGTATCTTACACTTATACAAAGACAAGCTGGGAAAAGGAAAGAAGATGTTTAGGTGGAACTGTTGATCAGAGCAGATTTGCGTGCATTATTATATTGGTGTGTGTGTGTGTGTGTGTGTGTGTGTGTGTGTGTGTGTGGTGTGTGTGTGTGTGTGTGTGTGTGTGTGTGTGTGTGTGTGTGTGTGTGTGTGTGTGTGTGTGTGCGTGTGCGTGCGCGCGTGCAGGGGTGTGACGGAGGGCCGTCGGGGCTGGTCGGTGGTGCTGAAGGAGCCGGCGCAGTGGGTGGAGCTGGAGGGCTCAGACTACGTTCTGGACTTGATGTCGGACCTGGAGCTTCCTCCTGACTTCCCCAAACACAGCAGCTACTTCATCATCTCCGCACAGGAGCCGACCCGAGTGCGGACCAATGCCAGCATGTGAGACACACATTCACTAAAAACAGAAGAATGTGCTATACTTGTGTGCAATTTTGGGTATTATAGTTAATATAATAATAATAATAATAATAAGTATTTATGCTACTTTATAATCTTACTCCACTAGTTCTTAGAGGGAGATAATGAACGTTTTACTCTACTAAAATATAATCAAAAATACAATTATCTTTCTGGTCTGTGTGCCATAAAATGCTATTTATTTATTTTGCCTGGAATTGGACCTGATTACAGGCATTAAGACTAACTCAGTATAAAGCCAATGTTCTTGTTGATGGTCTTGTTTGTTTATGTAGTTCATAAAGAGCAGTATTACATTGTTTCATAATATCTTTAAATGTTACCTATGCAATGATGCAATTATTTGACCTCTAATAACTGTATATGTTATTATTCAACAGCGTATTGGGCCAAGTGCTTTAACTTTAAGACTTTCTAACATTTAGCTGATAATTGTACTTTACTTATGTCACAGGTGTGTGTATTTCATCCACCGCTGCTTCAGTACTGACAAATGAGTGTAATATTTTTTTGTTTTACAGAAGCCTGTTGGGTGGTGGCTTTGACAAGAAGGATGTCATACCTTCAGCCTTACCTGGCTATGATGGACAAGGTAAACATTTAGGCTAAAACAACAAAGACAGACACGTATATACAGACAGCAGAGGCTGAAGTGCTCTCGTCTCCTCCTCACAGACTTTGAGCCTCAGAGAGGGATGGATCGTTATCTGGACAGCCTGTTTGACCCTGTGCTGTCTGAGGGGACTGGAGTAAGTTACATCTCTTACTCACACTGACACACTTGACCTCCTGAGAGGGGATTCCTCTGTCAACCATTTACTGTTGGTTACTGCACTGGTCCCGTAATGCTCCATTTCTCTTTGCAGTTTTTGCACTACAGAGATAGTAAAGAAGACAGTTAGGTTTATTTATAATACATAATAAATATAGTAATGGTAATTAATGTAACGAAGGTGCTAAGAATAGAAAAGAAAATACTGTATTGTCTACATTTTGTTTCAAACAGCAGGAATGTGTTTTGATTTGCATGTGCAAATTCTGTTATTAAGAAGGCTACATTAAAACCCATCAAATTGTGTGATTGGTCACACTTTGGATTTCAAAGTAGAATAAGCTTACAGTAGGTTTCTCATTGTATGGCCTTTGCACTTACGGCTTCTAAACTTTGTAACAGTCTTGAACTTTCTATTAGATCAGCCCCTTTCCTTAACATCATTTAAAACTCAACCAAGAACCTACCATGATAGTTAAGCATTTGTGTTCACCAATATTTAGCTTCATTCAGTTGCGTTCTAGTTGAATCAATGCTCTTACCTTATTATTGTTTATGTCACTCTTTTTGTTACCACAGTGCAGCACTTTAGTCGACTTTTGCTGTTTTTAAATGTGCTCTAAATATAAACTTAACATAAAACTATCCTAGCAGATTGCCAGAGATGCAGTGTTAGATTACTGCTCTCTGCTCAGTTAAGGCAGCAGTGAAAAATCGTTGCCTTTTCATTTGTAAGGCATTATCCACCACAAAATGTAATCTACACCCCTGTCATTAAAATGACACTTGTAGTATGACCTGATTGTCTCTGATTGAGTTAAATCCGCTGGTACTAAGTCTGGTCAATGGTGCAGTGAATGCTGGCCATGTTGGATCTATCAGTCTTCGGCAGCGACGTGCTGAATGTTAGCCGTGCTATCGGATGTGGCTGACAGGAATTAGCATGTATCAGATGTGTTCTACAGACCTCTCCCGCCCAGCAACCTATTACGTTACCCAGTTACCGTAACTGTCACAGCGACTAGATCGCCACGTGATTTCCCACCCAGGCAACGCAAGGATCTACTTACGAGGAACTGACACTCTGGCAAATGAAGGGCTTACTATTTAATGAGACATGGCCTACAGACACACACTGCTGTGGATGTATGGGTCAGCGGCTGATTTCTGATGGACCGGCTGCTCACTTACGAGGGGATTTCTCTGATCCGACATTCAAAAGTCTGTTTTTTATCTCCCTGTATGTCTCTATAGCACTACTGTTGACATAGACACTTACAAGTTGAAGAAATTCTCCACCAAAAAATCTGTTACTATTAAATACATCCCCTTTTGGCTTAAAAGGCAGATCTTCAATTGTTTTAGTTTGCTCCTTCATAGTAGTTGGAGTCAGCTTGGATTTCAACCAAAGGAGACTCTGCAAAAAAATAAGAAAAAACATGTCACAATATATTTAACTGTTCTACTGCCATGATTTGTTATCGCCTCCACATAGCCCGAAAATTCCTCTGAATATATATTTTTAGAGATCTATTGGTGACATTTCTTTGGAGCACACTGAACACACAGATCAGTTGTGGAGGATGGGAGGCTGCCACCCTCGCCCTGGCCAGGAAAGCTCAAAAGCATGACTGGCACATCCTGCATAACACTACAACGACAGCAGCGCCTCTAAGTAGGCTCAAGTCCCGCCTCCCCTACAACAAGGCAGCACAAGAGATGCTCAATTCCACCTCTGAGGACCTCTCCAGAGATGCATGGTTGGCGGCTGCTTGGAAGGAGTGGGAGATATATCCCACTCCCTCCCGCATTCATCGCTACATCTGGGACCCAGGAGATGGCGCCATAGGAGGAGACGACCTACCACGCCGGCAATGGACCACACGAAACCGTCTACGAACTGGGGTCGGTCGCTTCAAAACATCGATGAAGAAGTGGGGCCTGGCAGACAGTGCTGCATGCGAGTGTGGTGACCCTGAACAGACTGCCAAACACATAATCACCACCTGCCCTTTATATAGACCACCCTCGGAAGCCAGCCTCTTCGACTTAGGACCAGAGATGCGGGCATGGCTACACGACAAGGAGTCTCTGACGTTACACGAAGGAAGAAGAAGAAGTTGTGGAGGAGTGAATTCTGCTGCTGGAGATGATGCTTTTTTACACTTTTTGTCAACGTTGAGGGTATTTATTAAAATACATTATAACTGCAGGAGCAAACTATACACCTGTCAAAGAGGTAGAGCCCGTTGTCATATGAAATTAATACAATACCAGAGTTTCAGTACCAAATTGACCAAAATATTACCTAAAGGGATTAACAAAACCAAATTTAGATTTTTATTAGGAACTATCTGATCAAAGACAAACAGGATGCAGAAAGACCAGATATTTGCCAGCTTTTGATACTGGATACTGTCAATACTAATAATTATAGATTCAAGAAATCAATCAAACTTTATTTGTAAAGCAGCTTTCATTCATTGGATTGCAGTTCAAAGTGCTTCACAGATGACTGACAATAATAATGTCTATGAACCATTCTCAATCAAAAGCCATCATTAGCCATCATATAAGCCGATACTTACATATCAGCCAATATACTGTACTTTGTTTTTTCATGTTGTAATCTGATTCTTAAGTATAATTTCTTTCTGTCTGTCCTCACAGGAAGCAGAATCAGCCGCAGGACTGTCCAGCAGGATGAAGGGGGCTGGGGGGGTTGGAGGCGGGTGGCAGCAGCAAGGACAGTCAACCGGCCCCCCACCTCCACCTGGAGGTCAGTGAAAAACACAGGCTCTGTTTCAAATACCTCCCTTGTTCACTCATTCACTTGATGGTTTACTCTTTGGCAGGAATCATTTTCAATTGAAACAACATTTTTTCTCACAACCTTTGTTACTGTATTAAGACAGAGCAACGATGAGACAGCACCATCGTCTTGAATCACTAACTGGGATCTTGCAATATTGTTGTCAAAAAATGACAGGGAAAAGTAAAAAAAACAAAAAGACTTACAAAACCTTACTTTGTATTAGCAAAAAAAGAGGAGACAACTAATAAGCAGTTCCATTTCCTTTGCTTCACACACCATACAGTATGAACACACTATGTAAAGTCATGTGGAATCAGTGCAACTTACTTCACAATGAACAATAAAAACAACATGGTTATGGTTTTCTTTGACTACAATATAATTAAAATGTTCCGACTTTTTTTGTATTTTTTTTTTTTAAACAACTTTATTTTTCATCCATCCATCCATCCATCTTCTCCCGCTTATCCGTGGTCGGGTCGCGGGGGTAGCAGTTCCAGCAGAGAGCCCCAAACTTTCTTTTCCCTGGCGACATCAACCAGCTCTGACTGGGGGATCCCAAGGCGCTCCCAGGCCAGCGAAGAGATATAATCCCTTCACCTGCGGTCCTAGATCTACCCCTTGGTCTCTTCCCAGCTGGACGTGCCTGGAACACCCCCCTAGGGAGGCTCCCAGGTGGCATCCTAACTAGGTGCCCGAACCACCTCAACTGGCTCCTTTCGACGCGAAGGAGGAGCGGCTCAACTCCGAGTCCCTCCCTGATGACCGAACTTCTCACCTTATCCCTAAGGGAGACACCAGCCACCCTGCGGAGAAAACCCATCTCGGCCGCTTGTATCCGCGAACTCGTTCTTTCGGTCATGACCCATCCTTCATGACCATAGGTGAGGGTAGGAACGAAAATGGCCCGGTAGACAGAGAGCTTTGCCTTCTGGCTCAGCTCCCTTTTCGTCACAACGGTGCGGTAAAGCGACTGCAGTATCGCTCCCGCTGCTCCGATTCTCCGGCCCATCTCACGCTCCATTGTTCCCTCACTCGAGAACAAGACCCCGAGATACTTGAACTCCTTCACTTGGGGTAAGGACTCATTCCCTACTTGGAGTGGACAGTCCATCGGTTTCCTGCTGAGAACCATGGCCTCAGATTTGGAGGTGCTGATCCTCATCCCAGCCGCTTCACACTCGGTTGCGAACCGATCCAGTGAGTGCTGAAGGTCGCAGACCGATGAAGCCATTAGAACCACATCATCTGCAAAAAGCAGTGGTGCAATCCTTAGCCCACCGAACTGCAGACCCCCTCCCCCATGACTACACCTCGAAATCCGATCCATGTATATTACAAACAGGATTGGTGACAAAGCACAGCCCTGGCGGAGGCCAACCCTCACCGGAAATGGGTCCGACTTATTGCCGAGGACCCGGACACAGCTCTCGCTTTGGAAGTACAGAGATTGGATGGCCCTGAGTAGAGACCCCCTCACCCCATACTCCCGCAGCACCTCCCACAGTAACTCCCTGGGAACTCGGTCATACGCCTTCTCCAAGTCTATAAAACACATGTAGACCGGATAAGCGTACTCCCAGGCCCCCTCCAGGATCCTTGCGAGAGTAAAAAGCTGATCCGTCGTTCCACGACCAGGACGGAATCCGCATTGTTCCTCCTCAATCTGAGGTTCGACAATCGGCCTGACCCTCCTTTCGAGTACCTTAGAGTAAACTTTCCCGGGGAGGCTGAGTAGTGTGATGCCTCTGTAATTGGCACACACCCTCTGATCCCCCTTTTTAAAAAGGGGAACCACCACCACCCCGGTCTGCCACTCCTTCGGTACTGTTTCCGACTTCCACGCAACGTTGATGAGACGTGTCAAACATGACAGTCCCTCAACACCCAGAGCCTTCAGCATTTCCGGGCGGATCTCATCCACCCCCGGGGCTTTGCCACTGTGGAGTTGTTTGACGACCTCAGTGACCTCCCCCCGGGAGATTGGTGTTGATCCCCCGTCATACTCCAGCTCTGCCTCTAACATAGAGGGCGGAGTTGTCGGGTTCAGGAGTTCCTCAAAGTGTTCCTTCCAACGCCCTAACACTCCATCAGTTGAGGTCAACAACGTCCCATCCTTACTGTACACAGCTTGGATGGTTCCCTGCTTCCCCCTCCTGAGGTGTCGGACAGTTTTCCAGAACAACTTTGGTGCCGCCCGAAAGTCCTTCTCCATGTCTTCTCCGAACTTCTCCCACACCCGCTGCTTTGCCTCGGCCACGGATGAGGCTGCTGCCCTTCGGGCCTGTCTGTACCTTGCAACTGCCTCTGGAGTCCCCCGGGATAACAAATCCCTGAAGGCCTCCTTCTTCAGTCGGACGGCTTCCCTGACCACCGGTGTCCACCAGGAGGTTCGAGGGTCCCCGCCGCGGCTTCGGCAATAGAGGCTTTGAACACCGACCACTCAATGTCCACAACCTCCACAGGAATGCCCGAAAAGCTCCGCCGGAGGTGTGAGTTGAAGGCCTCCTGAACTTGGGCCTCCTCCAGACGTTCCCAGTTCACCCGAACTACACGTTTGGGCTTATCAGGTCTATCCAGAGGCTTCCCCCGCCACTCGACCCAATTCACCACCAGATGGTGATCAGTTGACAACTCCGCCCCTCTCTTTACCCGAGTATCCAAAACATACGGCCTCTGGTCCGATGATACGATAACAAAATCGATCATGGACCTTCTGCCTAGGGTGCTCTGGTACCACGTACACTTATGAGCATCCTTATGTTCGAACATGGTGTTTGTTATGGCCAATCCATGACTAGCACAGAAGTTCAGTAACAAACCACCACTCCGGTTCAGATCAGGGGGGCCGTTCCTCCCAATCACGCCCCTCCAAGTGTCTCCATCATTGCCCACATGTGCGTTGAAGTCTCCCAGCAAGATTAAAGAGTCCCCTTCAGGAGCCCCATACAGGACTCTTTCCAGAGTCTCCAAGAAGGCCGTATACTCTGAACTGCTGTTGGGTGCATAAGCACACACAACAGTCAGAGTTTTCCCCCCCATAACCCGCAGGTGTAGGGAGGCGACCCTCTCGTCCACTGGGGTAAACTCCAACAACGAAGCACCTAACCGGGGACTTGTGAGTATCCCCACACCCGCCCGGTGCCTCACACCTTGAGCAACTCCGGAGAAGAATAGAGTCCAACCCCTATCCAGAAGTAAGGTTCCAGAGCCGACGCTGTGCGTAGAGGTGAGCCCAACCAGATCCAACTGGTAACGCTCCACCTCCCGCACAAGCTCCGGCTCCTTCCCCCCCAGAGAGGTGACGTTCCACGTCCCCAAAGCCAGCTTCTGTCGCCCGGGTCTGATCCGTCGAGACCCTCCGCTTTCACTGCCACCCTTCTGGCAGCGCACCCGACCCCATCGCTGTTTCCCGTAGCTGGTGGGCCCGCGGGGACGGAGAAGCGGAGGTGTTGCCCACGTTGCCTTTTCGGGCTGGGCCCGGCCGGGCTCCGTGGCAAGCCCGGCCACCAGACGCTCGCCGACGAGTCCTCCTTCTGGGCCTGGCTCCAGAAGGGGACCCCGGGCTTCCTCCGGGCCGGGTATCCTCACTTCCTGTGTCGTCTTTCATAAGGTCTTTTGAACCAATCTTAGTCTGGCCCCTTGCCTGAGACCAATTTGCCATGGGAGACCCTACCAGGAACACAAGGTTCCGGACAACACAGCCCCCAGGTTCATCAGGGCTTTATTTTTCAGTTTTTCACAAATACAGTATGTCCAACATTTATGACAAAAAGTTGCAAAACCCTAAAAACCCGAAGCCCAGAAACTGCTTAATGACAGACATATCCAGAACATATGCCCCATGGAAACAGGGGAATAATGACACCTGGGACAGGTTGGAGCGACACTGGGCAAAATCTTAGCGAGTCTGTCATTGGAGTAATGTAGCCCGTGTACTACCTTAAATTGGATTAATCCATGTCTAATACAGAAAGAAGAGGTGTGTATACGTGAAACAATGTTTTTGTTGTTTTGTATGTTCTCCAATATCTCCTTCCCATGCTTCTTTAGTTTTATCCCATGTGGGAGGGCAGTTATTCAGAATCAATGTATATATTTTGGACACAGCCCCATTATTAAATGGATTAATATTAAGAACTGAGTGAGCTAGATCTTTAGAGGGTGGACATGGATATCAAATATTCCGACTTTTAGCTAAATAAAACTAAACACTAAAGACTTCAAGATGAGGTCCATTAACTATGATTCAAATGCACAAGGAGATTTGAACACCTCCCTTTAGTGAATGTAGTAAATCATGTTGCTACTGACAGGTATATTGCCACACAACTTTCATTTATGCGTCATATTTGTACTGTGGGAAAGTAGTGTTCATGCTGTGAACCACTTACTGTGTTCATTAATTTTTGAGAGCTTCAATTTAATCTAGGCACTGAAATAAAAGAGCACATACATAGCCATACAGTATAATAACACACTGAAGGAACCTCAAACTCTCAATTCATAATTACCAAGTGTAAAAAACACCACACTCTTAAAATATGATGTTTGTTTGTCTACAGCTGTGAGAGTCCTTCCCGTGGGAGGCGTAATGTCACCTCCCGTCGCTGCTGTGGCACCTGTAACACCTGGTTCGTATCAAGCGTGAAGAAAAATAAGAAAAAAGAACCCCCTCATTACACATCATTTGTCATCCCTCCTTCCTGTTGACTGTGTTTCTCCTCCTCTCTCCTCCAGATGCCCAGCAGGCTGTTTTGTCCCGGCAGCAGCAGGCCATCGTGAACCAGCAGGCCATCATCATGGTAAACCCTCCGTCTGGATCTGCGTCTGTTTATCTCTCACAGTTCTTGTTTTGGAGTTAACGCGTCTTGTTTCTCAGGCCCAGCAGATGACCATGCAGGCCATGGCCATGACGAGTCCCCCTACTTCCCCAATCACAAGCCCCCCCATGAGCCCTATACTCACTCACCCTCCCAGCCCGTATGCACCTGCCAGCCCCTACGGCTCCATACCCCCGAGTCCATATGCTAACATCCCACCCAGCCCCTACGCTAACTTCACACCCACCCCCTACGGTGCAGCAGACATCCAGCACAGGCATCCCTACTCCCCCCCTTCTAGACATGAACAAACTCCCTCACACCCTCCTGCGGACCCCAGGACGCGACCCGAAGCTCGGCCTCAGCCCCAGACATACTCCTCCAAAACTGAGCCGACACAGCCCCAGGCTAACGCTTCTTCACGGGTCAGTAACTCTGAGGCATGTGAGGTAACAGTCCAGACTGACGTATTACATAAGTCGTTGTTAATTTATGAAAGATGTTTATAGTTGCTGTTGTTGTAAAGTCGAACAACAACAAGCTACAGTCCCTCAGGAAAAATGTTATCCTCAAAACAAGATCCAGTTTCCTTAAAAGGATAGAGTGAGAGGTTTGTTAGAAATAAAATAAAGAACTGTATGTAGGATGATGAGAGGGAAAGCAAGTGTATTTGAAAATGAAATATGTATGACCTTTTAATTAATCATTAAAATCAACAACTCACGTGTCTGAGAGACGCACTGAGGCTAAAGGAAAATAAAAACGAACAGAGACAAAACAAAAGAACAAATACAGAGCCAAACAAACAGCATCTGTCACAGACCCTTACTGAGAAGAAGTGAAAGGATCAAAATCAGTCAATGGGATGAGAAAACTCCCAATAAAATCTCAAAGTAAATGCCAAACTAGACGGAGGGCGGTGCAGATGTGGCTGGTTCAGCGTCTTCTGACTGTGGTGCATCTTTTGAATATGTTGGTCATTTTTTTTTTAGGGCAATAATAGGGGTTTTTAATATGTTTTAGTCACATGAGATTGTGTGGATCTGAATCAGATTCCAGTTTACAGTAAATGTTCACATACAGGACATTTGCTTTGGTGAATTGGTGCATAGACAAGAAGAACAACAGAACTTTTTTACAATACAAATATTTTAAAATAATTACTATTTAAAATGGAAATATTTGGACAGAATGTTCAAAGATATATTGAACGAAAGATTCACAGTATTAAGAATAAAAGTATCTGGAACATATAGAGATAATAATGCAATAAGATGCCGTGATGCACCATCCAGTTTCTAGATTCCAGTTCTGAGATAAATGAGCATAAGTGCGACATTACATTTTTCGACCCAACCTCACAGACAAATTCTAAAAACAAATTATACTGTGCTGCATTCATAATCCTGTATTTATACAGTCCCTTTTCTACCATTTACTTTGCCACGACATTGTCCTGGCTGCGACACAATCTCAAGAGACAATATGTAATGTCTGCAAAGCCTTCATTTTAAACTCTCTCTCTCCTCTACGTGTGGCTTTTTCAGGTTCAGTCAGGAAAGGACAGTGGCTCTCGGAGGAAGGCTCCAGGCATCCCCATAAACAAGGACAAACCAGTCAGGAAGTTTGGTAAGAGAGTGAGAGACAGAGAAAACATGAGAGTCAGCAGGAGAGAAAGTCCCCTCAGTCCCTTAAATCTAAAGTGAAAGAACACCTTTTCCCAGCAGAGCATCACTCCTTATTGCCTGTTTTATTCACTTTTTGTTGTTGTTGTTGTTGTATGTGTGTGTTTGTCTTAGCCCCAGTTGTGACGACTCCCCTGCCCCCTGCTGGCGAGGTGGTGAAGTTCTCAGCAGGTCGCACCACAGAGCACATCTTCCCCAGCCAAGATGTGCAAGGTGACTGAATTTAAAAGCTTTTAAATATTTATGACTGAATGACTGAAAGATGATCATAAAGTTGATACACGTATTTATTTCTTGATTTCTAGAAACAATGGTTGGTATTTAGATGTGAGCAATGAAAAAATTTAAAGTGTTATCTGCATAATTCATACATTTATACTTTATATTATTCCTTTTAAGCAATCATCAAAAGATACAACTCCCCACCTCCATCAGATGACATGCTGCTACAAGAAAAGAGGTGACGTCTTGTACACACACACACACACACACACACACACACACACACACACACATGCATAATTGTATGTGTCGCACAGCAGTTGATGCTTTCTTCAGTCACAGAATTAAATAATACCATGGCTACAAAAAATGACCTACAGATACTGAGTGGGATGTTAATGCTCACAGTGAACACACACAGCACCAGGGATATTGTATTCACACACATAACAAACACATATTAAACAGTAGTGTATTTGAAAACTCTGCAAGCTGTAATGTGTGCTGTTGACACTGTGTGTGTTTAGGAGAGGAGAGGGGAGGTTTAGGAAGAAGCAAACCCCTCGTGATGAAGCTTTACAGATCCTCAAACCTCAGATGGAAAACCCACCAGCTCCACAGGTACACACACACACACACACACACATTCATACACACACAGAATATGCAGCATGCTGGCAGTGAAATCAGTCATACAGGGGAACATTTCTGTGTCCGTCCAGCCCAAACGTCCTGCTGCCCCCTCACCATCTGCGTCTGCAATTAAAGAAGCGGGATTTAAACCCACCAAGAGCACGAAGACAAGAGCACCTCAACGTCTTCTCCCCCTTCCTCCTCCAGGTACTCACACTCACTCAAAGTACACATCCACATATTACTTTACAGAGTTATACTGTAGGTACCTGTGTATATGCTTGAGTCATGTAGATTTAAGAAAAAAAGAAAGGCTTTATTGCAATTGTACAGAACAGGTTCTAACATAATAAATAAAATAAATACCATGTCATTTTGCACTAAAATAAGAACACTGATTGTACTATAAATACATTCAAATATTACGCTGGAATACATGTAATTATTGCACTAGTATGAATGTAATTATTGCACTAGTATGAATGTAATTATTGCACTAGTATGAATGTAATTATTGCACTAGTATGAATGTAATTATTGCACTAGTATGAATGTAATTATTGCACTAGTATGAATGTAATTATTGCACTAGTATGAATGTAATTATTGCACTAGTATGAATGTAATTATTGCACTAGAATGAATGTAATTATTGCACTAGAATGAATGTAATTATTGCACTAGAATGAATGTAATAACTGCCAGTAGCGTTGTCCTCGTATTGCATGTGAGGGGGAAAGGCTAAGCCACATCCCATAATATGCAGTTTAAGTGAGTTAGTCTCTTTAATTAAATCAACTTTACTTAATGAAAGTAACTTGTGGGTGCATGTTTCCATAGATGTTTATAGATATGCAAAGGAAATTAACAACATGTGCAGCATCTGAATGTAAACGTTCTAAATGATGCTTCAAATCATTCAGTGCAGATTTAATCATTAACATGCACACTTAGTAAATATATTAAAAAAAATAAGGACATCAAATTGGGGGAAACTAAAAAGTAAAGTGATTTATTTTGAGCAGTTTCTCGAGAGCTTCCGGTAGAGATTGAGACTATCCAGACACAACTTCATCAGAGCACCAATGAGGAGCACTACACCTACACCAACGTTCCCTGGAGGCTGTACCTCAGGAAGGAGGTGTGTATGCAACTACACACATATCATGAACAGCTCTCACAATGTCTGTATTCTTTACTATTGTGAATATTTTACTTGCTTTTACAGGTTTTTTATCCGAAAGACAGCTTCAACAATCCTCTGGTGCTGGATCTCATTTTCAAACAGGTAACAGTTGAAGAGTGAATGGAAGAAAAGTGCATCTCTTTTAATGTTCATGTAATCGAATACTTGTATTTGTCATTCACCATTGTTTTCACCTCTCACCAATTGTGTTCGGGATTTTGACCTGACAACACAGAAATCATAGAAATATCAATGTTAGTTATTTCTCACATCCTCTCTCGTGTCCTCTGTTGTTTGGTGCAGATCGTGAACGACACTCTGTCAGAGGCCTGTGTTCGCATCACGCGGGATGAAAGGCAGAAAATGAAGGGCCTTTTCGGTAATCCGTCTGTTCTTCCTGCAGACATTTCTTTAGACCTTATTCCTCTAACATACACTGAACAAAAATATAAATGCAACACTTTTGTTTTTGCTCCCATTTTTCATGAGATGAACTCAAAGATCTAAAACATTTTCTATATACACAAAATAACCATTTCTCTCAAATATTGTTCACAAATCTGAAAAAATCTGTGATAGTGAGCACTTCTCCTTTGCCGAGATAATCCATCCCACCTCACAGGTGTGGCATATCAAGATGCTGATTAGACAGCATGATTATTGCACAGGTGTGCCTTAGGCTGGCCACAATAAAAGGCCACTCTGAAACGTGCAGTTTTGCTTTATTGGGGGGGTCTGGGGGGGTCCGAAAACCAGTCAGTATCTGGTGTGACCACCATTTGCTTCACGCAGTGCAACACATCTCCTTCGCATAGAGTTGATCAGGTTGTTGATTGTGGCCTGTGGAATGTTGGTCCACTCCTCTTCAATGGCTGTGCCAAGTTGCTGGATATTGGCAGGAACTGGAACACGCTGTTGTATACGCCGATCCAGAGCATCCCAAACATGCTCAATGGGTGACATGTCCGGTGAGTATGCTGGCCATGCAAGAACTGGGATGTTTTCAGCCTCCAGGAATTGTGTACAGATCCTTGCAACATGGGGCCGTGCATTATCATGCTGCAACATGAGGTGATGGTCGTGGATGAATGGCACAACAATGGGCCTCAGAATCTCGTCACGGTATCTCTGTGCATTCACAATGCCATCAATAAAATGCACCTGTGTTCGTCGTCCATAACATACGCCTGCCCATACCATAACCCCACCACCACCATGGGCCACTCGATTCACAACATTGACATCAGAAAACCGCTCACCCACACAACGCCACACACGCTGTCTGCCATCTGCCCTGAACAGTGAAAACCGGGATTCATCCGTGAAGAGAACACCTCTCCAACGTGCCAGACGCCATCGAATGTGAGCATTTGCCCACTCAAGTCGGTTACGACGACGAACCGGAGTCAGGTCGAGACCCCGATGAGGACGACGAGCATGCAGATGAGCTTCCCTGAGACGGTTTCTGACAGTTTGTGCAGAAATTCTTTGGTTATGCAAAGCGATTGTTGCAGCAGCTGTCCGAGTGGCTGGTCTCAGACGATCTTGGAGGAGAACATGCTGGATGTGGAGGTCCTGGGCTGGTGTGGTTACACGTGGTCTGCGGTTGTGAGGCCGGTTGGATGTACTGCCAAATTCTCTGAAACGCCTTTGGAGACGGCTTATGGTAGAGAAATGAACATTCAATTCACGGGCAACAGCTCTGGTGGACATTCCTGCTGTCAGTATGCCAATTGCACGCTCCCTCAAAACGTGCGACATCTGTGGCATTGTGCTGTGTGATAAAACTGCACGTTTTAGAGTGGCCTTTTATTGTGGCCAGCCTAAGGCACACCTGTGCAATAATCATGCTGTCTAATCAGCATCTTGATATGCCACACCTGTGAGGTGGGATGGATTATCTCGGCAAAGGAGAAGTGCTCACTATCACAGATTTTTTCAGATTTGTGAACAATATTTGAGAGAAATGGTTATTTTGTGTATATAGAAAATGTTTTAGATCTTTGAGTTCATCTCATGAAAAATGGGAGCAAAAACAAAAGTGTTGCATTTATATTTTTGTTCAGTGTATTTGTGTGTTGACATTCATGTGTGTCTGTTTGTGTGAATGACAGCTAAACACGCGGTTGAACAGAATATGGATCCTGTGGAGGAGCACGTGAAGAAAACTATCGTCACGGCTGCCAGGGAAACCTGGGAAATTTACTTCTCCCGTCTGTTCCCTGCGTCGGTAAGGATGGTCAACCCTGAGAGGAAAATATTATTGATTGTGTTTGTGAGTTTGTATTGATCCTCAACTGTGTGGTGTGTGTGTGTGTGTGTGGTGTGTGTGTGTGTGTGTGTGTGTGTGTGTGTGTGTGTGTGTGTGTGTGTGTGTGTGTGTGTGTGTGTGTGTGTGTGTGTGTGTGTGTGTGTGTGTGTGTACGTACAGGGCAGTGTGGGAACAGGTGTGCAGGTGTTGTCCGTGTCCCACAGCGGTATAAAGCTGTTGAAGACCGTAAAAAGCAGCGCTGCAGCTCCAGACTACTTCAGAGTCTTACGACCATACACGTATGTCCTGTTTCTTAGGTCTATTGACCTTTGTTTAATGTTGTTTGATGTTCCAGATATTCCTGTTTTAAACTCGGTGTCAGGTTTCACAGACAATAATACCAAATTGCCTCTGATTATCTTAACTTTTTCTTATTTTCTAAATATTTAGATTCAGATTTGGCTTTTTCAGGCTATATAATAACCTGACAGTACATTATTATATATCTTGGTAACATATTTTGTTTAGTATGGAAGGGGAAAATGGTCAAGATGTCTAGTATAATGTGAATGGACTTAGTTAAATATGAAGAAGTTGAAAAACGATGACTAAAAAATATATGTTCATATTTTAATACAAATAGTTGATGAATCATATACTGAAATAATAATTTTATTTATTTTTTAAATAGTGGAACAAAGGCCAATTCACTTTTTAAAAGTAAAAAAAAAAAAGAGTTGGAAGTGTATGCTGTATATCTTACGGATTTTATAATAATATTACATTCTGCACTGTATTTATTTCAGCTATGCAGACATCCTGTTTGTAACCATCCCCTCTGAGAACATGCTGGAGTTTAATCTGACCAACGAGAAACTGATCCTGTTCTCAGCCAAGGCTCCGCAAGTCAAACATCTCATAGACACCTTCATCAATGAGATCAAAAAGGTACAGCACACACTCTTCAGTATGCTCAATTTAAATAAATACTGGAATAACCAAAAGTAATGAAAATGCAAATAACAATACAATGACAATGTAAGAGTATGCATTTGTGTGTTTTTCCCAAGTAGGACTCAGATTATGTGATCGCAGAGCGAAACTTTGTGACAGACGACCGCTCGATGCTCAGTTTTCACAAAGGTGACATCATCAGGCTGCAGGTTATGGACGGGCTGGAGAAGGGTGAGAAACTCTGCTACATGTAGTAGAAAAATGTTATCTTATAAATGAATCTATGATCCGAGCGTGTGTTTATGTGTGTATCCCTCAGGTTACAACTATGGCTGTGTGGTGAGGAAGAAGGTGGTGTTTTTGGAGGAGCTGAAAAGAGAAACTCAAGACTTTGGTGAGTGTTCATAAATACCTTTATTTTAGTATAAAACAAAACCAGGTCTATAAGCTTCACCTCCTTGTATTTGGTAGCCAGATGCTAGTGCCATGGCCAAGGATAAATATAAACAAAGAATCAATTCACACTGACAGCTTCGATAGATGAACTATCCTGGACTGTCCCCTGGAGGTGTGATGCTATCATAAGCCAAGGAGAAATAGGTGCAGTGACAGCACACTATAAATGCAGTGTTGTTTCAGATTTCTTTTTCAGAGGGAAGACGGTGATGCAATTTGAAAAATATTGATTTATTTCCTGAGGACACAAAAGCTGAAATAAGATCACTGATGAGCAGTAGTCATATTTTACATCGCTTCACAGATACCTGATAGGACAAACTCAGTGTGTGCTTTCACATAGATTTTTGTAATTTTCCCTGCATCTATTTTTCATTTGGACTCTGACTATTTGGACCCCAAACCACCCTTAAAAACCTTGTTAGGATTCCAGTAAATCACTACATGTTAACATCATATGAAAGGAGAACGTACATCTGGTATTGTTAATACTGGTATATTGCAACGCCCCTAATCTTTTTACTCCTATCATTATTTTCTAATTGAACATAGAAGTCAAATGTTTCAGTTTTATTCTCCTTGTAACAGCTGTATGTCTATTTCTGTGTATATACAGTGAAAGCAACCGAAATCTGGAGTCCAATACCTTGCATGTGTACACACTTACTTGCCAAATAAAGATGATCCTGATGAGCAAAGCTTTCAGAGATACAGCTTTGGAGTTTAGATTTTAGGGTTAACAAAATATATATACAATTAAGTGAAGGTGTTGGGTTCAGGCATGTAAGGTTAGGAAACAATGCAGGGTTTTAATGTAAGTCAATATGATGTCCTCACAAGTGACACAAGTATCCAGGTGTATAGTATCTATAATTAGACCAAAAGCTGCATTTTGTGCCAGGTTATCAGCGTGGCCATGAGGGGAGAGTTAAGTCTGGTAAATAAGAGGGAAAAGCATGCAGATACAGATCTGACTTGTGTAAATGAAAGGCTGACCTGCTGTTAGAGGAAAAGCAGATAGGGATCAGGACCGCTGCAGAAAGGAGGCTTGTTCAGTGTCACAAAGCACTCAGGACTGTTTGCTTTTAATGAGTGGTTTTAATCTCTCGGCTCTGTGTGTGTGTGTGTGTGTGTGTGTGTGTGTGTGTGTGTGTGTGTGTGTGTGTGTGTGTGTGTGTGTGTGTGTGTGTGTGTGTGTGTGTGTGTGTGTGTGTGTGTGTGTGTGTGTGTGTTGTGTGTGTGTGTGTGTGTGTGTGCGTGCGTGCGTGCGTGCGTGCGTGCGTGCGTGCGTGCGTGCGTGTGTGTGTCAGGTTGGAAGTTTGGTGCTGTGTTCGGCCGCTCTGGAGCGTTCCCAGCCGAGTGTGTCCATGCCGTCGCTCCTCCTGACTTCCTGTCGCTGCCGCTGGACCGCAAGTCCGAGCCTCGAGGAGGAGCAGGCCAGTTTAATGTATCATCAGCAGTCGCAGTTGCCGTGGCATCCACCATGGCTGCACACGAGATAGATCAAACGATTGAGGTACACACACACACACATGTTTTTTTTCTGTCTGCAACACTGATCTGAGTGTCGGATGTTTTTCACTGTCAATCTCTGATTTTCAGAAGGTTTCCCTTGACGGCTTTGCTGAAGGAGATCTGAATGAGAGGACTCTTCAGGACACTAAATATGACATGTTGGAGTTCGCCAAGAAGTACTTCAGACAGGGAAACAACATGAAGGGGTGAGACCCAGAAAGAAAATGTGCACACACACACTGAAATCCTCACAAACACACAGAATAAGAGAGTGCCTCAACGCTCTAGAAAGTGGCCTTTTTCTCAAGTTCTGCGCTTAAGTATACTTTTGAAGTTCATTTTTTTGAGACATTTTTTTTTCTTCACTACATACAATAAGCAGCTATATTTACAAACAATTGATATACATATCATTATTAGTTTCTAAGATAAGATACTAAACAGCATCAAAAGCTCAACCTTAGAAAACTGAAAGATTAAGGTGTTGTTGTTTGTTACCATTCTGCATAATAAGTCTTACTAGTACTTTTACTAGTAATACAGTATTTTTTCAAGCATGGTTTTGCTACTATTGCTTTTTCTGTGAGCCTGTTTAATCTGCATTTGTGTTTTCAGAGATTCCATGAAGGGCAAAAGCAAGAACAGAGACTCCAGAGAGCCGACTGAAATGATCAAGTTCTCCAAGGTGCTTTCCTTCTTGCTCAAAGCATGTTAGCCCATGTTTTCATAATTTGTGTTTTCTTTGGTGTATTGAATTGTGCACATTACATTACACATTTCCTGTATTATTTGATCTTTGCAGACTCCTCTGACCGAGTCTCTGATAGAGTTTACGGACATGGCCATGAACAGGGTGGCAGCTGACCTCTTCCTGTGTAAGCTCTCACCTTCTCTCCTCTAATTACATCCTCTTATTACATTACTCTTACACCTGATTCATCCTTTGTCAAAATGAGATGTTCCTGTATCGGATTAACTCAAGTGCTTGATTTCTCTGGAATCTGCTATTGGAGATTTAAATATTGTTGACCTGAGTGTGTCTCTGTGTAGCGGTGATGCGTTTCATGGGTGACGCTCCCTCAAGAGGATCGACAGAACAGGAAGTGATCACTACTTTCCTCAAGGTAAATACACACTTGTTTTTCTTAAGCTACTATTTACATTTTTAAATTACTTTATTTATTTATATTAATACTTACATTCGTTTTTAATTTGGGAATTCATTTAACATTTTTATTTGTAGCTTATACAGAAAGATTCAACTTTAGTTTTTTTATATTTATCTTTATTGTTTTTTTGTTACTGGAAAAGAAAACTTAGTTCGTACTTCGTCAGCTTCGTTAAAAGGCATTTAATCTACTACAATATTTAATTGTATTTGTACTTCTATGTATTTCATTTCTTATTTGATTCAACAAGTATGGACTCTTATGTGAACAACAGCAGTGATTAATTGTGAAGCAACTGCTGCACAGCGCCATCTCCTGGAATGTGAAGTCAATTTCTGTGTTTCAAAGTCAAGAGGTTACAGCAACTCATGCTGTCTGCTTTTTTTCTGTAGTGACATATTACAACTGCGAATTACCTGAAACAAATACATTTATTATTTATTTTAAACCATGCAACTTTTTTTTGCCGTTAGAATATTTTTCCCGAGTTTAATTTGACGATGATAACCCTGCTGTGTGTCCGCCCCCCCACCCCCCTCAGCTCATAGGAGAGTTCACCTTGATGCGGGATGAGGCTTATTGCCAACTCCTCAAACAGCTTACGGCTAACACCAGCTCCAAACCGTGAGTTTCCCACATCAGCAACATACACACATAAACCAACCCACACACTGTGCTCCTCTTTCTTAACCGAGCGTGTAATCCTGAGTGTGTGTGTGTGTGTGTGTGTGTGTGTGTGTGTGTGTGTGTGTGTGTGTGTGTGTGTGTGTGTGTGTGTGTGTGTGTGTGTTGTGTGTGTGGTGTGTGTGTGTGTGTGTGTGTGTGTGTGTGTGTGTGTGTGTGTGTGTGTGTGTGTGTTCACCCTTGTGTTGTTCAGTGATAGTTGCCAACGAGGCTGGAGGCTGCTGTACATCCTGGCCGCCTTCCATCGCTGCTCTGAGGTCCTCAAGCCCTTCCTGCTGAAGAACCTGCATCAGGCGTCCCGCAGCGCAGGGGTGCAGTATCAGGGTAAAACACACGCGCATCATAATGCTGTACACATTGCCACAAACAGCAGGATATAATGTTTTCTTTTTAATTTGTAAATTTGTTAGGCATCGCTAAAGCATGTGAGCAGAACCTGAAGAAGACGTTTCAGTACGGCGGCCGTGTCGTTCCTCCCAACAGCATGGAGCTGAAGGCGGTGATGGTCAGGGCCGCTTTTATTTACCTGCAGTGGTGTAAACATCTGTCTAATTTACTATTTACTATTTTAACTGACATATATTGAATATAAACCTCCCTTTCCTCATGTATGTGAGCCAGAAATGTACGTAAAATAACTGTTATATATAATTGTAAACAATATGTAGATATATATATATTTACATTTTTATTTGATCGTTAGAGTAATACTTTTTACTTATATTTAGATTCCATATCAACATTTGGCTTAAAATGTTGACTTGGATTTCATATTTAGTTTTAGTATCAGCATTAAGATATTAATTGAATATATAGATACAGATTCAACATTTGGATTTGCTATTTAGATCTGGATTACATATTTAGATGAATCATTTAGATTAAGATTTAACATTTATTGTAATGTTTGACAATTATTGCTATCTCAAACATATTTTAATAATCAAAATATATACATTAGAAAATGGTAGCTGTATTGTTACATTTGGGCCTCTTCAAGGGTGTAAAAATAATAGTTTTATTATATTTTATATTAATTATTATTTATATGCAGTTTTCTGTGGTTTAAGGTCCTAAATAAATCAGCCATATACCAACATGTCCAGTGTTATGTGCAGCACACACTGTAGTATATGAGGGTGTTTGTCTTTTTTCTCAGGCCGGACGTAGTTCAAAACGTCAGCTGTTTCTATTTCCTGGAGGCATTGAACGTCACGTGAAAATCAAAACGTGTTCTGTAAGTGTTCATACACACTATATTCTTTCATCACGACTGCAATCTAAAGGAGACAGCCGTAATGTAATGTGTGTGTGTGTGTGTGTGTGTGTGTGTGTGTGTGTGTGTGTGTGTGTGTGTGTGTGTGTGTGTGTGTGTGTGTGTGTGTGTGTGTGTGTGTGTGTGTGTGTGTGTGTGTGTGTGTGTGTTGTGTTTCCAGGTTGCTCTGGAGGTGATTGAGGAGCTGTGTTATGAGATGGGTTTACACAAACTGGAGGCCATGGAGGAATATGCCATATTTCTAGTCACCAACAGAGGTTTGCTCACAGAGGCCTGCCTCTCTCTCTCTCTCTCTCTCTCTCTCTCTCTCTCTCTCTCTCTCTCTCTCTCTCTCTCTCTCTCTCTCTCTCTCACACACACACTAAATATTGTATTGGTGCACAAAGTCAATCTCCTCGTCACTGTCAGTGAAGCGGATCCACTCACAGATCACATGTCAGACTATCCTCTGGTTTCTGTGGGAGAAACTCATTCATGTTCACGAGTCCTGATCGGGCTGTCATGGCAATATAACGAGAAATGCTCGATATCATCTTTCATTTCCGATGTCACAAGACTGCCAATAACAGGCCAGTACACATTTCCCTCTTTATTATTTATTAAGACGTTAGGATACCTTTTGTTTGCACGCTGTTTATCTGTATAGTTTTATTAAAAAATATGATGCTCCAATTGTCAATCATTTATCCAAGTAGTTAATTCATACATAGTTACAAACACAACATAATAAACATTTTACAGTATAAGAAACTAGAATTGTGGTTTTTCCTTTTTTTTTCTGATGGAGATTTTTTATGTCACTTGTTTAATGTACAAGTTTTTCATTTCCTTTGCTGCTTCAGCCATTTGTATGTAAATTACTCACCCCATACATCGTATATTTGAAGGAACCACTATTTTCCCAGGGCCTCTACGGTAAAACACTTCAAATGTAACAGTGTCGTGCTTTCCCAGACTAGCAAATCGACCATGCAAGGGTTAAAAAGTGTGTTTGGGAACATACAACTGGATGAACAGGACGTTTGCCTTTAAACCTGGCCCCCCCATTTCCTCCATTCATCAAGACATGTCAGGGTAGTCATGTCAGTCGTTTTTATTTATCTAGAGTTTGCAAGATAACCAAATTGTTCCATCGAATATAATTTGTATAGTAGTCAATGCTATTCTTTAGATGAATAAGAATATCTCTGTGTTATAAATAATTGTACGTGTGTGTGTGTGTGTGTGTGTGTGTGTGTGTGTGTGTGTGTGTGTGTGTGTGTGTGTGTGTGTGTGTGTGTGTGTGTGTGTGTGTGTGTGTGTGTGTGTGTGTGTGTGTGTGTGTGTCCAGGTCAGAATGTGCGTCCCCTGAACAAACACGAGTACATCCTGGACGTTGCGACAGAGGCGGAGTTGGTGGACACGAGCTACAGCTTCTGGTTCAGACGAGTCGTCTGGACTCAGCCGCTCAAGTTTGAGAACGAGCTCTGCGTCGCCATGCACTATAACCAGGTACCATTAGTGAAACTTTACATACATGCAGTATATGTTACCTACATGTGTGTATGTAACTGTGTTTGTGTGTATATCCAGATCCTGCCAGATTACCGTAAAGGCCTGCTAAATATTCTTCCACATGGGAAAGTGAGCGATCAACAGTTTCATCAGATCTCCAAACTGGCAGCTCTTCAGCACAGAGCCAAAGACATCCTCTTCGTCCCCACCATGTAAGAAACCAGCAAAGTTTGACAATACAGCCTCGAGTTTCAGTCATAAAGGGGAAAAAAAGTCTTATTCCTCTTTATTTCTTTACAGTTTAGGGTGCAGAAAACAAACTGCTATCATTAAAAGGACTTTAATGAAAAGTGGTCTTAATATAGAGAAGAACAGGGATAATTTACATACCTCAAGAACAATATAACAGTAACAAATTAATGTACAAAAGAAAGGAAACCCTATTAAAGGTAGAACCAATGAGGGTAAGGCCAAAGGCACAAACAGAAATAAATAAAATAAAATTATTAAGCTCAAATAAATATAAATGAAAACAGTATTGTATAACAAATATATATCTAACATTTCCAAAAGCCTTTCCAAATAGAAACGTTTTTAGATCACATTTTATTTACTGTATTTGTTTAAACGCACTTGTGGAAATATACATTTAGCCAAATTAATATTTGGTCTGAAAGGAAACTATTTTTCTCCATCCCATAATCCTATCACTGTCTTAAAAGTAAAACATTGTGCAGTGTGGGTCTGGTTTAAGAAACTCACGGTTGAAGAGAGAACACAGTGCAGTCAGTAGTTTAGGTGTTTAAAGTGTGTGATACATTATTTTTCTCAGCTGTGAAAACTCTTGCTGTTATCACTACACACACACACACACACACACACACACACACACATACACACACACACACACACACACACACACACACACACACACACACACACACACACACACACACCCGACAGCAGAACAGAAACAGCTCAGTGAGTAAAACCATCCTGAGAAATGTTTAGAAATCACTGAGTGGAGCAGACTCTTGTTTATCTTCTTCTCTCCTCCAGACATGAACTATCGGAGTACATCGCTCCACCTCTGTTCAAAAAGCAGCCACCCCAGCAGTGGGTTACCATGGTGACGCAGCACATGCAGCAGGTGCAGGCCCTGAACCCGCACCAGGCCAGAGCGCAGTTTATGGGTAAGATCTCCGCTTCACGTTAAATTGGAAAAACTCAGTCTTTGGTAATTTTTTTACATGTTCTCCACATATGTGTAACTACCTCCTTTGTCACTGCACGTGTACATTTCTAGACCTTGAGTTGAAATTGTCAAGAAATAAATGTTGAGCGCGGTTAAATATTTAATTAATCTTCATATCGACAGGAATAGTAATCTTAATTTAGAATACCTTTTTTAATAAATTGGGTTTAACACAGGAAGTATTTGTTCCTTAAAGGGAAAATGTACCCCCTCTTGAAGGGATGTCCAATCAGTGTTGATGGTGTTTGTAGACGATATGAGCAGTACATTCCTCAATGGGGGTTTTATGGAGTCAGAAAGCTGATCTTGTCTTCATTATCTGTTTTTCTTCCTGCATCAGGCATTTGGGAGCAAGGGAACTCAGCTTTCTCACAAACTGAGGCAGAATGTTGCTTTAAATTACGACATTTACTAATACTAATTGGACATACACATATAGTGGCCATTTTCTCTTTAATGATATACTACAGTGATTTAGTTTTCCTGTGTAATGTTTGGAGACAGATTAAGAAAACTCAAAGCAGCAGACGCCAAGATTTGTTTTACTTTTAGACTCTAGTATGGGTTATAGCTAAAAGATAATATATCCTATGTTTTCCATAAAGCAGCTCATGTGTGAAAATGTGTTGTATCCAAACACAAGCCGAGATTCCCCCTAGTAACTTCCCGAGAGTAACTCTGTTTAGACTGGACAATGTTCATTCTCACAGTCTGGTTTGGACTCCTCATAATGAATAAATTGAACTAAAATCTGTGAGGTGTCCCTTTTAAATAAGGTGATTGTTTGTCTTTCCATGTGTTCCCTAGAGACTACAATGTCTAATCCCTCATTTGTTAAATTCTGTTCTCTGTGCTTGCAGGGCTGATCAGTGCATTCCCCATGTTCAGCTCCTCGTTCTTCTACATCCACAGCAGCAGCTCCACAACCTTCTACGCCCCCTGCATTGTAGCTGTCAATCAACATGGCTTCCACTTCCTGCACAAAAACACACACGTAAGGAACCACACACACACACACACACACACACACACACACACACACACACACACACACACACACACACACACACACACACACACACACAGGCGATCATCAAGCCCTCGCATGACTCAGCTCATCGTGATCAAAACATGAGCCCAGAAGTGAAGTCACGTACGGACGGTGGTGGAAAGTTACTACTTAATTGTTATTGTGTGGTACTTATACTTGAGTATTTCCAGTTCATTTTACTTAATACTACTACTGCACTACAGAGGAAATATCTTACTTGTTACTACAGAGGAAATATCTTACTTTTTAACTAATCAAATATGATTTACTTCCCTGCAGTATAGTCATTTAAATCAGCTCACACTTTAATTCATAAATAATTATAATAAATATGATTCTGCATAATGAGTAGTTTTGTATATTTTGAGGCTAATACATTTATACTTTCAATTGAGTCAAGAGTCCTTTAGTTACATAACATTAACATAATGCTTTTTAAATATACGATTACTATTTTTAATTGTACTTAGTAAAAGATCTGAATAATTATTCCACCACTGGTCATGTAGTTTCAGCAGAGAGTTGTGAAGGTTATAATGTTTGGTCCCTATGGTGCAGGAGCTGATGGCAATGGTCCCCCTGGTGGAGGTGCAGTCGAGCCGCACCCAGAGGCCCACTGCTGGTTCCAGTTACCCGTATGTAGATCTCACGCTGGGGGACACTAACACACAGCGGGTCGTTCAGCTGCAGCTGGAGCAGGTATTGTGCAAACACACACAAGGACACTCTTCATGTTCATTTCAGTGGAGTTGCTTTGTCACTGTGCTCATGTCTGTCCGCAGGGCCTGGAGTTGTGTCGAGTCATCGCCATGCAGGTGGAAAACATGCTGTCTGCGCGCGAGAGGAGACTCATCCTGCCTACCAGCGAGATCACCATGTTATAACCCGTTTTATACTATTGTTATAACACTTTCTTCATTGTACGCACATGCAGTGGTGGAAAGTACATTTACTCAAGAACAGTATTTTTTGGAGGTACTTGAGTATTTCAATTTTTTGATAACTTTATAGGTTCAAATTAATCAAACAACATATGACCAGATACGAAAATAAGATTTGCATTAAGGAGGAAATTAAACCAAGCAGCTTTTACAGTACAAAATAGCCCAAGATGCAACATTAAAGATCTACACAGAAATGCATCAATAAATATGATTCAATATTTATTTTTTATGCAAAAACCTTTGTACTTCGATTTAAGTACGATTTTTAATGCAGGACTTTTACTTGTAACTGAGTACTTCTACAATGTGATATTGCTACTTTTAATTAAAGACCTAAGTACGTCCAGAACTCTGCCGCCAGGCTTCTCACCCACACCAAGCCATGGCACCATATCAACCCCACCCTCATCCACCTACATTGGCTGCCGGTCAAGTCCTGGATTCAATACAAAACACTCATCCTCACGTACAAGTCCCTCCATTCCCTCGCCCCCCAGTACTTATCAGACCTCCTCCATCCCTACACCCCTTCTCGGAGTCTGGGATCCTCAGACACGGGCCTGCTCTCCATCCCCCGCTCTCGCCTCCGAACTGTTGGTGACAGGGCATTCAGTGTTGCAGCCCCCACCCTCTGGAATGCACTTCCTGCCGAGATCCGTAATGCTGCCTCCCTGGACATCTTCAAATCATCACTAAAAACACACCTGTTCACCCTGGCCTTCGGGCCCTAGCCCTTTTCTGGTCCCCCGGCTTCCTTTATTTATTTATTTGGTTTGCCCGTTGATTGTCTGATCGCTATATAAATATCATTTATTATTCATTTATTATTAAGTACATCTTCCACCACTGCACATTTGCATGAACACATGGACAAAACCGTTATTAAGAGCCTACCTCTTCTTGCCTTCAGGTGTTTTAATTTGATATGAATCATGCATAATTGTACCCTGAAGCCAGTTTCCCTTTTACTTGACAACATTAACTGAACACATTGCATCAGTGAATTACTAGTTTTAAAGTGTACAGATACTAGTAAAGAACAGTGGTGAAGTTTAACAGGCCTGTGGCTTGTCATTACAATGTTTTTAAACTGATATGTAACATGTTTTTTATTTTTGTATTGTTACTGTAAAACTTGATCTTGGTGTAAACCATTGTTGTTTTTAACGAACACTAATGCATCAACTTTCTTGTTTTGTAAAGAATATTTTATTAAAATAAAACAAGCTATTTTAAAGAGAGCATTATGAGAACTTCTGGCCTGACTGGTTATTTAATACTAATGCCAGAAACTAGTGCATTTAAATAATAGATTACCAATAAGTTGGTCCCTAGAAAATCGATATGTTCATTTAATGAAATAATAGGAGCCCTTGACCCCACAGCTCATGTGCCGTTCAATAACCCATCAATATCTGAATCAAGTTTATTGCCAAATACATTTACAAAAGGAATTTTCTTTGGTGTATGATGGTGCAAACATACAAAACATAAGAAAATAAGTAGTAAAATAAGGTCAAAACTATAACTATTATAAAGGAATATATTGTTTAACTATTTAACATTAAAAAAAGAATAAAGGCAAGTACTTTCACAAAATATAAATATATAAAAGAAACTAAAAAATGAATATATGACAAATGTATATTGTATTGCTGACAAACAATATAACAACACTATAACAAACTGAAATGAACAATGTGATCTTTATAGAGGTAGACAAAAGGGCAGTGGGACACAATTAGCTCTCGTCTTGTGCGTGCCCTCAAGGCTCCTAAAATGGATTTACGTGGTTCCGCTCAAGGCACGTGACAGTCTTTCCAAACTGGCAGGTCACCACAGCGCATGCGCGGAAACTGTAGCAGGTTAGTTACACGAGTTTATTTTCAGCCTTTTTCTTGGAGCCGATGGTGTAAACTGAGCGTGGTGAAGTCTTGTGCTTTATTACAATGATCTCCGTGGACTTTTGGCATTAAACCCTAAGAGGAAAAGTGCCTGGAGCACCGAAGTTTGGACATTTAACGGTGACATGTTGCTGCGTGGTTTGTCGGTTTTTCCAGGCGGCGACGGACAGACCAAGCCAGGCTAGTTTAAGCTAGCTTAGCTGCCAGCCAAGCAGCTCGGATATCTATCGTTAACCTCTCTGCTTGCTGGGCGTGTTGCAGTATCCAAGCAGCGTTTATTTACAGGTTGTAAACTGTAATATAATCTAAGGATTCATTACCAGGCTGCTTGAGTGTGCACGCAGGACGTCGGGGGAAGCTAATGCTAGCTACTGCTGTGGACAGGTCCCCTAAAGCGAGTGACATACACCACATTTGACTCCTTTTTACATCCATATTGACTGTTAAAGCAGTGCTGACATGCAGCGCTGATATATGCTAACTGTTAGCTAGCAGCTCACGTCGCACTACAGCAGTCACATAGTTGTGGCTGACATGGCATCCAGCGGGTACTCTGACCTGAGGGAGAAGCTGAAATCCATGACCCCACACAGGGAGGAGATCAATAATAAATTCGTGGACGGGATGAGTAATGGCAGCAGTGGGAAAGCTCGAAAACGTAAGATCCGAGAGTCCGACGACGATGAGTTTGAGCACAGCGATGACTGCGCGGAGAACATGGAGCAGGAGGCCAGCCGAGTGAAGAGCAGCATCCTGCAGGAGAGCATATTCAGCCCGGAGGAGTGCGCCCTCATCGAGGAGAAGATCGACGACGTGGTGACCAGAGGAGAGGCTGGACTTTACCGGGAGCACACCGTGGACCGGGCGCCCCTCCGTAACAAGTACTTCTTCGGGGAGGGCTACACTTACGGATCGCAGCTGGAGAAGCGTGGCCCGGGCCAGGAGAAGCTGTACCGCAAAGGAGAGGTGGACGAGATCCCGAGCTGGGTGCACGACCTGGTGATCAAGCGCCTGGTGTCCAGAGGAGTGGTCCCGGAAGGGTTTGTCAACAGCGCAGTCATCAATGATTATCAACCAGGAGGCTGCATTGTGTCGCACGTGGATCCTCAGCACATCTTTGCACGACCCATCGTGTCCGTGTCCTTCTTCAGTGACAGCGCGCTGTGCTTCGGGTGCCGCTTCCAGTTCAAACCCATCCGGGTGTCAGAGCCGGTGTTTGTCCTGCCCGTGAGGAGGGGGAGTGTCACGGTCCTCAGGTGACTATGGCTGTGTGTGGCTGTCATGCACTGATTGCATTACTTTAGTGTGTGTCTGCCAAGTGTAGGCAGTCACGATAACTACTTGGACTGTATATGCATAGTAGCTAGTAGTTATATTCAAGTGTATTATATTATCCTACACACCCAACTGTATCAGTAACAATCAGAGTTTACATTTGGAAGAGCAATTAACTTAAACATTTTAAATCTAAGTATTCAAATAAATCCTAAATAAACGAGGCAGAGTAAAAAAATAAACCCCAGGCAATTCCTAAAATTGTCTCAAGGTCTCTTAACAAACAATTGCACTTGAATGAATATTGAACATTTGGCACAGTGGTGGAGAGTCATTCATGTGCTAACAGGCAATCTCCTGCCAATCCAGTTTGTCAATGGTTATGAACTTTGTTAAATAATAACAATACACAAATAGTTTAAGTTGGATAAAACAACAGTACTTTAATTTGCTTACTTAAAATATTCCTGCACCAGTGCTATAGATGATAAGTCAACAATGTAAAGAAGAGGTTGAGTCCATTTATTATTGTATGAAAGTTTGATAACATATTTTGAATGAAAGGCTAAGTCCAGGTGCTAACAGCATATTTCTCTCTCAGTGGTTATGCAGCTGATGATATCACCCACTGCATCCGACCCCAAGACATCAAGGAGCGACGTGCGGTGATCATCCTAAGAAAGTGAGTCAACATCATATCATTTAAAAGGTCATTCTCTTATTTGAAATCAGCACTGATCATTGGGTTTCTACTTGTCCTCCCCCTTCTGTTTGCCAGGACCAGACCTGACGCTCCTCGAGTCGACTCTGGCAGCCCTATCAGCGCTTCTCCTGCAGAGAGACCCACTCTGAAAGCCAAACGCACTCATCGCAGAGCAACATCAAGTGCTGCTCACAGGTAGGTACACACACACACACACACACACACACACACACACACACACACACAGGTCTGTCCCGCTAGATTCGCCTAAACTTCAAAGAAGACTTGATCTGAAGGAGGCCTCAGGACAGTCAGTGATACAAGCTTAGAGGGATCTTGGAACAAAATGTCTTGCAAAAATGGTGTACCAGACTGATATTGGAATACTGACCCAGCAATACAATGAAACCCTGACCCCAATCATTATTACTGAACTTAGTTTGGAAACGGCTCAAACGGATCATGGATCTGGGCTCGTGCTCCGTCAGACTTGTTTGAACCCTGCAGCTCTAAAAACGTTAAATAATGGGAATTCGTCTGAGATATTATCAGTGCATTCGCAGTGAGAAGGGGGGACGAGCGTCCCTCATTCCCAAAATGATCATTAATTAAGACTTCAAAGGCAAAATAATTAAAAATCCATCAGTAAAGAAGCTTGTAAATGAAGAGACTCCTATTTCCAGCGATCATTAGTTTTTTAACTTCCTTGCGCACTGTCATGTCTGAACGAAGCCATGAGGAACACTCACTTAAAAGTGACCTGTGACTGAATAACAAAAAGACATCGCTTTAGCAGATGGATGAAGCCAGTATATTTTTAAATTGCTTGTCTAACAAGGGCTTAAAGAAATAGTTCAACCACAAAATGAACAGTACTCATCTGTGTTGCCTTGAATTCTTGCAGAATTTTTTTTTATACACTTTAGTTTTATTTCATTTTTGCTATGTTTGCAATGATGCTAATTTTTGCTAATGCAAGGAAAAACAAGAATATTGAAGGTAACACATTGCAATAATGAAGCGGTGAGAAATGATGAACCTAATCTGACTTGGCATATCAAACTTTGTCCTTCATCAGGCCGAGGGTACTGGAGATGGACAAAGAGGAGAACAGACATCCGTCAAACTCCCGTAGTCGTCGTCACAGCATCAGCTCAGAGAACTACTGGAAACGTGGACAAGACTCCGAAAAACCCCGGGAGAGCTCAGGACGCAAAGTCAAGATGAGACGCCACTAAGCACTTCTCATCACACATGTAAACATATAAATATACCCTTTCTTTATGCATTTCAATATTGTAATCTTTTTTGACTAGTCATGATTTTTCTTGCTCTAGTTTATGTCTGGCACAAGGAGCACAGTCATCATGGTGTCTGTTTTTGATTTGAGTCCGGGTCAGTCTGAGTGCATTATTTGTTTCTTGCAGACAAGCAAAACAAGTCTGTCTGCTGCACAGCTCAGAACCTGAAGTAACTAAGGCTCTGTTGTTAAATTCCCTTTAATCAAACTTTTCTTGTTTCTATGTCCACACATATTTCAGAATGGCATGTATTTTTTGTAACCAAGATGTACAGACCACAAGAGCTAAAGAAAGTATGTATGTATGGACTTGTACAAAAGAAACCCTGCGCTGTAATCTAACTTGTTATAATGTACAATATAATTGTATAGCCTTTGATTTGGGGAACTTTTATGCAGAAACAAACTTCCAAGTTTTGCACCTACATTTCTGATCCTCACCCTTAATGTGCCATCCCAGACCTTTGTTCACTTCGGCCTCCCTGTCACAGTTACATTTACAAAACACCTGGCAGATGTGCAGCCATGATGTTCTGTGTTATGATTTGATTCAGCTGTATGCCTCCTCTTGTTGGTCACATCGACTGAACTGATGTTTAATTGAGTGATGAAAACCTCAGCGTTTGTTTTGGGCTCCTGTTTCAGTTTGAAGTTGCTTTACCTTGTATAGTGACAGAGGCCATGTTATTGCTGTTCTGTATTAAATCAAAAATGTTCCTCAATTCAAGTGGGTGATATTTGGGTCAGACAGAACAAAACCAACTTGTTTAACTTGTGTCTGAACACACGAATGAGAAGGAAATTTCCAGAATAATGTATCCTTCCAATTTGCTTTGTAAACAAAGATTTACAAAAAATGACTTGCTGACTGCTAGGCTAGTCTGGAGTTACATGGACAAAAAATATCCCTGGTTCATAGAAGAAATGACTCTTAAAGCAGGGTGTGGTGTCTTAATGCTATTCAGAAGCTAAGCTACAGTTGTGAACTTAATATTAGCAAATGTATACTTGGTATTCAGCAAGAGCATCTCCACAGATTTGGTTTGCTATTCATTAAAGGAATAATTCACTCCCAAAATTATAATTTGTATATCAATGAATCACCACCAGTTGTCCTGAATGTGTGAAGAAAATAAATGTCTTCCTGCATGACTTCAGTGTGAGTGAAGAACCCAAAGATTGAGGAAATTCTTGATGGATTGTATAAATTGGGAGGCTCCGCTAAAGAACAATGAAACTTGAAAAACATCCATCATTTCCATTTTTGAAAACATTTCCAAATTAAATCAGGTCCACATAAAGTGCATTCGAAAGTTCAAATAACTACCCAATCGTTGTTTGTCTCCACTTTTCTCAATTAGTAAATCATTTATTTTCTTTCTTTTTTGTTCAAGTTTTGGAAGTTGGGAACCGGTGGTTAGAAAGGGCCCAGCTTTGTTGAACTAATACATCATATTAAAGCTGTAGCGATTGGCAGAGATAAACATTTATAACTATATTTTTGCAATTTTAAAGGACGATTAAGATCGATTAATCTAAAAATAATATGCCTGATTAATTTATGAAAGTAATCGTTAGTTGCAGTATATACTGTATATTTTATTTTGCATGTTTAAAGTTTCCTTCCCACTTTGTGCTCATATCGTCTTCAAATCAATCAGGGTCTTCATACACGAAAAAGAAGAATTTCAAAGAGCAGTGGCCTCAGACTGTAGACCCTCTTTGCTGAATTGAATCAGACGACAGTATTGAACAAATAGTGCATTTTGTTGTCATCCTATTCGACCACTTTCAACAGGACAGTTCACTGGTTTAGAGGAGTTTCACTGTCATCATTTTAAACACATTTTGGCATTGGTAAAGTTTTTTTATCGATCATTGTTTATTTACTTTTCTTGGATCATATTATTTAAGTTAAGACAAAGGGTAACAAAGTTTTGACTTTTTGCAATTCAATTTCTGTATTCCTCTTATATCTCCTGAATTGTTAAATAAGTTTGTATATTATGCATCCTCGATATTTCCAGAGAGTTATTTATAATTCAATAAAGAAAATATGTCAAATGTATCTGCTTCTTAATATTTTCAACTGTACAGTTCAAGGCAACACATGCTCGAAAACAGTTCTCCAAAAGGAAACCGGATGGATATAAATATGAAAGGGAAAGGTCTTTTCAGTTCTCTTTAATAACGTTTTACTGGGTCAAATCTTGGTAGCAAACACATTAAGTTTCAGCTGTCATAATTATAGTTACTGTTGGGGAATCATTTGCCCTCTGCCCTATAGCATAGTGTTGATGTTACCAGTTTATGACCGGGCAACTCTCTGTCAGAGATAGTTATTGTTGTGGGACACCTGGAACCTATATATACAGTCTATGCCTGGAACACATCCTTCTCGGGGTGCAGATGACCCCGAGCCATAAGCGACAAATGTGATTCAGTGTCC
Source organism: Gymnodraco acuticeps (assembly GCF_902827175.1). Classification (NCBI taxonomy): domain Eukaryota; kingdom Metazoa; phylum Chordata; class Actinopteri; order Perciformes; family Bathydraconidae; genus Gymnodraco; species Gymnodraco acuticeps. Next base: position 5,053,175 of record NW_022990701.1, read on the forward strand.
TCAGCTGTTTAGTCTATTGAAGAATGTTGATTATTACACTCTGAACTAGTTAAACCTGGAGCTACAGGAGGGGTCTTCAGAATTGATTGTGGCATCTCAACCGTGTGGTCAACTCGTGGCCCGTGCCATGTCTTATGAATTCTCCGGCCGAAGCTCCAAATAAACCACAAGTGTTTGCCATCAAAGCTCCAGCTCTCCTCGTGTCTCTCAGAGTCCTGACTCCAATTGCTTCAGAAGTTTCCCCCACAGTTACCAATGTTGGTCGGGCTAAATAATTGCCTTATTTTTGTGACTACATAAGCAACAAGCAATGCTAAAGGTAAATGGATTACTTTATTCATTCATGTAGTTAAATGAAATGGTCATAGCCAAAACCATCAAAAATGACAACAGGTTGACACAGCTATGACACTAACATTAAATATGATCATCTCTATAAGTGCTGTATGGTCACATGCACAAAAGCTACAGCGTAGTTTTTGTGTTAAAACAAATCTTAGGTCCCAGGCTCCTCCGAGAATGCAAAAATAATATAATTAAAACATATAAGGAGTTAAAGAAATAAACTAGTGCAAGAGATATGATGGCGCATGTAAGATGCAGAAATAAGACAATGTAATACAGACAAGATTGAATAACATAAAGCAGAATATAAAATCAAATACTGTACAGCAGATTCAATATTGTATACTTAAACAAACTATAAATAAGTTGTAAGAAAGTGAACATATAACAGCACACGTATACATATGGCGCATGAAGAAAACGCAAGATGATTAATACCAACGTGTTGTGAAATGGAAACACTCACTTAAGATAGAAGGATATCAACATTGTACTTACTTAAACTTCATAGGAAACAGCACATTGTTATCTCTTCTAAATTGACGTTTTTATACTGATAGTATTTCTTGGTTCCTGGTGTAGTTACTCGGTGCACCGGTTCTTCTCCTGGTGGCGCTGCTGCACCTTAAACAACAACTGTAATTAAAGCGCAGAAGAAGAAGACAGCAGCTGTTAGCTAGCTGGATGAGCTATATTTACTCTTTGTCCGTGAAGGAAATAAACTAACATTACACTTTGTTTACAAAGAAAACTGATTGAATGTATTGAATGAAATCACTAATGGTGGGGCGTTGGACTGTTGTATTTCTCTCTGAACTGAGTGGTAAGTACATCTAACTGTGGAGACATAGCTGTCACTTAATGTTAATCTAACGGTAGCTAGCAGGAGTTTGGCAGCAGTTTGTTCGCTTGCTGCTCTTCATGAAGCTAAACTAGGTCATATTGATAAACTGATTCATGATGCAGGTTAACTAGATGGACATTCAGTTACTGTTATCTTACTGATCTCTGGCGTTACATCTGTAGACTGTTTTGAAACACTGGAAAGGTTGTCAGCAGGTAAATGTTAAAGTGTATGCAATAACATTACTTGACACTTGTACTTTCCTTCATGCTACTTTATAACTCTACATTTCAGAAGGGAAATGGCAGCTTTAACCAATTACAATCAGATTAATAATACAACATGTGATCAATAAATAGTGTATCATGTGCTATTCAAAAACGTGTTGAGCTCTTCAGGACATTCACAAGCTACCCTGTATACGTTTGTACGTATTACAATTTGTTTTAGCTTTAGCTTGATGTGCTTTAAAGTACATTGTGATGCTTATACCTATGTACTTTAAATGCACAGTTCTTCTACATTGTTGTTTTACTTATTTTACTGAAGTAAAAGACCCAAGTCAATGTGTTCAAAGTCAGCAGTCGGGCCAGGTGACTGTAACAGAATGTATTGTTATTGAACTGCAACATATTTAGTTTTGAATCCCTTTGTTTACGATCTTCTGAGGAGGAGTCAGGTTGATTAGTCAGTGTCATGAATACATTTACTTTATTTATATTGCATCTTCCATGCACTAGATGCAAGTGTTTTTCCATTTAACAGCAACAACAGTTTAAAAAACATTACATACATCAGTTGTCACAATGCTGTCAACCTTTGATCCCTACTGTATCCCACAAACAAAAAAAGAAATCAGTACAAAGTAAACTGTTTATCAGTTGCTCCATTTGTTTGCAGCAACATGTGTCCTTTGGTTAAACTATTACATATTAACCATAAGAATAAGATAAAACAACAAGATGACACGGAATGTATAACTTTAAATAGAAAATATGAGCCTCTCTATAATTATAATAATAGTAACATCTGTATCTATACGTTGCAGCATGCACATGTATATCACTAACCACTGCAGCAGCATCAACAGGCCTCCTGATGGTAAAGCAGCTAACATTAAACATTAAAGGTGAACTCGGCTCTGACGTTGAAAGTCAGAGCTGAACGTGCTGCAGACATTCGTTGTTGCTGTAACTTGACTAGGAGGGTGGTTGTCATATATTTGACCCCGACGGTGTGAATCAGGCATGTACTGGGTCTAAAAATAGAACATGTTTCCATTCTCAGGCTTCTGTATCCCTGGCAAAAAAAAGAGGACGTGCACCACTCAGTAGATTTGGTCTATCAGTGATGTCCTGTGGCTGCTTCACAGGTGCCTGAAGCTAATATGATAGTTTTCTACAAATGTAGCGTATATTTATATCATTGTTGTCACATATAACTGCTCTACAAAAAAACAAGTTTACGGGATTTTTCTAATTTAAAATCAGAAAAAGCTGCATTATCTGCCGCTATTGCATGATTGGTTCAAATCATCTATCCGTAGGTGTTCACTTTATTTGAAATCTTATTACTCGTAAGTCTGTCATTTATTGTATCACTAATCAAACTATTAAATGACCCATTGTGTCACGTATTAATGATTTTATTCGTTTCTCCACTAACTCCTGCATACTTTTTTCGAATGTGTTACCTGTCAGTGAGTGCGTATTTCCTTCATGCACCTTCTGACTCTAGTCGGTTATTCTGACATCTTGACATTTCTGTGAAAGAGCATTTGCTTTTCAATCATTTCTAGAGAAAACTTTTTACTGCAGTTTATTTTCTCTCTACCTGACAGTTATATAATGTGTTGCTCCTGTCCTCTTCCAAAGGCTAACCACAACAAAAGGAAGCCATGAACTTTCAGGGCAGTCGGAGGCGAGGAGAGGATGGCATCGCCATGGTGATTGACTTCCTGCTGTCTAATGCCCGACTGGTTCTGGGAGTCGGAGGGGCCGCAATGCTAGGGATCGCTACATTGGCGGTGAAGCGGGTGAGTGTTGTTAGTCCACATCAGTGAGTGCTTCATAGGCACTCTTTATTTGGAGAAATGCATTACTGCAACATTTCTGATCTAGGTGTTAAGAGCTGTAGAGCTCCTGAACTCCATGAATGCTTAATGCCCAACTGCCATGATGCTAGCACAAAAAACAAGTGTCCAAAAAGTTGCAAGTTTACATATCCACTAATGAGTTGGCAGTTAATTCTCAAGTCTGTTTGGCTGGCAAGTACAGTACATACAGCAAGCTGCAAAGAGGTTTATTCCAAAGCTATGTTGTCAGGAGTTAAATCCAGAGGTAAAGGAAATCAAAAGTGTTATGTTTCTCTCCAACATAGTACAGTATCTTTTTAAGTTAAGTTTTGGGTCATATATGGAACTCACAAAAAGAATACCACATTGCTGTTATGTGCAACCCCAATTACCCACTCTGTGTCATTCAGATATAACTGAACCAATTAGAACATTCATTGTACCATCATTCTTTATCCCTATACCTATGAAATGATTTAATCCTGGACTGTATGTTAATCTGCTGCCTGGACAACAGTGATGTCAAATATGTAAGTTGTAGTTAATGGACTAAAAATGTGCAAGCTGGTCCTGTTAGGAGGTTATTGAGGCGGAGTCTGTCTTTGTGCCTCTTTAACTTAATTGTGTTGGCCTGCAGGTTGTGACGGTGCACGTTCTCTGTATGTACTAGCGGTGTGTTATCAGTCGTGCAGTTCAGCCTGTAATCTGTGAGTGTTCAGTTGATAGAGCGTGCAGGACGTGCAGCGGATGATGAGAAGGTGGAGCAGAAGATGGCCGAGAGCTGGGAGGAGTTGAGTTTGGTCTCTGCTTCCCCCACGCTGATCAAGAAAGGCATTGAGGGCGTGGTGATGAAACATGTCGCCAAGGCAGCCAGACAGCAGAAAGGTATGAACTCCAAGACATAGAGGTCATTGTTTAACTAGATAATCCACAAGTTGGTAACACATTTTTTCATTCAAAAATTGAAGAAAATGCTTTTCTTTCGTGCCCTTAAATCCAGAGATTTCCGGCTTTAATCCGTTTTACAGTATTTTTTTATTTTGGACTGAAAAAATAGACATTTAAAGAGATCTTCTAGAAGTTTATGGACCAGATGGAGAAAATAATTGGCAGATTAATTGATAATAAAATGTACTATGAAACTCGAAGAGCGCAGACCTCCGCTAAGGCCAATTGTGCATTCACTTGCTCCTTGGTTGGTCCCATTTTCCAAGTTAGGAGGTCGTTCTTTAGACCTCGATGTGTTCATCAACTTTCATTTGGAAACAACATGGACTTTACGAAGAAGATGATCTGTATTTTGTATTGCTCAGAGCATTTTGCAATGTATCTGTTTCCGCGTTATTATTCTGACTTGAGACGACATCCAATCAATCAATGTTTATGTATATAGCCCAATATCACAAATGTTACATTTGTCTCAGTGGACTTCACCGTTTGTACAGAATATCAGTATGACAATACGACACCCTCTGTCCTTAGACCCTCACATCGTACAAGGAAAAACACATCCTGGTGGTTTTCCCGAGTCCAGCACTCATTTTCCAATTATTCAAACGGCACATAAATGTAGCACAAATTCCCCATTCTTCTTAACGGTAAAGAAAGTACAAATAATGTGTGTATCCACCCTATGATTCGGTTCCCCTTAAATGGAATGTGTTTATCCTTGGGCCATGATTCACCCTTCCACCAAGTATCCTGAAAGTCAGCCAAGAAGGTTTTCCTTAATCTGGCTATGAGACAACAAACTGAGCCAAAAACATAACCTTCTTAAAGTGAAAATTATTAGTTGCAGCCCTAATATATTCATCCATCTGGCTTTCAGATATGACTGACTCCTTTTAACCTCTTTTTCAATCAGCTGACCTGTGCCAACAACCCCAGACGTCCCCTCCGGAGGTGGTTCCTAAAGTGGAGTCAAAGTCCAAGAGGCTGCAGCTGTGCATCCTCACTCTGCAGGTACACACTGCCATTCAGCCTCTGAGCTCTTAAGGCATAGATTATGCATTCAGAGTCAGCAGCTGCTGTTAGAGCTCTGCTCAGTGTTGGCTCATTCATTTATGCGTGTGTAACATGTTTTGTAAGGCGCAGTGCTTAGGGGATACGCATAGAGCCCCAAGAGCCCTGCATAATCAAAACACTGTGCCTGTGCTCTGGCTGTGTGGAAGAAGTCAAACAAGCATGAAAACAGCTTTGAGTCAGAGTGCGGAACATCCACATGAGCAGGAATGTTGTGGGTTTATTCTGTACAAGCTACATTGAACAATTTGTTCAGTAAATGTTAGTAGAGCAGCTGCAAACGCATGACTAGACATAAGAAGGGATTTAGGACAATAGGATTTTCCTTTAAATAAAGCTTATGCAAATCATATCTTTAATGAATAGTTGAACAATTTAATTTTCTACTTTGCATCACTGGAACAATGTTTTCAATCTGTAAAAAAATAAAGCATTAAATTGTTTGTTTTCTCGGACAATGCTTGTATTTAAATGGCCTACAACTGTAAATGTACCACAATACATTCAGTGGTATTTCTCTGAGGCAGCGTCCATTGTTTCTTGGATCGAGTGGTTTTAATATGCTATATAAATGATATTGCAGCAGCTACTTGTTTATGATTGATTGTTGATCGATCTTTTTAAATGCGTCTTTAACAGCAGTAACCGAATACCAACCACTTCTTTCCTCTGCTGTTTACTTATTTTCCTCCTCGCAGAAAACGTAGAGGTGCTTAGAGGCCCAAAACCACTTTGAATGTTGTATTACTCAAGAGACGGCTTGATGTATTCCCAGGGAAATGTGGAAACTTCCTGTTTTGTTCATATTAGGAAGAGAGTTGGTTTCTCAGTAACAAAGTTAGGCACAGGATTATATGGAATGTCATGATAATCCTATCAAAAGTCATTGTATGGCATTCATGGTATCACCTGGATAGAAAATTCAAATCACACCTGAACATACTGGAACCGGTAAACCTTGCATTTTTGTTTAATATTTGTATTTATTGCATCACAGATACAGTAGGTGACATTGTTTTTCAGGGAACTATTTTAAATGATGTATTCTTAAATCATTAAGACAACACTGTGTGAGACTGATCATTCCTGAATGTTTTAAATCAGGTGCTATTTTCTACAATGATAGTGACGTCTTTTTCAAGTTACTCATATGAGAATACTTTCAACAATGCAGATATAATGTCAATTCTAACAGGTGTGTGAATACAGTACAGTATCTGTCTGCCTGAGCTCTTGAACATTGAACACTTTTGAACTGTGTAGGAGCGCCTGCAGCAGTACTATCACACGAGGGCGGCTCTGGCTCCAGGAGAGATCCAGAGGGCTCAGTCTCTGGCGCTGGACATCTGCACAGAGATCCAGGGCTTCCTGCACAGCCGCCTGCCCGACATGCCGCTGGGAGAAATGAACCTCGGAGGGTCTCTTCTGGACGACCTGCAGGTACACACACCAGAAGTCCTCTTCTTCCCTTAAATTAAGTCTTGGTGTCAGATAAATGTTTCTACATTTATCTATAAGGATTCACAAGAGCAGAGCATAAGCATTGGTTAGTTTTCCATATACAGTTAAAAGTTACAAACAGTCACATGAATAAACACTTCTCATTGAATGAATAATCAAATGTGAAAAAGAAGCTTAATTTCACCCAAACATGCATTTATATATTAACACAATTCCTCAAAATATCAAAGCAAACTTTATTATTTTTTCTTCTTCATTAGAATAAAAAGGAAATGTTAATAACAATGCATTCTTTTCTAAATTACTTTATTATTATATTTATTCTTTTATTTCAAATGTCACCCTGATTTAAATTGATGCGTTATTATACATATTACGCATAACATTTTCTTGAACAATATGCACCGGCAAGAAATTCTGTGTGTGTGTGTGTGTGTGTGTGTGTGTGTGTGTGTGTGTGTGTGTGTGTGTGTGTGTGTGTGTGTGTGTGTGTGTGTGTGTGTGTGTGTGTGTGTGTGTGTGTGTGTGTGTGTGTGTGTGTGTGTGTGTGTATTTAGGTGGTGAGTGCAGACCATGCCTGTCTGCTGGTGCCTCTGCAGCTGGAGGCCTCTCTGTGGCGCCTCGTCCCGGGGGAGGAGACGCTGCTCACTCACCCGTTGCACTGGATGGTCCGACGGGTCAATCTGGAGTATTTTCCCAGAGGGCGCAGCTACTGGGACAGGTGATCAGGATCATACACAGAAACTGTATTTTTGTTTGGTCATACAGCCTCAATGGTTTGTGTCAATACAGAAAAATGCAGGTCAGCTGGTGTCACTTTTAGATCATTACTGCTCTTTAGCAACAACAACAACTGTGTGTCTGTAGATCTATTTTCTACCTCTGACAGTTTTCTCTCCTGTGTTTACACAATATTATAAATGCCCATGTCTACCAACACCCTTTGTTCTAAACAGGATTAAAATATTTCATATATTGTGTTAAAGCGAGTTCTGCAACTTCACTTGCTAACACACAATATATGTACCTTTTTGTTTGGAGTACATGGAGGAATGTTAACTTGCCACGAAGAAGCCATTAATGCTTTTAATACTATTTTAAAAGTAATTTACAAAGTCATCCTGTGAATTGAGACACTCTGTAAAGGCAGCCTCTCTCCTTGTGTGTTGCAGGTACCTGGTGGGGGGTTACCTGTCTGCAGAAGCTGTGGTGAACATGTTCAGTAAAGCTGTCATGGAGACGATAAACTGGCCGTCCATCAGCAGCACTCTGGACTGCCTCGTCAGACCGGTGCTGGGAGGACCGGACCTGAAGCTGGAGATACGGTGTGTGTCTTAATGTTGTTTTATATTAATGATGAGTCAATTACATTACACTCTCTATTATGCCTATGTCTCCCATACATGTTAAACATACTTATTATGTGATATAATCAGCTTAAATATAGGTATATGACACAACATAACTTGGTTGGAACAATGCTGTTTGCAACTAAATATTTGTAAAACGGTATGCATCCTCTTCACCAAAACAAAGTCCTCTTGTGTTGAGCCAGATGTTTTTGTATCAGGGGAGAGGCTACAGATGGTGTCACAATACAAGTACCTTGGAGTCATGATTGATTCAACACTCAATTTCAAGGCTTAGGTTAAAAAAGTACGTAGGGTCAAATGTTAGGTTCACCAGAGATTACATGTCAACTGAGTTATCTCTGATGTACACACACTCTATGGTTCTCTCACACATCACCTACTGTTTAACGACCCGGTCACATGCCAGTACAACAACATTAAAACCACTGGAGTCATTGTACAAACAAACACTCAAAATACTGGACAACAAATCTGTTTATTCACATCACTGCCCAATACTCAAAAAATACAACTTGTTGAGCTGGGAAAACTAAAACATGCAAATGCTTGCCTTTTTTACAAGATTGTCAACAGCCTTACCTCACCTCCTCTTAGACAGTTCATTAACATACGCACAACTGCAACTAGGATAACAAGAGGTGCAGCGAGAGGAGATTGCATTGTTCCACTCAGAAAAAGTTCTTTCAGTCAGTCTTCTTTTTCTGTTAAAGCTGCTCAGCAATGGAACTCAATCCCACCTCCAATCAGAGACCAGACCACATTCACTTTATTTAAATCAAAACTCAAAACCTGGTTGGTGAGGAATCAGCTCTGCCAATCTTCTGCTCCTTAAAACCCACTGCCTGTGTTTTAACTTGTTCTTTTGTTTTGTTTTATTGTTCCGTCTTTTAAAACATTTTATTTAAGTATTCCAGTAATGTATGTTGCATGTTTTAAATTGATTGTATTTACTTGTTTAAAATGAAATGTGTTTTAGGTTGACTTTTAAAATCTGTCCAGGGACTACAGATGAAAAATAGCCTCTTGGCTAACGGGCCGTCCACACTACAGCTTCGACAGCTTCAAAAACGGTTTCCAACGCGTCTGCCCATTCACTTTGAATGGGGTGACATCACGTTGCCTCGCTTTTCACCGAACTGAATTGTGCAATGTTAATTAATTTGCACTGTCCCTGTTAAATAAAAATAGAAATTCATATTACTTTATCACAATAATCATAACGCATTTGAAAGCCTTTTTTTATGAATAATTATGCAAAATGACACGTGTCTTTAGTACATCAAAAAACATTGTTTTATTGCAAGGATCAAAGGGTATTTTAATTATGTTGCATTATAAACACTGTTGAAAGGCATTATAATTGTATTTAAGTTACTCTCAGCGGTCATTGGGTGGTTTAAGTGAAGTAATGTGATGAAACGCAGAACACACAAGACTTAAACAAAAGTAATGGGCATTCACATCCCACTGTTTTCCCATAAAATGTCCCTACAAAAACTAAATGTACTCGAGCATTGTCCAGATGAAATGTGAATGTCCATAATCAAGTTATTTTAGTTTTAGTATCAAATTTTTATGTAACTCCTAACCTGCTAGATATCAAAATAGACCTATCGCTAAGCCACGCCCCCTTTGAAAACTCGGACAAACAAAGCCGACCGTGAATGACTGTTGACGATGGCCGCGGGGGGAGTTCAAGTCAATGTTAGCAGTGGTGGTCACTACATTAAATCTATAACTATAACTGTCCTTGTTGGTCATCATTTTCACTGTTATGCACCTGGCTGACTGTAACGTTACCTTTTTTTTGGGTGAGGATCTGTGTCTTTTCGGAGCAGCACACACGAGAGCCCGGATGGGATCTGGATATTCCAGAGTTGGCTTCCCATCTCTGAAGTGCTTTGAGGTGAAAAGACAGTTAGCAAAAGTTAGCTAACACCAGCTAACTAGCGAGGACGAAAAGTCAGACAGCAAACGTTGATGTTGATAACACTGTAGCTTGTTAGCTGGCTAACAAGTTGGCAGCTAACGTTAGCTAGCTGGGCTGGATATACGCTAGCTGGCAGTCAAAGTCAATAGTTTGGTCTACGTTTCTAATACATGCCGTCAAATATTATGTCTTTATGAATTTACCTTACCTTTGAGCAAACATAAGTGTCCTTGGTAATTGTCTTCACATTCAGTCGTGTATGTGGTCGACGACACAGCATAATCCACCGCTTGCATTTGTCGAGTTTTCTTTTGGGCTTCGGAAAAGGTACGAAATATACTCCTCCATCCAGTCTTTCAGGGTACCTGGTGTCCGAATTACAGGTACCCCACGCACAGCGTTTCACCATCAGATATTAGCTAGATAATAAACATAGAAACTGAACTCTTCACAGTGGTTTCGATCACAGACGTTTTGGTTTGATGCGCCCCACAAACGGCTTTTCTGGTGATGTCCGAGTTTTCTGCCAGGAGGGATTTTCGCTGTGATATGATTGGACAAATTCTATTTGGGGCGTGGTTTAGCGATAGGTCTATTGGCAATTGCCCTGTGATGTTAGTGTGTTAAACTCCATGTTCTCCTTCTCTGTAATGAACTTTCCTCCTGTTGTCCTCCCTCAGGCCTTTGGATGAATTTGGGGCAGAGAGCGGGGATGAGCCCCTGTTCATCTCCATGCTGCCTCTGCTGAGGGAGGGGGACGTGGTGCTGAGCGCCCAGACGGAGCTCACCTCTCCCTGGGTCAACGCCTGGCACCTGTCCCTCTACCCCTGGGAGAACCAGCGTCTGTCTCAGCTGGACACCGCTGACGGGGGACGCCGCAGACAAACTCTCAAAATCCTGAAGGCGGTGTGCAGACTGAACCCAGCTCTCCGGCTGCTGGAAGCCGCACCGCTCTCCAACCTCATCCTGCACCTCAGTGACGGGGAGAGCGACTGGTCCGAGAGCAGCCTGCACGCTCGCTTCCAGCAGTGCATCACAGAGCTGATTGGCTACCTGGAGAACGGAGCGCTGCACAGTTACTTCAAGCCAGCGGTCAACCTGCTGAGCGGCCTGTCAGAGGACCAGGTGGACCAGATGGGCTTCATGCTCTACTGCGCCGTCACAGAGCCCGAAATACTGCTCATATAACTGTCTGCCCATACAGCACTTTACACCTCTCTGACACACACAGATCAGAGGAGAAATCATCCAAAATGTTGTGTTATTCCCTCTGCCTACTCACGTTGTTCCTCCGTCCTGCTTTGACGCAAACCAACGGGGTACAGTTGGAAAATGGCCCGCCTGTTAGAGGAGGAGAATCTACATGAAGACGGATGTGAAAGTGATAGTAAAGCTGAACAAACCACTCCGAGGAAAGGAGACGTGCCAAGAAAAAGGAGCAGAGGAAGTGTTTATCAGAATGTTTGAAACTGTTGCCAGGCTTTCATCCAAATGTATCGCAAATCCTAAACGAATTTCAAGAAAATCATCAAAAGAAAAACCCAAGTCCGTGTTTCCTTTTGTCCACTACTGATATTCAGGAGTTGGTTCAGAGAGATAAGCCAATTCAAAACAATTATACTGTTGCAGAAGAAGAGGGCGCAACAAGATGGCAGGACAATGGAAATGGCGCCAGTCCGACCTGAGCAGGAAGTCAATGGAAATATGACATTTATTTTCATTTCATGTATCTATGTGAGGACGATACATCAGATCGGTGAAGCCTGTTTTAATCGGCCGCAATAAATCCTTTCTTCAGCCGAGCAAAAGCATCAGTGGACTTCATACTTCATGAACATCATCATTTATTCTCTAAGTCTGTTTCTATCGCACTTTGTCTGAGTTTGCTCCAACTTTTCCATCTCAGCCAACAGTAAAAACTTTTTTGCAATACTTCAGGATTTTTTTTTGGAATTCTCTTTGTTTCCTCTCAGGTTTTTAAGCGTCAATAGAAATTGCTTATGAAAACAGATGGATGGAAACGCAGGGTGTGCCTGATCATAACAACACGCACATGCATTTGAGTTTGTGGTATTATTATTATTTTACAGTGAGTCAGTGATTGGCCATGAACAGCTCATTATACAAATAAGCAACAGAGGACATGTTATGCTTAAGTGCATCTTTCTAACCTCTAACTCATGAAGTGTGCTCTGCATTAGTTTCCTAATTATCTAATATATTCTAAGTAATAATGACCTGCTAAAAATACAGGTTTTAATGCACTTATTAAATCATTCAGTCCGTCTGTGTTGGACTTAAAGTGTATATTTTATTATCCTGCAGGTTGAGGTGTGCAGTATTTGTTTGTCTTGTTTATTGTTCAGTCTGTTGCCAATCTCGCTTGGGTGATGACCCTTTAAGTTATGAGAAAAATCGCCTAATAATGTTATGTAGTTGCTTTTAAACACCGTATGAATGTTTCTGGCCATTTCTTCAGTTATATTTTTTCTTGCTGAGTGAGAGATAATAGATTGTTCTGTGATTGAACAGTGAAACTGCAAATAAAAATGAAATCATTTGTTTATATTCTCACAAAGTTGCCCTGAATGTTTATTTTCCAACAAAAAAAATCAAGCATTACAAAGAGCAGGTGCCCGTTGTTGAATGTTAAAACGTTCCCTTTGTAGTGTCAGCAAATAGGAGAAAGTATGATACTTGACTTTATAAGTTATTTTTGTTATGATTATCTTTATGAAGCATAATGAACATAAGTACTTATAATTATATTTATAATGCTCTTAAGATGTGGCGGTGATATAATGTGTATGTTTAGATACCGTAGAATATGAACTGTACGTAGTGTTTCCTATCACAATAGCATAGATAAGTGATATATTTAAAGCCACCATGGAGCAGTGTTTTAATTTCACCATATGGACATTGTGAAGATTGTTTTAAATACAACCTAATGTGCAGAAATGTATCAGACATTAATGGACTTTTAAGTTGAAGTTGTATCATGCTTTTAATTAATTTAACAATTCTTAAATCATTCATTAAGTTGTTGTAGTTGTGATGCTTTACTGATTTTAATACAGTTTTCCTGGTTGCCATGGAAACACATTCCCTCACCTTCCGACATTGTGTTCCGTGTGATGTTACAAAGCGTTGGAACTCAGCCTCAGCAGGACTGCAGCAGACCCCCCTAGTTTCCACTGGGTCCGTCTGCGGCGCGGGGCGCGTTGTGGCTGCGCCGCGGCGTCCGCAAGGATCGCATGGATGTTGTATAATAAGGTCCAGCCCCCACCCTCCCTGTGAGCACAGTGTGCTCTGATTGGTCGGGACCATAGACTGTATATATAAATGGACTTAGTGTCCGTCACGTCACCCATAGGATTCTGCAGAGTTGCCGAGAAGCCCTTAGTAGGCGGAGTCGGCCACTAACGGCTTGACAGCAACGTCAGAGTCTAATCCCGCCTGCTCCAAATAAGGGCAAAGAGGCGGAGCCGAGGCGGGACCTGCTGCCTCCGAACTGGAGGTAAACAGAGCTACGCGCTAGTAACGCGCTACTTTTATAATTCAGTAATCACACTACAGTTACTAACATTGCCCCGACACGCGTTACTTCGTTACTTACTAAAATCAGTCATAATCAAACCTCAACAAACACCTGCAAAGAACACATGCTAAGGTGAAGCTAACGCACAGCTATTTTTTGTTTGTTTATATCCTTATTCTTTCACACACACATACGGGTTTTGGGCCGAGGGCGACACCGTACTTCCGGTATCAACCATTTCACGCGAGGTGCATACAGAATATCATAGTCGATTGCCTTAATCAATATAGTCAACTCTAAAATACCACATATATGCATTGGCATGATAATATTATTGTGACAAGTGGGGTATTCATCTGGTGTTTCCAGAAGATAGACGTAGATGCAGCCAAAATCGACCGAAGGCCACTTTTGAGGGTCGTAATTCCATACATTGTACATCCAACAACCCACACAGCTCTAGTTTACGCTGGTAACGACCTAGAGCACACCCCTCAAGTCCAGAGATGTAATCCGAAGACATGCAGCGATTTCTTCGGTCGTTAATTCAGAAAAAAAACCTAGTGCGCTCTGCCTGGCAACATAAACTAGCTGTTTATATTAGCATTGCCAGGATTTTTGCACCTCCAGAAAAATGGCGTCTTTATAAAGAATATATGGCACGCGTTGCATTGTGGGTAGCTGTGACGTCACTGTGTGTGAAAGAATATTACTCAGGCCCATTCCCAAACCGCCCCCTACACCCTACCCCTCCGTTTGCGCGTTCACGCGAAGGGTCCGCCATATTGAGGGCTGGTCCAAAGCAATCAGGGCGGAGGCGTAGTGGGTTATAAAAGCCTCCGACAGCGAGTTTTCATGGATGCAGGCTTGATAATCTCACTCCACAGGTGTGCAACCGTTTTTCGGGCATGGAGGAAACAACGTCATACAAATGTGAGTTCCATGTGGTTATTTTTTTAAACGATAAATAATACGTTGCCTTAACTAAAACATGCCTTTGTGAACATGTATTTATAAATCTACACGTGTTAATTTGATTTGCCAAGATTACATTAGATTTTTATTTTGAAGATGTACAAATCTAAATTGGAATCAAACTAACAACACACGTGTCAATTCATGTATCCATTCACTTACGAAATCGGTTTAAACTTAAATGTGATTTGTAATTTCAGGGACTGTGGTAAAAACCAAGGCACTTATTGCATTAAGGATGGACAAGGACGACCTGTTTTGCAAAAAACGCAATGCTGCCAAAGAAGCATGGGAGTGAGTTATGCACTCAATTCATATTTTGTGCAATGAAAGTAATGAATGTGCACTGTGGGTCATTGACTTAACACCAATATATATTGTTTAAATATTCTATGATAACAGGTCAATCATTAAGGAATTGGACCTTGGGCAACATGTGTCTCACAAACAGGCCTCCAAGAAATGGGAGAACCTAAAAAAGAAATACAAGGTAAATGGTGTATTGTTATTGTAAAACATGTTTGTTTTTGAAAAAGCTGAACAAAGATTTCTAACATGCATTTGTTTGCAATAGGAACTTAAAAGGCCAAGGACTGGAACAGGGACTGATCAGGGGGAAGAAACCCCTGCAACATGGCCCTTCTTCATGGCCATGGATGAGGCCATAGGTGCAAGGCCTTCAATTAGTCCTCCTGTCCTTGTTGCCTCAGCCTTGGCAAACCCCACAATCCTCTTCGATCCGAAGGCTGCTTCCTGCTCCTCTTCCTTCCCCCCCCAAATGTGGCTGATGATCCAGACCCCTCACCACCCTCATCACTGTCTCAGGCTGGAACCACCCAGCAGCCCCCCCCCAAAAAAAGAAAAGGTGCTATGGGAGTGCTGGAGTGCCTAGAACGCGAGGCAGAAAAAGAGGACGAACGCCACAGACAAATAATGCAGCACTCAGAGAAATTTCTAACCCTGTTCGAAAAAATGGTCGACAAAATGTGATTTATTTTTTTCCCCCCACCATTGGCCATTTCTATGTTTGATTATTGATGTTACTTACAAGACTTGTTTTTGTTCGCTTGTATTATTTATTTGGAAGACAATAAACCTAATTTAACGTACTGTCCTTCATGTCTTCAATATTCTATAGTAAATACAGGTAGACGGGTGATGAAGGTGACATTGCGTTTGCTTGATTGTTAGATGGCTACATTGTTCTGTGTGGGTTTCATAATGTAGAAGGAAAAGTTTTGCACAAAGTAATGTTGTGCACGGAACTAAAGTGTTTTTTCCAAAGTCTGAAGATTAACCCTGAATATCAGCATTTTAAATAAAGATATGTCTGTGCGCTTCATAGGTATAAGGCATTAAAATATACATGACATTTACGGTCTTAATTGCTCATGTCAAACCATTTGCAGAGTTTCACTCAAAAACAAAAGTGATTGTATTAGAAGACCTGTGTTCATTTTCTGAACCTTTGCTCTGTGCTCGTGATTGAATGATCCAAGAGGTAAGGACATTTGTCTCCAATTTGGGATTATGCAGAAAGACAATTCAGGAAAACCAAGTTTGAAATCAACGGTGCACAGGTTTATTTTATTTCACCTCTTTTCTCTAAAGTGAGAAGTGGAGCTCACTAAAACAAACAAAATTAATCAGGTATGTGTGCACATCATTTCAAAAACACAAGTTAACAGACAACCACGTTTTTCCAAAAAAAAAACAAAGTTCATTCGATGTAATCGTGCTCTCTGGTGTGGTGCCATTTGGACAGGAGCAGAGAGTTGTGCAGCAATCCTGTTCCTTAGGTGGTGTCCAGGACTTTCCTGTCCACATGCTGCGGCAGGGGGAGGACTCTGGTCCCCATCTTCAGGGGGGAAGGCTTCAGCATCCTCAAGGACATCGTTCATGTCTATGCACAGAAATGCACAACATGCAATGATGTCAGGGGCAAAGCTTGGACTGACCTCCAGCGCTTTGAACACACACACACACACACACACACACACACACAAACACACACACACACACACACACACACAAACACACACACACACACACACACACACACACACACACACACACACACACACACACACTTCTGAGACCAAGTCAAATGAACCTTTCCTTTTTTATTCTATAAACTACTGACAACATTTCTCTGTGTTGGAATTCTACATACACTATACAGATATACACGTATAGCTTATAAGGAAAGAATAAATGAATGTATATCACAATATATCTAAATATCTATTTGTATTACACATACAAAGTTCATAGGCTACTATATAAGAAATAAAGTGAAGATAATTGTTGTATTAGCAATATTTAAATGTTTACCTGCCACTGGCACATCGCTAAAATGCGCCTCAACCTTCTGCGCCTTCTGTTGGATCTTGCCATTGCACCCGCTAACAGGCGACGGATAGCAACGCAGGTCAATGCAGCCGACAGATGGAGATGTGAGTTGGACACCATGACGTCCGTTTCCGTTTCCTGCGGAGAGAGGGGAGGCCGTCCCAAAGTTTGCCGCTGTATTTTTACCCTTAACCCATAATGGAGGGAACTTCATTCAGCTGTGAGTGTGCCTACAGACGGAGTTCACTCCGTCACGGAGGGGAGGGTCGAGGGAGTGGTTTGGGATTGGGCCGTAGTCTGTTCTTCTGCTTTGTTTTCCGGTTGTTGCCTGTTTTGAATGACGAATACACACTACCGCCGCCTGCTGGTAAGGAGAGTTATTGCCACTCACGCATGCGCAGTTCGTACGTGCTCGGCTGAAGTCTTGGCGGTGTGTTCCAGTGCAACACATGGCCAACACGCAGGAGAACACGCCGACGCAACAGCGTGAGCAGAGATAGACTGCGCAAAATACAGATAGCAGGAGACAGAGGACAGCCATGGTCAGATAGGAACACATTCAGGAGCTATCTGGATCAGTCTAATGCGACAATGGAAACTGAACTAAAGAGAACATTTGAAACTTTAGCAGTCTGCGTGATCTGCCTGCAGGGAGGGGCGGGCCGGCCCTGAGAGTAAAGTAACGAGTAAAGTAACGAGTTACTTTATGTAGAGAGTAACGAAGTAGTGTAATATATTACTTTTTTTTTAAAAGTAATATGTAATATGTAATATATTACTTTTTTTTAGTAACGACCCCATCTCTGGTCAGGACTCCCTGTCGTCCTCGTTAGAGATGAGGCCGACGATGGCAGAGTCGTCCGAGAACTTCTGCAGGTGGCAGCGTTGTTAAGTCTGCAGTGTAGAGTGTAGACAAATGTAGTGGATTTACTGTATTTAACGGATTTACACAAGCTTTAATGGTTTTGTCAAGGTTTTTATGATTTGGTAAAGGTTTTACTGCACAAAGGCCCTCCCTGAATCCATGTTGTCCTGGAATGGCAATTAATATATTATATATTTTATAATCCTGCCAAGTTATAATTAATTTGTATTACATTTATAATGTAATCCTGGTTTTATGAAACCCTGTTTATACAGTACATAATCTGTGTTTACACTGATAACCCTATTTAACACACACATGTTGGTTTAGTGCGAGCATGTTAAGAGAGGGGAAGCACATAAACAGAGGTGGGAAGTAACTGAACATTTACTCAAGTACTGTAAATGTTGAGGAACTATTAGGCTACTTTACTTGAGTATTTAAATGTTTTACTACTTTGTACTTCTACTCCACTACAATTCAGAGGTAAATCGTGTACTTTACTCCACTACATTTATTTAGTTACTCTACAGATTAGGAACAATGATGTGAAATATAGACACTTAAATAAGACTTTATATCACATGGAGTAACATTCAAGCTCACCTGCAGCATGCACCAGCTTTGATAAACACATTAATGCATCAATAATTATAATCAAAACATGTTATATATTATTCTGAAATGGACACATTTTCATAATGAGTAGCCTACTATACTTTAAGTATATTGTGATGCTTATACTCTTCTACTTTTATTTGAGTAACATTTTGAATGAAGAACTTTTAACAGAGTATTCCTACACTCTGGTACTTTTTACTCAAGTGGCTACAAGATCTGAGTAGCCTACTACCCATCCTCTGCACCCACACCAAATCCATGTTAGGGCCGGTCCTGGTATATCTGAAAGTGAATGTATTTCCAGCGGGTGTTTTTATTTACAGTGTTTTATTTTTGACACCGGTGACCGGAAGTCATTGAGGTCCAGCCTGGTTTTCCATGAAGCACCGCTTTCGCAACAGCAGTGAGCGGCACCGGCACGGCGTCTGTCACATGGCTCAATATGGGTGAAGGGTTTTCGGTTTTCTGGCGGTCACCGAGCCACAAGTAGTTTCAGACTGAAAGTACGCACACTTATTACGAGAAACAGGAACACGAATCCCGGTACTGAGTATATCTAACCGTGTGACTGCCGCCCGCAGGGAGTTTCGCTTCTCCGTTAAGTTTTCTCTCCACAGCTGTTCCTGAAAACGCAGCTTGTTTACGTGACAGTTGTTAATGCGGAAATAAAACTCCTTTAAGTTTTTATTCCGTTCATTTCCATCGTGGTTGTAGACAACTGCGTAACAAGTCTTCAACCCCCCGGGTTGTTGTTTTGGAGTCCCGTGTGAACAGCTGACTCACCGACGGAAGTCCGGCCCGTCTCATGGGACCCGGCCCGCTGTGACGATGATCGGGTCTCCGGACCTGCTGGCCTTCACCGGCACCGAGGGGTTCGGGGAGGGAGAGGAGGAGCAGGGTCTGCCCGATGAGCTCTCTGTCCCCCTCTTGCCTCCACCAAACCCCTGGAGCTCCACCGCCCAGTTCAACAGAGACTTCATACTGGTGGCTGAATTCTCAGAACAGGTGTGTGTTTGTTTTTGGATAATAATCTGTTCCTGCTGTCATACTGGGTGAGAAAGGGTTCAATAAACAAGACACATACTTTGACTTTAACCTTTGTTTTCTGTGTTGATATGTAAATAAGTAAATGTAATAAAGTGCTATACTTCTACATCAAATGAAGTTAAACTTTATTGATATAACACCTTTTATATTCAAAGGTAACTCAAAGTGCTTCTCAAACCAAACACATTTTAAAATACTAATCTATCTCCCCCTTCCCAGGTATAACCAGAGTACTGTGATTAAAAGATCACTTAATACCAACGCAGGACTGAATAAAACAGAAATAAATAGGTACAATTAGAATACAATAAGGATAAAATACATTTCAGTTAGTAAGTAGCAAATACTTTTGATGTACTTTTACTATACTTGAGTATTTCCTCTCTATGCTACCTTATACTTTTACTCCACTTCATTTTGGAGTCAAATATTGGACTTTGTACTCGTCAACAATTTTCTGTCAGTTTATGTTACTTTGCAGATTTGGATTATCAAAACCAAATATAAACACATTCTGATACATATGTATGGTTTAAGCTACACAACCATCTTTATAAAGTGATTCAAATCAGCATTGCATGAACTTGCTGTGGAAATGAAGCAATAGTTCATTGATTCAGGACTTTTACTTCTACTTGAGAAGTCATCACTTTATTGATCTCCTAGGGAAATACAAAATATGACAGCAGCAGGTAAGACAGACTATATACAGATGTTTAAAACATTAAGTCCTCCATAGTTCTGCTAGTAAACCCTGCTCTATACAATTCAATACCTGAGGTCAGTTTACATAAATGTGCTGTAAGTGTACTACTGTTGCAAATAATAAAGAAACCAAGACTTAAACAAATAGTGCATTTCCTTTTGTTATCCTTGATATTTTCACAATGTAGATAATATAATAGTATATAATAACTATGTGACATAAGGTGTTGAATAATAATAATGATATATTGGAAAATTTCATTGTTTTATTAGTTAATCAATTTGAAAGAATAACGAAAGTTCTTCAACAAAAGAAAAACGAGTTATTTAATTATTTGATATATTCTTTAAATAAAAATTGTGGTTGTGTTGCTTTTATTTCTCTTTTACGATTATGGTGTGTCCATTGAAAGTGAGTGTAATTAAATGTATCCAGGAAGTCTCAATGAGATCAGCATCTCTTATGTAAGAGAGATTAAATTACGTATACTCTTCAAAATACGAGCAGTCAGTCACACAAAGCAGCCATTGCACACAAACCAGTTTTGAAACTGAAAGTAAAGTGATGCTGATTTCTTCATCCAACCCTTGCTGAAATAATGATGACATATGATTGAAAATTGTGTGAATCTCAGTAGACAAATAAATCACACAACATTAAAGATTCTCAGTAGAAACTAAAAGTAAAAACTAGGACCATCTGCACTTTTAGTACAACAACAACAAATACAACAATGCCTGGTAGTATTCTGTACATGTTTTTGTTGTGTAATTCTAGCCAATTCTCTATTATGAATGTTAAGAAATGTACAACAATGAAATATACAAATATATGTTCTATATTTTTCATTTAATCAATTGATAGTTTACACTCAACATCATTTTAGAAAATACTGAGAAATAGCTCATCACAACTTCCTTAACCCAGTTTGACATTTTCAAAGATATATTTTATTTACAATTACAAACTCAAAACAGAGAACTCCAATATTTATAAAACTCAATCCCTCAATCAAATCAGTACCTTTGTTCCCTTATTAATTGATGACTCCATCAACATTTCCCAGATCCTGAGGTGAAGTTTACAAATGTCTTGTTTGTTTTAAATAAACAGACTGAAAACCCTATTATAAAGAGCAAAAAGCAGAATGTACTCTGGAGAAGCTGCTACCAGAGATTGTTATGGTGCTTTGGCTTACAAAGCAAGTACAATTACAAAATATAGATTATCTGAATGTAGTGGGCGATTCACTTTTGTAGTCAAATGACTGTTATTTTTAGAACAACATCAGACCTTTTAATGTATCTCAGTGGTAAGTGAAGTCTTTAGTGATATTCAAAAATAATTGTAATTGTGACTCCAGGTAAATATCTATTGTATGTTGTACTGCAGCTCTTCAAACCTCTGCTGTGTGTTCACAGGTTGGACCCAAACCTGTGCTGACGATACCGGACGACCCCAGGGTCATCGGATTGTTCGACCTGAACCACTTCTCTGTGCGCATCATGTCTGTGGACTACCAGGCGTCCGGCCCGGGCCACACCCCTCCCGCATCCCCTGGCCCCCGCCTCAACTTCAGCGAGGACTCCAAAGTGATTCTTGGGGATTCAGCGGACGATGCATTTGCCTATGTGCACCACATGACCCTGTATGACCTTGAGGCTCGGGGCATGGTGCGTCCTTTCTGCGTGGCGTACATTTGTTCCGACCAGAGGAAGCTGATGGAGAACTTATCTGAGCTGTCGACAGGCTTCTCTCAGGCCTCCGACAGCCTCAAGACGGGGAACAGACAGGCGTTCTCTATGGAGCTGCAGAGAAAATTACAAGAGCTTGAGTAAGATTAGTATTTACTTCGATGAAATATTAATATACATCTTTAGAGACGGAAATACATTTCCATATTGGCCAATACATCACCTGATACACTTCAAGTTTCACACAGCCCAGAGTGTTAGTCCTGATACAAACCAACATTGTAAGAGATTGAGAAGGGCTGTCTTCACAGTTGGAATTGCAAATGAATGTAGGAAGAACAAACAAAACAATTCCCCTTCGGTCTGTGTGGAGATATCATAGGCGACATCTAAAATCAACATAACATTAGTATGCTTTAATCTCAACATATTGCCCCTGGGAAATATACATTTTTGAGAAAATAAAACCTTTTATTTTAAGGTTTGACATAATAGGAGAAGGTTTAGCTGGGGAACAAAAATCATTGAGAACACAAAGTTTAGGGCCTTCAGGGAATTTCATCAAATTTGGCACAAAAGCCCATTTGGACTCAAGGATGGTCAAAGTTCACTCTCACCTTTACAAAACATGTTTTTGGCCATGGTAAGATGGTAATTATGAAAATTAAACACAAAGTCAAATGATGCAATTTTGGAGAAACAGACAACTTGACTAGTTGACAGAAGGTTATAGCCGGGCTGCAGTTCATCTAGTTTGAACAATCTTTCCTCAAAATGCAGTTTCTTTTTCTTTTTCTACTCCAGAAACTTTTTTTGGACACCACAACTTTGGTATTCTGTGAAATATAAAGAGCTTTTCCCTGGCGGCGATAGAATGAGTCCCATTGTGTGAACTCCTTTGGCAAGGGCTTGAATGCTACAGACGTTCATGCATATGTAAAAGCCCTGCACTCCAGTTTTAAGTTACTCTCCAAGGCTGCTGAATAAATCAACTCTTTCTGACTGTTTCAGGTACACACGGTTGACCCTGCATCAGGAGACTGATCCTCCTCCAAGAAAGGTAAACGCAAAGCAGGGAGAGAAAGCAGATGAGATTGAAGCTGTAGAGCGTTCAATCCTAAATCATAGAGAGCTCCTGCGCCAGGTCACTTCCTACCCAAACAGGAAGCTGAAACATCCTGACTTCCTGCCTTACGACCCAGCCGACTCCCTCACTGATCCAACAGCGTTACTGCCTCCTGAGCCCGGTCCCTCCTCCTCCTTCTCCTTCTCCTCCTCCTGCAGGTCTGAGCGCCGTCTGAAGCCTCTCCAGGAGCTTTGCAACTCCTACTTCCTGTCTCTGATGAAGGAGCAGCTCGCTGACACAGAGCGCCATCTACGTGGGGACAGGAGTGTGCTGCGGACGACAAGCACCATACAGTCGTTGTCCAGGAGGCTCACGCTCACCAACTTCCTGTTTGAGCTTTGGAGGCCAGAGGAGGGATCTGAGGAGGAGCGAGAGAGCGCTGAGGCCGAGCTGCAGAGGGCGACGGGGAATAAGAGCGGCGTCGAGGCCTTTCAATCCGAACCAATGAACATGGAGTCGTTCTGCTCCTGCGTGGAGGAGATCCCCATCAAAATGGAGGCAGGAGATGACAGGACAATGACCCCTGACCCCAGCGTTGCCATGGAGATGACGGGGAGTGTGAGCAGCAGCGACAGCATCGAAGTGCTCGGGACGGAGAAGTCTTATCAGACCCAGCATGGCTCTGACAGCAGAGGTACTGAAAGACAATTAGCTGATTGCTTACAGTGAATATCTTTTATTTACGAGGTTGATGTGTGTACTTTAGAAGGAATGCATATTGCAGTATTTGGCCCCTCTGACACGGTTCCCTCTCTTCAACAGAAACCTCAGTCGGGATGACGGACTCCTCTTACAGGCGAGCCGCAGTAGATTCAGGCATCAGGCGCGGCAGAGTGTACGCCAGACGAGCCAACAGTGAAGACAGCATCGAGGTTCTGAGCACCACCGAGTCCATCTTTCCTGACGACCTCACCGCCATCACCGAGGAAGAGTCGGATCAACAAGCTCTTACTAACGGCTTTGAGAAAGAGGAGGAAATACTGGCAGAGTGTGAATCTGGCGATGTCCTCAAGAAGAGGAAGACATTCAAAGCAAGTACTTCAGTTTCTGAGGATGAAAACGAGGAGCATGCTCAGGAATATGACGGTCGTGCTGACGGAGAAGAGACCTCAAAGCAAAAAACTGTTAGTGGTGAGGTTATAATGAAAGAGGAGAAGGTCGTTGAATGTTTGACGAGCAATCATGTCCATGAAGTCAACGGTCCTGAGAAGATGTCCAAACCAATGCCAGGTAAAACATCTGCTACAATATTTATGTCTCAAGCACCATTTAAGTATACAATAACAATTATTTGGCTAATATTAAAAACATAAGTTTGTCAAAACCTCTATTTTATTCTGCTTGATTTCACTGGATCAAAATATATCGATATGGAAATAATCTGCTCCAGTTCAAAATGAGAATAAACTTTATTATGACAAGTAGTCCAGCAGTATAAAAGATTAGCTGTGGACGCAGAAATAAACAGACAAGCACACAATAGTTAAACAAAACTATGAAAATACGACAGAGTTTAATAAACCAGAAATAGGCATTAACATGAAATAAACTGTTCTTTTTTAGATGAAGTAACGGTGGAGTCGAAGCCTCGCTTGTCTGTAGTCCATCGGACG
The DNA here is from genome assembly GCF_902827175.1 of Gymnodraco acuticeps. Taxonomy (NCBI): domain Eukaryota; kingdom Metazoa; phylum Chordata; class Actinopteri; order Perciformes; family Bathydraconidae; genus Gymnodraco; species Gymnodraco acuticeps. Next base: position 5,077,764 of record NW_022990701.1, read on the forward strand.
GTGCGGTCGGTGCTTGACCTTCATGTGAACTTCGCCCCTGCTGTAGCTCTGGCAGAGGTCGACCGCTGGTCTCCGCCCTGCTCTCCTCTCCGGCTGCTGAGCGTGGACGAGGCGTCCGACTGCACCAGCATCACCGGCTCCACCGAACCGCCGTCTCCAACTCAGAACGTCCACAGCCGCTCCCGCTCCCATCGGAGGAGGAAAGCCGGACTGAGAGCCCTCAGGTTCCTCAAACAGAACTCCTTCTCCCAGCATGCCTTGTTTTGTCTCCTGAGCGGCCGGCCGCTGGTCGTCATCGGAGGCGACGAGAGTTTGGTCAGGAAGCTGGTGGACGCTCTGAGTCTCTTCCTGCCGGCTCTCGGTCCTGATGGGAGCGCTGTGAAGGCGTCTCTGACCGCAGCGCTGCAGCTGACCGACCTGCTCACCTGGAGACTGATAGGAATACACAGGTACAACAATTGTTAGATGTTGATATATGACATTATTATATTACCATTTGTTTTGTGTCTTAGCCCTTTCCTCACTTAGTTAATGTTTATGCTGAGATGCCCTGTAGTCTTTTCCTGGTTGCTTTCTTTCATTTGGTCAGACCTTTTGTAAACTGTCCATACATTAGTGTACCGACAGAATACCAGATGTACGTCACACTTAAAAAGCCATCCAGTAAATGCCAGTTTGTTAAAGCCTGTAATATTTGTGCCACAAAAAAGCTTTTGCTAATACCTTTTAGTCAGAGCCTCTTGTTTGCATAACAAAGCTAATCAGGTTTCATTTTTAATCAATACATGTTAATCTTTGTTAATGTTTACTGTAATACAAAAGCTCAATGCACCATAATACCGTTATTGTTAATTTGCTCATATGCAGTTAAATGGAGATGTTGATTGTTGATGTTTTTAATGTTTGATCTTGACTTTGGGTATGATTTAAAAATCGATTGGTGGATGTTCATGTATGTTTCATGCATAATGCAAAAGAATAGTGATGTTTCAATGTGAAAATGAAAACAATTAAAAACGTATAAAAGTGACATACTCTTCTTCTCTCTTTAACCAGATCCGCCTCCAGCTCTCTGGCCAGCATCCTTCACTCTCTGACTCGCTACAGTCGTTACTTGGCGCTGTTGGACCTGGACCAGAGGACGCTGCAATGTCCGTCGTACTCCGGCTCTCTGATTGGTCGACTGGCTGACCCTCACTCTGGCATCAGCCGAGGAATCACCTACCTGCTGCACCTGGAGAGCTGCCTGACTGCACTGGCCAACCAGGCGCTGCTGTGCACCTTTAATCCTGCGTTACTACGTCCACACAAAGCTGGAGGGAACGATGGCGCAGAGGAAAATAACTTCCTGTTGATGCGGGGATTGTGCACCAGTGACAATGATTTGAAAGTGATGAACTTCCTGTGTGACCTCATCAAACAGCGCCACGCAGGACGTGGACCACCGGTTTTAAGATTCTCTTACAATTCAATGCACTTGCATAAGAATACATATACAGCATAAACAAATGAAGGACAGAAATAAAAGACTAGTCATGAAGATAGTCTATAATAATACCTACAGCAGTGCGCTGATTCGTCTAATCTAAGTTGTGTTATCTGACACCGAAGAATCAGGCTTTTATGTTTTTATCTGCAGTGATGAAAGTTTGTGTGTATGCATGATTTTTACTCCATGATGGTGTTGGTCATGTATCTTTAGGTTACTGGACACAAATGCACCAGTGCCCCTCTGGCACCAAAGACTTTTACTGATGCTGGCAGCCTCCACACATGAAGTATCAACTTTTATTGGAGTGCGTTTTTAAACTGAAGGCTTATTACTGAATGACATGTGAACTCGTTGAATTGAGCCGCATTTAAACAATGTGTAATTTAAAGGGACATTTCAGATTGTTTGGAGTGGGTATGCACGAGAAACATATGCAGTCAGTGGTGGCACATCCCAGTCTGAAGAAACAGATCGGTGTACCAGCTAGAGGCAGCAGCACAACCTATTTTAGCCACCTAAAAATCAGTAACGGTCTGAGTGTGTGCTGTATTTAGAATGGTTTAACAGCTTCAGCCTGCTGCCAGTCTTTTTCCTAGCAGGAACTAAAGCTGTAATGTATGCTGTCTTCAAGATCACCAGTTAATTGACAAAAAAACTAAAGTTGCTGGTTTATTCTGCATCAATCAGTTCGTTTTTTTGTGTTGCTGTCACTTTGTTGAATCAGAACTTACCCTTTACAATACCAAAGTCACACAACACAAACGCACCAAGGCAGAATAGACCAGCAACTCCTAAAATTACTCTTTTTGTCAATGGTGGTTTTGAAGAGAACATAGATAACATCTTCAGCTACTTACAGAAAAGGGTGATGTCAAGGTATTGCAATGATAATATCCTTAATATAGCCTACCCTTAAATTGTCTTGAGTAATTTTTTTAGGTGGCTAATACATGTTTTTACGCTGTCCTCGAGATCAGAACATGCTTTGCTCGAGTGCTTGTGCTCCTTCTTAACTGCAGATCGCCAACTACTGTAGGTTAGATACTGACTATGGACAAGTGCCTCATAAAACCCCACTTCATTAAATACGAAATGCTCCTTTAAACTCTGAACTGAAGCTAATGACAAAGCCTTGTTTAACACTGTACTTTTATTTGTGTTATTTTACTGTTGCAAATATGAGCCGATTTAAGGTTGTGTGCATTTACTCTGAAGATAAACATCGTATATTTTACATTGGGATTCAATATCAAGCAACATAAAGCAATAAAAACACCTTTTTAAAAAAGTCATATTTTCCATTTATTTTCCAACATAATGACCTCTTTGGGGCATTTGTAACAAAAGTGAATATATTCGAGTAGTTCCACAAAGTCATGAAAATAAGCATCACTCACTTGAAAGGAAAAAAATCCTTTAGTGCAGAATTAAATTCAAAACCATTTAGCAAACGGAACTGTGATCCGAAGTAGTCAACATAAAGTGTCTTTAAAGTCGTATTAATGCTGAATAACACTGAGGATCTGTTAAGAGTCTCTTCGTCAGACACATTGTAGCGTCTGTATAAAACTTCAGACACATTTTCCTGTGGCTCCTCCCTCACCACTGTGCCGAGGGCCAGGCACCGGGAGTTTGTGTTGGACAGAAACATCAGCGAGGAATCAGGCTGCAAAAACCGGAGGGATACAAACGGGTTATTCCGACATTCATCAGCTGTAGGAAGGAGGCTTTACATCAAATACTTCTGGTAACACTTACAGTCTGGTTGATCTATGCGCAAATGGAACCAGTGATCGGAGGATAAGCCTGGGGGGGAAATAAATACCATTATGTCATATCCACTCAGACTATTTTATTTCAAGGTCTTTATTAAAACTGAAGAAGGTCCCCCAGAGAGCACATCAGTCCAGGTGCATAGAAGATTTCAATCTCACTAAAATGCCCTCCAGGCTCCCTCCAGTTAGCATTGCAGAGAATACAAGTGTTACAGATCAATTCCCTTTGTATCGTCCCTTACTTCATGATATCATTTAAAGGAAACGTTGTCAATGTCACTTTTTGAGCCATTGTGTAGCCAAAATGTGACCTGCAACAGACTAGGTAAGGCTTGTTTCTTAGCGAAGCGGATTTTACAGATCTTTTAATGGTTACTCTGCTATGACCTTTGTTTAAAGCATTGTTACTTTGTTAAGAGCTCTTTCACTTCAAAAGAGAGGAATACATATATACATAAAAGCGCAATGTGTCATTATATGAAACTAACCGTGGTAAAGGGGTCATATGTGAAAATAAAAGGAGTGGCTGTTTTAATGAGGCGGTCCAACGTGTCAAAAGCACACAAAAAATGAAAACCTTTTTAATACATAAACTTATTTTTAAATTTGCAAAAACCTGCTTGTATAGCAGACCAACAAAACAGGGAGTCGACTCAACTTTACTATACATTACACACCACCAAAAGAGAAATGGACACTGCAGACTTTCCCTTTAACAGCGGGTTCTTGAACAAACAAAAAGAGCCGGAGGAAGGAACAGCTGATGAGAGTAGAGGGACTTACAGCGGACACAGAGCCTTCACTTAGCTAGTTTCAGGTCCACTGGACCGCCTACATGGTTACATCAACATCACAACAATATGATTCTGTTTTCTTCAAGGTTGCGTCTTCCTGGTCGAATGTACTTATTGTAAGTCGCTTTGGATAAAAGCGTCAGCTAAATGTAATGTAATGATACACCACGTGAAGCCTCACCACATGTGAAGGAGGCAACAGATCAGATCCAAAGCCTTTTAATACTTTTTTTTTTTAATAAGAGGAAAATAGAATAGTTCACTGACTCAAAGGGTTGTGGTGCTCACTGGTCCTCACTTGAAACGACTGAGTGTGCAGCGGCAGGAAGAAGGGGTAATAAAGTATCCCCATCTGACAGAAACAGAAGCACAGACATGCTTTTCTGTGGCACCTGAAGGCAGTTTGGTTTCTTCGTGCACAGAAACAGTGAACAGCTTCCCCCACTAGTGGCTCTGTATAGTAATGCTTCGATGATCGTGTCATTGTGTTCGTGTCTCATCAGTGTGATGCAAAGCCCTGCTGACTGGATAAAAAGATCACTGCTGATAATAACCTCAGCTCTTTGATAATTGAAATTGTTTTTTTATAAAAAAAGACTTGGCATGGTTCAGCCATCTTTCTTAGAAGTTAGTTTTTTTCTTTAAGCCGACACATCAACTCTGTTTCATTGAAAGAATACAGAGGGAACACTGGTGTTGCTGCAATTCTTAATTACTGCCACTAGGTGACACCAAAGTATACAAATACATTATTTCTCTTAAATATTATACAGCTAATGACACTACAGTGAAAGGTATAATGTAGGTGATGTGGCGTTTTACTTGGAAAACAATCATTTTCAGTGTTTTGCTGTAAACTATGTGGAAAGCTTATTTAGTTTAAAAAAGTAACCAAAATCATGGATTAATAACATAACCTGAGTTCTGTCAAACTGATACTCCTGCCCCTTTTTCAACCTCCAGATAATCAGGACATTGTGGGTTTAGTGATGAATTTATAACAAGGAAGGACTAAAAAGATGCCCGCACACCTGTCAAGTTTTCCGTCTCCTCGGAGAACTCCAGCAGGAAGGAGTTGAAGCGTTCGGGGCTGGAGGACAAAGTGCCCCACAGCCAGCTGAGAGCCCACACGTTCTCCTGAGACACAGAAACATCACTCAGATTCATGGTGTTGAGGAACATGGACGCTGTGAGAGAGTCATCAAACTGTTTATCTCTCAACAGGAACAGGAGATTACCTTAAACGCGTTGAGCACCGGGAAGGCCGGATTCAGAGGAGCATCGAGGATTCTCAAACACAAAGCTCCCGTTACCAACAGCAACAGGGCCTGATCTGGGTACTCCTGTAAACACAAACACACATATATTAAGTAGGGCTGTAATGAATAGTCCTAAACTTAATTTATGTCAATTAATTCAGTTTAAACCATCATTAATTCTAATCACGAAATATCCCAACTAGACATTTTGAAGCTTAAACAAACACTAATTGAGCCTTTGCACATAAAAGAGAAACATTTGGTACAGATATATTAAAAGTATATTAGCCACGTGTAACATCCATTGGTTCGAGTGTATTTGTGATCTTATGTACGAACCTCCATAAAGAATCGTGGGATCTGTATGTTTGACCCGTACTCGTCCTGAAGGGTTGAGCTCACAAAACCCATCGCTTCCTGAAGTCCAGACATGACAGAGAACAAATACTGAATTACTCCAAAAAAAATTAAAGATTGAGAATTGTCTAACCATTTCAAACCGGAACTGTATATAAATAAGAAACACTTACGAGAAGAAACTTTGGGCTCGGTCCTTGCAGAGCTTTAGGCGTGTTAGCGACATTGATTAAACTGGCCCAACACTGAGGCTGGATCAGAAAGATATCAGAAGTACAATCACACATTGCAACATGCTGGGCTCGTCATACATGTATTTCTACTACAAATTCACACACATTAGAGAACTTTAGGTCAATACACTTTTCAAAACAAACTGTTTTTTTCCCTTTTAAAAAGCACTGCAGTCTGTGCACATGCTCTACAGAGTGGAGCAGTGACGAGTCCTAAAACCCGGACGTGAGTCAGCATTTTACCACTACCGGTTCCCTCGTCTCAGAGTCAATAGGATTTCTCCATAGGATTTTGGAAAATAGTTGGAAATAAGGTCTGTGGTTAACACAAATGTAAAAGACGGATCACGTTTTGTTCTACGACATTAAATACATCAGCAGTGACCCCACTGGGGATTTTTGAAGAGTTTACGTGTCTGAAAAACGATGGTTGTTAACAAGTGGCTGAATAATAGGACTACAGAAGTTGTCGAGGACGTTGTACGTCATTACACCGAACACGTAAACATTGCCGCTAAGTTAGTTTGCCCTGTTCTGCTTGAAAGCAAGTACCTGTCTCCTCTTCAAACAAAAGCTTCAACTTGTACAATTTTGAATCTGTAGTTTTGAATATGGATCTTAAGTTGGACACACACACACACACACACACACACACACACACACACACACACACACACACACACACACACACACACACACACACACACACACACACACACACACACACACACACACACACACACACACACACACACACACACACACACACACACACACACACACACACACACACACACACACACACACACACACACACACACACACACACACACACACACACACACACACACACACACACACACCACTATTTCAGCGACTTGGAGCGCATCAACGTAGAACTTTTTTGGGCTCTAAAAACACGATTGAGCCAAAGCTTTTTGGTCAATACCACTTGGACTCCAAATCAAAACCAGCAATCTTCCGATACCAAAGTCCTGTTGCCTCCAGATTCTCACTTCATATAACTGTTTCAGAGTCTACAAAAGCCTGAATAACTCAAATAATGTGATGTTTTAAAAGAGCTGTTGTTCTTATGTGTTGATTAATTGTGAAACTGAGCAGTGTTAGCAGACTTACATCAGCGTAGACAGCAGGGCAGCATCTATGAACCCTGAGAGCAAACCTGACCAGAGTGACACAAGTCAGCGGCACAGCATCTGCAGAGTGGAGACTTATGAGAAACTCTTCTTTTTATTCAAATAAAAAGCTGTTATACAAGTAATTTATCTACATCTGACCTTTAATCGGCTCCCACGCTGTATCAAAGGAGAGCTTTGATGACTGAAGGACCACCAGCTTTGGTGCCGTTGCCGTTTGAAAGACGAGAAGATAGAAGAGGAAGAGTTGTGGCGTGAAGCGGGAGGCGGGGGGGTTCACTGTGGGGAGCAAACTGCCCAGAGCGGACGGCAAGTCCCCCATCATGCACATGAAGAACGGGATGAGGTCCTGCACCTGTTGGAAGCTACCGAGAAGCAAAACAAATGCAGCAAGTCAACAACTTGATGTCACGTCTGAAAAAAAATGGACATCTATGCATTAATGTTGTCGGACATTTCCCAGACTGTCAATAAATATTCCTTAGTATTTAGCACACAGAACATAATAAAGGATACAATTATTAAGATGTCGTTTTTGGGGGGATAATCAGGACACTACACTAGTAGTGAAATATAATATGTACATTTGCTATTTTCTACCAATTGTAGGCATAGAGGACATTTTTGTCGTCTAAGGTATTGGTTATCTGACACTGCACAGAAAATAGAAAAATGCATACAAATTAGGGCTGCACGATATATCGTGTCGTGAAGATAATCGCGAAATGCGAATGCGCGATATTCACATCGCAGGACGTGTGATTTCTTTAATTTTAATTTTTTAGGACGTGTGAAATTAAGTAGGCAAATTAACTCAAACACGTCATGTTACAATTATTTTGCTGCTTGCTATAAAAGGAAAACGTGCGCGGCTCTCATGTCAGGGGTACTTGAGTGAGTGACATGCAGGCTCTGCATGCACAGCAAACCACCAATCACAATCAAATCTCCAAAGCAAACGGACCCCGTGATTAAAGGTAAAAACACTGAATAAAGTAGTTTCATGTGTTTCTCCAGGGCAGTTCGGCGATGCTAACCGAGCTAGCTCAGCTTGTTGCTCTGATAACTTAAGATCCAGACGTCCATGACTAAAATCCTTCATCCGGTTAAATATAGTGGTATAAAAATACCAATTGTATAGCATTAAAGTTCAAGAAAGGATGGTTTGCGGGGAAAAAAAACGGTATTTTCTTCAATTCCTGTATGTTTTCATATAGCAATATATATCACAGGGGGGAAAAAAATCGCAATGTCAGTTTTTTCCAATATCGTGCAGCCCTAATACAAATAATTGTAATGTATTCCAGACAGTACAAAAACTATAGGTTACTTACGTAACCCCAGTTCTCAGAGTAACATGAAGTGAGATGTCTCACTATGGGATGCGCCTCATCGCGGAGCAAACAGAAGCATCAATCTGATTACGCCAATCCTGATTGGCTGGTGATCTTGACGTCAGCGTCAGGGAATTCACCCCCTATAAGTAGCTTGCGCCACGACGCATGCGTCATTCAAAATAAGCACCTCTTCTCGCTTCACCATAGCAAGGAGGGCCGTCTGGTGAGACATCTCACTTCATGTTACTCTGAGAACTGGGGTTACGTAAGGAACCTATAGTTCTCATTCATAACACTCCGTTCGATGTCTCACTATGGGAAATTGTAGCTCCCGTATTGTCAGACGAGCTTATCTCGAAAATCACCAAACCAACCAGAACTTAACAGGTAGAGCTCTGACTCAACCAGGTGCCCAGCACTGCTTGAGTCACACTGGGAGCAGAATGTCCAGCCTGTTAAGAGGCGGACAAAAGTGAGCGGCGAGGACCAGCTCGCCGCTGCACCAATGTCTTGGATGGGAGACATCCTGGACAGAGCCCAGGATGCAGCCAGACCCTGAGTCGAAAGAGCTCGGGACCCGAGGGTGCCTGCGAACTCTGACTCGTATGAGCCCCAAAGCAATTGCTTCCACAAACCAGTGGGAGAGCCGTTGCTTAGTAACAGGCTTGCCCTTATAAGGGTTAGCCCAGGACACAAGGGGTTGGTCATTATGACGAAGCACCCTTGATCTGTCCCTGTACGTGCGTAAAGCACGGGCTGAACACGGCAAATCCGGCTGCTGTTCCCCGGAGGAATACAGTGGCGGGGAGGATGCCTCAATGTCAAATGTGGTACCTGAACCAACCGCCTTAAGATAAAGGTAGGGTTGGGCTTCAACCACACTCTGTTTGCCCTGGGGCGAACTGAGTGCATGAAGACTGTACAGATAGCGCATGAGTGCCACTGGCTCGCTTGGCAGCTGCCAGGGTCAGCTTCATGTCACACTGTATTCAGATTGTACCACTCACGGGCCAGGCCCATAGAGCCAAGCGCTCTGGGTGTGGGTGAAAGATTGCCCCCCCCCGCTTGGGACAGTATGTCCCTGCGTAGTGGGAGCTGCCATGGCTGCCCGCACAGAAGCTGATATATCTCCGCTGGCCAGTACATAGCTGGCCAGTGCGGAGCTATCAGGATAAGTGTGTGGCGTTGCTCTCTCACTCTGGCCAGAGTTGGGGGTATCAGAGCCAGGGGTGGCAACGCGTACAGAAGGCCCGGGGGCCAATCGTGCGCGAGTGCATCCACGCCTAACGGTGCATTTAGATCGCGCATCGAAAAGAACAGCTGACACTGAGCGTTGTCTTTCGATGCGAACAGATCCACCGTGGCTCTGCCGTAACGCACCCACAGCTGGCTCACAATCCTTGGATGTAGAGTCCAGTCTGCATAAAGTGGTATACCTCTGTACAGTAGATCTGCCCCGAGGTTCATCACTCCCGGTACGTGCGTCGCTCTCAGAGAGAGGAGACGTCTACCGCTCCATAGGATCAGTTTGCGCGCCAGTGTGTGTAACTGGAGAGAACGCAAACCCCCTTGGCGGTTAATATACGATATTGTGGTCGTATTGTCTGTCCTCACGAAGACGTGATGTCCCCTGAGGAAAGGCAGAAAGCGTTTTAGGGTGAGAAACACCGCTAAAAGCTCCAGGTAATTTATGTGTGCCCGCTGGAGGTCTCTGCTCCAGAGACCCCTCACCGGGCGACCTTCATAAATACCTCCCCAACCTGTCAGACATGCGTCCGTGGTGACCACTTTCCGTGAAAGGACAGCACCCATAGGCACACCTCGTACTAGAAGTCGGGTGCAGCCAGTGGCGCAGTGCCATTACGCATTTCAACCATAACTCTCCGCGCCGCTGAAACTCCCTCATGTGTAAGCGTCCCAGTCGTACGACCAGGATGGCTGACGCCATGAGCCCCAGCGATCGCAGGCATGATCAGAAGAGAACATGTTTGCGCAGCTGGAAAAGAGCGAGACAAGCTCTGAAAGCTTTCACTCTTTCCGCTGACAAGCGAGCTGAAAAGGGCACCGAGTTCAGGCGTATACCCAGGAAGAGTATAGTCTGTGCGGGGCACAACATGTTCTTCTCTGTGTTTATTATGAAACCCAGTTGAGCAGGTGCTTTACGAGGACATTTGTCTGCGTAACAGCCTCCTGCTCCGACTGTGCGAGAAGCAGCCAGTCGTCCAGGTAGGTCGCCAGGCGAATACCCTGTTGTCTTAACGGGGCTATCGCGGCTTCCGTACATCGTACAAACACCCTTGGACTGAGAGACAGACCGAAGGGGAGTACTCTGTATTCATAACAGATCCCCTGAAATGCGAATCTCAGATATTTCCTGTGTGGGTAATATACTGGGATGTACGCATCTTTCAGGTCGACTGATGTAAACCAGTCGTCTTGTCGCACGAGCCGCAGCAGAGATGTGTGAGTGAGCATTCTGAACTTATATCTTTTTAGATATTTGTTCAGAGCCCTCAAATCAAGTATTGGCCGAATTCCGTTCCCTCCCCGTTTGGGAACGAGGAAGTACTTGGAATAGAAGCCGCCCTGACTCTGCTCGGCGGGTACAATAGATATAGCCCTCTTTTCTAGGAGTGAGAGAATCTCTCTCTCCAGAATATGGGCTGACTCTCCTCGGGCCTGCGAATGCAGAATGCCCGAGAAGCGAGGGGGGGGTGACGGTGACTTGGAGTCTGTAGCTCCGTGTAACTGTCTTGAGAAACCCAAGCAGATGTCGTGAGCATCTCCCGCTGTATGCTCCTTAGAGCCAGCTGAGATGTCACGTCTCTTCCCCTCTGAGTCTCTATTTGTTGTGTTATGGGGCCCTCCAGTGTCTGAGCACTGTGGTGCCCCATTTCGACAATCCCCACCGACACAGCGCATGCGCGTGGCGGTGGTGCCTTCACAACCCCAGCCGGCACTGCGCATGCGCGTGACGGTGGTGCCTTCACAACCCCAGCCGGCACTGCGCATGCGCGTGACGGTGGTGCCTTCACAACCCCAGCCGGCACTGCGCATGCGCGTGACGGTGGTGCCTTCACAACCCCAGCCGGCACTGCGCGTGACGGTGGTGCCTTTACAAGCTCCAGCCGGCACTGCGCATGCGCGTGACGGTGGTGCCTTTACAGCTCCAGCGGCACTGCGCATGCGCGTGACGGTGGTGCCTTTACAGCTCCAGCCGGCACTGCGCATGCGCGTGACGGTGGTGCCTTTACAGCTCCAGCCGGCACTGCGCATGCGCGTGACGGTGGTGCCTTTACAGCTCCAGCCGGCACTGCGCATGCGCGTGACGGTGGTGCCTTTACAGCTCCAGCCGGCACTGCGCATGCGCGTGACGGTGGTGCCTTTACAGTTCCAGCCGGCACTTGCGCATGCGCGTGACGGTGGTGCCTTTACAGCTCCAGCCGGCACTGCGCATGCGCGTGACGGTGGTGCCTTACAGCTCCAGCCTGCACTGCGCATGCGCGTGACGGTGGTGCCTTTACAGCTCCAGCCGGCACTGCGCATGCGCGTGACGGTGGTGCCTTTACAGCTCCAGCCGGCACTGCGCATGCGCGTGACGGTGGTGCCTTTACAGGTCCAGCCGGCACTGCGCATGCGCGTGACGGTGGTGCCTTCACAGACCTGTCAATTGTCCGCCCTTTGAGAGAGGCCGTAGCTGCTCTCAGAAGTGGAACAGTTGACGGACTGTTTATTGTTTTTATTGTTTTTCTTTTCATTTTTTTGAGCTGCGCCCTTGGCTCAAAGCCTGGATGCGTCAGCGGAAAATGTTTTATGACAGAAAAATCAATAAGTGTGTGACATGTGTTTATGCAGACTTGAGGATGGTGTTGAGGCATCTCTCGAGGCGGCAGGAACACATTTAGAGCTGGGGAACCGTAGACTTCCAGCTCTGTCACAGAGGGGAGAAGGAGGGGCTGTCACGCCGCTCGCTTCTTCTTCCTCGACTGCTGGCCGAAATTCTGGGTTGGCTGCGCCTGGGCTGCAGCCGGAACCGGAGATTTTCTAGGCCAGCTCGCCTTCGTCCCCTGCCTGGGCTGGGGACTCGGGGCGGACTGCGACCTCTGCGTTTTCGGTATTTTGAACCGAGCAGGGTTCAGAGCAGCTTGGACGAAGGGCTGCCGCTGCGAAGGCAGCGGCTGGGCCCTTCGAGGGAGGCAGAGGTGGAGGGCCTCGTCCTCCTTCTTTTTCGACTCGCATCTCCTCTGCATGGAGGCAGGAGCGGAGCCGAAAATCCCCTCGGGAACGATGGGCATGTCAAGCACATCCTCCTTTTCCCGGTCTGGGAGGTTGGTGAGGTTGAGCCATCTAGCTCTTTCCTGCACCACCATGATCCCCATTGTTTTGCCCGTGGCCTGGACGGCGCAGCGTTGGACACGGAGACAAATGTCTGTGACCGCGGCCAACTCATCCAGAACGGCCGGTCCAGGATTACTCAACATATCCTCACAGAGCTCCGCTTGGTATGCGGTTAGCAGTGAGGAAACGTTCAGAGCCCTGGCGGACAACGCTGCGGCTCTGTAGGACCGTTCAGTCATGGTCGACTGGAAACGGTCCAGCTTCGCTGGCAGCGTGGGGTTCCTGCTTGGTGACGGGCCCATCCTCGGTAGGAGGTGGGCTGCCACCAGCAGTTCCATCGGCGGTATGCGGAGCAGGCCGAGCCTCTGCGGGCGAGACCATGGTGAGGTCTCGCCGGGAGCTCCCGCCTGGTGAGGCGTGGGGCTCCGTTCCCGCGTCTCTTGCCGCCACCGGGTCCCGGCCTGACACGGCGTGGGATCCCGGTTCCACAGTGAGGGGCTCAGTCTCTGCGGCGGACGCCCCCGTGTTTTGATTGCCTAACGGCGAATCAGTGGACATGAGGGAGTCCTGTTCCAACAAGCTAGCTTGGTGTGCTAGCCGTTGGTGGAGGCTCTTTCGGGTGAAACGGGCACAATGCCCGCACGAGCCGGGGTTGTCGATAGCCTCCTGGGCGTGTTCCAGCCCGAGGCAGGACGAGCAGACCTGGTGTGAGTCTGTGCCTGCTATCTTCAACCCGCAGCCGCATGACCGAGCCTCCGAGTCCCTGACTCCTCTGGTGTGAGAGGGAGAGGCGTCCATCTTGTTCGCCTCGTGGCGTGGAGAGGACCCGCTCGTAACAGGTACGTCGTTGAGAGAAAAAGTGTTACCAACCCGTCCTTAATACAGAGAAAAAGGGACGGTGTGGGTCCTTTGTTCTCAAAGAATATTGACTGGTGTGTCAATATACTTCTAATCCTTTTCTCCTCCGTGAGAGAGAAAAAGAAAAGCGTCCTCGCTACCGTGGTGTCGGTAGTAAGGGGAAGCTAGCTAGCAACAGGTGCGTAGCTAGCTTGCAAAAAATCAAAACCTTACCTTACTTTCCGGGGAAAGAAACGGCGAGGTCGATTTTAATACTAACTGGCGTTAGTATTACCGTCTTCTTGCGAAGCAGAAGGAGTAGCCGGCGAGCGCCCGTCGACCGAAATGGTTATATTTGGGTTCAGTCTGTGGACCGTTAAGCTTGTCCGGCTACTATAGAGATGTGCTCTGAAGCGAGAAGAGGTGTTTGAATGACGCATGCGTCGTGGCGCAAGTTACTTATAGGGGGTGAATTCCCTGACGCTGACGTCAAGATCACCAGCCAATCAGGATTGGCGTAATGAGATTGATGCTTCTGTTTGCTCCGCGATGAGGCGCATCCCATAGTGAGACATCGAACGGAGTATTATGAATGAGAACGCTTCATCTCCTAGCCTTTAGTATAAAGAAAGTATTTTATTTATTTTGCTCAAAACAACAGTGGGATTGTGTAAAATCATTTGAAAAAGGTTAAATTGTTCAAATGAATGAATATTTGGTAGTAATGATCAAAACTAAAGTTGGTTTAAAGATTGGACTCAGTATAGGTGGAATATAATATGAATAGATAAGATTGACTAAAGATATAAGAGCAAGATTTTCAAAGTGAAACACAAAGGGTTCAATCTCACATACCTGGAGTTAAAAGACCATCAAAAGACACTTGTTACTTGTTAAATACACAATGAAATTATACTCAAAACACAGTTCTGCTTCAGTCAAGCAGGTTTAGTTTTAAGACGTACAGTACGGGATTGTCCGTCTCGACAACGCGTAGGTAGCGGCACAATTCTTTGTATCTGTAGACAGAAATACCAGACAAGTTTCATTTCATTAGTAGAAGAAAAGCTGAAGAGTGTGGCAGGACAGCTAAAGCGTGGATGGCTGCTACGTCTTCTCTCCTGCAATATCTTTATGGCTTATACTGTATACTGTCACTGTTAAAGGAGCGAAAAGTGAAGATTGCCAACCACTACGCTTTAGCTGCGCATAGGACAAAAGACTGTGGAATCAATTATACTGTGAAAGAGAGAGGGTGTGAGCGTGTGTTTTGTACCTGTGCTGTCGCTGTAGTAGTTCTGTTCTCAGTAGAACTACAGAAATCTGTTCAACTAGGAAGTCCTTCTTGCCTTTGTCTTTGCGGAAACCCGTCACGTTCTGCCCCTTCAGCACAGACACCAGCAGGACATCATCCCAAGGACGGACATTCAGACTGAAGCACATACACTCACAAAGTTATAATGTGAAACCTTGTGGATCAAAAACAACAAACACGGTTGTGAACTGATGCCTCAGAGACACATTTGAACACACACACACACACACACACACACACACACACACACACACACACACACACACACACACACACACACACACACACACACACACACACACACACACACACACACACACACACACACACACACACACACACACACACACACACACACACACACACACACACACACACACACACACACACACACACACACACACACACACACACACACACACACACACACACACACACACCTGTTTTTCACGCTCTTCAGCTCAGTGGGGAAATACAGCCGCTTGTAAAAATCGTGCAGTTTGTTTTGGAACCCTGTCGGGAAATCAGCCATCACCATCTGTCTCTGCATAGCCATTATGACCCTGAAAAACCCCAACACATGCAGGGAAGAAGACGTTAGATATTCATAAACAAATGAATGAACAGACAGGATGCAACACACGGTGTGAATGTGTGTGTGTGTGTGGAACTGCACACTGCTAAAGCAGCCTCCCTCTCCTCTGTCATCATCCTTTTGGACCTGTCTGCTGCATTCGACACAGTGAATCATCAGATCCTCCTTCGCACTCTCCAAGAACTTGGAGTTTCAGGCTCTGCACTTTCCCTCATCACCTCATACCTCAAAGACCGCACCTACAGGGTAACTTGGAGAGGGTCCGAGTCCGACCCTTGTCAATTAACTACAGGGGTCCCTCAGGGCTCTGTTCTTGGTCCCCTCCTCTTCTCCCTGTACACAAACTCGCTCGGATCTGTCATTAGACCGCATGGTTTTTCATACCATTGCTACGCTGACGACACCCAATTAATTCTGTCCTTTCCCCGCTCAGAGACCCAGGTCGTTGCACGCATCTCTGCTTGTCTAGATGACATCTCTCAGTGGATGTCTGATCATCACCTCAAGCTCAACAAGACTGAACTGCTTTTCCTTCCGGGAAAAGATTGTCCCACTCTTGACCTGACAATCAACATCGGCACCTCTGTTGTTTCCCCGACTCAGACTGCAAGGAATCTGGGTGTGACCCTAGATAACAACCTGTCCTTCACTGCAAACATCGCTGCTACAACCCATTGCTGCAGATACACGCTTTACAACATCAGGAAGATACGTCCCCAGCTGACTCAGAAAGCGACTCAGGTTCTGGTCCAGGCTCTCGTCATCTCACGCCTAGACTACTGCAACTCCCTCCTGGCTGGTCTACCTGCATGTGCCATCCGACCTCTGCAGCTCATCCAGAATGCAGCGACTCGTCTGGTCTTCAACCTTCCAAAATGTTCCCACACCACTCCGCTCCTCCGCTCCCTTCACTGGCTTCCGGTAATTGCTAGAATCCACTTCAAGACAATGGTACTTGCATACCATGCTGCGAATGGAACTGGCCCTTCCTACATCCAGGACATGGTTAAACCGTACACCCCAGCACGTGCACTCCGCTCTGCATCAGCCAAACAGCTCGCTGCACCCGCACTGCGAAGGGGACCCAAGTTCCCATCAGCAAAAACACGTGGGTTTGCTGTCCTGGCTCCTAAATGGTGGAATGAGCTCCCCATTGGCATCAGGACAGCAGATAGCTTACACACCTTCCGGCGCAGACTGAAAACTCATCTCTTTCGACTCCACTTTGAGCAATAGAATTACTAACAAAGCACTTTTATACTAATAAAGGACTGGCTTATCTAAAGCCAGTTGAGTAGCACTTGAAATGTTTTTGCTCTATGAAACCTGATGTACTTATATGATTCTGTTTTCCTCAAGTTTGTATCTTGTTGGTCGAAGGCACTTATTGTAAGTCGCTTTGGATAAAAGCGTCAGCTAAATGTAATGTAAGCGCGCGTGTGTGTGCGTGTTTACCGCTGCAATAACAGTAGTCTGGCTTTAGCAGCATCAGCAGTGGGAGACTGTAAAAGGAAAGTCCTGTAAAGAATCATATAATCCCGGAGGAAATTAATACACAAAAAACATAAAAGTTGTGAAAATAACCATTGAAGCTAGAACAGGAAATGCTAAATGGTGTGTGTGTACCCTGAGACTTGAAAATGTCTAATAAAGTCCTCAGTGGCTCCTAGCATCATGATGGCAGCAGCTCGGCTGTCCTGTTGATCTGCTTTGTTCAGGAAGGATGACACATACTCGTACACAGGAGTGTAACTGCAAAAAAACAACAAAAAATACAGTCATTTACAACTTGTTGATAATGTCAGTGCTCTAATGTGACATAATGGTGTTTTTGTAGCCATGCTATACAACAAGCCTTTGGTCTATTTTGTATTCACTGCATGTAGATGTCCACATACTTTTGTTCAATTTGGATTGTTTTTCATGGTATGGTTTTTGGTTGCGTCTCGAGTCTCACACACTGACTTGACACTCGACTCGTAATCTCATCGCATTCACTCAGGTTGATAATCATGTACGGATCAGTCATTTTATAGCCTTCAGTGTTTCACCTTGATTACCGAGGCAGTCTAGGTAGGAAAATCTGAGTTTAATAATGACCAGAATTAGGGATGCTCCGATCGCCAATTTCGGGGCCGATCGCCGATCACCGATCGCCGGAATCAGTATCGGCCGATACCGATCGCCGATCCGATCGAGTGGGCGGGGCCTAAATGGAAGATTTAAACATCACTTTAAATCTTCCATTTAAAGTGATGTTTAAACTCAGTTAATGCTCATTCACTGGAGCTTCCACAAACAACAATCAACTTAATTATTACATTCAAATGATGTACATTATTCAAGTGTACATTCACTTTGGATAATAACACGGGAGAAATGAGCGGAAGCGCTCTCTTTTCCTCTCTCCTTCTCTCTCTCCCCCCTCTCTCCCTCTCCTGACAGTAGTCTATCTCATGCAGCTCACTGATCCAGTAATGAGTGACCCGACAATGAAGAATAAATATATTTATAATAACTAGTTTAGCTTGTTCCAGAGGTAGATAAAATAGCTAAGTGTGTTAGGTCTAACTCTTACGGTACGTCCACACAGCAGCTTTTCAAAAATCTTGGAGCTGGGCGTGTCTGAAAGCTTGGGGATTTTTTGCGAGCAACGCGACCAACAACCAATCACATGAATCTCCCGCCCCCGACATACAAAGCAAAAAACCCCGGGGATTTTATGCGAGCAATATATATATATATATATATATATATATATAAACTCCCCAAACAGGCGAAAACTTACCAGTTTCACCCACTGTCTCTGCCACCTCCCTCCATGCCTGGTTCCTCCGGTTTGTATCCCGTTAATAGTTCTGGTCGTAAAGAACCGGGTGATTTGCTACCGTAATTTCTCGTTTGGAATATGAGGAAATGAACTGCGGTCTGGTTCTCCCTGTGTGTGTGTTTCGCTGCGCTCACCTGTCCGGCGGGCGGAGCTGCAGGATTTCTGCTTCACACACGTTGCATACCGTTATTTTACTGTCTTTTTCAGACACCTTAAAATAATGCCAGACCGGTGAAGCCATGTTGGCGAGCTTGTTTTGCCGCGCACAGAGAAAAGTGTCATGTATTTTACGTCATGCGATCGGCTCTCGCGATCGGCATGTTTAGAGAGCACCGATCGATCGGTAGAGAGTGAGTATCGGCCGATATCGATCGGTGACCGATCGATCGGAGCATCCCTAATCAGAATATTTCCCCCCTTCAATAACAGCTTCTTCTCTTACACCTAAAGACGTTTAATATCGTGAACTTTATGTGAAAAACTGTTAAGTGACCCTTATATGCTACACTGTTGTTTGGGTTGTTGGAATGACAAAGTTTGGTACAAACATACAGACTTTCACGCAAAAAGAATAACCCCTGATATATATATATATATGTATTACAGCTCTAGTACGTCACTCACTCAAAGATGCGGCAATTCTTGCGTGATTGGCTCGGACCGCACTCCTCCAGCACTCTTCCCTTCAAGAAGACATGGTACAGTGTGGAGAGCTCCTGTCTGAAGCTCTGCAGCATCGTCTCTGGACAAGAGGAAGAGACATCCAGTGGCAGTTAGATTACATGTAATTCAAGTCTGTGGTTTACCAAATGTCACTGAGATTTCCAGATGTGTTTGTGAGAGCGTCTACCTGCATTTCGGAGGTGAGAGTCTACTTCAGACAAAGTGAGGTTAAAAGTCTTCAGTCCTCCCAGCAGCGCACAGTTTCTGTGGTTGTTCCAAAAGTCACTCTTCTTGTGGCTGTTGCAGTGACACAAACCGCTGTAACACCACCACTTACACTACACACACACACACACACACACAGGACAACATTAATGCAGCTGTGAGGCACTTTTCTTTCAACAACAAATGCAAAAAAAACTTTAATTTAAGGTCATTCTGAATATATTTAACTATTTCAGACGGTAAGTCACCACATACCGATGAGGCCAGCTTGTCGCAGATGTAGCAGAAGCACTGATCACACATGAGGTGGTTATTGGGAACAGGAACAGAGACCTCACAATCTGTAGCCCTGAAAAGTACAGAAGAGAGGAAGGGTCAATAACTGAATAGAGGTAAAAAAAAAAGTAAAAAAAAGAAGAAGGACAATATTCACAAAGTATGGGAACACAAATCAAAAGAAAGATATCCTTGTGCATTTGGATGCTTTTTTCTGCTCAACTGAACTGTGACTTTCAAAGCAAGGTATAAACCGAACCGTGACTTCTGTTTACCGTTAAACCACCAAAGAGAGTGTGTGTGTGTGTGGTAATTTACTCACGTGAAGGGATGTATGGGACAGTCGTAGCGTGCGTGAGGAAGGACCTCAGCGCTGCGGGAGAAGGTGATGACCAGGTCTTCATCCAGAGCGGTGGGAGGTACAGCACACTCTGAAACACAGAAGAGGAGCAGCTATAGTTAACTCTTTATAACATGAACACCCTCACATACAGACTGCTGGTGAGTAAACAGCTGTTACCACTTTTCTTCACATCCTCCACCTCCACAATGAAAACCGAGAGTTCATTGGGTGATACGTCTTCACAGTCGTCATCATCACTGAGGATGATAATTTCTCCAGTCGTACCCATCGGAAAACTGGATAAAGAAAAGGCATTCATTAACTCAAGAATGAATACTATGCATAAGATGTTGGTCTAGTTTTTAGGCAGTGGTGGAAGGAGGATTCAGATCCTTTGATTAAATACATTATTACAATTACTGAATTAAAATGTTTTTCACAATACAATAAATTCAAGCCCAGCTCATAAAACCATAGCAAATCAAAAGTACAATTCTTTCAGTAAAATGTTTCCTTTGAGTACTTTGTTGTTGTTTTTAGATTAATAAAACTTGATACATTCCTTTTAATGTAGTTTTTTACTGCTGATTGTAACCCCTTTGTATTTGGTTGGGTCGTTTCATAGCATTGCATCATATTCTATAAAGTCATCATGGCTAAAAAGTAACTAAAACTCTTGATGATGTGCATAGTTTCCTCTGAAATTCAGTGCAATAGTAAGTATGAAGTTTCAGAAAGAAATGGAAACCCTCAATAACGAACTACAATGTCCAATAACAACTTTGCTTTCACTCCGAAACTGTTAAAGTTTACATACTGGTTTGTTAGGACTTTGGAAAGAGAGTCGATAGGTCGATACCGATACCACTGTACATGTTAAGTCTTTGTCGGAAACAATGCCTGCTTTGCTAGCTTTCACTTTGCTTCACAGTTTCACTAAACCACGTTATTATTCTCCTACTTTTAAAAGATGCTAGTTAGCGTTCCTCAAGGCAGGAAACCGAAAGTTAAATACGTGTAAAAACAGTCCAACATTATGTCAACATTAAAAGTGCATTTCTTTACTGCAACATATAGATATTAAATAAGTTGACATTGATGTTTTGATTTTAGATACAGTAATCTTACCTTAGTTGTTTGTTTAATCAATCAACAAATGAGTACATTTACTTTGGCGCTCGGCGATTCCTACGCTCAGCGTCACCGGATGTGACGTTTCCTTTTCTTCTTCGCTGGCTTTATTGGTGGATGGCAAACAGGCTTGAAGTAGGATTACCGCCACCTACTGGGCTGCAGTGTGGAGAACAAGGCTAAAGCAATACTGTTTTTTTTTATACAACTAATCTTATTTTTAGGGATAAAGACTGACTTTAAACCAAATATTGCACATTTTAATTAGAATTACAACAATGTGGCAGCTACATTTATTATATATTAAAACCAAATGTTTGTTCGATAACATTTTTAATTGAAATGTTACCTTTTGTCTTTATCACTATTTCTTCATATTATCTATTTTACTCTGTATATGTGCCTATGTACCCCTGATGTCCATGTTTTGTTTGTATATTGTGTTTGATGTACATACTGTATATATCTTCTTGAATAGAAAACAAAATATAAATATTCTTTAATAGTATTTTGCATTGCACTGCACAAAGGCCAGTGAATGCCATAGTTTGCTCCAAAAAAGACCTTACAAAATGTTAAACAATTTTAATATAATGTAATTCACAACCAAGATAATGCTACATTTCTCAAACTATTTATTTAAATTGCAATATAAATTTCAATAACATCACACTTTGGAGGAAAACGCTTTTGCTTTACATCAACTGACAATGGGTCCATGAGCTACAACATTAACCCGAAGTCCATCCAGGGTTACACAGCTGAAGGCAAACCCACCGAGGAGATGAAGAGACATTTTCAGAGAGTGCTGTTACAGAGCATCGCTGTGCGTCTTGTCCTTGTTACGAGAGCCATATCTCCTGCCTGCTGCTTTCTGATTACTCTGGCTCTTCGTCAGTCCATCTGCAGCGTCTGTGTTAGGCTCCTCATCCTCCGCCTCAGGCTGCAGCTCCTCCTCAGCGCTCTGACCAGGCATGAATCTCAGCCACTGCTGGTAGAAACCACGGAAACCCTCGATATGCACCAGGTAGTTGTTTCTGGACTTGTACTGGGATTGTTGGGGAAAGAAAATTAAAGTGTAATGACGCAAGTGCCAGAAACGCAAAATCGAAACCTAGGCCAATTCAACCAAATCTGCCGAACTATACTGACAAAATGTAGAATGGAATCCTTCAAGAAACACAACTGACTTTAATCATCATGTTGTGCATATTTTTTGGCCACTTGAGGCCAATATAATAAGCTAAAAACGCAACACTGACATATTATCACCCTGTGAACATATTATTCTTGACTTTTGTCAATTAAAAATGATTGTGCCATGAAGACTAAACAGTAGAGTCTTGAAGATGTTTTGTTGAGAACAAACTACGCCTCTACTCATCCACACAGATGTGTGTTTAGCTCAGGTGTGTACTGAATACTTGGTGGACCTCCCTGATGTACTGTGCAGATATTTACCTGGTTATAGTTGGGAGGATATTGTGAGGCAAACTCCAGCTGTTTGATGATGACTTTATTAGGGGCCACCCCCATGCTTGTCATGCTTTTGAGCAATGTTTTGAGGTAAACGTAATCCAGTCTCCGACTTGCTCGGCCAATCAGAGCAGAGAACACCTGGACATTAGGTTTGAACCCTGCTTCCTGCAAAGATCAGACATGTAAATATGAACAAAAACAATTAGTATTACTAGTACAGCTCAATACAATTACTGCTGATATAGAGTCATCTATTCACAGCTATGTTTTATTTATTTGTTGAACTTGTTCGTATTTTTGCGGATTTGTTTTATATTTTCTAAATATATGAACAATTTCAAATATGTTTCTACATGTGTGGAAGGTGTTGTCCGTAAACACAAGTAATACAATTAAATATAAATAAACATAGATTTTCTATCCTTGATTATAGAAACATGACTCACCTCCATGTCTTTCAGCAGCTGCAGCCCGTCCTCCTGTCGCTCACAGCCCAACGCTAGACTCCCAAAGGTCTGCACATCCACACTTACATTACGCTGTCGCATCACACTTAACACACCCTGGAAAGAGAAAGAAATGAATCACAAATATGCACACACACTTCAAAAGGGTCCCTTCAGTTCAATCACCAAGTAATGGTATGTATTTGTTCCTCTGTAGAGTGAGGAAGATGGGGTCTGCTTCATTTCTCACAGCACCTCACTGTCAACAGTTTTCATAGGGACGATTTCTTCAATAGAATGTAGTTCTTGTGAAAACTGTTCACAGCGAAGTCAGAGTGTTAATAACAGAAGTGGGGTAATAAGTACTCACAGTCTTTACCAAAGTAGAAGTAGCAGAAACAGTGTAAAATAAAATTGCTCTGTTACAAGTTAAAAATGTAAAAAAATAAGTAAGGAAGCATTGATGATCCTTTCTTAGCATTTAGATTCAGATCAGCTCTTATTTGTGTTGCCAATTGAAAACGTTCAGGTCATTTTACCGAGTCAGGAACCTTCCTTAGCAAAAAGACGATTTGACTGCAGTCAGTGTGTTTGTACCTTCGCCTCCTCCAGGTCACCTGTTCTGGCTGATCTGCGAATCACAGAGTTAAAGAACGCAACGTCGAGCTTCACTTTGTGCTTCTTGGCGACCCTCAGGAGCATCTGCAGGGACTCATATCCCGGCTCCATGGTGTCGGCCAGCAGCGACAGGGTCTTCAGGTCCGGACTGAGGCTCTTAGCTTCCATCTTCTCCAGGAAACCTTTAGCTCCTCCGATGAGGGCGAGCCTATCTGCTGCTCCAGCTACGGTGCCGAGGGAGACCACAGCAAGCCTCTTACCCTCAAAAAGGTCCAGTAGGTTAGGGGGTGTAGAGTCTGCTGCTAAGTCCACAGGCAGTGGGGACATTTCTATTTGTCTGACTGGCACCAAATGGCTTGAGTCTTGTTTTATGTTAGACTCTTCTTCGCTGCCTCTGCCGTCCTGCTGACTGTCACTGCGAGCATCAGGCTGGAAACACAGCTGCCTCTCCAGGAGGTCAATGTTTAGGAGCAACTTTTCTGTGGATTGTAACTTTGACAAACGTTTCTCCTCGTGCCCCTGGTCGGGCTTCAGCAGCACGGCAGAGGTCTGGGCAGGATCGCCAATCCCACAATCCCTTGCAGTTCGCAGCAGCAGGTTATAGTTGTATGTTTTCGGAAGAAGCCCTGATCTCAGCATCTGGCGCCAAACCTGAAACACAATATTTACCGAGTCAATTTACATCCTGGCTTTGGCTATGACATGTTTTAAGTTGAATGCAGCTGTTTGTAGTACTTTTGCCAAAAACAATTACCCCTCGATGAGAACATTTCAAATGGAAATCAAAAATAAATAAATGAAAAAGCATTAGTTACAAGATTTAATGTTTATACTAACTACAAATATAGTCTGGGTTTCCAAAGAGGACCAAAGTAGTACCGATTTCATCTGATTTGGGTTTAAGGATTTGTCTATCCAACTAAGGCAAAGAAACCCTGACTCTATTTTGCAGTTGCAATCTGTGTCATAGTAAAGGAGCCTTAACTTTTAAACATGTTATGTACTAATGTGGTTAGCTGGCAATTTAATTTAAATAAGGTCTGTGGTTGACACACATTCAAGAGACGGATCACGTTTGGTTCAGTCGGATAATCTCCACATGTCTACCCTACTTTTATAATCATAAATCTATCGAAAATTATAAAAGTAGGGTAGACATGTGGAGATTATCCGACTGAACAAAACGTGATCCGTCTCTTGAATCTGTGTCAACCACAGACCTTATTTCAAGCTATTTTCCAAAATCCTATGGAGAAATTGCATTGCTTTTTTGTCGAAGGAACCCATGCGCAGCTTGCTTCCGGGTTTTAGGATGCGTCACTGTGGCACTCTATAACACTTGTATCTTGTATCTACCTGTAAAGCCAGTCTGAATCCAGTTTCTTTGTCCTTCAAGCATCCCATCAGCAGGTAGTGAAACGTCTCCTGAGTTACAACATGGCCGTTTTGTAGCATCTCCTATAAAACAAGTAAAAACAAGATTCAGTGAACTCATCCTCCTTCAAAATGAATAAAAACGTAGTAGGCCCATCTCGTACCCTGATTGTTTGAATACAAGCTTGAAGGTTGTTTGAGATGGCGTGCGTCTTGAGAAGCGCGTGGTACGTGATGGTGCTGAGGGGGACGTTTATGCGACGGAGTTCTTGCTCCAACATCAACGCTTGCTGGAGCCCCATTTTTTTGTATGGCGTCTCAGCGCAGGCATTGAACAGTGCAGTGTAGGTGGCATCATTAGGAACCAGACCTCGCTTCTTCATCTGGAGAACACACACATAATATCAATCCATACATAAGAAGTGTGTGTTTGTCTAAGCTTGTTACTGTAGGTTTAAAATACAACTTGAGGGTTATATTGTAGTTGTATCATATTGACTCTTGATAATATGTGCTTGCTTTTGTTCAAATAACATAATATACTCAGGTTGAACACAACTTTATGACCTGGAGTGTCATTTGGCATGTTGATCAAAAGGTATAAATAAATGATCCCTACATCATTGTAGAGTCTGAAGGCCCTCTTGAGTTGTCCAGCTCGCCCACAGCCTCCGATCAGGATGGTGTAGTTGAATTCCTCCGGCTGCAGCCTCTCTCCCTTCAGCATGTCTCCGCTGAAAAGATCTATAGCCTCCTGCAGCTGTGACAGGGAAAATAATGTTTACACACAGAAGAAGGTGAGAAGACTGTGATAGCCAATTATCGCCAAGCTGATGTAAGGCAAAAAGATCCTGCAATTCATTATACTAAGCATCTAGCAAATATTAACTTAGTATCTCAAAAACAGTGATACATCTCCATAAGTCATTATTTTTTAGAAACTTAGTCGGTAATTCGAGATAAGTCATTGTTTTGTATTAGAAAGTCATTGTTTTGATCGAGTCAATAGTTTGAGCAATTGTCTTTGCTTTTTTAGATAGTATGTCATCATTTTAAAAACGTTCTTATTTTGAGTTTGAGTTACTGCAGTATACATTCCACTGTACAGGATGTTTGTTTATCTTATTCTATGTTAGTACACTAAACATGTATATAGTTTTCTTCTTCTTCATGATTTACACATTGGTCTTGCAACATTCTCTTGGACTATTTTATTTATCCTCTGGTTCTTTTTGCACTATTGTTCTTATTATTATTTTTAGTGTTGTATCTTATATATCTTTATGTTGCATTGTTGGAGGAGCATTCGACTTAATGCATTGCCTTAACTACACTGAACCTTTGAATCTTTAATCTTATTTTGCAATTCTACGCCATCATTTTAACAAGATTTCTCGGACTGAATTACAGGATGTATTTTTGAATCACATTTTGCAGACAGTCCAGGTTAAATGAACTCACCTTGTTTACTTTGATCAGCTTCTTGCACTCTAAGAAGTACCAGTACGGTGTGTTTCTCCTGGCGGTCCTCGGGTAGGGTTTCCCCACCTCCGGGTAGTCCTCCGCCTCTTGATGCTTCAGATCCTGCAGGTCAGGGCTGGTTTTCCTGAACGACCTCCTGGAGGATATGTCGGTGGAGAAGGCGCCGAACTTCTCCCGTTTCGTGGGGTCGTCCTCGGCTGGAGCTAAAGGGGAGTCCAGAGGCTTTGTAGCTCCATGTGAAGCGGCTGACAGGGACACCGATCTGGCGGATAGCAGGTGCCAGGGAGCCGGTGAGAGGAGTCCTGATGACCGGTGTCCACCCTTCAGATTCACGGTCTGGGTCGAGCTGCTTTCCGTTAAAAACGGGGACAACTTTGCTAAACGGGCCGAGACTCTTTTCCCGTTTCGAATGCAAGAGCAGACGACAGATGTTAACATTTTTGACCGATTTTATACAGCTAACTACAATATAATTACCGTTGCTTTAAAAAAGCAAACTAAGCTGCGTATCTTCTGTCATGTTGCCTGAGTGCACCACGATGCTTCAATGACAAACACTAGCCCAGACCCGATTAATAGATATAGTAGAACGAGGATAAACTACTCGTCTAGCAATTTTGTCCTTGAAATGAATCAGCAAGGACAGTCTTTGAGTTTAAACATTGTAAATATCACATTGTTTAATTATGGGTAGTGTAGATAGTAGGAAAAACCTTAATCTACACTGGATTGGATTTCCCACTTCGATCAACGACATCAGTGATTGATTAGTATGTCTGAGCCATTGACTTCACATGTGGTCTACGCCCCTCCCCTCAGCTGGTCATAAAGTTGACTTTAGCGTCCCTTCCTCATGACATGTTGAGCTGGTTGAGCAAGGCTTATTAAACTCATTTAAAGACTGGTCTGAATAATTTCAGACAATGTTTCATAGTCGTTACAGACATCCTGGATACGTTTTACCAGCGTTACATCATTAGAAGAGAGAGACGGAGCTACACCACC
The DNA here is from genome assembly GCF_902827175.1 of Gymnodraco acuticeps. NCBI lineage: Eukaryota > Metazoa > Chordata > Actinopteri > Perciformes > Bathydraconidae > Gymnodraco > Gymnodraco acuticeps. The sequence goes on from NW_022990701.1 coordinate 5,105,125, forward strand.
ACCAGCGTCAATGGTAACATAGATTCAACTTTAATATTATGCAATTCATTACACACTCATAATATAAATGCTTTTACTAGTTAATATGTATGTAATTGAAAAACTTTATTATGTATTATTTAGTCTCCCACATAAAAGGTCAGCTCTAAACTGTAACCATATGTAACAGACAATACATATCACGATTCACAATTCAAAATGATCTGAATTGGAAAATCAAAATAACAGAATGTCTGATTGTCTGAGCCTCCAAAGTTTGGGGTCAATATCGTTAAGTAAAGTGAGTCAGGCAAAAGTACAATTTAATGGATCATTACTTCACTGTCAACATTGAATACTGTGCAGAGGATTATTTGAATACGTATTAAAGGGTGTGGCTGTTAATGTTGGACTCTTTCTAAAATCCTGGCTATGGCACTACGAGTAGTATTTGCAAAAAACAAAGTCAAGAAACCTTTGACATTCCAGAGGTAGAAAAAAAGAACAATCACACATGTTCAGCCTATTGATTGGAAATGAACGTATCCAAATGATCCACACATTATAAGATTATTTCGCTGGATTTGACCTTCGGAGTGCTGCTATATTTCCTGTCTTTGTTTTTAGAAAATATAGTCTTTGTTGTTTTGGCTCCCAACTGAATTTCAGTGCACCTGTTTCCTCTGTACAAGCTGCAAGTATTACTCTTTGTACCCAATCTTAACAGCTGTTCGTTGTGACCATAGACTGTTGTGACTACCTCAAGCATACAAGTAGTTCAATATCAAACCTTGATGTTTTGTTGTGCAGTGTTTTTTTAAATACTTCGAGTGTCTTCAAAATACATAGTTTTATCACTGTTTTTACTGGGAATACAGACAAGTATATGAGGAGAAGTGTTCAGTCCTCAGGTTTAATCACACAGTTTATCACAGTTTCTTGTATTCTATCTTTCTAAAGGAAATCTCTGCACAAGACCAGCAAGTTCCACCCTCCTCTCCCGTGTCCACGCCTGCTCCTGGTACATAGCACACCAACCTTCAGCACACATGACTGGACTTTGTTCCATACAACATATTACTGTTATCATTTATCTGATTTCATTACAGCTATACAGTAATTTGATCTAATTATGTTAGGTTTTCAATGTGAATGGTTTTGAGGAAATTGTTACTACATTTATTAATATATTGAATCAGTTTTTAGTTTGAATCAATCGCATTTTCATTGCTTTTTTGTTATTTTTTACATCTGCCATTTATGTGATACATTTAAACATATCCGTATTAATAGAGTGTGAATGATTTACACTCTAGCCCAGTGATTCTCAAATGGGGGTACGCAGACACCTGGGGGTACGTTGGGGTACTGCAGGGGGTACGTGAGATTTAAAAAAAGAAAAGGTTAATTAAAAAAATAATCTAAGTAAAATAAGTTAAATAGAAAACACCATTTTATATAAAACATTCCTAAAACCACCAAGGGGGTCCTCATATAAATCAAATGTGTGTATTGTATTTTATAGTTTTTCACAATAACATATTACTTAAATTGAAAAACTCCTTGGAAAAATCTGTTTTATAAAAGTGTTATATTTTTCATGCATAAAATGAAAATATCCTTAGTTTGTTGTAATGCATACCACGAAGGAGTTAATATATCACACACTGAGGGAACATCACTATATTGTAATTATTTATATAGGCTTTTTCGATCAAAAATGTTCGGGATCGGTCAGGAGGTACTTGGCTGAGAAAATGTTTCAAAGGGGGTACATTACTGAAAAAAGTTTGAGAAGCACTGCTCTAGCCTACATACTAGCACTCCCATGTTTTCTTCTGAGATACGTTTTTTTTTAAAATGGTAACATAAAGCTCTATTTATCAATAAGACTCCTAATTTGTGTGTGTGTGTGTGTGTGTGTGTGTGTGTGTGTTGTCAAACAGATGATTTATTGACAGAACCTCAGACCAGAGCAGACCTCTTACAATGTGAGTCATCTTTTCTATCTTAAAACCAAACCGAAACAGTCTCTCTTTACTAATACTGTAATCCTTCACAAATCCTGATATATATATATATATATGCCTGAAATAAAACACAGTCACACATCAGTTTGAAGTGTATAAAGGAAATGTTGACCATCCGTCTACTTCTTCCTACTGTCACTCAGATTACTGTCACCTGACCCTGGACCCCAACACATTGTACAGAGAGATGGTTCTGTCTGAGGGGGACAGAAAGGCAGTGCTCACAGATTTGGTCCAGGAGTATCCTGAACACCCGGACAGATTCTCTCACCTCTATCAGGTGCTGTGTAGGGAGGGTCTGTCTGGGCGGTGTTACTGGGAGGTGGAGTTTCAGGGGTCTGTTGAAATAGCAGTGGCCTACAGAGACCTAGGCAGATCGGACTATTATTCAGAATGTGCGTTTGGCTGCAACGACAAATCCTGGAGTTTAGACATAAACGGGAATGATACATGTTTCAGACACAATGATGAGGAGAAAGCAGTGCCAGAGCCTCAGTCCTCCAGAGTTGGCGTGTTCCTCGATCACAAGGCTGGGAATCTGACCTTCTATTGTGTCTGTGAGTCAACGCTGCAGCTGCTGCACAGAGAAGAAACCACGTTCACAAAGCCGCTCTACCCCGGACTGTGGCTCATAGACACCGCCCAGCTGTGTGATCGGGAATAGAAGTACAACCGAAAAGGGTCTCGTGGTGGACTGAGGAGGGACATTGTGCCCTCATGTTTGAAAAAGTGCTCTCTTGTATGCTGGATGATAACGTGTCCTCTACGGTGGCCCAGTGTAGAATAAATTGTATTCAATTGGACCAAAGTGTCAGTGGCCTGCAGTCCTAAAATGTCTCTCAGAGACTCGAGTGTTCTTATCAGGGTATGTTTACATGAATAAACACATCACTTGGATATATGAACAACACTTTTTGGCAAATTCCACCTCCAGAACCAAAAAGATTGATGTACATAGCACCTTATTTGTTTTTTTAACCACAACTGAGTGAGAACATGTGGGACCATGTTCAGTTTTTTAAATATCTTTTTATATAATGAAAAAAAACCATGAACATATAAATGGTACACACACAACAATTACAAATAATGTATATGGAGTTTATTACAACATAATTCGATTCAGATTTCCTGTAAAAGTATCTGAAGAAATACATCCCTTCATTTGTATTTTTGGCACTTATTTTCAAAGTAGCAGAGTGGTGAATTAACAGACATTGTTTTTGAATGAGACAATGGCACTCAGTGTTAAATGTCTTGGAACAATAAACTAAAAACTCCCTGCAAGTACATTTCTCTGCAAAGACCATCTTTACTCTGTCATGTAAGTGTAAACGATTACAGTTGAAGATTTTTTTGTAGCGGAGCTGGCAACAGTTATTAATGTAACAAATCACACAATCTAGTATCACTGTGCAGACGACTGTCAAGTCTTTACATTGTTGAATTTTATTTCCTGCAGAATAAAAGTGGTCTGAGCCTCGTAGCTCTTGAGCACCAATCACACTGAAGCTTTCTGGAGATGTCACAATGGTGATAGATGTGGTGGTTGGGCCACGTGACTCTGGAACAAAGTGATTCTGTCCAGCAGTGTGAGCGGGATATCTCTGATGACTAAAGTCAGGTCCTCATGCTGTAATGGATAGATGACCACGCTCAGGGCCGAACGCTCCACTGAAAATCTAAGAAAAGACACAAGAAAAGTTCAATTTGAGATCCTGTTTTGACATTTAAAAGGGATATAGTTGTTTTGTTTTTTTCAACCCGAGGTTGGAGGAGGTACTTAGAGCCATATCTACAGTAGATGAAGGTCAGCATGCCCCCAGTTTGGAGAAACCAACCAGCACTGTTGCAGATGGTGTCTGCTGAATAACATATTTTAACCCACCTCAATCCGATATCACATTACCGGAATGCTATATTTAGAATATTTTCAGCACTTTAACTTGCTGTGTAATAGAACAATATTATACTCACTTACTTACTTACTTAAATAAAATCATTGTGTGATTCTTATTTGCTAATGTTTATCTATATATACTTATCACACTTCTTAGCTAAGCTTGGGAAAATTCCTTATTAAGAATATGTGTTGCAATGTTGTTAGTTACACTATGTGCATGACCTTCAACTCAGGTGAACTGAGAACTGATATGGCCTCCCTACCTCCCTAACTTCCAGAATGCTCCTTTCATTATCACCAAGCGTCACCCCTCCCTTTGTCCTCTCTCTGTGTTAAATATGCAACCCAGACTCTATCCTTCGTCTTTCACTCTGCAGACTGTATGCTCTCTGTATGACTGACTGAACTTTCTTACAAGAAATAAAATACAACAAAGACAGCTGAATGGTTTGATTCTCTATCCACATTTGATAAATAAATTCCCGCCATAGCTGTTAGACAGAACTCTGAGAAACTGAACCTGTTATCTGCTGTATGCTCTCTTCAAAGCCACCCGACTCCAACTATAAATGTAATGTTTATGTTAAAGGTCTCTGGTTGCATTGAAGAGCAAAGATAACTGCAACAGTCCACCATTGTATAGAGCGACCTGATGGCAAGGTAAAGCAGTGAAAATATTCTGAATATAGTGCACATTTAAGCTTAAATTCCTGTTTTAGGTGGCTAAAATAGGTTTTGCTGCGTCCCACCGTCCACACTAGTACACTGCTTTGCCTCCGTGCCTTAGCTCCTGTCATTTTTGTAACTAGGGTCGTGCAGGCCTCATACAACCCCGCTTCAAAGATCCCTCTAATGCAGACGTACAGTTTGTCCTCACACACAAGCACTAACCTGTTCAGAAGAACTTTCTGCAGTGTGCGACATGCCACCAAAGTGCCGCCCATGAACATATGGCACATGATGACGTGGCGGCATCGCTCCATGAAGTTTTCTACTGCCAACGGGTCGAAGGTGCCGCTGCGTGAGATAAGGCAGAGACGCTGCAGACGAGAGCAGCAGGACAGAGCCTCGAAGAATGACTCGTTGGCATTCAGGTAGGGCTGCTCTAACCTACAACACACAGACAACCAACGTTCAATTAATCAGAACAATGAGCTGAGCAAACACATGAACTCCTTTCATTAAATGTGATTGGACTAACTGGTTTGTTGCCCTTAATACTGTAGTGAATATAATATATATATATATATGTTGGGGCCACGTTTAACATAAGCAAACCTCTATTAAAACAACCATTTACAACATTTCCCAAAACATTTATCTAGTGCTATTTCCCCAAAACATGCATTTTAATTGAGTTGTGCTATTGTTTTACGCAGATCCCATTTATGAATTCAGTCAAGAATATTCTCTGTTTCTAGACTCTGTGTCTACTGTGTAGGCTGCGAGAACTCAAGGTAACGTGTTTAGTTATTGATATGCAAATAATCAATTTGTGGCACAGTGTCACAGTAAATGAAGGGTACACATCTTCTAACCTGAGTTCCTGTAGCTGTGTGCACTGTTTAAGTGAATCCAGCAAGGCAGGGGAGTAGTTCATGGTCTTTAGTGAGCCCATGTTGGCGAGGGATAAAACCCTGAGGTCTCTGCACTGCTGGGTCAGCTGTACCAGCCCTGTCCCTTTCAGGACCCCAGGAAGCCCCGCCAGACTCAGACGGCGCAATCTAGGCAAAGCCTCAAGTGCTGCTAAGTGTGCGTCGCCGACTCCTCGCGCCCACTCACACATGCCACGAGGCTCCACACTGGCACGAGTGCAGGGCTCGAGCCGAGGCAGCGCGGAGACAAAACCGGGACCGATGACTTCTAAGGTTTCTAGAAAAGGGCAGCCAGCTAACAGCAGAGAGAGCCCCGAGGTGCTATCCTCTGAAAGAGAGGACTCTAAATCAGGCTTGTAGTTCTGGAGCCCCACCCGTGGATTCTTCTTTAACCCCAGGAACAAAGGGGAGGGAGTGTTGTTTATAGAGACTTGATGTGTGTTTAAGCTGTCTGACAGGGCGCAGGCAGGCAGTGTGAGAGAGCGCAGATGTGTGAGTTTGGCCAAGCTGGCACACAGGTGTGTTTCTCCACCCTGCCCAGGTGAGCTCTCGTGATGGTAGTGTGTGTGCATCAGGTTTAACTGTCTAATGTTGGAACAACCAGCTGCCAGGCGGCTCATAGTCTCAGGAACCAGCTGATCCTCCACACTCCTGCACTCTGAGTAGAGGACCTTGTTGATCCCGCTGAGGTTCAGGCTGGTCAGCTGCTTGGCGTCTCTGACTCCTCCCTCCAGCAGCGACTGGAACACCTGCGTCCACAGCGCCGGGCAGCGGCTGAAGCTCAGGTGCTTTGGGCTGTTTCCCTCCAGGGCTCGCTTCAGGGAAAAGGAATCCAGCCAGGAGCGAGGGAGCTGCAGGGCCTCCAGGTCGCCCCCCTGCCCGAGGCTCTGAGCCAGGGAGGGGGCAGCAGGCCAGTGGGCGGGGTTCGGACCAGGAATCGACACAAGGAAAACTCTCAGACGTTTTGGAACGTGAACGCTGAACACGGCCAGATAGAGCAGGAGCAACGTCTGGTTTACCTGAGGGGAACACACAGATACACTCATAAAGTCAAGATGTTTACAAACTCATAGCAAAAGTTGATGAACCCATCTTTCAATTACTCGACTAATATAGATTCTGAATATTTTTTTAACCGTTTCAATACTCATTTAAGCACTATTGGTACGACGGGTCCAGCAGCGCTCTCTTCTCTCAGACAATTGCTCACACAATGGCTGCGTTGGCCACATAATTAATAATACTGTATTTGTATTACCTGCTGCTATCTGTCCCCGATGTCAGCCTTGAAATGATAGCGATGCTGCTTCTGCAGATTGGATTCGCTGCAGACTGATTTGGGTCTAGTTGGGTCTCCCTACGTGTTTTGACTGAGCTCTTTGCCCTTGTGTGATTGTGTGAATTATATTGTCTTTAATTGTTATATGTCTAAAAGTGTGTTTAATGTGCTGTTGCTGTCTTGGTAGGCAAGGCAAGTTTATTTATATAGCACCTTTTCAACACAAGGCAATTCAAAGTGCTTTGTAGGCTGGTAGGGAGTCTCTTCTAAAGGAGATGTTTAAACTCAATGAAGCTCCTGGTTGAATCAATTTTAAATTAAAAACTAGATTTACAATATGCAGGGTGTAGTACCCAGTGTATGCTGCAGACACATGGGAACAAACCAAAGCTCACCTCTCCTGGAGCCAGCCTGGCAGTGAACTCCTCCAGCTGTTGGTAATGTGGCACACTGCTCTGACCCATCATCAACTGGCAGCAAACACCGATACCTTCTCTAGTCACGTCTGAGATGTCAAACTGAAGCATCAGCCTGCAGTGAACAAACATTCAACATTGTAGCAGTGAAGTAAAACAGCAGCAGTAAAACAAAGCCATAAGACAGGAAAAAGAAGATGAATGCCTTAAAGGTGGGGTAGCTAATTCACTTCAGAAAATCTTTTTGTTATATTCCATGGAATCCCGATAGCAATGACTACATTAAATGCTTTGACAATAAATAATAAAATGTCATCTGTGGAAGCCGTGGCGTTGTAAAAAGCACGACCAATCATCTGAGCCGGCCCGGCTAAAATAACTGGATGGCCTACCTGCCTGTCAGCCTTCCATCTGTGCACAAACTTATCTCGTGCCCTCATTGGTCATGTGCACATTCATGTGTGTTGGAGGAGGGGCTCTGTAAGGAAGTCTGAAGGAAGGGGCAGATTTTTTTTGGCTGCGTACTTTCAAATCCTAGCGCACTCGAGCTGCTTTCTCCATTCTTACCTACCCTACCTTTAAGCTCAAACAGTGTATGGTTTCTAAACTCAACCAATCAATATGAGAGTCTTGTTAGTCAATTGTTCTGCTCCATTCTGTACATTTTACATTTCTTAAGAAACAACATGGTGCATAAACATTATAACTTGTATCCAGATGATCACATAAAAGTGTATATATAAATCAATATTGCGTTGAGTGTCAAATAGGAAGTTATTCTGGACAAAAGCCTCATGTGAAACCTCAGTAATCGCACAGATTCTTACTTGCGTAGTTGGGCGCAGCATGGCACCACACCATAACTCGGTGTCAGCAGTGTCTGTCTGAGCTCCGACAGGCGGCTCAGAGAATCCACCGCCTCTGAACTGAGCTGAGCAGAGTTGAAGCCCGGCGTCACATCAAAAGCGAGGGATCTGAGCAGAGAAAGGGAGGAGAGGAGACGGGAGAGACGCAGGGAAGTTATGCGACAGCCGGTGACATCCAGGTGTGTCACTCCTCTGCAGCGAGCCAGAAGCTCCATCGTAGAGCCAGACAGCCAGTAGCAGCCATTCAAGCTCAAAGACTGCATGTGATTGGCTAGCTGCTTCAATATGTAGCGGACCAAAACATCGTCAGCCTGGAGAAAACAAAGAGCATTTTAATCAAATTTCCATCTGTTGAAAGTATTCCACTGTGTTGATTCGATTTTGTTTTTAATCTAAATATACAGAAAGATCCTCACAAATGCACAAGATCGAAGATTCATAGAAAACTGTGATAGTTCTTTTACTAAAATAAGAGTCTTACCTGATACTCCTCAGACAAGCTGACGTTTGTGAGCAGGGTCTTATCATGGCACAGTGTGTGTAACTTGTGGCAGACGTTGGCCACATTCTTCATCAGGTCACACACTGGAACATGGCGGAGAATGCAAAGCAGGATCTCATCAGACAAATCTGACATTCCCACGGAGGTAGAGGACATTGTGTCCTCGTCAAATACAGCCTGAGACAGACAGTAAACAATGTCACAGTTTAGTGCTTTTAGACCCTCTGTGTAACAACTTTTATTTCAATTAGTCTATGAAATTAAAACAAGAGTCAACATTTCCCCAAATATCTATTGTTCCACTACCTCCACTCAAAATAAATGACAAACAAAAACAATATCAATATTTGTTTTCCTTTCTGTACATTCATCGACTAGTCTATCAATTTATCAACATTGCTCTACAGTCAACCTTTAAAAATAATGACCAAGATGGACCCGCTGCTTCTCTCATATGGTAGCAATAACTAATTATTGGTATTTCGTGTTTTAAGTTGAGGATAGAGAAATAAACTGTTATTAACACACTAGATTATGCCTGGATGATATGCCCATGGTATCTTTATTTTCAATGCTGCAAATCAATGCATGGTACTGCTTAATGGCAACACTGGATTTTTAGATAATGTCCATCTAAGAAATGTGTGAGTGTTTAATTTGCTTTACTTGGCAAAGTCAGCTATTCATTTTTGGTTATTTTAATTCATAAACTTTTCCCTCAAAATTGTGTTTGAGAATATGTTATAAATGACAATGAAATGTATCAATTTTGCCATCTCATATAACGTTATAGTTATAATAAGGTAAACCACACATTTGTGATGACATTACTACGCCAAATCAACACGATTTAAAGTATAAAATATATTTCAAATATAAAGCCTGTGAACCCAGATACAAGGCACTTTGCAGCAAGGCACAGATATTACTATCATTGTTAGCACCAGCCCAAGTGTTCACTGTCTTTCTCCTCACATTTACAACATCTGTATTATTTAACAATCAAGAATTGCACCAAATCACACGTCTTTTTTCTAAGCTATCTATGTAGGTTTAATTTGAACTGTGTATTAAAAAGCAGAAATGTGGGTGTACCCTGGTCCAGCCCATAGAGTTAGCGTTAACATTAGCTAGCGTTAGTTGAGTTCCTCAGCGTTACCGTTAACTATTCATGCGGGTTTTTAGAGGTTTGTCGGGGAACCCACTTGTATAATTTGTCGGTGCATGTCCTCTGATATCCCTCTCACGATCCTACTCATGATCACCAGGATTTTAAATTTTATTTTAGATGTTCATCCAGCTGGGTTCATGTTCCGAGGAAGCCGCTCCACAGTGAACCACAGGCGGTGTGACACCCGGCCGCTGACAGGGCGGAGAACGTTCACTGCTGCACACAGACGGACCTCTTACAGTGAGGGACACACTTCCTGTCGGTCGAATCCCATTTTCATTTACTTTTTTAATTAAAACAGAATTAGGAATGAGTAAGTATTTTTGCAAAAATACTTCATCCACAAAGGCCTCTTCCTCAACATTTCTCCAGGATTTATTAGTTTTCTTAACTATACAAATTATCAATTAAATGTAGCCGAATTCAAAAAGCCCAGCTGTTTCTTCCACTCACTTTAATTTCTGATTTTGTTTTATTTTATTTTTTCTGTTCACAATTGCCCTTAGTTTGAATTAATTTAATGAACACTGCTGGGGTGGGCCTGTTTCTGATGTATTTGAAAAAAAGTTCAATAAAGTTTCCAGGGAACTAAAAAAAATTGCATCTGTTCATTTTTTTATATAGAAATATCTTACAGAATTATAGTAATTCCTCTTATTTAATTTTTTTAATAGTACTTATTGAACACATGTACATCTTATGATAGTAAGAAACAGTGCAACATTCCAACATGACATGCAGAAGGTGACCGAAATAACTAAATTAAAACATAAACGTAAATAACTAATACATTTAGAAAAATAATAATATTTAAGCAGTTTTTATGATCAATATTTACAGATCAAAATATTTGAAAACATTTTTATATAATGAAGGGGAATTCTAGGGGCCTAATACCTTTTGAGAAAAAATGAAGCTTAAACAAGTTTAACTCAGGATTTTCCTGTGTCGGACACTCGAATAACAACCCTTGTGTGTTTTCTGGTTTGTATTGGTCTTTAGACATAACAGGTGCATTAAGACATTTTGTTTAACCTCTTCATTCCTTTGCGTTCCTTCCCTAATAATCACGTCACTATCCAGAGAAGAGGATTGAATTGAGTTGTAGTCTGTTTGTTTTTTTAAGGTGAGAAACTGCTAACGAGATGGAAAATTACCTCAGGGCTAAGCAGTTAATAGTGAAGTTCTTATACAAGTCTTTACATTTGCACTCGGACCTGGTAAAACCAAGAACATGTACTGTAGGACTCCCAAATAATTTTATCTAACATGACATCCTAACAATATATTTAATATACAGCTTCAACAAATTCTAATAAATGTTGAAATGCTCATCCCGAATAAGGGAGTTCCTTTATGTATTTTATGCTGACCTTAAGGTGTGAAAGGTGCAAGTTTTTTTTTGTTCCTGTAGTTGAATGTTGTTTTCCTTTTACACTATAAGACGATAGTGACTAACAAATGATTTAGCATAGTCAAGTTGGGTATGGAAAATCAAATGTTTATTAATTAAAGATGATACTAATAAATCTCAAATGGAACTGGACCATCATTGACTTCTTTACAGCAGGGCTATTTGTGACAATTTGATCCTTAGATTTGTGAACAAATATTTCCCAAATGTTATTTAAACTTTGAATTGTATAAATGACTGGAACTTCTAACAGTTATGAATGAAGACATTAAAATTGTGTAATGAGTCTCGGAAGTTAAGACAAATCAAAATACTTTGTTGGAAAAATTCACAAATAGGCAAGATTCAAAGTTCTTCCAAAACTGTTTTTCTAGTCAAGTTCAATTTTGTAAAGAGACATTTGCCCTTGTGACAAACAAAGTGAACACAATATTGAAGCTTGAGTTTCTTTAGACACGAAGTATATAGCTTTTGCTTCAATTACCGTTTTTGACTTGATAAACATGATTTAATAAAATCCATTATTTTGTTTCATCGTGTCATACAGACTGTAACTTCAATCCTGTGTTGCTAGAATGACTCAATGATCCTTGAATCTACTCTTTTACACAGTGGAAACTTTAATTTTTTAAGACAAATGCCGTGTGAAGCTTAACAAACAGAAGTAATATACGAGCGATTTAAGTTCTCTTTGTGAACCAAGCTGAGCTAATAAAGACCAGGCACACTCAACAGAATTTCAGACATGTGCGATTTATTGGGTTGTTGTGTACAACAGAGGCTTGCACAAACCTTCATACAAGGTAGAAGCTTTGTCTTTTGCATAATGACAAAAACAAACTGGACCAAGTATTGTTTAAGGCTGAAAGTACAAAAACAAAAGATCGCATAATTTACATAAGCAATACTACAGGTCTGTTGGGCAGTGAGCCCCACCAGAGAAGAAACCTTCATAGAGGCAAATAAGGTGGTGAACAAACACATCTGGAATGACATACACAAACACAAGAATGGACATCATGTTCCACACATTCACACCGCATGGGACGCTCTGAACTTCCTGCAGAGTTTCTCCCCATCAGGGGGCTTGGTGTCATAGCCATAGTGATGAGGGAAAAACTGGAAGAGAGTGTTGTGGGCTCAGCACACACCAGTGTGTTGGTGCAGGAGTGTATGCAGAGCCAGTCGTTTGGGTTTGTAGCAGTGTGTGTTTTGGGGAGGGGACTGACAAGTCTGTTTAGAAGCACTTCCTGTGGACAATGCTGGGGCCGGACTCATCGTACTCCTGCTTGCTGATCCACATCTGCTGGAAAGTGGACAGGGAGGCCAGGATGGAGCCACCGATCCATACAGAGTACTTCCTCTCTGGGGGAGCAATGATCTGCAGAAAACATGGTGGCAACGTGTTAAAGCATCCGTTTGTAAACCAACTTATATCCTGCAAATACTTGAAGTGTACAGTTAAAGACAATTGAGGCTGTCATCTTGTGCTTTGGCACCACTACAGGTAGGACAAGTTAAAAAACAAGCAATAGGGCTTGAATATTGCATTAGCCATGTTTGTACACTAAATGGCAGCTGGGGTAAATAGCTTTCTACAACATTCTTTGCCTGTGGGAGGATGCGAGTAAAGGGCAATGAGGAGGAGTTATACCTTGATCTTCATGGTGGTGGGTGCCAGGGCAGTGATTTCCTTCTGCATACGGTCAGCGATGCCAGGGTACATGGTGGTACCTCCAGACATCACAGTGTTGGCGTACAGGTCCTTACGGATGTCGACGTCACACTTCATGATGCTGTTGAAGGTAGTTTCATGGATACCGCAAGACTCCATTCCTGTGAGACGGTGTGAAAGAAGAAAGTAAGTTTGTGTTCAACATACTTAAATTAAAGCCCAGTTCTTGCTTCTACAAACTGAATATACAAGTATATTTTAGCAGATTCTTTGTAATTTCTCTTACCAAGGAAAGAGGGCTGGAAGAGGGCCTCAGGGCAACGGAACCTCTCGTTTCCGATGGTGATGACCTGTCCGTCGGGCAGCTCGTAGCTCTTCTCCAGGGAAGAGGAGGAGGCAGCAGTGCCCATTTCTTGCTCAAAGTCCAGTGCAACGTAGCAAAGCTTCTCCTTGATGTCACGCACAATTTCACGCTCAGCTATAAGACAAGAAAAGTAGAGCCGCAACATTAGTAAACTCTTCGCTCGGCAACTATCATTTAAGGAATCTAATATTCATTTTTTTTGTATACATTTAGTTTGATTTCAGTGTTTGTAGTCTAACCTGTGGTGGTGAAGCTGTAGCCCCTCTCAGTCAGGATCTTCATGAGGTAGTCCGTGAGGTCTCTGCCAGCCAGATCCAGCCTGAGGATGGCGTGGGGCAGGGCGTAGCCTTCATAGATGGGCACTGTGTGGGTCACACCATCACCAGAGTCCATGACGATACCAGTGGTACGACCAGAGGCGTACAGGGACAGCACAGCCTGGATGGCCACATACATGGCAGGGGTGTTGAAGGTCTCGAACATGATCTGGAAAAGAGGAAACGAGAGATGAGTCATTGAACCAAGGAGTCATAATAACCTGGAGTAAGCTAGAATGGGTTAGTACAGAAAGGCACTGCACACTGGCCTGGTTTTGTTTTGAGTAGAAACACCATATTAAAAACTAGTCACTTCAATAAACCTGTACTTAAGTTTAGTCACGTTTACTCTTACAGATAGTGCAGCAATCTGCGCAAACATAATCTGTTGAATCATGCAGGCACCCGTGTAGTTGGAGGCTTGCCATCTACTTTAGAAAGTCTAAAAAACACACACCTAATTTAAAAGACCATGCTGCAAAGACAACAACATTCCTGATGCATTACATTGCCAGAGATAGAAACCTGAAGCCTCCACAGAGATGAAAATATCAGCACAGGATAGAAGAAACCTGGAGATTTAAGGAGCAGGAGGAAATTGACAGTTTGAGCAGAGGATGGAAACATGTAGGCGAGCAGAGAGTTTCCCGAGGGGATTTGTCAGTGTATGTCGGCGCTCCTTACCTGGGTCATCTTTTCTCTGTTGGCCTTGGGGTTCAGGGGCGCCTCTGTGAGCAGGACTGGGTGCTCCTCTGGGGCAACTCTCAGCTCATTGTAGAAGGTGTGATGCCAGATCTTCTCCATGTCGTCCCAGTTGGTCACGATACCGTGCTCAATGGGATACTTCAGAGTTAGGATACCTCTTTTGCTCTGGGCTTCATCACCAACATAGCTGTCCTTCTGGCCCATACCAACCATCACACCCTGGGAAAGAGAACCAAAAACCAAGTTACAAACAGCACAATGAAAGGCAATGCAGACAATATTTCAAAGCGTTTGTCATTAATGATTTAAAAGACAACTCAGAAACTGTACCTGATGTCTGGGACGCCCAACAATGGAGGGGAACACAGCACGGGGAGCATCATCTCCTGCAAAGCCAGCTTTGCACATACCGGAGCCGTTGTCAACAACGAGGGCGGCGATTTCGTCTTCCATTTTCTGAAGAGGAGGGGTGAAAGGGGGAGAATATTTAAATCAATATGGAAACAATGACTACATTTAGTATAACAAGGAGTCTTGAAATATGAACAGACAATGCAGGAAAGTGTGTATCTAAAAGCAGTCCCATTACATTTCTGCAATATACAAATCCAGATGTTTTTGATATTATAGAAAATGGTTGTGTTTCTCTTTTTTTCTAACAGTAGTCCCATGTGCCCAAATAATTATAGTATGATAAGGAGTTTTTTGCGACTCTGAAATGTCTTCAAATGTTTGTCTAGTTAACAACTCTTTAAAAAAGTCTAAATCTCAGTAGCTGGAACATAGGCCGATGGGTTTAAACGTTTAAACTGATGCTGTGTGACAGTCAGTTACATCTGGAAACATCAAGGCTGTTTAAAGCCTCGTCATTATGGAGACTGGACGCTGGATGTCGCAGTGGCGCAGGTCCAGTCCAGATCCAGGGCTGAAACAAAAGGCTGATTCTCTCTGGGTCTGGCCATATAAGGCAAAAGTGAGTACAGCTCAGAGACGGCGGTGGCAGCCCCGTGTGTGTCGTTACACCCAGATGACACCGACCACTCCCTTACACCGGGATCACCATAACTGAATTAACCATGCCCACATGTTTTAATTTTAATACATCCGTTTAATTGTCGACGTGAATGAACTTCCGTGTTGTCAGTCTCATCAGGTGCATCTTTGTGTCGTGCCCATCAAAAGATAATGTGACAAAACTACTGACATTAGGTGTAACGTGATCTTTAACGAAATATCACATCAACCGTTTTTTACCATTTCTAAACGCCCATGAGCCCATTCAAACTAAGTCTTTTAGGTTTAATCCGTCTAATCTGCCATCAGACTGTCTGTTTGAAATCGGAGACACCAGACACCGTGCCAAGGCGTGCATGTCACCGAGACGATGAAGGCAGCCTGATTTGTTAAACTGGTGACAGCACGTCGTAACCGGGTCATTTCACACCATCTGCTGAGGATAAATGACAGCATTGCCAACATATTTCTATAGTTAACAGTTACTGGTGGCATCTCCTCAAACTCAACCAGTGTTTAATCAGAATCACAATGAATGAAAGGCAACGTAATGCAGCAAATGTCAACTAGAAGCTTCAACGATATATAATGCTTTAAATTGAGGGAAGTCACCCAGATAACTCACACATAACTTAACCGGCTAACTAAATTAAGTTTGCTGGCTAAAGCAAAACTTGAACGTAGGTAAAAAGCACTCAAAATAAGCTTGCATATTGACTTACCTGTTTGAGGAAGGGTTATCGGCTTTGGGAAGTCTGTGAATGAGGGTTACACTCCGGTAGGATGTCTGAGTTTGACTGCAATAGAGGCCAATGATGTGCAGGGTTTTATCAGAGCCGGCGCTGCAGCCCCTTTCCATATAAGGACAACTTTCCGCACGGTGCCATCTGATTGGTCCGTCCGCCTCCACTGGGTGTGGCGCATGCAGATATCGCTCCTGCACTTTGACAAGAGAAGATGGGACAAGCAACAGGAACACGAACCTAAACCCTACTATCAATACTATCAATCTGGGGTCGAGCAGTACAGTTCAATAACATACGTTTGTATTTCCCCATATGTCATTACAATGATAACAGCAAGTGGGATGATGAGGCAATGCACTTGTGCTAGAAATCACTGCAGAGTCCTTGAGTATGAAACAATTAGCTTCAATGTTATTTTCTATTGAACTAATTAGAACACCTTTATGTTATTAAGTCTAGCGTTTTATAGTTGTAATCCCTGATACATTATCCACATTGGGGACATGGGGAGATTAATAGATTTGTGAGCCCCTGGGCACAGACATGCTAAAAGGGCCCACCACCTCTCCTAAAAAGGAGCAATACAGTTAGACTGTAAAGTTATTTTACCCCTCTTTGTGTCTCTGTATAGTCATTTTGTGTCTCTTCCTGACAGCATAATACGTGCATCTTGGAGTGACAATTTGTGTGTAGGTAGGCCAGGGGAGCCCTGATTTTAGACTCTGCTTGATAAAATTACAAATAAAATGCAAATTCACTATGACACTTGGACGAGAACCTTTTGACTTGCAAATGATCGATACCTTCCACCCAAGCCCAAAGACTAAATGAAACTTTATCTCAGGTCTTGCCTGTTTTAGGGACTTGCAAAACAATGTATTGGGCCTGTTTTCCTAGTAATCCACCCATGACAGGGAGGGGGCCTACATATCCTGATTACACAAACTCTCCACCACATTTTGCATATAACCATCTTATTGTCTTCTGTTGTAGCCTCTCGTGCATTGGAGGAAAAACGCAGAACATCAATGATTCATCTAATTCAATTGAAGCACATAAGGGAATGCAACAGAACTAGGCTGAAGCATTTGCATATTCATGGCAGACACTTGTGGTAAGCAGTGCCAGGACATCATAATCTCAGGGTCACTGACAGCACCGTCAACACCCTGATTAACACGTCTGCCCTGGCATACCAGTGTGTCACACCACACACACACACACACACACACACACACACACACACACACACACACACACACACACACACACACACACACACACACACACACACACACACACACACACACACACACACACACACACACACACACACACACACACACACGCACACACACACATGCAGAGCAGAGTGATACTGATACATGTGGTCAGGCATGTTTACAGCAAACACTCAGTAGGCTGTAAATCTCTTATGCTCATCACTTGTAATGTTTAAGTGGTCGGGGGCAGATTAACCGTGCCTGCCTCAATGAGTTGCGATACATAAGTGTGTATTTCTGGAATGTGACTATATTTGGTGTCAAATGAAAATATTGTGAGGCCTGATACAATTGTTAATAAGGAATGGCACCTACTCAGACAAGCATATTTGTATACACTCATCCAAATATGTCCCCAAAGACTTGTGTGTCTCCAACCTGCAATACGTTTTCATGTTTATTTTTTGATAACACACTCAAGTTGTCATGCAAAGCTCATCTCATAAGTTGACCGGAGACTCAGAGTGGGTGGGTCAGGGTGCTGCTTTAACTCAATAAGGGCACTGGACAAAGACCCATACACTTACAAGTAGTGACTTCTCACTGGCTCTATGTGTTCCTAATAAGGATATATAGGAGCCAGTACAGCAAAGGAGACAGGAAGTAGTTTTCATAGTGTTTTACTACATGCAGATGAATGCAGGAAGTGACCACACAGACCTACAAACACACACAACTGGCCTTGTGTAAGATCATCCAAGGATAAGATAGTAGGGGGTTGAGTGAGCTCATCAGGGAATTGGCGTTATCCTGCTTCAGACAGACACAACACACACGCACACACACACACCACTCACACACCACACACACGCACGCACGCACACACCACTCACACACCACACACACGCATGCACACACCACACACACACACACACACACACACACACACACACACACACACACTGGGCAGGACAACCATCCCTTTAAGAGTTCCTTTGGATGACGTCCATATAAGGAGATATTGGAGCTGGTCACATGGGAGGAAGAATGCACTGCTCATGTCATGTGACCAGTCTGAGGAAATGAATGAAACTCCCTTTTTAAGGATGTATGTGTGAGTGTGTCTGTGAGCAAATGTGCATGTTGCTTTAGGTTTAATTTCTGCATCCTTAATTCCCAGAGATGTACATGTATGTACTGATGAATGATTAATACACTCTTTGTCAGCACTACAAATCATTTGATGCGGCTGTATATGTTCTGCCTTTTTGTATCATCTTTCTTTGTGTCTATATTTCACTTCTGCTTTCTTCTTTGAACAATTGTATCAACTTTTCAAAACCTGCAGGTACTGTTCTTGATTATTTTCTGATATGTTTTAGAACGCCTTTTGTGACCCTTTGTCTATGGACTAAAGATGAAAAATAGACTTATGGATAATTCTGGCTGCATTGGAATTTGTACTTAGTAAATTACATTGTACCTTCTCTCAAACAAAGCTACATAAAATGGTATCACCAACATTTCTTAACTTGTTTTTTGTTTTAATTTTGAAATAAGTGACTCCTCCCTGACAGATATTTTCCAATGTTTCCTCTCATGAAAGTCCTCAAGCAATTTCATTATTATGTGGCGTGCGTGAATCATGTATGCATTACAACACACAAACACACACATGCACACACTTATGAACACACTTCCTGCATTGCTCACTCACACAGTCAGGGAAATTCACAGGCCTGGCTCTTGGCTCTGACTAAGACCGTATATGGAAGAAGCTAGCAGGTAGCTTCTGTCCACTTCTCACTCATCCCTATCTCTGGCGCCCTCTCTCCCTTTAACAAACGTTCACTCTCTTCCTTCATTCACCACATTTCCCCTCTACCCGTTTCATTCATTTCCTTATTTATTTCCGAGGACAATGCCAATTATAGGAGTGCAATGCAGTATTTGCCTGTTTCACTCTCTACCAGTTTGTCCCGGTCATTTATGGCATCACATTCCAGCAGAGGTTCACACACAGCATCAAGAGGTGTGGCTTGTGTGAGTAAGTGTGTGTGTGTGTGTGTGTGTGTGTGAGTGTGCTCAAGTGAGTCAGAGAGAGGAACAAAGGTATGTGTAATACTTTGTCAAGTAATATTAGAAGATACAAGTTCCAGACTGACAAATACAAGTTCACACATCAAACTAATTCCCCGGCCTCTGATTAAGCAGTGTGTTATTTAATTAAGTTGAATTTACAAAGACTTTACAGTGGTTTAGGCCCACATAGACCCCTTCATGTCTTTAAACATATAAGCCCTCTCGTTTGATTTGATATTCTGTTCACCCATTACCAGAGTTCAAACTAATCGTGGAGTATCATCATTTATTTATTATGTACAACATGGAGGTTGAACCATGGCCAGCTCGGGAGCCAGAGGAAAAACATTGGCCATTATAAGCAAAATATTCTCTCCCATAGGTCATTTATAACAATAGAGTATATAAGATCAAATCATTTTCCCATACCCCTTTTAAAAATAGATTTATTTCAACTAGTGTAATTTGTTTATTTTTTATTTGCTTTATCAGAATATGATTAAATTAGCATGATCAATTATCAGACAGGGCACCATGATTAGGTTCAGTAATAATGTGGGCCACACCTTAGTTCCGAGTGTACTTTAAAACTGAATTATTAAACGATGTACAAAGAACAACCTGGGTTAGTAGTACACTTAATCAATGTCCGCCGAGAACAAACTTGTATATATTTTGAGTACAAATATTTAATTTAAATATTTTGTATTCTTTATTTGCGTTTGAATGGTTTATACTTTACTATCTGTGAAATGTTTTTAATGCATTGTATAGAGCACTTCCACTGCCCTTGTGCTTGAAAAATGTGTACATGTTTGTACTTCACGAATAAAAATCTTTGTCATGCAATGACCTCAGAGTAGAAAGCACAGTATGTTTAAATGCAAAAGAACGGACATTTTAACTGCCAAAAAAACAAATAACACATTTATTGTTGCCCTGAGTAAGATTTGTGTTTATTAAAGCATTGTATAAGACTCTGCACCATAGACAATTAGACATCTTATCAGAGTTTGCATATAGGAAACAGCTTGCCGCTTCAAACTGGTAGTAAACATTTAGCAGGTAACAATCTGACGAAATATACACTTATATACACATATACACTTATTCTTTTGAACGTTTTTCTCAACACAACAAGAACCTTTACAACATTTAAGACCTAATATGCAAGAATGAGCTGCAAAATACCAGTGTCAAGTGTCAACATTTGAGTTGTTTCTTCATTATGCTGTCAAGCAGTCCAGCTCTTCCCCAGGTCCACCAGCTCCATGCCCTCACAGTAGGACCGCGGCCTTGACACTCTCACCTGGTGAAAACAACACATCATTAAATATATTGAATTACACATCTCTATCTCTATGTTTCACAAACAAAGTGAAACACTCACTGCGGGCGTCCTGTGGGAGGCCAGCTGCTGCAGAAGTGGGAATGGAGTCCACTGGATGGGCTCCACAGGCCAGCTACACACAGAGAGGTCACTGGCCTTACCCGAGTCCAACACCCCATCCCCCATGCTCATCTCACTTCCTCTCCAACCATACTGAGAGCTACAGGGAATACACAGACAAAACATAATTTGTATGCTTTGTGTGTCAATATTTCCATCTTTATATTTCATTTTAAAATCAGATTTCTATACATCCTAGAACATTGTTAACTATAGATTATCGTTGTATATTATACCTGTGTCCTTGTGCCAGATGCTGAACCCCAAATTGTCTCAAAAGGTGTGTGAGTGTGTCTATGAGCATTAGATCAGTAGAGCAGTTTGGTACTGTGGCAGCCCTGCCATCAGTGTATGAGTGGGTTAATGTTGGCGTGTAGTGTAAAAGCGCTTTGAGAGGACTAGAAAGGTGCTATATGAATGATTCCATATTCAAATGGTGTCAATGCTAAATTAATTACTTGTGAATGCACATTTAAGTTGTCTGGACTCGGTTGAAGGGGTGAAATGTTGCCCTCTATTTATTTTAAGCAATTGACCTGGCATTACACATATTACTTTAAAAGTGCTTACGTTTACAAATGCTATTTTACATCCTGATCAGTTTTTCTTTATGTCTAATTTGGGTTTTCTAGAAATATCTTCGGCATGGTTTCACTAAAGACAACAAACCTAACAGACAGATAGGTAGAAACAATCAAGATCTAAAAAGTGTATCGCAGAAATGTGATTTTAAACTGGATAAAAAGGCAATTAATGACAGCTCTTGTTGGAGAATCACAATGATTACTAATGCTTAAAAAGGGGCAACATCCCATAACAGGCAATGAAATCTAGCGCACCATTACTTGAACTAAAATAACAGGTTTTTATTGTAAGACATTTAGATCAGTTTGAGGAGGACAGACAGACCTTTTATTCCAGCATAATCCATAACTTTGTGATACTGTTAAGGTATATGGACCATTCAAGTGTGATATTTGACTTTGTCTGTGTGTGAGAGAGAGAGAGAGAGAGAGAGAGAGAGAGAGAGAGAGAGAGAGAGAGAGTGTGTGTGTGTGTGTGTGTGTGTGTGTGTGTGTGTGTGTGTGTGTGTGTGTGTGTGTGTGTGTGTGTGTGTGTGTGTGTGTACCTGTGTGGGTAGATTGTATTGATGCGTGTCCCATGGCTGGCAGAGGTGGAGGCCAGGGACAGCGTGTCGTCGTGGTAACAGCAGGGGCGGTCGAGCGCCCGCAGGTGCAGCAGCTCATTGGAGCGTGTGAAAGCGGGATTATCCAGTGAGTCAGCTGATCCGGCCCAAGAGCGCAACCAGAACCGCCCTGACAGCTCGTCAAAATGGTTGAACCTGCGATAGCTGCATACAAAAATAATAAGATTAATATTATAGGGTACACTTATATATTGTATTCATTTATTGTTTCTGCTTCAATTTGATCTGGGTTTAAGTAAAACAAACATTTGTCATACTTATACAGTGTTGGACAGCAACTAAGTACATTTACTCAGTACTGTAGTCATTTTTGGGAACTTTTTGCTTTAGTATTTCCATTTTCTTGCTTCTTTATACAGCTACTCCTTCTGAGGAAACTACCATTACATTTACTTGATAACTTTAGTTACATTGAAAAGATGATTGACAATACAAGATATCATTTAAAAAGATTAAAATACACTTTATTGACCACTTGTTAGAATTAAAAAAATACCTGTCAGTATGTTAAAAAACAACTATAACATTAAAATGATGAACACATCAATCATACCCCAATATCATATATTACTATAAAACAGGTTGTTGTGTAGAAAAATTACTTTGACTACTTTAAGTATATTTTAATGCTAATACTTTCATACTTTTAATTATATATATATTATATAATATACTTGAGATATTTTGAATGCAGGTCCTTTACTTGCAACAGAGTATTTCTGAACTGGTATTACTACTTTAAAAGATCTGAGTACCATGTAATGCTACTGTGTCCACCATGACAACATCTACAAAACATCATGCCCATTACAACGGGATTATAACACCAGGACTCGTGGACACTGCCTCAAGTTGAAGAAACAACTCAAGACTGGCTATCCGCTGCATCTTTTTCAGCCTGCGTGTGGTTGACTTGTGGAATGATCTGCCAGAAAGCGTTGTCACATCCAAGACGATTAACTGTCTCAAGTCCCGCCTCGACCATTACATGGTCAAACATCACCTTCACTTTGGAAGAAAAATACTTTTATTGCTAAAAACCATCCAATACGTCTCTACGCACAGCCCAGTGACACATGTTCATCTATTGAGAGACAATTGAGGGTCAACAGTCTAATTGGTGGGTTGTTTCATTGATTTCTAGTATATGACTCAATAAAGTGTTGAAGAAAAAAATAGAATCAATGTTGGGGAGATGTTCAAACGACAGTCAGCTGAATGTGCTCTCCGACTGGAGCTGCTGGAGGAAGTAAAGCTCAGATCGAAGGGTCAAACTTTCTCTGGATAGGAAGCTCTCTCCCTACTGTTAATGAGATACTGTTGATTTAAGGCTTAACCTCACAGAGTCTGAACTCTCTCCGTCTAAATCTGTACCCACTATTAGACGTTAATCTCAGTAATAGGACGTAGTAAAGTATCTCAGTTCAGGTAAACAAAACGCCCATGCAGCCCCACTCAGATGACAACATAAGTGTCTTTACACAACACAAGGCTGAAACCCGAAGTCAACTCTTCAAAAACGCTTTTATACCTCCAATTTATCAAGTCCACACAGGGCTATCAAGGGACACAAAAATGTCCAATCCAGTCAACTATGTACATTTCATAGGCCAACATTTTTATATTTGATTTAAATGTATTTGATGTAGGCCTCAACAGTTTGAAAAAAAGGTCTAACTGCAATTGTATTATTTGCAATATAATTTTGCATTAATTCACATTTATTTGCGACAAGGATCTGAACATAACAAAGACGATGTCGGTATGTCTGCAGCCCAACAGTAGTAAACTCAGAATTGTATTTCAATGTTGACACATACATCTACCTACTCTGATTTGGACACTGCACCAATGTTGAATGTTGTGCCCTAATTTAATGCGATAAATTAACTTAAACTGCAAATTTCAGGCGGCACAAAAGAAATGGTTTAGAAGAATAGTTTTCCAGGTCAAAATCACATGTATCCCTTCCTGGCCCAGCACCCTAACAGACTTGACGTGATGACAGTGAATGCATCATGGTACAAAATGAGGGCTGACAGCAGCATTTGGATTAAGTCTGGATGTCTCAACATTTTCCAAAGTCTTCAGCAAAACGTTCATCACAGTCTGTGGTTCTGCAGCCAGACTATGACACCTAGTGGACACAACTGCAATTACAATTTATGTTTATGCAATTATGGCCATATACTATATTAAGTGTCACAACACATGATTTATCTCCAAAGTGTCTATTGTGGTATTGTCGTCTATGTTTAACAAACGTGTGTGTGTGTGTGTGTGTGGTATGTTCTTCCCATTTGTATAGCCTTGCTTTTATGTGATGTGGTATTTTTATTGCTTTTATTCTTTGTCTTTTTATAGACTTGTTTTTTTTTTGGATCTGTTTACTTTAACTACGCCTAATTTTGTCTTGTTTTTGTCTGGCCTTACACTGAAAACACATCAGAGCAGAGGGAGAGTTAGTGCCTGCGGCGTAGCTGCCATGCAATGTCTATGGAAACCGGCAACAGCTGTCACAGCGCTTTCCAAACTGCTTTTTTAAAGTAAATATCATTGTTATTGTTAATAATATTATCCTTAGAATATATTTATTGATTCTTTCCTTTGGTAATTTAGGGACTGTTCACCACACACTAACACAAACACAGTAATTATATGTGGGCATACCTGCTCCGAGTCTGATCCACTTTGGCCTGGATCAGAATGGCTCTGTAGCGCCGCACTGCAACGAGAGCCAGAATACCAATCATCGTTACCATGACGAATAAGATGGCAAGACATACGCCCACGAGACGTGCTCGAGTCATCCTCAGATCACACCTCTGACCCATGTACCAAAAGTCCACTCCTACGAGGCAGCTGACACACAAGGAAAAGGATAATTACATGCACAAAACATTATTGGATAGACGGAAAGATACAACATGATTGAGTGCCTCTATGTGCTCCTACCGGCAAACTGGAAGTTGTCCCGGGTGGTGAGTACAGATTCCGTGGTGGTGGCAGTAGTCGAAGTGGCAGACTGAAGAACAGCTATAGTTTGAGGTGCCAGGCTGAATCACACACTTGTAGCCTGCTGGACATTGTAGTAACCAGTCACACACATCACCCTGCAGACCTGTGTTAAACAGTGAGGCGGATGTTTACCACATTTTCATTATATATCTACATAAAAACAACATTGTGTTAGTCAGTCTCAGTGCTTCCCTCCCCTTTATGTGGCAGTGTTGGATTCATTAACGAAGACTATAATGACTTCTAGTTTTCCCACATTAGTTTTGGGGGATTTCACCTATGCAATGCAACTGTCTAAGGACAGAGGTAATCGTGTCCTGAACAGTCTGAAAAGGGAGCAAGAGTAAGCCAATTTCAATACATAAGCTACTAAGGAGGTAAATCTAAAAAAAAAAAATTGTCTTAAATATGAAGTCCACCTTTTAAAAAAAAAGTAAAGCAATCCACAAAGACTCGGAACAGGTTTGCAAACATATAAATACATGTAAAATGAGTACAGTAAGATGATAACATGCCAAAATAACAAGTTACATAGTAATACCAATGAGCCAGACATGTTAATCAGATTTCTCAGAACTGGACTGCGAGCCTAACCGAGTTACGATGTTTACATGAGTCCATCTGTAACTGGGGTAATTAAATAAGCATGTTAAGGGTGGAATTTCTTCTCAGATAAATGAATATACTGTGACCGACTGCTAACCTGGACTTTTAACCTTCATTAACAGAGCAACATTATCAAATGTTTTCAAATTAAAAGAGTCAAAGTAAAAAAATAAAAGGAAAGCCAAGGAAGAAAGGTGAACAACATGCACAGGGCGGCCTAAGGGTTAGCCATCTTTGTTAAAAGGGACCCTACTATGCTCATTTTCAGGTTCATATTTGTATTTTGTGCCTCTACTGTGACATGAGTATACATGCTCTATTGTTCAAAAAGGTCTTTATTCTACTCATAATGCCTGTGCTGCAGCCCCTCTTTTCACCCTATGTCTGAAAACAGAGCCCAGTCTGCTCTGATTGGATAGCCAGCCGGCTCTGTTGTGATTGGTCAACCGCTTAGAGAGACTGGAACTTCCTCAAGAGGGAACTTTGGGGCTTTATCCTTTGCAGACCATTTGCATGCACAAAAACCTATAGAACACTCGACAAGAAAGGGAAAACCCCCAAAAAGCATAAACATGCCTCTTTAAAGTGTATGTGGGCATCTCAACCCAGGCTTACCTCCCAGTGTGATGTTGGTAATCTTGGATGATCTGAAGGTCCTCCCCTCGCTGAGAGCTTCAGATAGTCCTGTTCGTTCCAACAGTGATGAGGGTCCTGTCATGCCGAGCCACTGCAGAGCTCCGCTGGTTTCAAACTCCACCACACTCTGCACTGCATGGCCACTAAAACAGCAACACATTCACCTTCAGCACCTCTTTTTACACAACCTCACCACAGTTTGTGCCTCTCGTGGGTTTCCACTGTATTGGAGTCATCCAATTTTCAGAAAATGTAAAACCTTTCCATCTCTGAGAAACCCTGAAGGTTGTTTTACGACACTAATTGCTGTTCTGGATGTACAGTATGTTTGAACGGCAGATAGCTGCCAACTAAATATTTCTCTCCTTAGGAATTAGGAGCTAAAAGAGGAATTAATTTGATTTACAGGAACAAGACATTAAATTAAGGAAGTTACACATATTTTGGATGTGTAAATAAGCAACTGATTTATAGGGTGTTAAAATGTCAATGTGGTTAAAACTTGTGACTTGAATTCAATGCTTATACATAGGCACACACTAGGACTAAATGCAGTTTAGTTTAAGTACATGTGCCCTCTTAAACACCTCACCTACTCCAGACTCCCAGCAGCCTGCTGAACCCCGGGACTTTCCGTAGGTATGGATCCACCTGGACAAAACAGGGAGGGATAACTTTGTAGCAGCTACTAAAGACGACTCTAAAGCTGTCTTATGGATTCATTTGTGGTTTTATGCCTGCTGGTGTGTGTGTGAATAAGTCTCACCCAGGCAGCTGTGTCTTCCTCC
The DNA here is from genome assembly GCF_902827175.1 of Gymnodraco acuticeps. Classification (NCBI taxonomy): domain Eukaryota; kingdom Metazoa; phylum Chordata; class Actinopteri; order Perciformes; family Bathydraconidae; genus Gymnodraco; species Gymnodraco acuticeps. The sequence continues at coordinate 5,132,111 of NW_022990701.1, forward strand.
AAACCAGAAGTAAAAGCCGATCTGGAATCTTCTACAAGGATCTGAAGCAGCAGCTCAATCGACTCGACTGGACATAACAAGCAACAAACAAAATGACAACAAATGTAGACACCAAAACATATTATTTACTAGATAGTTTGGATGTTTTGAAGTGGGATTGTATTTGGTACTAACTGATGGTCATTATGTACAGATGATGTGACTTTTGTCAATCTGAACTTGAACCCTGAAGGTTTTAAAAAAAACAAAAAACTTTTGGGGGGATTTTTTTGCCTTCAATGATAAAACCGACAAGAAAGGGCGAGAGAGAGGATCACATGCAGCTAAAGGGTTTTCAAACAAGAGATACAGTGATAAATTCCCACTCTACCAGGTAAGCTACCACAGTGCATCACTGCCGTATTTTCAATATGAAAAGTGACATTGCATACTTTGCTTTTGCAGCACAAGAGAATAATGTTGCTATAGTTTCAAGACATAATCAAACTCTCATCAAGAAATCAAAATCAGATCTTGTCAAATGCAATCTTGGCTGATAATAGTTACTTTTTTGTAATCCGTTACTGGCCAACATTGACCATGAATAAGTAACTCATAAATCCCCGCTTCAAAACATCCTAACTAGTCTATAAATCCCACACAAATCTTTATCATACCTTTGATGGCTGCAGGTTGGTCCGGCACAATGTAGAACTTGGGTGTCCGACTGGTTGTGGAGCTTAAATTGGGCACGGAGGTTAAAACAGAAGGTGTGAATACCACATGGTTTTCCTTGCTGTCATATGGTGCTGTCCAGGATGGAGCTTGAGTTGTGGGAGTTTGTGTAGTTGTGCTGCTGTAAACCCACTGCCAAGACTCATTCTGTACTTCTACCTCTCTTTTCCATCATCTGCTTTTACAGTTGTGAGTGAGACCAGAGAAGTTTGGGTAGTAGTAAGGTAGTTGTTAAGCTGTTTATGTGTGACTGGGACATCAGTGGAAGACGGTAAAGGCTGGTTCTGTGCATGAGTTGTGTGTGAAGATGTTTGTGAGGGTATAGGCGTGGTTTTGTGGTTGATGAGGAGTGTGTGTGCAGCGGAGTCAGTGGTAATGGAGGGCAAAGACAGGGGTGTGTGTGTTGAATGTGAACTAACAGGAAATGTAGTGTGTGTTTGGAGGGTGTTTGAAGGTGTTGATGAGTGTATGGATGTACTGGAGGACAACACAGGGACGGGAGTCTGTGAATTTGTGGGCGAGTCGTCATGTAGGAGTGCATTAGTGGAAGGCAGGGTGTACGTTTCCGTGTCAGTAACTACATCTCTCAACGTCAGATCTTCTCTGGGTGTAGAAGAAAAATCTGTGAAACCCAAAGTCCCATCCTCGACTTTGGTAAAGTCAGGCGATGAGGAGAGAGAGTTAGTAGCCATTTCTGTATTTACTTCATTTCTTTGTGTCGCTGTTTGTTCTTCTTTGTTTGTCCAGGTCAATGGGGAGGATGTATCAGGAGATGGCGAGTGTGTGAAGCTCTCTGTGCTTTGTGGAGAGTTGGTTTTACTCTCTGTGGAAGAAGTAAGATTGTCAAGCATCTCTGTGTTTTCAAATGTATCGGAGGCCTCGAACGCAACCGTTTGACTTGTAACATATGACACAGCTGATGTAGATGAGTCAGTACTGTTTAGATGAAATGAAGCAGCCTCCACAGAACCAACAGAGGTGTCGGGCTCAGTTGTGTGGGTGGTGGATGAATGAGTTCTGCTTGGTTCCTGTAAGGATGATAATGACGCAGTGGGGTCAGTGTGAGAGTGTGTGCTGCTTGAGTCATCCTGCTGAAGGTCGGTGGAAGATGTTAAAGGATCAAAGGTGACAGTGGAGGTCAAATCAGAGTGAATTCTGTCTGTGCTTCGCTGGCTCCTCCAGGAATGGGGTAGTTTCTCTACAGATGCCCCACTTACAGCTCCACCACGTGGGATTGGGATGGTGCTAATCTCCCAAGTTGTTCGTGAATGTTGCTCAGGGGGGGAGGAGGTGAAAGATGGGACCCTGGAGCGTAGATGATCTTGTGTGGGTGTAGATAGTTTAGATGTGGCTGTATATTTGTGTTTATCAGTGCCATGCAAAGTGTCAGAGCTACGTGTCAGTGCCATCTCTGTACGAGGGAGCTCGTAATGTAATTTTCTTTCTGGTGTGTGTGATGTGTGAAACAGTGTATCTGTGCTTAGAGCTTGCTCAAAATAGGGGTGTGTCCACTCTCTGGCAGACATTTTGCCATCAGCGAGGTGAGCGGCTCCAGATGTATCCGCTCCATTGTTCGGTTCTTCCTCAGGAAGAGGGAGCGTTTCCCTATCGCCTCTCCCAGCCACAGTGAGTCCCTGCAGGGGTGAGGTGGGGCGCAGCAGCCCCTGGTCCTGAGAGGAGGGACTAGACGCAGACTGAGGCCCATAACTCTGCTCCAGACCTTCGTAGAGACGACCTCTGCCCCCTTCTGTTCCGCTCACCACATCTTGACCAATCGGAGCTGTGCTTGTGAAGCTGGTTCCTGACTCAGACCAACTCAAAAGGTCTGAATGTGGGCTGGTGTTGTCCTCCGAGGAATTCCTCCCATTTTCCTGGACTGAATGACCAGGAACAAACACAAAACAGAGAGGGACAGGGTGAGGAGAGACAGAGTGGAAATCACAACACAACATATCTCTCTCTCCCACACCACAGCGAGCGTGATAAGAACTTTCCGTAGATTTACAGCTAAAAGCACAATGGGTTTCCATCATTTAACATTATACAATCAAAGCATCAAGATAGTGTTCTTCTGTAACAGATATTTTCCCTTTACTCATTTAGACAATAAAATTACCCCAACAAAAAACAATAACTCTAAAACTCTAAAGCCTGACCCAAATGTAATTACAACAATTAGATCAAATTCTCGTGATGAGGGTGCAGGAAAGGGGCCTTTCTGACCCAATAATTCAAACTAGATAATTGAGTAATGGTTTCTCACCATAATAGAAGAGCTGAAATGCATTTGAAGAGTGTCCTGCTCCTGTCCAAGTGAAGCTGGCTTTGTTTCCGTCACATAGAGAGAGCAGAGCTGTCTCCCCGCTCTTGAGGACTTTGTCTTCCTCGTTCAAAACACATTGCACTGATATGCTCGAACCACTCTCCAACCATACTAACTTTAATAGTACCGTCACACCCAGAGGAACATTTATCGTCCAAGTGCAGTTTGAAGGTGGTAGGGTTTTTTCAGACTGGTTGGTGTCAGTAATAAGTCCAGGTAATGTGAGGTTGATGTGACCAGCAGGCTCTTTGTCCACGCGGACATTTCCCCCACAGTGTTGGTGCAACGAGGCCAATGTTTTATCTGGGGAAAGATAACAAAAACAAGGTGATGGTAAGAGAGGGTATCACTTTGGCATACAAATTCAAGTTTTAAAAGAAATGCATGGACGTGAGGCTGTCAAAAGCTAGAAAAAAAGTCAATAGACAGAAATATAATTGCTAAATATTTTTGATAGTATCTCAAATATATGTTTTTCTCTGTATCAATATATGAAATGTTATATAACAAACGATTAATTGAGACAAGAATCAGCAGAATATTTAGTATAGAAAATAGTAGTTGTTAGTTAGTTGAAGACTTTTAAAATACAAATAATACAAATAATTTGGGGGATTAAAAAAAGGTAAAAGCAAAATTAAGAGAGATTTGAGAAAATTTGTGAAAACAATTAAATGTTGACAACATATCAAAGAGATTCCCCCTTGTTTGTTAATCGTTTCAACATTTTGATGAAACCTACGAGTCTGAGCTTGAAACAAACACCAACAAACCTTTTTCTGTCAATACAGCAGCACTATTGCAAAAGTCACAGAAAAGAAACAACAGTTTTATCTTAAAAGTGTGTCCAATACAAAGTCCAGTCATAACAAAAAGAGTTGCCTACATACTAAACTCGTCTGGCAGATTTGCTTACCTGTTGTGATAATAAAAAGCAACAGACAGGCGTGGAGCTGCATTTCCAATCCTGAGACATTTCAGTGTCGCAGACCTGATAAATCCCAAATCCATGTACAGATTCTTCAGATTTACAGTCTGTGTGCGTTATGATGAGGACGAGCAGACGCCGAAAAGCGAAAAATGATCCCCTGTTTTCCTGCGGATAGTCCCAACTAAACGGAGAGCGTCAGAAACTTTCCTTCTCCATCATTTCCTCCGAAAGGAAACCACTTTTCTGTCAATGACCAAGCGACGCACAGTCCCCTAAATTAGAGACACGTGTGTCAGACGTGTGTGTGCGTGTGTGTCCGGTACTGACAGAGGTTTTATTTGCGCCCCCAGGCTGTTCGTGCAGTCTTTGAATCAATCAGCATTTCCAGAGATGAGAAGGAGGAATCTAGTGGTCGCGGCAGGAGTTGGTTTTTACACACATTCTTAAACGCAACACAGGAAACCTTTACCACAGGAGGCATGAAGACATGACAGGGCGGGTTCATTAGCGCCTCACATGCACCCCTCTGCGGGTCAGACAGGAGGTTCGTGGGCATTAGGCCTCTTTGAAGAGACCCGGATCTTATGGCTCCTTTCATTTCCGAGGCTTATCGATCTTTCTCTTTTTAAAGGTCACCTATTATGCAAAATCCACTTTTTCATGTATTTTATACATAAACATGTGTCCCCTCTGTGTAAAGAGATTCTGAAAGTTTCAGGAACAAATATTTGCTCACTCTTTGTCCTGATCCACAAACCTGTCTGAAAATGAGCTGATCAGATTTTGGCCACTTTATGATGTCATAACAATTTTAACGGGCGTGAAATGCGAGCGCCGGAGTCTCGCAGCGGCGAAACTGTGGCGCGCTAAATTGCGCCGCATTTGCGCATAAAAGTTCTTGAAATAAATAGTCATTGTTCATTACAGTTTCTGAATATTTGTGAATATTTCTCGCGGCGCTGCATTCTTTACCTTACGTTGCTATGGTTACGGCGGCAAAAAAAATGTGGATGTGAGATTTGCAAAGAGACGAAAAGTATATTGAATGATCTCCCTGCCGCTGGCTGAAAAATCCACCGGAGTGCACCTTTCACACGAATGGAGTCAGGGAAAAGTCAGCAGTGATCAACAGAATAACCTGTGGGAAAAGATTTATAAGCACCATAAGAGCCAGGCACACGAAAAGGCAATCGAGATTTCGGAGATGAGAAAAAAATATGTCATACCAAACAAGGTATTGGCAATCAATGTTGATCTAATGCAAGACACATATACATATTTCAGGTCTGCCTATATGATTGCCAAAAAATAAATAAATATGGCTCCCCCGAAAGCAAATGGGTAATTCGAACACTGCTGAGAACTATATTGATTAAAAAGAGTATTATAGGATAACTTTAATGCTAACTGGGTTTGTCAGTGAAATAATTACTGGGATAGTGTAAGATTTACATGGGCCTCACTTTGTCGAAAAAGTGGTGGGGACCATTTTTCCAGATTTAACATCAGCATAGGAGACAACATATGTCCCAGCCCTGAGTGTTGAACCTTGAGCACCTGCATGAAAATCCAATGCAGACCTCTGGAGCACCAATGTGTTTTTATTTTAATGAACGTCTAACTATAGGTCTTGCTGTGATGTGATTTTGAGTGAATGTGTACCTTTATAACCACAACGAGCACACAGTTATGGAGGACAGAACATGACATGAGTAAAAAAATAGACAAATGCATAAATACAGGAATAAAAAAATACAAGAATAAATAAATGTGGAAAAAAACTAAATTAATAAATGTGGAAATAAATACAGCAATTCATAACAACAATGGAAATAAATACAGGAATAGGTAAACACAAGAAAGAATAAATAAATAAATAAATGAATGTATATTCACTTCAGAGCCTTCAAGAGCCAGATATAAATGTTTATTAGCGTCAAAAATGGTGTTGCTATTAAAGATTTTCTAATACCTACCTAAAACTCATTGATTAAAAAAAACTGAAGTTTGGTAAAGTTGGAAAGATACACAGGCTAAATTCCATTATTTCTAAAGGACATATTAAAGTAACCTGACTCCAGATGCCTTGGATTTTTCTGAACAGATAAAAAAAAAAAAATGGACTGTCACTTCTGTGATGAGTTTCAACAAGTGTTTTTACAATATCTTCTTCTTATAACCCTAACCCAGCAGGGAAATAGTGTACTTTGTAGGGGATACGAAAAACAGTTAAATAGACACATTTTTCTAAAACAAATATCCAGAAATAAGAACAGACTAGATCCTGCACTACACACTCCCTTACGGTAGATGGCAAAATACGCTTAAAAGTTGGTTTTGCTATTCACCATTAAACGCAAAAAAGTGATTTCCCCTCCGGTACAGCAGAGGGTGCAATAATCATACTGTGTGCTGCTCGTTTTGACCATAGACTGTATATATAAAGGTTTTTACACGAAGCAGAAGAAGAACTATGTACGTAGTTCTTTCACATTATTCTGATCTGAACTCTCTATGGGACAATGGATCTAATTAACTATCGCTAGTTATTTTAGAAGGCAAAACACTCATGAAGCAGGCTCTCTTTGGATATTTATGAGCCTCATATTTCACTAACAGTGATTTCAGGTAAGTCTTCTCTTATTTCCTGACAGCCTGAGAAACTTTAGATCCTACCGGGCTAGCTACACTTAATTAACCTTATACTAAGCTAGCTGTCAAATCCTCAACAAAGTCATGATTGTGTTATTAACTGATATAGCTATAAACTGTCAAATAGTATCAAACCGTAATATGCCAAACTATAGTAATTTAAGTCAGTTTTAAGGAGCTAGCTATATGTAAGATATCTAAGGAGTTCACATATTGTTAGCTTTAACATTAGCCACCTAGCTAGGAGCAAGCCCCGGCCAGCGCCATGTAGATATGGCTCTGGCCCCGGCTAATGGTATGGCTCAATGTAAAGTCAAGGTGACGTGTGCAGGTTGCACAACTTACAGTGACACTCAGATACTCAGATGTTTAAGTTATTGTTTAGTAGTTGAAAGATCAACCATTTCGTGAAAGTACTTCACAGGATTTGTAAAGAAATGTAGCAAAGGATGCCTCCACTTTACTGTGATTTGGTGCAAGTTAAAGGATTTTCTTTATCATTATAACCCTTTATTTAAGAAGCTAAAACATTGTGCTGTGGAAGTGAAAATGACAAATCAACATAATCTACTTCATGAATGTATGAAAATACATGTTTATAGTCAACAATGGACAACAAACACAGCATTTCGTCCCTGTAAGATGTATATACAAATTGGTGATACTGAATATATTTGGTATATTAGTAAATGTGCATGGCTGTATTGCTGGAATAATAACTCTATTAGTAATGTAATAACCGAATACATATATAGAGACAGTTTTATACATATATAGGAGAAGAAGATATTAATACAATCCCTATTAACAATATCAATAGTTTTATAACGTAAATAGGGCTGCAATGACATGAAGAAAATATACAGAAAATTGGCGGTCCCAATTAGATATATATAATACATGAAGGTAGATAATCACATTAAATCAAAAACCATAATAATATTCCAACAGTGCCATAAAGCAGGCCTGCTCCTTAATATGCAGCATTGCATTTAGGGGCAACATATACCAAAGTATACTGTTAAGATAGCTACTAGAGAGAGATATGGATATTGGACATTTTTTATTGTCTATTATAAAATAATATTGCATATCATGACAAGACAATATCCCTTGATTGTCAAACGTGTGTTTTTAACGTGTAAGAAGATACATTCTTTTGGTACCTTTGTTTATTTCCGGCTTGCTGGAGGTTTATCATTTGGTAAAGCTGTTTCTGTTCCTCTTTGCAGGGCTGTGTCAGGTTTTGGATGGATTCAGCACCTGAGGTATTATTTCCTCGTGTAGTCGCATCCAGGGACCTCAGGGATCTGAATCCTGTACAGCAGCGGGAAGAAAATGGTCAAGTATTTTTGTAGTAATGCAGACATCAGGAGCACGTGGGACCATGTTGTCGCTGCTTTCTGGCAGAGATACCCTAACCCATTCAGGTACTGTTATATGTTCATGATCAGTTTTAATTAGAAATGACCATTGTAAAGGATGTGATGGGTGTCAAAAGTCAACACCAATTTTAAGATATTATAGTTTTAGCAGTACAGTGCCTGGAATTAAACCAATTATCTACAACATAATACTTGCTTAATGTTTCCTAGATATGAAAAAAAAGGAAACCGCACAACTTTTGCATGTGAAATTTCACCTGCTAGAGTAATTTGCAAGTAACATCATAATACAATTAAAGTTTAGATCAGCCCTCAGTCATGATTCAGATCCAGAACCGAGAACACACATCAGAGAAGTAAAGCTAAGTTTAGCGTATTCATAGTTTCATAGTTGTGTGATCATTCTGTTTTACTTTCCTTATGACTTGATCTAACAGTCTTGAAAGATATTTTCTCTACAATATCTAAACATCCCAGTGACATTTTGGGGAAAATAAAACTTTACCATAACAGAAAAAACACACAAATACACTTTTTCTTTTGATTGACAGCTTGGAAAAGTAGAACTCTGTTTTTAAACAGAACTGAAAATCATTTAAAGCAGACATGAAACCTGACAGTTAAAGGTTAGATAGGTTCACATTGTACATTCAAACTGTTTTTGTTTTCTCTGAGCATCCATTATATTCATATTGGCCTTTAAAATATCCCCTTCTTACATACTTGGGCAAGATTGTTGATAAAATCTCTTAATTGTTTCCAGAGCTGTATGTGCACCTGACTATTTTTAAAGACAGACCTAATGACACATGGCTGTGTGTTTTTGTGTCCCTCAGCACCCATGTCCTCACAGAGGACGTTGTGTACCGGGAGGTGACCGCGGACCACCGGCTGCTCTCCAGACGCCTCCTGATGAAGACCAATCGGCTTCCTCGCTGGGCGGAGCGGATCTTCCCCTCCGGCATGTCTCGCTGTGTGTACATCATCGAGGACTCCATCGTGGACCCCGTCAACAGGAAGCTGACCACCTACACCTGGAACCTCAACCATACAACGCTCATGGTGAGGGGCCTGATTCTGTGTTCAGACCATTTCTTTCTTGGAAAAGTTGATAATTGACATTGTTCTCACAGCCTGATCTATGTGCCTCAGCTTTTTACAGCTACAAATCTCTCATAAACCAGCTGCACATGCTCAGCACCAAATAGACACAGCTAGCTACAAGCTGGTGAGCAAAGTGAAGCGTTTAGCAGCTAAAAGGTCTATTATATGTTCCCCTCAGGACATCCTTCATTCCGTTACTTCATTTGACCAACGTTAAAAACACAATTTGCCTAAGGATATAAGTGACGTAAGCTTAAGTTTGTTCTGCATGTTTCTACAGGTTGGCAGTGCACAGTGATAAAAACTGTATTTGCCAAGCTCAGCAAAAACAGCAGGTACCTGCAACGTAATCTAATCATGTGGATGTTCCATAAGGGCTGCTCAATTAATCGTATTTGAATCGCAATTACGATTATACTGTAGCTTGCAACGATTACGAAAACAACGTAATCGAAATAAAACGATTATTTTTGTATTATTATTATTATTTTTTTATTTATTTTTTAATAATTGTTTTTTTTGGGGGTTTTTCAGTTGAATTATACTTAACGTTAATCAACTGTTCAAAACATACTGTTCAAAACAAATTTCTCCAATAAATTGATGTTTTCAAAGTAAATGGATAATCGTTTTTAATAATCATTTAAAAAAATCATAGTCTCGATTATTTGGGTCAATAATTGATATCACATCATTTATTGACCCAAATAATCGAGATTATGATTTTTGCCATAATCGAGCAGCCCTAATAAGGGCCAGCAATAACATATGAAGGAATGTACAGTCTCTAAGTGAGGATGAAAAACAGTAAGAGCCTTTTGGGTTTTAAAAATAAATAATGCCCAGTTGGTTGAGACTAAGCAGCGTTTTGCTAATAACAAGTAAGTGATTTGAACTTAAAAGGTGATGATATATCAGTGTTGTGATCACAACCGCCCCCAAGTGGCCAAAATAAATGTTTTCTATCTCCAAGGGTTAACGTTTTCACATAGCTTCAGTGATTTAGGACCATTACAAGTTCAGTATTGCACACACACACTAAACATTCAACAGTGTGTTCAATTCTAGCAACAACTGAGATCTACAAGAATTGAGATCTATATTAGAGAAAAAAAAGAGCTTAGTGTTGCGGTTTCTCCTTGCTTTGTACTGTAAACTACCTGATTTACCAGTCAGGTGTGGCTGCTTACCCCTCAAGGGAGGAGGAAATATTAATTCAACCGGCCTGATCTTCAAAGGAGGCGAGCGTTTGAACACAGAGAAGAAGGGCCTTGACATGACTTGTACATTATGCAGCCTTTAAAGTGTGCTATTTCCACACTCTCACTGCTGCACACTGTACGCTAATGCAGGAGGGATTAATGCTGCTCATGTTCTTAATCTCCTGCAGTATGAAACTCAACCGGATGTTAAGATAGCTGACTGGTTGTGATCAAAGACATTTTCTGATCAAAGCATCCAAATCTTTATGGAAAATACATTAATGTTCCCATTTAGTTATTTCCTGTACTCATTACTTTGATGTATTGTTAGCTAAATGTACTGTGGCCTAACAGAGATGTCCTCATTCACATAGTGGTGAAAATCATGCAGGAAAAGTGGATTTATTTTTTTCATTCTTTTTTTGTAAAATAAATCACCTTTTAGGTCTGTGGAAGAAAAGCATTTATGAAATTATTTTACTTTATTTTCTGTACTGTGTGGATTATTAGGACAGTTCCATAGCCTTGTCCTTTTAATAATTTGCTGTTTTTTTATTTTCCCCGCTCTCAGTCAGTGGAGGAGCGTTGTATTTTCCAAGACTCCGCGGAGCAGCCGGCCTCCACCCAGATAAGACGGGAGGCGTGGATATCCTCAAACGTTTATGGCGTCTCCAGACCTATTCAGGTACCTTTATTCTCTTTTTGCAATAATAACCCATGCTTTTATCAACATGTTAAACTGTCCTCAGTGAATGGTACATTTTCATCATATTGCACACAATATCTGTTTTCTGTTTTTATTACTGCCGAATTTTATTCCATAATTTACTGTTATATTTAACTATATTTTTTATCATTTTTAATGTTATTATAATCTTCTTAAAATAGTTCTCTATCTGTTTTTTGCTGTTGTTGTTTTACTTTTATGTATGCACCATGACACCAAGTCAAATTCCTCCTACGTGTCAACCTACCTGGTAATAAACCTGTTTCTGAATCTGATTCTGATATTCGTATTTTAAGAAAATAGCCGTTACTTTCCTAGAAATGCATTTGTCACTGTAGATGTGTAATAGCAGTAAGCAAGTAGCAAAGCATGCTACATTTATTTACAATGACTAACTATTATCCATCCTAGATTGTAGAAATATATATTTGTTTAAGTAAATACATTAGTTTGTGTATATTTAGATGGTGATATACAGCATCAAGAAGGCTTCAGTTTGATTTGTTGGTATGTGTAGTAGAGTATGAGCAGTAGAGGCGTGGGAGCCTGTGTGCAAATGCCAACACAAAAAACAAGTGGGAGATTCAAAGGAAGAAGTGAAAACGGTGCCAAAATATGTCCAGATAAAATTGTTATTGTTAGATGTTGAAGATGCCCGGCTTGCTTTGAAACCCCCGGAGAGACGGAGAGAGAGGGCTGTTAGCTAAGTGTGTTTTTGTTCGACGGCTCCCTCATGCAAAGCCGTTTCCTGTTCTCTCTTTCCCAGGAGTTCGGACTGGCCCGATTCAAGAGCAACCAGGTGAAGGCCATGAAAGGGCTGGAGTACGCGCTCTCCAACATACAGGGTACGTCATGGCAGAAAGAAGAGGGAAACAAAACAGTTTATTTGTAACTGTTGCTATTTCTGGAGAGGACAAACTTTCCCTTAAAACATCAGGCCCGTTGTACACACTTTATTTTACGTATTGATGGTGTTATTTATATGTTCCCTTTACTTTGGTTTCATGGCTAAACATGCTCAAGGTGTGTTTTCATGAATCCAGTAGTAATTGAGTTGGCTCGCCTCTGACATCGAAATTCAATCGTTCAGCCTCAGGAGTTTGAAGCCCATACTCTGGAATTGGAAAGTTATCAGCATTGCCTAGTAATCTACCCCTACATGGTTTCCTAAGAAACAGGTTAATTTGAGCAGCCTTGAGGTCCTTTTCGCTCGTAAACACCATGTGACTGCAAAGGGATATGAAACCATGGCAACTACAGTGACAAACACGTCTGAATTTAGACTCAGACCAAAACAATTCAGGCTCTCTGTGCTGCATAAACAAAATACTGAGGAGCAATCTGAAAGGCAGAAAAAGCCTGTCCCTGCAAGAGGAATATGAGAGAGACTTCACTGAACTGATGAAAATATCAAACATTTTAAATTATTTACAAAAATAATGATAATGACCTTGATTCAATCCATTGTTTGGTCAGTTAATTGTCAAAAAACATTCAGAGATGATGAAAAAACCTCAGAATCTGTTCAGCTTCATTTACGTCTCCGGTGTGAAACAGTTACGTTACCAACAAAGAAAATAAATTAAAGTTTTTTGGTTGCAAAAGATTCAGACACTCTAGCAACCAATGAACTGCTTAGCCCATCAAAGGCATAGCCACACAATTGAGAATAAAACCCGGAAACATTTAATTTGGAAAAACGTTACATCAAACTCTAAAAAGGTATTTAACATTTATTTATTTTTTATTTCAAAGAAGACAAATGCATGCAAATCATCAACTCTTTCACAAACCATCATCTGTCTGAAGACACAGAGAGGTGGATTTAAATCCCGGGAAGCCATTAGATGATGGAGCGATGCGTTGTTTAGCAGCGTTCCCTAACGAGCGAGGTGTGTTGTGCTGATTCAGCGTACTGTTGTCTGAAAGGACGTTCTCCATTGTTGCCCCTCTGCCCCTGTGTGATGGCACCGCAGGGATCAGGCTGAGCGTTGTGGTAAGTCTGCTCGCAGTGAGGCATCATGTACCCCCCCGGCCTGCCCAGGGTGTCACATGATGCCCAGTATGAGCCTCACAGAGTAGAGCGAGTAGCTGATGTAGTGCCCGTCTCCCCTTGTGTGTGTGCAGAACCTCTTTGTCTTAAATAGTCAGAAACTAGGAGAAAAGATGACTCAGCAGTTGATCTAGCGTTGTGTAGATAGTCTTTAGTTTAGTAAATCCTTATGACCCCTATTTGTTTGATATAAAAATGAACCCTGTGAGAGATTGTGGTGATTGTCATTCGACATGTATATACAGTTTATGCGCTAAAACTTCAACTTTAAAATGGCAAGGTAGCTAAATTAACCTATGGAGTAAAACTCTTTCCCCTCTACATTGATTATAATCTAAGAACAATGCAGCTACTAGTTCAATCAGGAGAGACGGTTTTGATGTAAGAATAGAATACATATTTATTGCAAGGAATACACAAATGAATGTAATGGAGTTTTGGCGATTAGGCCCTGTTTTGCAGGAGTATCATTCGGGAGGGGAGAACCGATCCGATGAAACCCCCCGGGGTCTAGACAGTGGTGGTGGTGAATGGATAGTTGGGGTCGGTCTGAAGGGGAGTGGCTTAGCTTGACCCTGGATTCAGAGGGACCTGAGGTGAAAAGGGGTGGAGGAGGGTTGCGTCGAGTCACCTGAAATGGGGCGAAGCCTGCGAACTAGTTCAGGCTGTCAACTCGAGCACTTATGCTGCATTCATACATAACGCCCCTTGCCACTCTACAACCAACCAAACAGAGTCTCCTTAATACACCGCTCTATTTAACCTGCCAGATCTCTCTCCATGCTTTGCTTGCTGCTGCTATTGCTGCAGCTACTTCTACGTCGCTGCTGCTTGCTGCCCCACCACCACCCCAGCTTCCACCCCAGCTTCCACCTGTAGGCTCTGGGGGTTAGTTATTTGATCATCACTCATCGTGCTATGTATATCTACGGAGTGATGAGGCCCGAGCCTAGACGCCAAACTCAACTATATGCTGCTTCTAATAAACATGTCAAAGAAACACGTGAGTTGTCTGACTGAACTGACAGCTGTCAGAGGGGAGAGCAGATTTAAAAGGTTTAGCGGAGCGCTATGATAGGCTTGTGAGAATAGAGCGAAGTGATTGGTGGGGAGTGACGCCCCCGATCACTTATTGAGAGGAGAGAGAGTAGTAACATGGAAATAGTAAATGAAGAGTAAAGAAGGTCTTCCTGGTTGAACTTGCGCCGAGCTTCCTTTGTATGCTATATCAAGTTTTGCATCTTTGAATTAGTGAATGGGGTTGAGACTCTTCTTACCACATTGAATTTGTGATTTGTACACATCTTATGTTGTACAGTATAGGCAAACCCTTGTACTTAGACATGGTGTCAATTACTGCATTTAGCCATGGTATGGCAGTACAGTCAATCATAAGAGCTGCGGTACAGAGAGGACCTCCACGTTCCTCTGAGACTGCCTGGTTGAACTTTATGGTGTGAAAGCATAATGCATTCATTTGAGAAAAAGCACCTGGTCTTTGTTTTTAGAATGAATGAAATTGCCTTTTGAGAATTCTTAGAAAGGTTTCATAGAGATGAATTCATTCTGATGTTTTTCTAAATGAAGGAGGCCGGTTTAGTTTGATTAGAGTTGTGTTTTGAGGAATTGAGAGATACTTGTGTCCTTTATTAATATAGAAGGTGTTGTTATATTAATTATTATTGTCCCAGCACTTTAAATCAAATAGCACAGTTGCCTCAGGATCAGGGTCACTGTTGGAAGCTTCTCGCAGGACTTTGAGAACAACATTTTAATGTGAAATTACTTCACAGTAATTTGAGATGATAATAATTAAAACTCTAACCAAGTTTATGCTGTTTTTACTTTTCACATTTATGGATTAGATAGACTGTGGGATAAAAGGTTCATGTTATAGATCCACATGCAGCTCAGCAGCCTTGTTCTTCATGTTAATTAGCATTACTGCTCCACTCCACTGCTAGCAAGGCCCCGAGTAAAGGCTGATGCAAAACTGTGAAATAATTTCACTAAAGATTCCAGACAAACAGGTAGTCATAATAAAACTCCCACAGTGAATAGCACACATGAGTTTTTCTGTTGTGTGTGTGTAGAAAAACGATGAATCTCAAAATACAGGTTCTGTTCTTAGTACTGTTCAGTATTTCCCCTAGGTTGACTGCTTTGGGGGGGGGGGGGTGCTGTCTGAGCAGGGAGAGGAGCTGTGGATTATTGTTATTGATTAATGCATCCGTTTCTTAGGGTCAAAGATAATAAACTCACAACTTAAAATGAAAGTGTTTCGTTTATTTAATAAAAGAGCACATGTTCAATGTGAAAAGTGACAGTAGTTATAGATTATTTGCAATTTTGTGCTATATATATTAAAAAAAAAAAGAAAATTATAATTTTTTTTTTTTTTTAAAACACCTTGAATTTCAGGGGGGCGCGGGGCTCCGTTGGCGGGGCGCAGCGCCCCTCCAAGTCAATGGTAGGGGAAACACTGCTGTTAATATCAGGTGTTGTTTTGTGAGGTTCATGTGGTTCCTGCTGTGTCGCTGATCAGACAGCAGCAGCAAACCTTAGCCAGTTACTCACCATAACCGACACTTCAAGTTATCATGAAGTTAACATAGTAAAGAAGAAAGGTGCTTTTATATTTCAGCTTAGGGTTTGAGCAGCAGATTGTGAGAGGGGTGCAGAGAAGAGGAGGGGAATACAAATGGTGTAAAATAAGGCTGAGATGGATAGATAATTGCAAGAGACAAGGTTATAAGTAAGAAATGTCTGCCACAATAAGAAATGCCAGAGAGATCTCATAAGTTAAAGTCAGCTCTTACAAGTTATTTAATTCTCCTAAATGTCAATGTATGAAGGCCTGATTTCAACTGACTATGCACTTTTGTTCAACATAGGTTTCTTCAGAATGACACCTTTTTAAAGCCTGGAAATATATAAAGTAATGTCAAAGTAATTTAAACCTCCAAGTTGATCCACGCATACCAGCTACACTTACTGTACCTTTTGTGAAAAATAATATATATCACAATAAACAAACACCTATTCACAGCCTCACGTAAGACCAATAGTATTTTTGAACCTGCTTTAACACAATGAATCCCTTGTATCAACATCACCTGACGTCCCCCTCAGTCCCCGCCCCTCGCGTTGGACCACGATGTCTGTTTTATTCCACCAGAGGAAAATAAACATCTAAATCTGTCACTACAAACATAGACCATGGGAACGCTGAGTGTTTTTTTATATTGTGAAAGTACCTTACGGTGGATTTGAACTTTGTTTAGGGGCTTTCATAAAAGCCCTGAAATCAGTTTTATTTAACGTTGACTGAGACTGATTCAGACACATAAACAACTCGACTTTAGTGAGTAAAAGGAAACGTGTTAAAACAGGTGTGACAGTTACAAGTCATTTCATTTTTAGTATGGGCTGATATCACCGCCCACTCAAACCTGCATGGTGCACATAAGTTGGATAAGGACACAGAGGCATGTAGTGATTCTGGTTTTTATGTTTCTTATGACATTTGAAGCCAGTAAGTTTGCACCTTTTTGAATGTATTTGTTGTCATTTAGATGATATGATGTTGAAAGGTAAAGCATTTGGTGTGCTTTGTATCGGCTCGCTGCAGTTATTGTCTGAATCGGCAGCTCTGTCTGGAGGAAGCGGCTCGGCTCGCCTCTCTCTCCGTCTTTGGAAGGTTTAGGAAGCCGCTCGGTTGTATTGTGATTAGTTTTGTTGTTCTTACGTGAGGTATTTTAGGTTTTAAGGGTTCACAGTTGGGTCAGGCACAAAAAGCCAGCACTGAATCCAGTGCGAGGCAGTCTGCAGCTGATACAAATGTGGGTGTGCTCACTTCAAGACTTTATCCCAAGCATTTTCCCTTTTATATGATATATGAAGCCTCTTTCAGACATCTTGTTTACCTGGAGTCATATCACTGTATTTATCTGCTGTTGGGAGACAAAGCCACTTTAGTAAAAGAGATGATTTTACATTTGTTAGAGAAGCTTTTTATGTGAGAGCACTTCATAAAAACATTTCCCCTCACAGTGTGACCAGGGCAAATTAGGCTAGATCTTGTAAACATTACATTACATTGCATTTAGCTGACGCTTTTATCCAAAGCGACTTACAATAAGTACATTCGACCAGGAAGACACAACCTTGAAGAAAACAGAATCATATAAGTACATCAGGTTTCATAGAGCCGAAAATATGAGAAGGGAAACAGCAGAAATAATCGGACCAGCTGTCTCCCTTCTCATATTTTCAAATTTAAATCTTCAATAGCAAGTTACGCTAAATCTATTGATATAAAGGGAACTATGTTATGTTTGAATTATAAATGTCAATATTTTATGCACCGTACCAGATTATAGCCTTAAAGGCGGGGTATGTAATTTTGGAGAAACCAGCTCGAGTGCGCTAGAATTTGAAAACACACAACCGGAAAAAATCTGCCTCTTCCTTCAGACTTCCTTACAGAGCCCCTCCTCCAACACACACGAACGCGCACATGACCAATGAGGGCACGGGATGAGTTTGTGCACAGATGGAAGGCTGACAGGCAGTTAGGCCATCCGGTTATTTTAGCCGGGCAGGCTCAGATGATTGGTCGTGCTTTTGACAGCGCCACGGCTTCCACAGATGACATTTTTGTATGTATTTATTGTCAAAGCATTTAATTTATTCATTGCTATCGGGATGTTAAGAGCATCCATGGAATATAACAAAAAGTGTTTCTGAAATAAATGTCATTACCCACCTTTAAGCTAATTGGCATCTCTAGTCGCTGGGCATGTCAAAACAAAAAACGCACAATAACAAATAGTACAAACACTGATATGTTGAGCAAGAACAAAGTCACCAAACACACAAACAAAGCTGCACACAACAGCACATCACAAACGTATGCTTGGCAGTTTAAAGTCATCGTGACCACTAGGTAGGATTCAAGGTCCAGAGCTTTTAACAGACTTGGTGAGTTTATTTGAAAGTGCTGCAGCTCCTCACATCGTCAGGCAGGGGCTTCCACTGGTTTGGGGCTTACAAAAAACTAATCCAAATGCAGTGCGAATAAATGTTATGGTACAATCTTACCGGGAAGTATTTGAGGATAAAAATATTTGTACTGAACAAGTAGATGCAAAGTCGCGTAGTAAAGGTCCTCTATGTCTGGACACTTTAACACAGGGGTGTCCAAACTTTTTTCACCGAGGGCCACATACAGAAAAAGATATGAAGGGCTGGGCCGCTCACTAGAGTGCCTCATAAGTTCAGTTATAAGTTAGCAAAATCATTGAAATGTAGGTACATGATGCTTGTGAGTGTTGGCAGCTCATCCCTTAAAACAGAAACCTCAGATTGATTATAATAAGGAGAAATAGGAAGGGTGTATTTCAAGCTTGTTATGGGCTTTGTTCTTATCAACTAAGATATGTTAGAACATGTTTCCAACTCTAATTGACTGAATTTTATTTGAAAAGTGGTCTTATTAATACATGAATACTACTGTGTGATATTTTTGTACATTTATATTTAAGAAGTACAATATAAGACAAGCTCAAGTTTCATTTGTGGGCCATATTTCATTATTCTTTTTTAATTGGCTGAGGGCCGATTCAAAATGGTCCACGAGCCGCATTTGGCCCCCAGGTCGCAGTTTGGACACCCCTGCCTTAGCAGCTTGATGTGGACAGCAATGTTATGCATTTCATGTCTGAAAGGGGCTTAAATAAACTAACTGAGCGTTCTCCCTCTCTCTCTGGGCCCTCAGGAGAGACGCCCCAGCGGCCTCTCAGGGACCCAGTGAAGGCCAAGGGGGGGGCCAAGAGCCTGGCTTCAGCTGCGTCGGTCCCACAGAAACCCCCGCAGTACGTCTGAGGGGCCGCAGTGTGGAGCGCTGTGCAGGTGACATGAACTCAACACCACGCCTTTTCATCTCCTCCACTGGACTGAGGGGTTCTGGGATCTCGCTGATCGGTGGTTCTTTTGTGTGTTCTTGAAGTATGAAGCAGCTACCGTGACCTTTCTGTCTACGTTGCGTCTCAGGTCCCGAGCCTTCGTCTGAAACATATCGTCTCTGTGGGAAATTGTTCGGATTGTGATCAGCAGCACCTGTTAATGCTGTAACTACGTCATGTTTATAAATGCACATTTTCTTGTCTTGCCATGTATGTAATTTATCTATTTTAATTTATTAATCTTATTTTCATGTAAAACGATAAAACTCTTCTCAAACAGTTGCACACTTTGGACTTGAAGTAATATATTATTATTGTTATAGGTTCATCCTCTGATACTGTGACTGTGTAACTTTAGTTAAGCTTAAACAACTAAAGGACAAGGATAAGGAATCGTGGAATATTCAAAGGGATTTCTTAATGATTTCTTACTTATTTAACATTTTCTGGGGTTGAGACTCTTCGTGTCACTTTCAAACACATCACACAGTGTGTTGTATGAGTGTCGGCATGCAGAGTCCTCTGTAAAACTGCACATAACAATAAAACACTTGGTTTAAAAGCTACTGGTACCGAAGCTCTGATAATCACAAGAAACCAAAGTGACCTATATAAAGTCATAGTGAGAAGGTTTTCTGTGTTCAGATTGACTTTGTGATGTCTCTGTTTGACACTGAGGTCGTTAAGGAACCCTTTTTATATCATTTCCTGTGTATGAAGCTGAAGTAGTACTGAATATGACGAAAGATTTCAGTGATTGCATTCCCTTTTTCTAGATGGACATTTCTGGACTTTGCTGCTTCAAAACTTGAACTATAATAGTTTTAAATAATATTATGTTATATATATAATCATGTGATGTATGAATGCTTATTTAGAATTATGCATTTGTGATACGGAGTATATCTAGAGATATAAGTACAGAGTAAGAAATGTAAAAACTAAATGGTTTAGATTTTTTATTAAAAAATATAATATATTTTGTTACTCATTCAAAAACATTTTAAACCAACCTTGCAAGTTGAGAGTCTGATGTCTTGTTTTTTCATTGTGAAATTATGCTTTATTAAAATGTGATAAGTTATTGATTTAAATGTGCCTCTCTTGAGTTTATCACTTTCTCTGCTGTGGCAAAAAGATGAACTCTGACCTTTCAAACCAGTTACTATTCCAGATCAGTTTCACAGCTGCACAAACAGGAAGCCCTTTAACATCTGAACACAGATCTGCATATTCCCGCTGCTTTGTTGTCACAGCGCTGCATAAATCATTCACCAGGCAATGATGAGGCCGCGTATGTATAAAACATTTTAATTATATTACAATGAGAGAATGCACAATACCTTCATGTGTTTGCCAAAATGTAGCCAGCACCAGGTACATGTGTACTCACACAAAACAAAAAAAAGGAACTTATATATAACATCTTCTGAATGCATATTACACATTCGCTAAAAAGGAACATATTCACAGGTCTCTGGCACAGAACTCTCCCTTCTCTGCACAGTATGTCAGCCCACAACTAACTCCCCCCCCCCCTCCCCCCTCCACTACAAATCCCAGCAAGCCTCTGGGTACAGAAGATGAACAAAATAAAAAGGAGAAAAGACAAAAAGGCTGGGGGTCTGGATAGCGGGATGCTGACCTAAAGCCTACAAGTACTTAAAGCTAGTCGCCTGAAATCACATTACAGATCATTCTGCATGGAAGGTTTAAAAAGTGACAATTTTTTTTGGCAGGAATCATATTTAATGGAAGTGTCTGTTTATGTAAGAACCACCGCTGAGCAATAGGATGGTGGTTCTGTTTCTGATTTCATCCCACCTCCCACCCTCTCTCTCTCTCTCTGCCTGCTGACTTCCCCAAATATCACACTGTGCTTTTGTGCTCTTAGAAAAAACCCAACACGCTGAAGTAAATCTCTGCAACAGCAACATGAAAGCAAATATCAAACCACGCCTGTGCTCGCTCTGATGACTCTTAAATCGTGCTTTAATCTCAAAAGGAGTTTTAATGAAGAGTCCCATAAATATGAACCTTATTTTATAAAGAAAGAGGCAGTAACATATTCTGTTTCCTCTTAAAGGGGCTTCTACCTGATTGAACCATCTTCATTTATTTGTACCATCTCTGAAAATAACTTTTTTTAAGGCACATCATTAAAAGATTGTCCATAAACACTATCCATCCAGCATTCAGACTAAATGTTACCGCGTCGCCGTCCAGTCAGCTGTTCAAAGCCCTTCTGAGTGTGCTATGTACATTTTTCAATAATGCCATTTATTATAATCTCATATCTGGCCCTCGTCCCATTCACTCGGTCAGGTTTCCGCTGGGAGGTTCTGTGCAAGAGAATCACTTTATGCATTCATCTGGTTCGCTTCGTTGTTCATTTCTGACATTTCTGATACAGTCATGTACAAATCCATTGACATAAATGTAAACTCTTGATGACAAATATAAAAAAAAAACAGCTTTTCAAACGTTTTTTAAACTCTAGTTTTTTTTGTTGCCCTCCTGCAGTGTATGGAGAGAGTGCAGATAGGAGGTCATCAAAACAAAATGTAGAGTTGGTCACCATAAAATGCACCACAGAGTCAAAAGCCAAACTGCCTGCTTGCCTTTAAACCCCCCCGCCCACCCCCAGAAAGCACGAGATGGTAATATTGCTGTGTCTCAAGAGGTCCCCTGATCAGCGGGTAACACTTTTACTGGGACGGACCACTGGGAGCGCGGAGGATTACACCTTTAAGCTGCCATCGATTGGATTATTTTATCACTCCCATCCCAGTGACTCCCATTGAACGAACAAATAGTCAACAAAGAACAAAAGTAAATTAACAAAAACAAAATAAAAACTTGCTTCAAGCCCAGAAGTTTTGAGCCCCGTTGGTGGTTATTGGGGGTGACTGGAAGCTGCCATGGGAGTTTACCAGTGTGTGGTTTTGAAAACATGTTCTGTGACAGAGGCAGCGCTGGCAGACGAGCGGGCGTCAGGGTCTTTGGGGGGGGGGGGGGGGGGGGGGGGGTGCCTAAAACAACAGTAGAGAGAGGGGTTTTTTTCAAATGTATTTATAATGAGATCTTCTCTTCAAGTGCCCATTGCTCATGGAAGTGTTTTGGCATGGTAAATGGTGGAAATCTCCCACCAGAGGGAGGGTGGGACAAAGAGAAGGGGGAGTGTGACCTGAGTAGGGAGCGAGGGTGAGGAGGAGGAGGTGGGGGGGGGGGGGGGGGGGGGGGAGGTCGAAGGCTCACCAAGGCACAGAATGACAGCAGGAGAGTCACCCAAGGGAGAGGGGCCAGTGTATCAGCTCCCCTGCCCCCACTCTCCCTTCAACAAGCCTGACCTCACGTCCGTCTGTCTCTCATATATATTTATATTTTACATTTATATATAGATAGATATACTTGCTCTTTTTTGTCTTTTCATTACAAGAGAACATTTAGGAAAATATAATACAAAATGTAATACAAGAAATATAGACTACACTGGCTAACATCACTTTGAGTGACATGTTGCTTCTTTTGTTTTTTGTGTTCTTGAGTCTTTTGTAGTTTTTTTATAGTTTTTTGGCAGACCTGCCATGGTGGACAGGTCTTTTTTGTTTTCAAGTGTTTGAATGCCAAGCTCTAAAGACTGCCAGACTGAGGCCTAATGATTATTAAATGGTCAGAGAGCGACAGAAGCGCCCCTTCCGTCAATAGTGACTATCGTGAATCAATTACAAGCCCTGGAGACAAGTAACAGATAGCAGAGAAAAATAACTATTAGTCTTTGTTAAAGAAACTGAATGTGATTAGTTATAAGCTAAAGCAAACGCCTCTACAGAAAACACGTCCTTAGAGCTGGCCCTTTTTTTTTATCTTTTACATTTTTTCTCTCCAAATTCACAGCTTTGACTTGTTAATCAGAAAGACAGACAAACATCCGGACACACCTGAATACTGTTGAAAAAGCAACAAAGCTGTAGAGGAATGGGAATTCTGGGTAAATGGCGTTGTGAGCACAGAGAGGGATCCATTAGTGAACAAGAAAAAGGAGAATTGCTCCTTTTTCCGCTGGTCCGCTCTCAGTTAACACCCACTGGCCGTTGAACAGGTAAAAGTCTCCGTGACGCCTCATGGTCCTCCAGAATTGTTTAAACACTCAGAGGAACAACCTGCCTCTCGTATTTATTGCTACATCAATTCGCTACTGAGAAGGAATCACAAGATTTGAATCAATCTTTAAGGAATAGAGTTTTTAGTAATGAGGCAACTCCTTTTTTCAATTGACTTAGTAGTCCATCCACACCATAGGGTGGTATAGTGTAGTGGTCAGTAGTGTGGAGTAGTGGTGAGGCAACCCGACCACAGGGAGACAGTAACTGTGCGTCTATATACAATAATTATTCTCTGCTACAGCTCTGTACGTTTTTCAGATTGTCTTTGGCCAGAAATCAGCCCTGTTTTGAAGATGCATGCATTTGTGTGCAGACGTAGCTACTGAAAACGTCCTATTTTTAGTGACACAGACGCAGCACTTTGACATGAAAATGGGGAACAAATAAAGGAATAGTTTTACATTTTGGGAAAAAAGAAGCTTAGTTAGATGAGAAGATCGATACCATACGTCTGTTTGCTAAATGTGAAGCTACAGCCAGCGGTCGCTTAGCTTAGCATAAAGACTGGAATTGTAGGAGAAACGGCTCAAAACGAAAGCTATACATTTCCCCAAAATGTCAAACTATTACTCTAACCTTCTCCATTTTTCATCGTTTCAAGGAAAGTGCGTGACGCCTGCAATAGCTGCTCCGGTAAATCTTATATTGTGTAAAGGGAAGATACTGTGTGATGTAAATACCTTTGCGTGTTGCAAATATTGCAGAGAATGCAGAAGTGCTTTACCTTTTACATCACAAACACGGTGCCTGTCTGGGGTTGCTATGGCCTTATAGAGATTACAGGAAGTCTATATTTTGTTTTTTAACCCTCCTAAACTCCCTCGCTTGTTCTTTCTCTCTTACATATTCGCACACACACACACACACACACAACCCACACAACACACACACACACACAACACACACACACACACACACACACACAACACACACAACACACACACACACACCACACACACACACCACACACACACACACACACACACACACACACACACACACACACACACACACACACACACACACACACACACACACACACGATTAACAAGTCAAAGCTGTCCACCACACCACAGAAGTCCCCAATAAAACCCACAAACTCTGCTCTGCTCTCTATGAGCCTGTGGCAACACTAGGTAAGGGGGTGTGATGGCAGTGGGAGGGCAGGGGGTGTGAAGGGGGGGGGCGGGGTGGTGCGAGTTCAGGCAGGATACAGTAGGGTGAGGTAGGGTCAGTGGTCAGGGGGGTCAGGAAGGCTTTTTGAGTGGCATTTCCTGTAGAGCCGGGGCCAGGAGAAGGGGGGGTTCATCTCCGCTGTGGACCGGTCTGATGGAGGTTTGCGGGCGGAAAATGGTCGGGGAAGGTATAGGTGAGGGGGGGGGGAAGCGTGGGGGAGGAAGCTGGTTGGGAGGTGGATGTCCGCTCGGCGTCCTAACAGTGGTGCGGCTGCAGTCTGTGGGAATGTGTGGCTGTGTAACTGGTGTCGCTGGAGCTGCTCTGGAGGCTGTAGTGGTCCTCCTCCTCCTCGCCGTCGCTGATGCTGTCCACGCTGTCCACCTCGCCGGGAGTGAACTCCATGCCCTCGATGTCCACGTCTGCAAGCGAAAAAAAGAAAAACACACATGGTTACATTTGGCACTTTTCAGTTTCAGATAAAAGTGAGAGGAAACTGTTTATTTCCACCAAAACTGTGGGAATATTTATGAGGCCGCCTGCAGCGCCCACGGATTAAACCCAGATTTAGGCAGCCATTACCACACAGATCTTTGTGCTCCCAAAGCTTATCCCCCTCCATTGATAAACAACCGCATGTGTGTTTACCTCATCCAGGATTAGTAAACACACTGTAACAGACCAGACTGAGCTTTTACGTGACACCAGTGAGCAGCACATTGCACCTTTGAACTCTGGGTATGCTGGAAAACAACTAAATGATACAACCTGTAGTGCGACTGCATTGAAAGGAAAAAAGTATATATAGACAGAAAGAGAGGAGTTCACCATTAACGGTTTAAATATGAGGTTAACGGCAAACCTTTTTAAAATAGACTCTCCTAGAAGCCATTCATGGTGCTCATAAAGTTGGCCGAACACAGACCTCCCTAGATTTTATTGTGATGTCAGAAAAGTGGGAAGTCTTGAGCTGCCGATTTTCTATCCAAGAAGCACTTTTAAGGAAGTATACTGGCTCCTTTAGTTGATATTGGCTGCTGTTTCAGGGTAATGACATTCAAATAGTACCTGAACCTGAAAGATTACTCTTTTGTAATTTTGACAGATGAGACGTAACAAGTTCTTTAAGCTGCTATGATCTGCACTGGTTCCCGCAATCCCACATGACATGAGATCTCCCACCATCAGTAGCTATAGAAGAAAATCAATATTTAACCTTTAACCCCTGGGGCATCACCTGCAAACAAGGCCGGGGCAAATCGTGCAGGGATCACAGTCTGGCTCAGAGTTTATCGGTGGACAGCGAGAGGAATGCAAACAGCTGACTATTACATGTAAATAAAGGCATTAATAGAGCTGTGCTGAGCGGGTATTTAGCTGCAGGGCATACAGTCTGTGAGCATGTGAACGTCAGTCCGAGACATACCTCCGTGGTTATTGATTTGCATCAAATTTGGAAGTGATCTACATTTTATTTACATTATTGTCATAGTTACAAAAAGCTGTGACCACAACAATGCCCAGGACTATCCACATGATAAAGTACACAAATCTAATGTCACGTAATAATATCTAGAATAAATCTACATTTATATTGTCAGAAAAGGCTTTTCAGAATATGGTACACATTTCTTTGTACATGTCTTTGCACGCACATGTCATTACTGATGGGAGAATTAAAAAAACTACTAGCAAACACGCCTTTATTTTGAAATTCTCATTTCACTGCTGTCACCATTTCTGATAAAGCACACCTCCTTCCTTCAGAGCCCAGTAATACAATTGTCGAATGAGTTGCTTGTTGTGAGTTGATATTATTGTATAGGGATTGTTTATATAAACTGATTGTGTTAAATGGGCACTCCTTTTAACCTCACTGATGCTGAGTTCCCCATCTCTGACCATAAATCTGTGCTTTTTGAGGTAAATGTCCCCATATCTAAAACAAGAGCACTGCGGACCATCACCTTCAGAAACATCAAACGCATTGACCCCAGAGACCTTAACTCCCTTATTGCCTCCGTGCCCAGTCCACCCCTATCCTCCTCCTCAACCGCTGCTGAACTGGTGAGTCACTACAACAACTGTCTCACATCTTCCCTGGATGCGCTTGCTCCTCTGAAGTCTCGCATAGTCTCTTTTGTGTACACTGCTCCCTGGTACACTGCTGCCCTCCACCAGCTAAAAACCACTGGCCGGCGTCTTGAACGTCTGTGCAAAAAGACTGGACTCTTAATCCACATTCAGCTCTACAAAGAACATCTCTGCCTTTACAAGAACGCCCTCACCACCGCTAAGTCCTCCTACTACTCCAACATCATCAGTTCTGGAAAAGGTAACACGAGAAACCTCTTCTCAACCGTCAGACACCTACTTCAACCTCCCACAACACTCCCCACAGACATCTCATCTGATGACTGCAATGACTTTCTGAATTTCTTCAATAGCAAAATCAACACCATCCACCTGCAACTGGCTGCATCTAGCACCTCCAAAGACGACCAACAGTGCCTGAGCTCCACCAGTCACCAGCTAATCCCCACCCTGTCCAATTTCTCGGCAGCTACTGAGTTCTCCATCACTGAGCTTATCCGTAAATCCAAACCTACTACCTGTCAGCTCGAACCACTCCCCTCGTTAAAACCTGTGTGCCCTCTACTTACCCCTTGATCACAAGAATCCTTAACTCGTCCCTCGCAACTGGAACTGTACTGCCAAACCTCAAAACTGCTGCAATAACACCAACACTCAAAAAACCTGGAGCTGACCGAGATGACCTGAATAACTACAGGCCCATCTCTAACCTCTCCTTCATCTCAAAAACCCTTGAAAGAGTGGTTGCTGACCAACTTCAACAACACCTGGACAAAAACAACCTTCATGAACCCTTCCAATCGGGTTTCCGCTCAAAGCACAGCACCGAAACAGCGCTGGTAAAAATCACCAACGACCTCCTCCGTGCAGCTGAATCTGGACTGCTCACCATCCTAATCCTCCTTGACTTCACAGCTGCCTTTGACACCATCTCACACGCACTGCTTATCAAACGTTTGGCAGACATTGGGATCACTGGTACTGCACTCTCATGGTTTTCATCCTACCTCACAGACAGAAAACAATATGTCCGTCTCAGCACCCACCGGTCAAGCTGCTCCACTGTCTCACATGGTGTTCCTCAGGGGTCAGTATTGGGTCCACTCCTGTTTATTATCTACCTACTCCCCCTTGGCACTATCCTCCGTCATCATAATGTCCATTTCCACTGTTACGCCGACGATACCCAGGTCTACATTTCCAGCAAACCCAACACTGCCCTCCCCCCAACCTCTCTCACCAACTGCCTCCAGGACATCAGGAGCTGGATGAGCAGGAACTTCCTAAAACTCAACGGCAGCAAAACCGAAGCCCTGCTGGTTGGCACCAAAACCACCCTCTCCAAAACCTCATCCTCCCCTGCCTCCAACCTCATCATTGATGGCTACTCCATCCCCTTCTCTGGCCAAGTTAAGAGCCTTGGTGTCATCCTGGACAGCTCCCTCTCATTTTCACCTCACATAAATAACATCACCCGGACTGTCTTCTTCCACATACGCAACATCTCCAGACTCCGCCCATCCCTTTCTCAATCAAACACTGAAGTCCTGGTCAATGCATTTGTCACGTCCCGCATCGACTACTGTAACGCCATCCTCTCAGGCATACCCACCAAGCTCATCAATAAACTACAAATCATACAGAACTCCGCAGCCCGGATCATCACCGGCACCAAGGCCTCCGAACACATCACCCCCCATCCTCATCCAACTCCACTGGCTCCCTGTTCAATCCCGTATCAACTTCAAAAACCTACTGCTCACTTACAAAGCCCTACATAACCTGCCACCCCCCCCCCCCCCCCCCCCTATCTGGCTGACCTTCTTCAGGAGTACACCCCCTCTCGCTCACTCCGCTCCTCCTCTGCTGGTCTGCTGACCGTCCCCACCCCACGCCTCGTCACCATGGGTGCTCGGGCTTTTAGCTGCACTGCTCCCAGACTCTGGAACTCCCTCCCCCCGCACATCCGACAGTCAGCCACAATCACCATATTCAAATCCCAATTAAAAACCCACCTGTTCAAATCTGCTTACTCACTGTAGTGCTCCCCATTATATGTTTCATTTGTGTCCACTTGACTGTCTCCTCCATGATTTCCTGTTTGTGTTTTTATCATGTTCTGTTGCCTATTAGCGTTTTATTTTTATTTATTTTTTTAACAAATTGTACGGTGTCCTTGGGTGTCATGAAAGGCGCCTAAAAATCAAATGTATTATTAATATTATATGATTTAGTCTCCTATCCATCGAAGGCCACTAAATTGACATTTTAAAAGAATTCACGTAATATTCTTTCATGATAAAACTTTTGTTTTTAAACCCCTGCTATCAACATTTGGGACAAACAAGGTTATTTAGTGTGTAGGGAGAGTGCGACTGGTTGCCTTTTTTAAAAACAGTGTACCTTGCTCAGAGTCGGTGGAGATGGTGGAGCCCATGCTGTCGGTGCGGATGCGCTCCGAGGATCCGGAGACAGAAAGCTGCTCCAGGCGGCGTTTGAGGTAGCGGTGCTCTCTCTGCAGCTGCTCCTTCGTGTTTAAAGCCTTCTTGTCCAGCTCCTCCAGCTTCTGCAGGGACATAAGCATGCAAAGCACCAATCAGAGTCTGTTCTGGACACAACAATATCCACCTTTCCTCTCTATTTTTACTCCTAAAACTAGTGTTTTTCTATCATCTCCTGCCAAAGAGAATATTTAACAACAATAAGGAAGTGACTGAATGACTCAAACTAAGTATGACATTTCTAAGTTTGAGTCAATGTGGGATTATATTTTGCACTCCTTGGCATATGAAAGCTTTCAGTGGTTAATGAAAGCGAAGACAAACACATGTGGCCCCTTTTGATATGAGAAGACACAACGTTGACGAGAATTAGCGCAGATCGTCTGAGCAGAGAGGACATGGTAAACAGGAAATGAAGGGTTAAAACGCGCCACGTCTGGATTTTCCACCGACCACAGTGTTGCTGCTGGTAAACAGTGAGATCAGTACAGTCCTTAGATGCAAGTTCATCCTCTGCAGGGCAACGATAGGATTCTAATAATATTCTGCAGGCACTAAAGTGTTTCAAGACTCTTTGTCACAGCTCCTGTTGCATCATTGTATCTGTGTGTGTGTGTGTGTGTGTGTGTGTGTGTGTGTGTGTGTGTGTGTGTGTGTGTGTGTGTGTGTGTGCGTGCGTGTGTGTGTGTGTAAACGGCCTGCAACAGTTAATGAACCATGCAGAAAGAGGCCTTAAACATGTAATTATCTCCTTCCACATATCTACAGATCAGCCATTATGTCCTGCGTCTTGCTCTTTGTTGACTTCTTTGTTTTCCTTTAGATCTTGGGGGTATTTATTTCTGACATGCCCTTAACGGCTCTGATTAAAAGATAAGAAAACGTTTAAAAAAAAAACAAGGAAGACAAAAACTACAACCACTTTGTAATCACTCTACACTAGAGCTTCAAACGAAAAATGGTTGGATTTTGGGATTTATTGATTGTTTTTTTAGTCCAAAAATTGTAAAAAATTCGATTGATATTTCACCATAACCCACAGACTTTCTTTAAATGCTGTTTTTATCTGAAAACAGCTCAGAACCAAACATATTTGATTTAAAATGATAGAAAAACAGCACAAATCCTAAAATGTATCCAGATGGAGCCAGCAAATGTTTGGCATTGATGCTCCATTTGACCAAACAGTTATCAAAATTGTTGTCAGTAATCTGTCAAACAAAGGCTAACTCATCAAACAGATCCAAAATGAAACAATAAGACAGGTTCGGAGCATTTTTGTTTTCATACAGCTGTGTTTTATTAATACCTTGATGTGCATCTTGGCCCTTTTCAGCAAGCTCAGTGTGGTGTGTCTTGTGCTGTCTGGACCCAAAGGCACCAGCTTCTTCAACTGGTCCAAGTACAGCCGTAGTTTGGCACGTCTGCAAACACACAAGCACAGGGTGAGTCAGTGGACATCCACCAGCAGAAAAAGTGAGCAAGCACCTACACCAGGGGTGTCAAACTCAAATACACAGTGGGCCAAAATGAAAAAATGGGTACTAGTCGAGGGCTGGACTGGTTCAATGTTTATTGCAGAACGTATTGAAATGAACTTATTGCTCATATTAAACCTGGAACTAACAAAGCTTAAATGATTGCCTATAAAAACAACATTAAATAATCAGTTGCATTAATTTCTTATGGCTCTATCTGCAGCTTTTCCGGAGTCATTTCTTATGATTACATTTTTCCACAGGCCAACAACAGCTTCAAAAAAACCAAACATGCCCTGTCGTCGTGAGAGAAAAAGTGCAGAAGGAAACATTCATTTAAACTCAGTGTGCTGCTCTGTGATGCTAGTTCAAGCCAGATACTTGGCATCTCATCTTGGGTGCAAGTTCATCAATGTTTGGGGACAGGCTCTGAGCTGAGGAAACCCTCAGGATTGAGTGAAGGTGTGCGTGCAAAAATACCGGCGGGCCAGATCTAATAGTAATTAAAAATTATCCTGCGGGCCGAAATTAAATCCACCACGGGCCTGATTTGGCCTCCGGGCCTTGAGTTTGACACATGTGACCTACACAAACACACCGACAGGAGTTTATCCACAAGTCACTGAAGGGCAGAAACATATACTGATCCTCCTGAACTGTGACTGGGAAACATACTGAAGCAAAGACTGAATACTACAGGGTCGGATTAAGTTGCTGTTGTGATTTTGGAATTGAGACGTTGCATGTTTAAAGAGATGATGGGTGCAGAGTCGTGCTGGTTTCACATGTTTAAAGCTCAAAAAGGGGCCAGAAAACCTCTTTCAAATCCCAGGGAGGAATCAGTTCCTTTCAGCATGAGAGAGGACATTTTTGTATATTATATTACATACCATAAAGCCAGAGCTTACTAAGGTAAATCAACTTTTTATATTGTTCCTCCTCAAAAAGAGCTACCCACATGTAACACACATTCAAAAGGCCAACCACAGCCTTAGTTTCCCTGTTTTTATCTAACCTTTTAGAGTTTGGCCTCCCTGTGACTACATTTTCACAAATAACATAGGCCTACTGGCATTGCACAACTGCTCACTATTAGTAATGCATAACACCTCAGTGCAACATGCTGACTTCTATATAACTGCAAACTGTAGTCATGCATTACCAATCTCAGCTGCTTTTATAGCCTCTTATAAAAGTTGTGTTTGATTGATTTACCAAATGGACACGCTGTTCCACCCGAAGTCTGTGGGAGCGATCTTTAACCCGCAGTCACCGGGTGCAAAAATCATTATTGACCAAAATGACAGCCATGAGAAGTTTCTCATCTGTTCTGCTGGTTGAACTCAAGACACAAACTGTGGCCACGGAAAACTCTGCATCGCTGCCAAAGTCCTGCAGGCCAACAACCCTGGAAGTAAACAGCTCGCTGGATGCAGCATCGGGCGTTTTATTCAGCGATAGTGACGACAAGGCAGAGTAAGTCTCAGTGCGGACACTCAACGGTTATTGTGTATAATTCCAAAAGACTGTTTTTAATCCACAACATTTCTTATCAGTAGATTACCTTCCCTGTCTGTCCTTGGTTCATTCACATGTGTCCATAAAGGCCTTTCAATCCTCCATCAGTCATGCTAGTCCATGAACCGTCTCTTTGTTCCGAGCTAGCCTTCCCCCTTTTTCTCCCGTTACTTTGGCTAACTCTGTCTGAACGGTAAACAAACTCCAACAATGCAAGGTCTCCACCGGCCATCGCTGCAACCACAATGCACCTAATCAGACACACACACACACACACACACACACACACACACACACACACACACACACACACACACACACACACACACACACACACACACACACACACACACACACACACACACACACACACACACACACACACACACACACACACACACACACACACACACACACACACACACACACACACACACACACACACACACACACACACACACACATCCCTGTCTTTTTTTTGTCTTTTTCAGGAAGGGCGTCGTCTGTGTTTTCCACATAGATTGAGACCCTCTCACAAGCTCCGTCTGTTTCATTCAGAGGTCACCCAGAGGCGGCCTGTAGGCAATAAATATTTAGCGCTACAAATTGAAGTCCTAAATGATAGTTGCATCTTAAATATTTTATGGATTTAAATGGTAAAAATGCACCAGATTATCAAAGGCGCCCTTTAAACATCTACCTCCCTACAGGTGCACACAGGCGTTCCCATGAAGGGGCGTGTGAAAGTGCTCTGGTTCTTTTATTTCCTCCTCTCCCAGGAGGCATTTCTGTCTCCCCCCTCATCCGCTGAACCCTTCCACCCCTCTGCTCCACCCTGCCAACACCAACACACCCTCGTCCCAGTGGAAAACAAGTGTCTTCTGAAGTCAGGGGCGAGGGCCCACCTCCAACCTGCCCCTGTCCAGCCACATGAAGCACTTGGACAGCGGCCAGGGGAAGCGGGCAGGAAGGAGCTGGGGGTCTCAGCAGCGGGGGGAGGGGAGTGTTTTTTTGGAAAGGGAGCGGGGTCCGAGCTAGCGGCTTGACTTTCTCTGCGGTTGAAAAAAGGGCCCTTTGAGCGCAGTGTGCTCAGCTGCACCAGGCAGCGCTCCACACACACCATTCACAGGGAAACTTGAGCCAATGGGCCACCATC
Organism: Gymnodraco acuticeps; assembly: GCF_902827175.1. NCBI lineage: Eukaryota > Metazoa > Chordata > Actinopteri > Perciformes > Bathydraconidae > Gymnodraco > Gymnodraco acuticeps. The sequence goes on from NW_022990701.1 coordinate 5,165,254, forward strand.
TTGCACCCCGCTCCCCCCTCTCTTATGATGAAAAACAAAAACAAGGCGTTCCCCGAATACTCTGCCTGACTTCCCACCTTTCCCCTCCAAGAAAAACCTGTTTGTACCGACTTCATTGAAGGCTCCACCTGTATGCTCACCGCATATTTGACCTGGCATGCAGAGGATATAAATGTGCACAGATGCTCTAATGTGTGAAGATCGGTCTGGAGTTATTATCGCAGTCCGATCATGTGAGAGTGGGATGAATTTTCTCTTCCTAAGCTCGTCTAAAATGTTAAATTATTAGGTTAAATATGGAATAACATCTGACTATTTATTCTATGTTATTTATTTTTTGTATGTCACATGGCACGAGTTTCAAATGTGAAAACCTAAATCAAAATCTCTCCACTCTTATCTATACTTTCCAACTGTAGCTTTTGAATTGACGTAAACAGGTTATTTATGTAATTGCTGATAACGATCCACTTCAACATTTCTGTCACTGAAGTTTCAACAAGTCTGGGCTTCTCTTCGTCTTGAGCCGTGCATTTCATGCTAAATGCTTTGTGACAAAAAGGCTTCTCATGCATATCAATAAAGTAGGTTTCTTGGTTTAACCTGGCAGTGTGTCTCTGACAGCTCCTCCAATGTTCCCCCCGCCGCGAGACACACTCGCTGCTTTTCTTCAAGAGCACACAGTCTATTTGGAGCAGGGTTAGGACCCTCCTCCACTCACGTTTGTTATTCCTAAACCGAGTCACGCTATGTTTATCAGACGGCTTCAAACAGCCATGCAAGCCCACCAGATGAACATGAATCTACAAGTGGTTCTGAAAATCATCAAATGTGTCTGGGTTGAAAATAGGACAGTCTTTGATATTCCAGTCATGACAAGTGTCCCGATGCAAGCCTGTTACTGTGGTGTATAACAGTTTCTACTTGTGTGTCAACAAGTTCAAACACAGTGCAAAAGCCATGGTTTCTATGTCCTGTGGACACAATACTCTTGGGATTTGACTAAAAACTCTCATTTCAAAGTGTTATTGTTTTAAAAGTAGCCATCCCTCTGCAAAAAACAACATGTCTCTGCAGGAGAGGATTTAATAGTAAACCTCCAATTAGATTTGATCCAGAGTCACGTCTGCAGGGAAGTGACCACCTGACTGTTCTCACGTGCAGAGTACCACGGGATGATTTGTGTCTGATCTCTGGCCTCCCCCCCCGCCCCTGTCCTCCCTCTCCATCAGGGGCTCAGTGCCAAAACAAAGCAAAGGCAGGGGAGAGAAAAAAAGGGAACTTTTTACTCAGAAAAGCTGCATGCACGCTGCTGAAAACTGGAACAAGATCTTTAAACTGCTGACTTGTGCTCCAAGGTTACTGTACAGACCCTTTTTCACAGATATGCTCAAACTGTAGGCCTTCGAAGGAAAGCAACCATGAAATGTTGACGGCGAGCTCTGTATCTGCAGCATATTGAAGGTTATCTTTGTGTGCTGCTGCTGCTGCTGCAGAGAAAACATGGCCAGTGTCCACACACAGACTGTCCCGGTGACAGCAGTGTCCCAGGACAGTGCAGGGACTGGAGATCTATGGGCACACAAAGCGCTGCAGGGCCTGAGGAGTGCACCAGTGCAAACAACGGGCCTTCACCCCTCACTCTCTGTTTAATGAGCTCGCTGCAGCCCGGCGGCGCATTCCTCAGCCCGTACACACAGCACTGAGTGGCTTGTCTGGCAAGGAGCCAAACCCGCTAAACTAAGGTCAAAGGTCATCTGAAACACCACTGCAATGTTTCCTCTCACTGCCAGAGCTGACTCGGTTTGTTCCCCGTTGGCTTTAAAGAGAAGACAAATGCACAACCAGGCCTCTGGTGTTGTTTTCACTCGAGCCCACAAGACAGCAGCATGACGGATTCACTGCGTAGTCAGCGTTAAGCAGACACAACAACGCAATCGTATCATCTCTAAATGCATTCTTACCATCACTGATAGAAGTTATGGCTAAAAAAATCTGCAGACAAGCACCATAACAATTGTTTATTATACATGTTATTCCTGATTTGAAGACTTAGTTTATCGTTGTTTTAAATTTTGCAAACTTTGTATGCATCTGGCCTCCTTGTTTACACGCAGCTCTGTGATGTGAAGTGAAAGTGGGGCTGCGGTGCGTGAGTGTGGATCGCCATGTCGAGGTGGTGGAATTTGGGGTTGCCAACCGAGCGGCTCCACATCTGGCTGAGAGAGCGAGGCCAGATGGAGGGGCTCTTGAGGTGGTGAGGGACCCTACCCAGGGTCCCAGCCGGCAAACACACACACACACTGGGCCTTTCAGCAGCCCTTCATCAGTCTCCCTGTCACCCTCTTGCCTTGCCCTCAACATGTTTACATTTAACAGATGTGCTGTCTGTGAACAACAAGAGAAACGGAGCAGCTCATGTGAAACCTGCAGAGCGCTTTGCCACGCTGCCCACGCCCCCGAGACGAGAGACACGCGGGGAGACTCTTTCATCACCCTGATATGAAATGTCAGTCGTCTGGGAAAGATCTGTATTTGTTTTCTGTCGTCAAGGATGCCACACCCACCCGCTGTGTGCAGTGACAACTGCAGAGCCAGACAGTCGGATACTAGTCCCCCATAAACACATTTTCCTGGCGGCAGGAATATGGAGCTCGCTCTCACATGACTCTGCTCTCACACGCAAGCAGCAAACTGAAACACAGAGGGCGGGGCAGAACTTCACTAAAGAAGAGCTCAGCATGCCTTACTGCTGATTGAACAACAGGAAACTGCAGAATTAGGCAGTTGTTGTTCACTCGTAGTATTTCTACCAAACAAACTGGAATTTCCACTGGGCGTGCGAGGGGATGCCTAGTAATTACATTCATTTCAGTTTTTTTCGTGTACTAAAACAAATCCCCTGTGTGAGCATGGATCATCACAAAGTCCCTTCCTCAGCACGGCCAGCTTACCCTGCTGTCCACAGAGAAACAGATGTCATGGAGAACTTAAAGTGGAGAGTGGGTAAAACACAGAGGGGAACCAGCTCCCTGGGCATCTCTGAATCATTTCAACACAACCTCAAATGACAGACCTGGACATGAATTGCCTTCCGCTGTGTGCATCTGCACATGTTGGACGGACTAGCAGAGACAAGTTCAGCGAGCTCAATAAACACATTCCCCTGACACGGGACACACTCCATTTTATAATGAATGCTCGTCAATGATCAACACACAGGGTAGTGGCATGAGAGACAGTTCAAGTGTTTACTGTTAAAGTTGCATTTTTACTTCTGGAAGGAGGTTTAGGAGTGGGGGGGGGGGGGGGGGGGTCCTGTATGAAGATCTGGGCGTACTTAAGATAAATCTGAGGAGATAATAAAGAGAAAAAGAGACATTTCTATTACACTGAGGTCTGAGTTTGTTTGCTTTCTTCTTGCAAAATGCAGTACATTAGTACCTTTTAAATAAAACAAGAATAAGTCACAACATGCAACCTGTAACAAGATGTCATTTTTGGGGGTGCACGCCATAAATGTGGCAAACTGCTGCTGTAAAACAACTCAACAACAGAGAAAAAATGAAATTAGGGAACAGATAGGTGAGTGACAGCCTGCCTGCAGCTCTGATCCTCTCTATCAATGCATTATCAAACACATATTTTGCTTGTGACCCCCTGCCTGGCAAAAAACACAGGCAGCACCCAGCGAGGACGCGGCTGCAGAGCATTGTAGTAATGCTCGGCCTGCAAGTTTTGTGACCCCCATCCTCCCGCTGTCTCCCCCCTAAACTATGGGGGTTATTCCCTATCTTTATTCAAGAGCGTGGTATTTAAATTTGAGAGCATACTTTATGTATTTATTTCCCTCAAACCCTGTCCTCGCACTCAAATAGTGCCTGCTTGCACTTAGATTTACTCTGCTTGTGCTCAAACTGTACGCTTGCACTCAGATATATTGCTGTTTACAGATTTACAGATTTCAAATCCCTCAACCAATAGGAGGCCTGTTGTCCTTGCGGGTGCGTTCGCTTTACTTATTACAGCGTCCCGTAAGGGCGGTTACTCTTTGGTTTATAAACTCCCGCCCTCCACGGCTTTATAACATAGCATGTACTTCACTTGTTTGATTTACAATTTTTTGGGGGGTGAAGCAGTTAGTATACCAGCACCTTACATAATAGCTACGTTCAGTGGCGTACTGGGACTAAAAATCAGCCCGGGAATCTCGACCGGCATTTATAAAACGGTTACCACGTGTGGCTGGCAATGTGAAAGAAAAATACACACTCCAATTTAAATAGTTTTTATTATTAAATAATGATGTTCAAAATAAAATAGTCCCTCCGTTGCCTTCTGCACAAAACATAGTGCGAGTTGGTTGCTATGCAACAACAATAACAGCTAGAGAACATATTATATATATATATAAAATGGCGCATTTCCACTGCAGCGGGTAGCCCCGTTTAAGCGTCCTTAATCGTCCTCAAGCGGCCAGGCCAGTTTTTGGTGGCCTTTCCATATAGCGTAGCACCGGCTAGCGGGTACTTTTTCCCTCTTTCCGGCCCCATAAAATCGTGGTTCTATCAGGCCAGGGCCATGCAGGGCTGAACTAGTGACGTCAACACTCTCGACTGCTGATTGGTCAGAGAGAATCGTCACAAGATCGCGCGCGAGATCATCCCTAGCGTCGCATATATATCTAGAAGTAAGCTTGCAGCATTTTTATACACAGCATTTTTTGACGTTCCTACATATCATTGGGGATGATAAAATCCAGCGGGAGCTCGACGGAACAACTCGAAATGTGAAAGTGTTCCAGGATGTCTCTGCACAGATGCCCCGCCTACACTGTGTTGCTACCCCAGGTCCTAAACTGTCATGGAAATGCGCCACGGCCTCGGACGGCCAGCGAGGCAGCCCGAGGCCTGAGCGAGGACGCTTAGGGACGCTTGAACGGGGCTACCCCGCTGCAGTGGAAATGTGCCGTTAGACAGACCGCAATGTCGTCGTTTAGGTGCTTTTTTTTTTCTGGAGATAGGCACTTCTCAATCCACTCCTCCATAGTAAGGCCACCCCGGAGGTCGAAGTTAACCTTAAATGTTTCCATCTTAAGCTTTGTTAGTTAGCCTAGTTAGTTAGTTTCGTAACGGACGTAATGTAACAGTTGTAACGGTTCTCAGACGCGGAGGGATACTGATTTGTGAAAAGTAACTACAATTATACCCGGGATATATGCTCATTATATCACGGCTAAGAAACATCAGATTGCTTGATTTGACTTGTCCGTTTTATAAACATATACTAACTGTGCTAACCCCTCCCCCAAAAAAAAAGTTGTACAGCGAAGTGAAGTACATGTTATGTTATAAAGCCGTGAAGGGCGGGAGTTTATAAACCAAAGAGTAACCTTTATAAACCAAAGAGTAACCGCCCTTACGGGACGCTGTAATAAGTAAAGCGAACGCACCCGCAAGGACACCAGGCCTCCTATTGGTTGAGGGATTTGACAGGATTGTTGCACAAAAGTTTCGAGCGCGCACAGAATAAATCTGAGAGCAGAACAAATCTGTAAGCAGCAATATATCTGAGTGCAAGCGTACAGTTTGAGCACAAGCAGAGTAAATCTAAGTGCAAGCAGGCACTATTTGAGTGCGAGGACAGGGTTTGAGGGAAATACATACATAAAGTATGCTCTCAAATTTAAATACCACGCTCTTGAATAAAGATAGGGAATAACCCCCATACTAAACAGCCTACATTCCAGCGTGTGTGTGCACACTGCTGACGTGAATTTCAGGCTGCCTGCTGCACACACAAAGCAGCCACATCCTACGCTGCCTCCCATTCCTCCCTGCAGCAACACTCAAGAATTCCTCCTCCTCCTCCTCCTCCTCAGCATGGTGAAGGTAGTTGACTTCCTTTCCTCCCCTCTGTCCTCTTTTACACTTCTTTCTTTAATTGTTGTTTTACTTGCCCTTGAATCCCCAAGGCTGTGCTCACACCTTGTTAAAGTGCATCATACGCTGCTGTTTTTATGGGCATCAGCTGCTGCAGTTAACAAAGTTTACTGACACAGAAAGGCGATGTCCCCTGCAGCAGCGACACCTGAGAGGGAGTGGGACGTTCTCGTTGTCTACGGTGGCACACTTAAATATGTCAGTGTCAGTGTAACAGCCTGTAGACATTATCAGCAGGCCTCACACGCGTCCACAGATAGTACTGTATGTGTTAGTGTGGCCGGGCTTGACCTGACTGAGGCCCCATCTCAGGTCGGTTAAATGGAATCCTTGCTTCCCTCACTTGCGTAGTTTCCCTGCGTTTAGTCCCTCCCACCAGGGAAGCATGGAGGGACGCAAGGAAACCACGAGAGGCAGGGAAATGAGTTTTAAGAGCAATGGAACGTCCTTTCCTCCGGAGCGTCACGTGAACCGACGTCAGTTTGTGATGACGCTGTTCGTCTGACAGCAGCTCTGTCCCAAGCCCCCAGGAAGTGCGCCGGAGTCTGATGAGAATATTCGTGCTGGTCAAACGGCGGTACTACACTTCCTTTAGGTTGCTGGGCCCGGAAACACTTTTTCCCATTGACTTACATTGGGAAAGAGTGGTCTGTAACTCGTTGGATAATTTTTTTTAAACTAAATTAACTACCCAGTATGAACGTTTGTATAGCCCTTATTAAAAACATTCGTTCCTCAAGTTGTAAAAATGTGCTAATAACGTTATTCTGAGAGTTATTTCCCTCGGCATTATGAACACGCATCTAACCCACGGGACCGCGCCGCCCGGCACGTTCATGTTACATGTCAGTACTACATGAGTTTCTCTTTACCCATGGATGCACAATAAGAACGGACCATATCGCCTTACTGCCAGCCCACGGAGCTGTAATAATGGATATATTGCACATGTTTGCTGTAATTCATCATTTGTAAAATATTATACTACATGGGCTGTATGATGTAAATCTTGTACCGTAAATGTTGTATTAAATAAAGTTAATATTACCGACGTAGATTAACGTTCCTGTAGCTTCTTATTGCACTTGCAATTGTTTTAGTTACTTGTGGGCTACTTAACATGAATAATCACCGTTACTATCCTTTTACTCCATCACATTTAAAAAATAAATAGGCTATTGTTATTTTAACTCCACCACAGTAATCCATCATCAGCTTTACTTTTTAGATACAGTTTTAACTCACAATTGATCATAACAGGCTTCAACATATACATTTTTATATATTACCAAGTGGTTTCATGTACAACCCACACAAGTATTATGCTAAATGAAGCTCTGTTGCTTGGATATCACTAGATCCTGATGTCAGCGTAATATAAAAGTACATAACGATTGATGTGTAACTTAGCATAATTTACTAGCTAGCCGCTAGCTGCTAACTGCCGCCTCGTTAATATAAATCCAGTACCATGCTGTCATGAACGCGCGGTGCTGTTACGTGTACGCAAATTCACGTGCTTAATGTGAACGAGCCTTTTGGGCGGCGTGGTTAAAGTTGCGCATGCTCTATGAGTGCACATACGGGTACTTCTCAGGCATGCCGGGTAATCTGTGACGTTTCACTCTCTCAAACGTTGGGCCATTTTGTCATCATGCGCCATTGAGCAACTCTCATAGGAATGAATGAGGCCCCGCCTCCCACGCTGTATCCAGTTCTTATTATACATCCATGCTCTGTCCCCGTTGTTTTCACAAACACCCCCGCCACACATTTACTGACACAAACATTTGTATCATCTGTTGTAGACCCCAATAAATAAAATAAAATAAGAACTCATTCTCAAAAAAGATAAACGCCATTCTTAAAATGTATAAACGAACAATAGTTTGATTAATATTGATTAGAGTGTACAATAGAAATAAAATAATTGAGAGAAGAAAAAGAGATATATTATCTATCAAAACCCAGTTAGATTAACATTCATTGGATTGCACACTTTGTTTGTTTGTTTGGATATGTAGCACATTAACATTTTAAATAGCACTTAATGACTGACTGAATGGAAATGACGAAAATGTAAAACGAAAAAAGCGATCATGAAAATGTTTCCAATAAATGAATAAAATGATTTTTGACCACTTTGTTGTTCAGATATATCACATATTTTTAACTAAATGATACATGAATTGAAACAAAACACGGTATAAACTGAGGAGTGACTCCCGTGAGTTTCATTTATTTTCTTCACTCCGCTGGGAAACTGCTCTCATGTCAAGAAGCATCAGATCAGTGCATGCGCTGCATCGTCCAATCAGTGAGCGATACACAGTAAGGGGGCGGGGCAAGTGTCTGAGGATTTCATCGGAGGATGGTCTGGTGGTTCCTCGGTTATCGCTCCTCCATTATCGCTCCTTGATCCTCGGTCCTCCGGCAGAAATAAGAGCCATGGGACGCTACTCAAGATGGCGCAGACAAATCAACTTCCGGTGAGACCGAGGAAACTAAAATAGTCGACCTGAGACGGGGCCTGAGTGTCACGGTGCTCTGTGACCTCAGGGTGGAGAAATTACACATGTGACCTCTACGGCTGACCTCCAGCTATAGCCGGTTCTTTATTCTTAGTCTACATCTGTTATCAACGGAGACTGTCCTGCAGCTATACCGTCAGTACGTGTATAACAAAGTGGACAAACCCAATATGATGATCAGGAAAGGTTGTAAATGTATATTACGTCTTTTTATGCTGCTGCAACACAAAAAATTCCCAAATTGGGATCAATAAAGTACTATCTTATCTTATCTATCTTATCTTAACTGTATATTACGTACTGTGAATACCAATAAAGAAATCCTTTTAATGCATCTGGTTGTTGTTCTCTATAAAAACACTTCTTTATGGCAATTTCAATATGTACAATTTATTGGATGTCTGGACACAGACTTTACAATACATTTTGTATCTGCAAAAGACATATCAATAACACAAAATGCATTCTTTAAATATAAAAGGCTTACTAATATAATATTGACCTGTTACTATTTATATAATTATTTAAGTTAGTATTTTCTTCAAGTAAAAATGCCGAAACAATGTCATATTTCATGGGCTTTTTCACACATTTCTGACGCTTTATAGGCAAAACTATTAATCATTAACGAAAATAAAAAGTAATATATAATGATAATCATCCTTAGTTGCAGTCCTACTCTTTTAGTATGCAGGGTTTTATCATTATGTGCCTAATGATTAGAGTATACAGTATATCAGTCATTACTGTGGGTTATTAGCTGCCCGTGCAGACCTAATGACTCCAGGTCACCACACACACACGAGGAATGTAACTGACAGTGTGACATTAGAGGAAGTGAAGTACAAAAGCCACGTGCTATCGTGTGAGCACGTGAATGCCACATTTAAACCCAAAAGACAATAAAGAAGCTTTGCACCTTGTTTATAGCTGTCTCTTAACTCATTTTTAAAGGCAGGATGTAGACCTAATATGAGTCCAGTGTTGTTTCATTTACAGTCCTTATTAAAATGCAGATGACCCGGATTAACAGGCCCATCAAAGCCTGGCGTCTTCCACATAAACTCACCGTCACAAAAGAAGATTTATACTTTAAAGGATGAGAAACGGGCACGGATGAGTTTTGGCAGGAGGACGAGTAAAGAGTGATAAAGGCCCTCTGTGAGCAGCGAGCCAGCCTTTCTCCTCCCTGCTGCCTCAGGTTTCTGCTGACTCAGACACTTTTAGGGGGGAAAAGGAGAGCCGGAATAAGGAGAAAAAAACATAACAGAGAAAACAGATGTGGTCTCTGGAGAAAGAAGGAGACAAAGAGGAGAAGGCAAGGAGGTGAAGAGCGGGGCTGTAGGAGTCGGACACATAACACACTGCCATAACTCAGCTCTCACACACACACACACACACACACACACACACACACACACACACACACACACACACACACACACACACACACACACACACACACACACACACACACACACACACACACACACACACACACACACACACACACACACACACACACACACACACACACACACACACACAGGAGCTTTACTCGAGGGGAGAGAGTTCCTCAAAGCCAAATAAGTCATTCATCACAGCTGGGAGTGGAAGAGAGTACATTTAATTAGAGTGAAGATTAGAGCGTGACAGACTGAGTCCTGCTCCTGTCCATGAAGTGCATTTCCATTCAGAGTTAGCTTCAGATGTTGGCCCACATGTACGCTATCTGTGGTATGATCTATATTGTAAGAAAATACTGTTTGTTGATGTACGCACTTTGAGCATTGTTTATGAGTGATCTCAGAAATGAAACCGAAGGCACCTGATGGCCACGGGCGGTGTCTGCTTATGGGAAGTTATAAATGGAGATGTAAATCCTTTTTTTCAAATGAGGGAAGCATCACAAACATACCAGCCTTACGCGACTGGATTTCCTGTAATCAGGTGATGTGTGGGAAAACGAAACGTCTGTAGTTTCACTCTTTTTTCAAGCGTTTCTAGAAAAGGAAACGAGTGGCGCTGACAAGACGTCATAGGCTTCATCAAGAGCAGTTTAAGTCAGAAATGGGAAGGAAGCAATGCCAGCAGCGACCAACCACACAGCAGCAATTGGTTTCCCAGAAACGACAAGCTGACGCCGCGCAGCTCTGTTCTCAAACGCATCGAGGAGGTGGAGACAGAAAACAGCAGCGTCACCCTCCAGAAGTGCTGTCATGGCTGCAGCAGATAAGCAGGTTGTGTCGACTCAGGACAGGAGAGCCTGGAGCGGCGCTGGCTCCCACCCAGACGGCTCACTCTGATAGCAGGACACAAATAAATTCAGGGTGCCTCGTAAATGCCATTCAGTTTCATGAAGGACACCTAGAACACATGATGCCGCTGAGCAGCAGCCAGTGAGCCTGGTATCCACGGGTAATGGACATGTTTGGACATATGAAAGCAAGAGCTGGGAGATAATTCCTTAAAATGATTTATCCTCTTTCAATGAATCGAGATATCAAAGTATCTAGATAAAGTGATACTCAATTAATTTGTCTAAATTGATAATAACAAGGTCATACTGACTCAGACATTTTATATTTTGAGGGAATATTTATTGGAGATTACTTTAATTTAAAGCTCAGTTGAGTTTTATTCAAAAACTGGACACAATTTAAATGAAATTGCATCTTACAGTAATTTCATTATTTCTGTTCCTGCATGTAGACTTAGTCAATGTTTAGCTAGATATATATGTTTTTATAATAATTTGACTTGAAACTTTAGATTTGACACTACAGTTGATGAAATGAGATGATACTCATTTATCAAGTAGTTAATTCACACAACATCTACAAAAAGGGGCTTCACTATGTGGCTTTTTACTGAAGACTATTTATTGAATGACCAGAAAACATGCTATATTTTAATATATGTATCGTTCTTGAGATATATAAAGAACCTCATGCTATCATGATAGAAGACTGGCCCTTTTGAAACCCAATGACATTGGCCTAGGGGTAGGTCAAACCTTTGAATAAACGTAATATCTGTCAGACGTTTTGCCCATCACGTGATTGAACAGTAGAGGGATGGCTCTATGCTGCACCGACGTGAACCCAACACAACGACGACACATGACCAAACAAAGGCTGTGAGTCAGGGCTCAAACTGCAGCTCCTCCCTGAAGTGGCGTCTGAGGGCGTGAGGGAGGTCGAGCTTCAGAAAGCGATACTGGCACTGCTGGAGATTAAACAGGTCTGAAGCTCTGGTGCTGCCCTGATCAAACAATCATCAAACTGGTCCAACAGGACGACTGAAGACTTTTGTCTCTCTTATGAATCAGAAACAGAGAAGGAAATCAACTAAGGACACTGGACGTGTTTGTTTAGTTTCTTTGAAAGCATACCATTAGGCCTGTAACTGATAACATTTCGCTTAGACATCTACTCTTGATAAACAATTGATTGTTTGAAGTTTCTAAAATGTAAGAAAATGTTGAAAAAAGCCCATTGTACTTATTGAGAGAACGCTATATGTCTTTCAATGACTTGTTTTTGTGGCCAATAGTCCAAGACCTAAAGATAATCAATCCATGTGATAACAAAACTGAGAACATCTGTACAATTCCTTGAATTTGAGCAGCTGTAACTTTTTTTCCATGATAAAAAACGTAAACGAAAACTGCTAGCTGTCAACTGTCTGTTGATTGTGTATATATATATATATAGGTATATACATATTTGTATACATATTTTTATATATATTTGTTTTTGTATTCAGGATTGTGACAAACGGTATTTCGATCTCTGTCTGTACATACAAACTGAAAGATTGACAATAAAGTTGACTTTTGACTTTGACTGACTGATTCAAATCTCAACACTAGTTCAGGTAAAAGGTATCACACCCATGCGCTGCTGATGATCGTGCCAAAGCCTGAAGTCACATTTTCGACCGTTAACACCTGGCATTTGGGGGTAATGGCCGTGTAATTTGAGGATGCATCAGAATGAATTACGTTGCAAAACGCTCACACCTCGGCACGACGGGGCCTGTTATTACAAATAAGTAGGTGGAAATGTTTCTGTACAAACAGTCATGGACGAATGAAAGATGAGGGCAAGAAGGTACTTTCAAACACAAAGAAGACATGCTTCATTTGTCACCAAGGACAGTGCAGTGTGACGGAGTACTTCTTCTTAGTTTCCTATTTTGAAGCCCTTACAAAAAGGCCGAAACACAAGGGAAGTAAATCACATATTTTACCATCATCGTCACAATGCTTCACTGAATTCATAATACATGTAGAAACCTATGGCCGTTTAGTGACAACAAGGGAAGTGAATAAACTGATTGAGGAACACTTTACTGGCACTACTTGCATTTGTCAGTTTGACTGGACGTCACACCATGGTAACCAACAACGCCCGTCATCGGACATGAGGTAACTGCTGTGTGTCAACGCCTGCAGTGCGCTCAGCCGGGGCTTCTCTTAATCTCAGGTCTGGGAGGAATATGTCTGGACAAGTTTCTCTGCACTACACACATATATTACTCACTCCCAGACATGTGACTGGCAAACCCCAATCCCTCAACGTCACGAACATGCAGCCGAACACACCCATCCCTGCCTCTGCTCACATGCTGTTAGTCACATCAGCTGTTGTCTAATTCTGCTCTGCTCTGGTTTTCAGAGGATCATTTTTGGCCTCAATTCAAAAACAAAAACCTGCACGTAACAAAAATAAATGTTGCCTGTTCCCCCAACCATTCTCCCCTAAAGCAACTCGGCTTTGTAGCATCAAAGAGGAGTCTTGCTTCCTGACTAGAAACCCCTTTGGATCTATAGAGGTGCTTCCTCTTAGTGAAGTCAAAACAGCGCAAAACAAACGTCTGTGACTTTAATGAGCGGGATGTGTGTGTGTGTCTGTGTGTGAGTGTGTGTTTCTCAGTTTGGAGAAATGACAGGCGAGAGCCAGATTCACAGCGTCAGCCTGGGAAGGATTATCACATTACTGACAGGATTCCCCTTCCCATAAAAAGGTAACGAGTCTCATCCGTGAAATGGAGACAGATCTAATCAACATGAAGTCGCTCTCTGAAATCAGATTATAATCCTTATTCAGACACAAGGAATTAATTGATTCAAATCTCTTTGAAGACGACCTCTGATATTATCTGGTGTTTTTTGAATGAGAGGCGGTATCGTGGTTGTCTACCTGCAGCCTGCATATCTTCACTTAGTATGTGAGGAACTTAAAAGGTGTTTGGCAAAGACGCACATCATACAAATAGGCCACAGAGCCTCCGATGTCACATTACCTGTGTTTCTCCAACTCGTTGTGCGATGATCTGAAAGGACAAAAGACAAGTAGGCGTGTCAGGGCAGTGTCGTGCTGTCAAAATACTACACACACTTCAAATCAAATGACATGACAGGAAGCTGTGTGGAGAAAGATCCAAAGGAGTGAGGCTTAGTTAATAAATGTGTTGAAGGTTAAAAGTCTTGATTGGAGATGAACTTTTAAGTCTAAGAGTTTAAATGAAAGACATAAAAGCAAGACGTTTGGAAGAGAATGCACATCTGAGAAACGTTTATTCAGAGGAACAATGTGGTGTCATTTCATTTCTGTGTCTGTCTATCTTTCTGCGTCCATGTGTGGCCTCAAGGCTTTTAAATGCGTGCGTTGCTTTACTAGTTTGACCTTAAACACCAACTATTAACAAAGTCCAAAACTGATCACTCTGTAGACAAACATAAAACTTGTGTGCTAGTTTTTTTAATATTTTGCATGTCTGTGTGACATCTGTCAGACAGTGTGCTGCAGTGGGCAAAAATGAGAGCGAGAGGGAGAGAGAGAGAGATCCCTCCCCTCCCGCTCACACACACAAACAGCATGCACACACTGCTGTTGTTGCTGCACGCTGGCAGGAAAGCAGCGTGGACATGGGATAAAAACACACTCAGACGTCTGGAGGCCGAGCGGCTGCAGAATTCCTCAGCGTGTGGGCTATTCTGAGCGGGGAGAGCCCCTGTCGAGATCTGCAGCGAGGGCACTGCAGTCCATCTGAAAACAGGCCCTCTGTTCATGAGGCCGTCATGGATACCACGGCAATACAAATAAAAACAGCAACAACAAAGGGCCAGACTGACAACAAGCCTTTTCAGATTCTTTCCGCTGTTTGAGAGCCCTTGTGCTCGTGAAGCAGTGGTTCCCACAGCTGCATCAAAAAGGGTTACTGTGCAACTGTGATAATGTGGCGTCTGCACAAAATGATCCCAGAAGTAACACAGGATGTTGCACTGCTGCTAATAACCTGATTCCAAAAGGCCAACACATAGCTTCATACCATCATGGAGGAAGTTGTGCCATTCAAATCTGCACAGATTGGGGAATTGCCCATTCAAAACGCAAGGCGTGACCAGGAAGTCATCAGACCTGTAATATTACAGCAGGTTAAAACACCTCCACATATTATGTAAAATAATGCTGCCATGGAAATGACTCTGATGTCAATACATGGCCCCGATGATCAAAGGCCTACATATAAGCCTCCTATCAATGATGTTTTAATGGGATGCAGAACTGCCAGAGCAGAGCATCGTGTGTATGTTTTTCCCATGGTCACGCTATTTTTATTTTAAATTTCGTATCTGTGACAGAGAGGTGAAGCAGGAAATCTTTCAACAATACAATTCCATGTCTTTCCCCTTTCTTTTAGAAGCGTTTTGATTTAATACCAGTGTGCATGTAAAGAAAGGAAACTCCACCAGGGTTTTTCTCTCTGCAGAAATAGACTCCCGGCTGTTGTTTTTCTTCCACATGCCCTGAATATTGCTCTCTTGCAAAACATGTGATCTGTTTGATTTGCAGATTTGGTCATGAACTGTATTAAACAGTGCTCGGTACAAAGCACTGCATTTTGCTTTTTTAACCAACAGCTTCGTTTTTTCCGAAAATACGGTTTAAGATCATGTTTTTACTTCATACACCCTGCATCCTGTTGACGCTTATACAAAACTGTTGGAGAGTATAAAGGGAATATGGGAATTTGGCCACAGTGCAGTCACAAGAAGGAAGAGGAAAAGCATGTCTGGTGCATGGAGCCTGGGGGCTGGTGTTTGTGTGGAGGTGTCTGTTGGAGGCACCACACCCTCAACCACACACACGTACACAATTGTGTTGCTCTGTCAGACTGTCAAAGGAATGTGGAAGAGGCTGCATTCTCATTGAACCTGAACCTGAACCTGATTTGTGACATCGAAAAGTGTTTTTATTTTATTTACAAATCCATATAAAAGAGTGTAAATACAATAGTAACACAATAGTTCAGCATGTACGTGCAGTGATGTAACTCTTACTACTGAGGAAACCGGCCTCACGGTGCTTCCCTAAACTAATATTAGCTAACAGGAAAGTTTGGTTTTTTTCATCAGAAACTCATGTGCTTGTGTTCTTGGGAATTCAATTGGACACATCATGCAAATGTTTCTGGACAGTTTAACCTAAAAACACCTTTCCTGCAAATGACAGGTGGTTACCAGATGAAAGGGTCCACTGTTGTCCACACCTGGCCAAATAACCCCACAACATTTTGCATGCAGCCTTGGGTGTCCTCAAATTAGGGTCATAAATCAAGAGAAAAGGAGTTAGTGAGGGCGTGTCCCACGTTGATACAGCCAATTTAAACACTATTCCAGACAAACATAAGGTTCACTGGCTTGTCCTCCATGTTGGCCATCTCACTATTCTCTGATATGCTATAGGCAAAACTATGAATTATTAAACAAGAACAAATAATAAAAATAATATTGATTACCAGCTCTGTTATTGATCTTCCTACTAAACATGCATTTACATTGTTAGAGATAAGAATTCAATGTAAACCTAGTAAGAATAAAAAAGACTGCCCTGCTTTCTTTGAATAGTTGTCTATGGTGTTGGGTGGCAATATAGGGTTTTAAAAATATAATAAGAGTGCATCAGATGAATTCAGACTGCCCACAAATTCCATGGACTTCCATTTCCAGTAAGTTATTGCCTTTTGATATGATTTTAATTCATTACCAACGCCCAGTTTCTGTACCCAGTGCAGCACTCCCTATTTCTTTCTTAATTATTATCACGTATTAACATGCTTAGTTTTACATTCCATTTAGCCAGCTGTTCTACTGGTCTAAAAACAGCCTCAGATCAGGATAGGACCGAAACTGAAACTTTAATCTGTTCACTTGTGCAATGTTATTCTGTGTGATTATTATGGCCTTGCAGCAGAGTTGTTATTGGTTGCAAACTGTCACGAGATGCAAATGGAGTCAAACGAGGGATGAACGCGTGTTAATTACAGTTTGATGAGGAGATAATGAAAAGCAATCGATAATCTGTTCAGGAACCTCGATCTACTCATGCCCTGTGTGTGGGGGAGAAAGTCGAACTACATGGGATGGGAGACCTTGGTGGTAAAGCACTTAACATCACACACACACACACACACACACATACAAAACACACTAAACCACATGAAGAACGAAGAGGCACAGGCAGGGGCGGACTGGCCATCGGGAATACCGGGAGTTTCCCCGGTGGGCCGGTGCTGTGCGTGGGCCGGAGGGCCAAAACAATAAATACATTTTTTTTTTTTTTTTTTTTTTTTTTTTTTTTGCCTAAATCCTACCGGCCCACATTTGTAAGTATACCGGCCACTCCCTTTTTTTTTTTGCTTAACTAAATCCTACCGGCCCACATTTGTAAGTGTTCCGGGCCGGCCACTCCCCATCAGGCCCGTAGCAGCTGTCACTGCGCAGTGAAAGATCAGGAGTGAGTTACTGATGGATAAACAAGCTCCAAAGCGTAAAGGAGGTGCACAAAAACTTAGGGATAAAAAAATGAAAGCACTTGAGGAAGGTTCAGCAAAATCAAAAAAAATTACAGACTTTTCGTTTGGTCCTGCAGCTGGTTCTAGTTGTAGTACAACCACCACCGGAGAAGCTGATGTAACGTTAGCCGACACAGCGGCCATTCCCAGTGGCAGTGAGTCCAGCAATGAAACTGACACAGCACAGCGGCATCTAGAGCCCAGTACCAGCAGTGATATGATGGTAAGTTAATGTTATGATTGATGCTGAAAGTGAAAATCCTCATTTGGCTAATGCTAGCTTGCTTTTTAATGTAGCAGATGAGGTAATATTAGCTAGCTAGCCTATTTCTAGCTAGCTAGGCTATTGCCTACAGTACATTGTGTGTTCACAGGGACAGCTAATGCATTAGCTAGCTAGCCTATTGCCTACAGTACATTGTGTGTTCACAGGGACAGGGTAAAATTAACACCATTCACTGACCAAATTCTGGTGAAATATGCAAGCTGCTGGTAGATTTGCTTCACTCATTGACAACGGTAATCTATTTGAACATTATAGCCACTTGACTTGGGCTGGTGAATCAATGAGACTACTATGATTGCTTATACTGTCTTTTGTTTGATTAGCTTAGACGTTAGGTTACCTTATTAATACTAAAAATAATAAAGGGTCCATTATTTGTCAACCTGCAACTAAAGTTACTGTCTGGTGGAAATTAGCCTGTTACTGTCTTTAAGACTTTACTTGGTTTACATACATAATAATACCATGGTGGTAACATAATAACGTAACATACTAATCAATACTAATCATTTATGTAGGCTGAAGATGATCCTGCTGCTGACACTGACAGAGTTAGTCAAGGCCAGGATTCAGTGCCACCCCAGTTGATTATTTCACCAGGCCGATGTCAGGCACATTAGACCTATTCTTCCGTTTTCACCCCCAGCAGAAGGCAGACAAGGCTGTAGTGCAGAGGGCTTTTTTTTGCAAAGACGGCACAAACAGGAAATGGCTATCATACAGTGAAGCTAGAGAAGTACTCTTCTGCTCCCTTTGTATGGCTTTTGCTAATCCTAGAGATAGCAACTCCTTCATCACTGGTATGACCAACTTCACACACATACATCAGAGAGTCGAGGAGCATGAGCAGAGCCATGCTCACAGAGGTTGCGCTGAGGCATATTTCCTCAGATTCTCAAAAAACACAATTCAGGACCTTCTCATGGGACCTCAGATGTCACGTCACAGAGAGGAAGTCCGCAGGAAGCGTCAAGTGTTGGAGCGCATCATAGATGTGTTGAAACTCATTGGTCAAAGGGGTTTGAGCTACAGGGGCACGCAGGCGGAGGCATTATATACACTAGATGATGACACCATTGATCATGGTAACTTTTTAGAGATGATTGTTTTGCTGGGAAAATATGATGTGTGTCTCAAGGAACACCTCACTCTCTGTATAGAAAAGAGCAAGCAAATACACCAGTCTGATTTAAGACAAGGTAGAGGTTCCCTTGTCACTCTCCTATCCAAAACAACCATCAACTACATCATCACCACCATCCAACGCCTAATGAAGGCCACCATCGCCACTGAAGTCCGGGAATCTGGCATGTATTCTGTCCAGATTGACACCACACAGGACATCACAGCCCAAGATCAGTGCTCTGTTGTCATACGATATGTGACAGACATTGTTCATGAGCGACTTGTTGCTGTGATTAAATGTGAGGCATCCACTGGGCAGTACTTTGCACAACTTGTTGTGAATGAAGTACTGGAGACCATGAAACTGGATGTGAGGCAGTGTATTGGAGATTCCACCGATGGGGCCTCCAATATGCAAGGCCAATATAAAGGCTTCTCTGCACTGCTCGCCAAAATGTCCCCCACCCATGTCCATGTATGGTGCTACGCACACGTCCTGAACCTCGTCCTGGCAGACACAACACAATGTGTATTGGCAAGTGGGTCTCTTTTTTCCCTGTTGAACAACATCGCTGTCTTCATCAGAGTGTCCTACCAGAGGATGAACATCTGGGAGAAGGAGAGCAAAGACCCAAGACACAGACGTCTCGCCCCGATTGGAGAGACACGCTGGTGGTCCAAAGACGTTGCTGTGACTAAGGTATTTGGCTCTTTTGGAAAGCCAGATAATGCCCTGTATGTTGATGTCCTTCATACCCTCT
The DNA here is from genome assembly GCF_902827175.1 of Gymnodraco acuticeps. Taxonomy (NCBI): domain Eukaryota; kingdom Metazoa; phylum Chordata; class Actinopteri; order Perciformes; family Bathydraconidae; genus Gymnodraco; species Gymnodraco acuticeps. The sequence goes on from NW_022990701.1 coordinate 5,184,764, forward strand.
CCGCCATTCAACATGGACAGACCATCAACGCCACTGCACGGGTCAATGCACGTGGATACATCACCCAGCTTCTGAGGTATGAAACAATACTTACAGCTCAGATCTTCCTGAGAATTTTCCAGGTCACCTCACCAGTCTCAAAATACCTTCAGAAAAGTGGAATGGACATCCTGACAGCTCATCGGATGATTGTGGCTGCAGAAACACAGCTGAAAGATATGACCAGAGACTTCGAGAAAGTCAAGACGGCGGCCGCCACATTCGTCCAGTGGGCCAACAATCAATCAGAGGAGCAGAGTGAGGAGACTGAGCTGGAGGTTGAGGCCGCTCTGCCACAGAAACGGGGTAGAAAGAAGAAAACCATGCCTGGAGAGATGTCCAAGGATGAGGCTGTGACTGATGCTGAAACATCATACAAGATTGATGTCCATAATCAAATCATGGACACAGTCACAGGAAGCATGCACCAGCGCTTCCTCAAAAATGGCACTTTGTATGCTGATTTGGCACTTCTGGACCCAAAAAGATTCAGCCAGGTAACATCTTATGCCGGTGGTTTCCCAGAGGCAGCACTCCAAGAATTAAGCAAGTGCTTGCTGCCATTTGATGACAGAGCAACGGTGGCCAAATTACAGAGTGAGCTCATCAGTCTGGCAGGACAGTGGAATAGGTTGAAGACATCTGTATTTGAGGAATACACAACCAAGACAACAGAGGCTGGGCCAGAGGATGCTGAAGATGAAGCGGAGATGGTATATAAAAAGTGCTCATCTTGCAAGGACTGCCCATTGTGTTGCTACCGTATCCTTAAGCAGTACAACCTCCTGACAGATGCATACCACATCATTGGCCTTGCATACAGGTTCCTGCTTACCCTGTCTGTCACACAGGTAGCATGCGAGCGAAGCTTTTCAACACTAAAATTCATCAAAAACAAGCTCAGGAGCTCGCTCTCTCAACAGAACCTGGAGTCCTTTATGCTCATGGCTACTCAACCAGATGTTTTGAAGATGCTGGATAGTGACCAAATTATAGATGGTGTTGCAGAGAAAAGTGAGCTGCTGCAGAAACTACTAATTCAGTGAGGTAATAATACATTTACATTTATTACTATGTGACTTCCCAATCTTGACACTAATAAATTAGTGATTATTGCAGACTATTAAACAACATTAAAAACATGACATTTGTTCTAATGAAGGCTTCAGGTGGATGTCAGTATCATACATAGTACATAACATGCATATATGTTTTGTCTCTCACCCATAGGCCACCCTATTTTTTCCAGAGGGGACTGACTTCTACAACCTTGCTCCCAATGTCAAAATCAACCACTTCAACCCAGCCTCCTCCTTTTAAAAGCAACACATGGATGAGCTCACTTATAGACCCAAAAGGGTAGAGAGGGAAGTATTGACAGGGCTTATTGTTTATAAGTATGTTGCCCTGCCCTCTAGTGTTTTTTGTTGTTGTGTATGTGTATACAGTATTGTAGCGAGCCCTGGGTTCAGAGGGAGGGGCTTGCATAGGGGAGGGGGGGTAAAACGGGGTTCAGGGGGAGTGGCTGCACCCGTAGGATAGAAAAGGGGGAAGTGACGTCTGACTCAGAGGTCGCACGGCTGTGGAGAAGAACGTTCATTCAGAACCCACATTCTGTTACTGAGTTTAGGCTAGTTAGCGAGCAGGTTTATTGTTCTGGGTGCAGTCACTTTTGCCTCCACTTGCTGTTCAAATAAATGTTGAAAGAAAAAGTAAATCTGTTTACAGTTCTGTTTCATATTGGTGTTGAGAGATGTATCCATAGATTTAGTCCCTAATTTTGCTCTCAAAATGCACCAGATTGATGCATTTAACTTCAACATTTTAAAACAAATCTTCCCGGGGGAGCATGCCCCCGGACCCCCCTAGAGGAGGTGAGGTCCACCACCTGCCCATACCCCCTGTCAAATTGTCTCACCCACATTGAGGATGCTTCCTACACCCATGTTTTATTCCATGCATCAAGTCAGGCAAATTGGGTCCAAATGTTATTGCATCAATGATCTGTTAACATTAAAATCACTAAATATATGCTGTAACTATTTTGCTTAGGCAACTCAAGGGCTCAGGTAATGTGATGACTATATGAATAATGGTCCAAAATAACATAAAATACATAGGGTTTTTTGTTAAGTAACATACTTTCGTCGCCGGCCGGCCGATACATGCCACGCATTAAGTGGGCCTGTCTGTCAATTAATCCCCGGGCCACTTTTTCCCCCCAGTCCGCCCCTGGGCACAGGTGGAAGCATGTGTGAGACAGACAGGGTGCAGAAGCAAAAGGTTGAGTGCATGTTTCTCTGAGCATGGGGAGTGTTTTAAGTGTGTGTGTGTGTGTGTAGACAGTGTGTGTGAAACACGGAGAGTTGGAGCAGCAGAGTTGACAGTGTACGCGTGGCAGTGTTTATGGGAGAGACCAAAACAGAGACCCAGCCCAGGCACAGCAGCGGAGAGAGAGATAGCAGTGTGCATGAAAACAGATCCCTGTGTGTGTGCATGTTTCTATAAGCTTGCATTTCCACAAAAAAAAAAAAAAAACAAGACTTGTATTTACCTATTGTTGTGAGTTTTGCGGGAAATTGGCGAGGCTTTCGTTTTCTTACTGGAAAAGTCGTCCATGTACGGTAAAACAGACGCATAACCGTGTTCTGCCTCTATAGACAAAACAAAACAAAATGTTAATTTATTCTGGTGTTTGCTGCAAGAATAAAAAAAATGTAAGCTGTCCATCAGTCACTCGGGGAAATGGTGAAACATGAGATAGCTTTATAGAGGCTAAGTCATTTCAAGAGGAACAAAACGTGATCGATCATCAGAGTAATCGCTTGCAATATATCAATATAGCACTGTATAGTCTTCAGCAAGGTCTAATAGTGTAAAACAATCAGTGTTACATTTGCATTGGTGAGTATCTGTCATTATGATACTGCCTCATATTGTCAATGTCACTCTTGTTTATTCATTTCCGAAGAGCTAATACGAATACACACTGCAGTTATGAGCATACACAACACATGAGCTGTATTGGAAAGGTTGAAAGCTCAGTTTATAAACACGTGACATACTTTAAATAATAAAGTAGAGCTATTATTTTCTAGGAATACAGGCTGCTAGGTCCACTTTGCACCCATCGCCCCATTGTCTGTAAAGTGACATCATACCTGCACTAAGGCAGGGCTCGGTAAAACTTTACACAAGATACAAGATTAAGCTAGCTGCTGTCCTAGCAATGCCCCATTCAATAGTATTCAGTAGAAATGCTGTCAACTTGTCAGTTTGGCTGGAAATACCTCTGTCTCTTCTTTCCAAGTACTCTGCAGCCTCCAGCAGAATAAGAAGAGAATTAAGTTCCATCTCGTCGTTGTCTCGATATAAAAAAAATAGAAAATATCTATTTACACAAATGTACAAGTCATGGGATTATGTAATGGAAATTTTAAAAACTGTTTCAGAGCGATGAACGTGTGCTGCTATATTCAGTTCTGAGTCTTGGTGACTCCAAACTACAGTATCAACAGCACCTAACTAAAACTCAGAGAAGTGAGTGATGGCACGTCTGCCCAATGGGAAACGCCTGTATGCGGGTTCTCCGAGTATGTCTCAGCCTATGGGCGGGCTGAAAACACGGTGTGGTGTGAATTGATTGGCTTGCCTGCAAAAGGCATACCCTAGCAACAGCCTGAGTTGCCCCGCCCACCACCCAGCTGATTGGTGTGAAACAAGCGACCTCTGATTGGCTGGGAAGAATTCTGGGCGTGTGACCACATAGTTGAACTTGGGCTGTTGTTTGGGTAGAAAATATTTGATAACTTCTCAAAAGTATGGTCTTAAATGTGGACCGTGAAGTAAACTACAACACGACATTCAGTAAACAAAGCTGTGTTGCAGTCTGTATTTCCCACAAGAGTGTGTGACATTGCAGAAATACCCACAGCGTGGTGTGTTCGTTCATTTCCTGTCCATGTCATTATGAAAGTCCTGTATGAGGCTGCAGAAACTGATTTGGTTTACGAGTGCTGAAGAAATAAAGCATGTTTTTTAAGACAAATACGCCAAACATAATAGGACACTATTAGTTATTGATTAATTGTAAATGTTATTATAAAAATGACAAACATATTCTAAAATAAAAATGAGAAACATATTCTAGTTATAGATTCTGAATAAATATTGTTGGTATGACAATACAATTTTAATAACTCAACAAATTGTAATGGACTTTGTTCAATTTTTGAAACCAAACCAAACAAAAGATTAATAATATTTAGCACGATGCCATCCATTTTGAGCTGACCTAAGGAAAGTCTTTACATCTGAATTTGATTATCTGTTGTCTGTCTGCCTGTTTGCATTGCCAGATAAGATATTTCCTTTAAGCTGATTCAGTATCCATTGTCAGGGAAATGACAACAGATAACTCATGACAAAATATGTAACGTTTATTTACGGTCCTGGGATGTAACACAGACCAACAGCCTAGATCATTGGTTTAAGTGTAATTTAGTCTAATCAAGCCTGATGTAACCAGAATCATGACTGACTACTTTAGGCTCCAGATCAAGTACTAGTGCCTCATTTCAGAGGGTATACTCCAAACAGAACAATGCTTTAAGTTGCTTAGTTTTCACACAAAATCCTCAGTTGTTGATATCCTTGCAGCTGAAATGAGCAAAGTGTCACTTCGCAAGAGCAATAGAAGAGTTATGCATATCTCAGCAGGAATTCCTGCAGAGTACAAAGTGGGTTTCTCTGCATGGCAGGCAGTTTATATTGCTTGCAGCCAGATGTTTGTGCCTCAGATCGAGTACACACTGAAGAAATCGCAGAGGCTTTATGATGAGGGAAGAAACCTTTTAGTGTGAATGATGAGGAAAAGGCCCGTGAGGATCAGAACCACAAACTTTGTTTTTGTTGAAGTTTCTTGGAAACAATTGTCATGAAAGTTCCTCATGGGGCATGTAACGCAGAGAGTAAATGGATTTCAAGGTATCTGACGACACAAATTGCTGGTTAAATCTGTTGCTGTCAGCTTCTACATGTGAACAAATGTGCAAACAATCCTAGAATGTGTTAAGCTGTGTAAGATTTCCACTAACAGCCACACAAATAGAAATATATTGGTGGTGTTAAAAATGTACCTTGTGATAAGACAGAGTGCTGTACAGTTGCCACTTTTTACATGTGAAGACAAAATGACTGTCTTATACTCAGAGGAGTTACTAATATGTTGTATACCATCATTGATACAATTTGGTTGGGTAAAATATAAGAAAAAGCTCTCTCACTATTAACACCACCACAATAATTTACACCTTTAACTACATCCTCCAACATAACCATACATTTGAAAGAAATATCTCTCTAAAACTGAACATTATGTCATGACGTAGGGCTGTATTATACTGCATTCGTTTTACCTAGGCATAATAATTTACTGGCAAGTTGGTGTACATGTTAAATGATTTGGCAAGGCATTCAAATCGCAGGGTGGATGTGGATGATTTACAGAAAGTATTATTATATGTAGAACAGCCAGCTAAAACCATGCAGAAACCACATTCAGCTGCAAATGAAAATGTACAAATATATTTATTCAGGCTGCATCAAGAACTTTTATTTCCTGTCTGGCCTGCCTTAGTTTTGCTTGACATCATTTCAGTGTCATCTGAATGGAGTGGTAACACCTGTTTGTTTTTTATTTCACAAATGCATTGTCGCCCTCGTGCAGAAGATGATTATGTGGAAGGCTTATATGTTGTGTTAGCTGTCTTTGTCCTCTTTAAAACCATCTTATGATGCAAGGCTGCCTTCAGTGATATGATTTATGATCTCTCCTCCCATTTAATTTGAATGTGCTATACACAGATCATAACAGGGGAGATATCTATTGCTCTTTTGTGTTTGTGTCACCTTTGAGGCTTCATAAAATAATGTTTTATTGTGAGGAGGTTTGATAGCTTGCTTCACAGAAACAAGAGACCGGATCCGCCATTTTACATCCTTTTAAAAAAAAAAGCCGCTGTACAGTCATAGTGAAAATGTAACACATACAGTGCAGCTAAGCTATTGCTCGATCTGTTTAAGCCTGATACAGTGTTTGGGCTACACCTCATGTCTATTTCTGGGTTAATTAAAGAGACGTTATGCAACTTGTACACTTCTTATCATATGCCCACATATGCAGTGACGTCGATTCTCTCGAACTTTGTTCATCTGAAGCCGATTTCAGATTGCAGGGAGTCCACAGGTTTATCGAGTCACATGGGGTGTTTGTCTCTTCAGATTTTTGATGTGTGAGCATTTGTTTGACCTTACTTGAGGTCAATGCATTCGAGCAAATGTGCATGAGAAACTTGACCTTGAACCTTTTATGTAAGCAAGCATTCATCATTCTGTGAATGTGATTATTTCTGAGCTGTTGGCATTCATTCAGCCTGTATAGTTTTAGAAGTCCTGTTTCCTCTCTTTCTCAACTGAACATTTAGAAAGATGTGGCTCTGTGTTGTAATTATTCAGTGACTGACAGGGTTGGACATTCTCAGTTACAGTAATAAAACAAACCAATAATCTTTATAGAAAGGTGTTAAATATTGTATTCTGATCAAACAGAGACAAAGGAAGAACTCTGACCTTGTGTTCATTCAGAATGCAAAAGACTTGCAAAATAACATCTGCTTTAGTCACACACATTTATGTTTTGAATTTCAGCCTGAATCTCATTTACAAGATATCTTAAAATGAAAACTGTCATGTCAACGTGTGCAAGTATCTATCATCATCTTTTGCAAATGCATGAGCATTTTCACAGCCATAAAGAAGCCTGGTCATTGACTAAAAGGTCATATCAGCTGGCTAGTATGTGTCCATGGTTGTGCAATCCATATGGTGTTTGCAACATGTATGAATAATTGTTTTTATATTAATGAATTTAATACTGTCCAAATAACAAATGAATGGAGTACATTTATCTCCTAACTTGCATTAGAAAACAGTGTTATCCATCTAACCTTTTAATGTTTAATTTAAATATAATATGATCAGAATAGTCATCATGCTTGCGTGTTTTAGGTCATTGAGCCAAAAGGGGAACACATGAACTGAGAACAGGTCATGTTCTAAAGCGCTCATTACAGTAGAGACATCCAACCATCCTTTTGCATCATATGAAAGCAAATAGCCTTTGTCCCTCCCGCTGCATGTTTCTATTTATAGACTTATCATCTGCATGCTCTCTGATCATAGTGGCTCAGGCCTCGCTTGCTGACACCCCGGGCCAGTAAGCCAAACGACTACACTCTCCACTCTTTTATTGTTTTCTTCCATCCATCGCTTCATCTGAGCCAAACATCTCTATGCTGTCCATCCTACCGGTAACCAGCTGGCCTCAACAACAACAACAACAACAACATGTATGTAGTGCAGTAAATGAGAGCAACATGAGCCTTTTGGTATCTACCAAGTAAAGCTTTTGATAATGATTTGATTTTAATATTTAGGGCTTTTGTTTCTAGTTTGGTTCTGCACCACAGTTTTTGGAAAGCATACTTCCCCAAATTCCACTATTAAACTATTTGTTTAATTTTGATCAAAAATACATTTGTTATATTTAGAAACTGCCAGCTTTGCTGACTATGGATATAATAATTTCAGAAACAACTAAAACTACAGGCTTCTTCATTGGGGTCTTTTTTAGCTGCTCTCATTTCCCTTTTCCCTTGTTTACTTGAACATTATTGGCCTACATGTTTGAAGTCGCATTTAATAAACACCACACTGTGACCTGTGCTGCAGCTCTGCAGAAGCCTTCAACATGAAATCACTGAAAACAGACATTATTTATCAATACTCTTTATTTTTCTAATAATTAAATATAACAACATGTGTATTCTTCAAGGTGCAATCCAGCCCAATGCAATAATCATTGATCATAGAGGGAATCAATTTAATAAAATAAAATGTTTTAATTTAAGGCAAGGCAAGGCAAGTTTATTTATATAGCACTTTTCAACACAAGGCAATTCAAAGTGCTTTACAAAAAATGAAAGACATTAAGAAAATGGCATTTAAAATCAGTCATTAAAAAGAAAAGCTAATAAAATAAACATTAAAAGAAAAAATACATGGATAAAAGTTACAGTGCAGTCTAAGATATGAATAGTTCAATTAAACATTAAAAGAAAAAAGTACATGGATAAAAGTTACAGTGCAGTCTAAGATGTGAATAGTTCAATTAAAAGCAGCGACAAAAAGAAAAGTCTTCAGCCTGGATTTAAAAGTAGTCAGAGTTGCAGCGGACCTGCAGGTTTCTGGGAGTTTGTTCCAGATATTTGGAGCATAATAACTGAACGCTGCTTTACCATGTTTAGTTCTGACTCTGGGGACAGAAAGCTGACCAGTCCCTGAAGACCTGAGAGATCTGGATGGTTCATAATTTAGCAGGAGGTCAGAAATGTATCCTTAAGTATTTAAGTATAACAAATCCTCCTTCCTCTTCTAGTAATGAGTGAGCGACAACATATCAATAACATGTGTTTTCTGCTTCCTGAGCCACAGACTCAAAGTGATAATCCCTCAATCAAAGTTATGTTCTCAGGAAATAACCCAAATGCTTTCAGTATGTGAGTGGGGGGCGGCTCCATTTTCTACACAAGGCTGCTGTCAGTCTCATTTACAGTCACGCTTAAGGCTCGTAAAACCTTCAACAGTGAATAGTGGAGAGATTGAATCCTAAAAGACAACAGTAAATAGTGTGGGGCCCGTCCATATTTATTCATTTTTCCCCCTCCTCTTTAACCAGGATGGTCTCATATTGTGCTACATCCTGGTTTAGGTCCATGGTTCAGAAGGAAGAGGATAAAGAGATTCCAGTGTTGGGGAGTTGTTTTTCTTGTTTACACTAATTGTTTACCGGCTACCTTCTCTCCATTTTCAAGCGCCCTCCACTCCATTTTTTAGGCCAAAGGTCAGAAACTGTAGTCTTCTTTCCATGATCCTGTTTTCCCATGTAATCAAGATTAACCTGTTAACAGTATGCTACAGGACAAAAGTCAACGGACTCTATCAACACGCTCCGGATCAGATTATTGTTAAAGGGTTAAAAGTATTTTAGATCTTTTAGATGTAGAAATAGATGCTAAAAACCCAAGCTGATAGAGTTAAAGCCTATTAGAAGGCTCAGATCAGGAACCAGTGTCCATGGCCACACTGACTAAGGGTCAGGAACATAGGTCAGGTCGCATTAGCGTGACTACTTTCTGAGTGACGAGTAACACTTCATTTCATGTTCACACCGTAATAATGATGTCCCGTCACAAAAAGGTGCTCTGCTTGTGTGACACCTGCTTTAGCTGATGAAATACACCACATGGTTTGCGTACAGACATTGACACAAAGAGAAATTACAGGTTCTTTCATACATCCCCCCCCCCCGGTGCATTTCAGGAGCATCCTGTGTGTCATAGATGGTGACGGTAAATACTGAGTTAACTGTCTGGAAAAGTTACTCAATGGCGAGGTGGGGCGTGTATGCTCATATTCACAAACACAACAAAACATCCAATTGCATTATCCAACATTTGTTGATTATCTGACTTACAGGGTTGAATGAAATTAAATAAGTACATAACCTTCTTGTACAAATCTAATTATAAGAAGTAATTAAAAGAAGTGTGTCGGCACCTACAAGCACAAAGAGAGTACATTTTCAGAAGTGTATTGCATCATGTTATAGTGTGTTTAAGGCATGATGCAATACATTGTATTGCATTATGTTATAGTGTGTTTAAGGCAGGGCGCTCTCATGGTATAACTCCCAGCTTGCGTCACATAACGAAACGTCTGTAAGTCTCATCTCAAATCCAGGGTTGAAAGCTTTTATGGTTTTACACCTCAGACGGTGGGTTTATATGTCTTTCTTTCAGTCAGAATATCTCACACATATAGGACAGTCCGATGCACACACACATCACACATGCAGGTATCCAGTCTAGACCTTTTCCTTCAACAATCATCATGATCATACTTTGTGTTTATGGTTTGCTGTAACCATTTAAACATTTTTTGGAAAGAGTTTTTTTTTTATATTCCCCCTCTCAGCTTTCAAAGTGCATCTTCAACGTGCTGACTGTCACATCTATTTGAGTCATATCTTATACAGCCATGTTTACCTCATCATGTGTTATGAGCATGATGCGTGTGGCGCAGTGGATAGAGCGTTGGTGTTCAGAACATGTTCAAACCCCACTGCAGTCAGCATGTCCCTGGGCAAGACACTTCACCCCAAATTGCTCCTGTGGGGATTGCCCACAGTACTGAGTATGTAAGTCGCTTTGGATAAAAGCGTCTAACATATAACATGTAATGTAATGATATTTTTAGGTTGCTCTTTGGTTCTTTTAAAGGCATACAAGAATAGACAAATAATGTTAATACTGTATATAGATCTATATTTGTCATCGTGTTTAGAATGATTACAATTTGCTGAGCTGGTCCTCAGCAATGTACAATATAAAAGTAAACTTTAGTAGCAACTAATAAACAAACAAACTAGTGATTGAAAAATGAATAGGTAACATAGTCTCAGTTTTTAAATCTGTTAATCTTATAAGTACATTATTATAAGTTACAGTATTTGTATGTACCCATTACACCATTGGCTATCCTTATCCACTCTGTTTTCTCGGTGCTTGACGTTTTCTCACACATTTTTGCAATCGCATTTTGCATAAAGCTGATTTAGCATATTTGAAACCGAGTAATTTACTTGTCACCCGGGCAGCAGTGTGTTCTGGGTCCATACATGTGCATTGAGCTCATCCAAATGACTATTTCCTCCCATTCCACCCATGTCCTCACCCATCTGTGTCCCACCCCTCTGTCCGGCTTTCTCTATTTGTCTGCACACAGAGCTGGCGTCTGTTCACACAGCAAGAGGCTGAAAGGTTGCAAACTATGTGTCTATCCTACACCGCTTCAGTCTTATGCTCCTCAATTTATTTTGGTGGCTCTATTGGATCACCCTGACGTGTCCTGCATGGCCTGGACTCTCCCTAGGTTCCTGGGCTCCTCAGTTCCTCTGCCTTGCTGGCATGGCTGCTGTGGTTGGTCCTTCCCCTCTTGTGCCCGATGACACATGACAACACCATGTTGTTGTGGCATATGTCCTCTGTGGGACCAGGAACTCATGTGATGTTAAAGCAGAGTGCACAGGGCTGCTGCCTTCAGATATGTAGCTGAGTATCATGGCAAATCTATCCAAAGAAAATCTGACACAAAAAAACTCCCATTTACTGTAATTAGTTTTCCCTTAATTAATTATAATGTGAGCACAGAGTAAAATGTGAAACCAAGCTGACACACAGACACCATTGGCGAGTAAGACAGCAACTGAAACTCAAGGAAAGGGGTGGTTGGGGGGGTGCATGTGGGGTTGAATGGGCTCAAATAAAACAACCATATCCGTGACCATGACAACCGGCGAACTTCAGCTAATTCATACACTCAAACAGCGGGCCTCTTACAACAAACATCCTCCATATAAATATGCAAACCAGGCCTATCTCCTCTGGTGGGCGGGCAGACAGACCACCCACCGATGGATCTGATTCACTTCTGATAATGGATGAATATTAGAAAATGATTAAACAAGAAGCACAAACGAAGGCCCGGTCCTGGTTTTGGACTTGAGTCAGATTTGCCACTGAGAATACTTCTCCGGATGTCTGGACTAACAAAACCCCGGTGTGTCATTGTCTATAACCTTTGTAATTTGTTTACCGTGCATTTCCCTGCATTCAGGTCAGTTGATACTCCACCCAAAGTCTGTCTTTTGAGTAATTACCCCCTGTAGGCATGAAAGGTGACTTTAAAGGTTTGCAGGCCTTTTGCCTGAAAACAGTGGTCATCTTAAACCTACTGCATTTAGACCAGAAAAGACATGAATAATTAAGAAAAACTGTTTGAAATGGTGTGATATGAGTTAGAGATCAATATGACTCTCTAGTTCTTAGCCAGAAAGTGAAAATGACCAACTAGGAAACAGATCAAAATCGTTTTTTTTTTACCACTTCTGCATTATAATCCAATTTTACATTTAAATCAGTTTCTGTATCTTCTTGACAAAAAGTGGCTTAATATTCTACACGAGCAAACTAAGATCACTTTACTGATATAAACATCACAACAAGACAGTTCAGTCACACACATCGGTCATCACACAGAAAACACTAGTTAAACATTCCCAGTTAACCCCTTTATTTCAAAGAAACTTTACTTGGAGTATGATTAAATTTCTGAGCTAGCAGTATCCATATGCTTTGGAAAAACAAACGTACACGCGCCCCACCAGTAATTAGTTGCATGTGTGAGGGAATACCTGCGTTGCTGGAATGTGTCGCTTAAGCTTTTCATCAGCTAACTGAAGGAGTCAAAGGGCGTGGCAGGGACAAATGTCAGAGACAGCACGCCGCTGTAATTACCATGCTAACAGGGTCATACAGGGAAGCATTTGTTTTTGAGGCTGATTACATGGGAACCTTTGTTTATGCTTTGTCTATGCTTGCACGCACACTTGCATTGTGAGTGTGCTATATGTGGATGTGTGTGTTTGGGTGTCTGCGTGCATTATTTTGCCCATCTGGCATTTAAGGCCCACAGCTGCATGTAACAGTGTTTGCCTCATATCTGCTGCTGAGCTGGCAGTGGAGGGAGGGGTGTGAAAGGGTCCGGACTGTGAGGAGTCATCGCAGCTCTCTTCCTGCAGTACTCTTGCCCTGCTTCACTTTCCTCTTACAGAACTTCAGCGGGGTGTTTTCTTGCTTTTGTGGTTTTTTTCTCTTTCACTTTGGGGAGGGGTCTCTGTGAGTAGTAGAAGTTGTATATGCAAGGAACTCCTCTTAAAATAAGACATGTATCCTCTCTCTATACATGTGCTGAGGCCCCTGACAGGTGGCGTCCACATGGGCCATGACAGGTCATTACCCCCAGGTGCTGTGTGTGCATAAATATATATTTAGGAACCATCATTGGGAATGAGGGCAAGGCCGAAAGGGCATGGAGGGTTAATCCACACATGCTAGTATAAGTGTCACCTTCAGGACCACCACAGCTTTCACTCTGCTCAGGCGCTCGCTGGTTAATGCATGTTACACATCAGTTTTTGTCCTGAGCAGCAGGAGGGAAACACATTATGCTGTTGAGCAATGTTTTCATCAGAAAACAATAGGGAGAACCACAGATATGCCCAGCTGTGTTCAAGTGCTCGGTGAAAAGGAGGGCAATGAACTTCCAGGGGTGTCTTTATGAGGGAACCGAAAAGCAACAAGAGAGGAAACATGCATGTTGGGAAAGACACACAACATGCTAATAGTTTTTTCTACATGTATTGAAATAAGTCAGACAGCAGCGAGGTCCAGGATTCACAACCTTTGTTTGCATTCAAATCACAAGTTCAGAAGAGCTGACCAAAACCTGAAGAGCTCATGCAATTCCCTTATTCATCATTTTTAGGGGAGGAAAGTTGAGCGAAGTGAAGGAGTTTCAGAGCGGGCGGTGGGGGGCTTTTGAAAAGTAAAGATACAACTCAGTGTGTCTCTGCGATGGCTGCAGACAGAGAGAATGGCCCACAAGCTTACAGCTGTTTCTAATCGGTAACTCAGCACCAATGGCTGACCTACATTCTGGCACTTGCACGTCTTTGAACCCGTGGCCCCTGCCAGCCATGGGGGAAGGTAGAGGGACAGAGGGAGAAAAACAAGAGTCAGGAGTGGCTGGAGTCAAGAGGCTAAAAGAAATAATAGAGAGAAAAAAGAGACAGGAGAAAAAAAGAAAGACTTTCCTGGCTTTGTTTTTATGTTAGATTGGATCATGCAGGTATAGGTTTAACACAGATTGTATGGCGTGTATACATGTTTAATGACAGAGTGTGTCAGAGAGCCAGAGCCTTGTGCGTGCCTGCAAATGTTTCCACAGCAAGAGTGCAGCTGTGCACACCTAAAAAAGAGAAAAAGGGAAAAAAGAGCTCATAAAAATATCCTGACCATCAATTTTCTGGTCCTCTGGATGGACACGTTTACGCTCGGAAAATCCTCATTTTGCCAAATTGCTTTTCTTTGTCAACACCCTGCTGTCTATCAAACTTTCATGAAGTTCTGCTCTCTGCATCTGAATAAGTGCCCTCTTTCATTAAGGCTGGAGTGCATCTAGCTAACATTCCTTGCATGCAGAGGAGGGGTACAGCCGAGTGCCAGGGGTCCCCTGGTAATGACTCATGGCAAAGATCCCTATTCACAACTTGCAAACAGGACGCTTCCCTGGGTCATGCAGAGCGAGCGAGTGAGTGGGGGTGGGTGGGTGTGTTGCATAGGAGAAGTGGAGAAAAAGAGAGAGGGCTTCAAGCAAAAATACTGCTCAAACAAAAACGGTTAGCTTGAACTTTTATGCACACTTTGCTTTAAAGAGAGGAAGGAACTGGAAGTGGGTCAACGTCTCTCAGTCATGGTCATTTGCTCTGGGGACGCTGGGGACATGCCACCACTTTTTGAGATGGCCAATTTTGTCCCCACTACTTTTTAATTGCATTTGCTTAATTTTTGTGAATTCTCTTTAAGGAACTTTTAAATGTTTTATTATTATTTTTGACCAGACACACTACAAGGCTCGGGATTCAAACCCACGTCTCACAGAGATCTAAATATGGACGCCTGCTTTAACCACTGAGCTATACAGCAGCTTGTGGAGGCAGGATTGATTTGAAATGACTAAATCACATGACTTTTTTTATTGTCCCACGGAGGTGGAGGGGTGTCCCCTTTAGGCTGCCCAGGACACAACATCTCTCAAAACATGAAAAATCACAAAGATAATAAAGGAAATGAAAACATAAAAAGTCCTGTTCCTTTGTGTGTGTTTCTTTCTTAGAGCAGCAAACAGAAAGTCTTTGTCCCCATTTATCTACTATGTAAATTATTGCAAACACATTTTTAATTCAATATTTTTTCCAAGTTTTATATAAAAAGTTTATGAAAAATAATGTACTTAATTCATATTTGTACCACTTTATTTCTTTAGTTTTCGAAAAAAAAAATGTTCATATAAAATGTTTTTTTTTAAAGTTAGTTTTCTATTCTAAGTGAACATTTGGAAATACATTAAAGATATAATGATGTGTGTTCTGTTTTATTCTCAACTTACATATTTTTTATTTATACATTCATTTATTTATTTCCATATTCATAATTTTGTCCTTGTTTTTATTTATTTCTTTATTCTTGTATTTTTTTTTCATTCCTGTATTTATGCGTTCATTATTTGTTTACTCATGTCATGTTCTATCCTCCATACCTGTTAGCTCGTTGTGGTTATAAAGGTACAAATCACATTAAGACCTATAGTTGGACGTTCATTGTAATAAAAACATATTGGTGGTCCAGAGGTCTGCATTGGTTTTACATGCAGGTGCTCGCAGTTCAACAGGGGAGGGACGTATTTTGTCTGCTGCTGATGTTAAACCTGGAGAAATTGTCGCCACCACTTATTCTTACAAAGTGACGCCCATGGTCTCAGTACTCCAGAAAAAAAGAAAGAAAATAGAGCAGTGGGGAAGGGAAAACTGAGAGAGAGAGTCAGTAGTGGACTCAGGCCAGAAAGCACTGGACTGAACTGTGCTGAAACAAATCTGTAAGGAAGGGAGAAAAAGGAGGCCAAACTAAGAGGCCAGATTACTTGATAGACAATAACACATTAATGGTGTTTGCAAAAGCATTACTCCTCACAGGCACACTTTCGATTTGTGTCACCAAAAGCAGGTGTGACACATAAAAGTGCAAGCATCAAAAGCTGTTTGCAATTTAGCGCATAGGAGCCATGTTTCAATATCAGTCAGTCCCCTTTTTAAAGAAACCATATTGAGATTTCCCACCATGCACCATGGTAAATACAAAACAAGATGCATTCTTTGTGCATGTTTACGTGCTGCAGTGCCGTGTTATTTATTGGAATACGGCTGCAGCAGTAAACCTTTCCTTGAAAGAATAATTCAATTGAAATGAGACTTGCACATGGGGAAACAGACATATTGCAGACATGCTTGTGCCAGAGTTTCCTCTGCTGACTAGCTTGCAGAAGTTTGGTGCACTTCTTGAACTGCTCATGCTTCTCTGTTCCTCTCTGGGCTCTGCTGGTCCTTTGGGTTCCTCTTGTTTTTGTGCCGGGCTGAAACAAAAGCCTAATGTCAGCAGCACTAAAGAAAGACATCAAGGTCCTGCCGAGGGAGTGGATGCAACAATGGAGAAAAGGGAAGAACTGCACTGATATGGAAGCCCACTTTTAACTTATTCAGGATTTTTCGTTCTCTGTTTTTCATATGCGCTTCTCTAAATCCCCTTCCTCAATTCTTTACTCCTCAGGATTGTCCAATACTTTAGTTATTCTATGCCAGTGTTTGGTCTCAGTTATTAATGGATAATTCATTTGGAATGGGGGGAAACCTTGAATTTGACTTTGAATGGGATCCCAATTGTGCTCTCCTTTATCTTTGATATGTTCTCTTTTTTCAGGCGCCCAGCATTGTATACCACGTTGTTTGTCGCACCGCTGTGTGCATATTTGAACAACCGTGTCAGAAATAGAAGGGCTGGTTTCCAAAAGCAGCATATAGATATGTGCCACTTTTAGCTTGCATTAATTACATTAGAGAGTCACAAGAATTATTGCACTATTTATGCATGTGTTGCTTCCAAACCAACATGTACATGTTTTGTCATCACTCAAAACTCTTATTGTGGATATTATTTTCAAATGTTTAAAAATAATGTTTCTGACGTCTGTGTCCTTGGTGCCCTTAGAATGATGCACATGGCTCAGTAGCTAATCCTTTTGAACCTTCAGGTAAACAGAAATATCAAAACTGAATTCTCTGGATTATGATATACAACATTTTGTTTGTGTTCTGTCATCTGATGTGAAGTTTTAGGTTTCAGGCAATAAGAGGTCACCTGATGCAAGTCGTCTCATATGGTGTTTTGGCTGTTTCACTCAATGGCATGATAATCATGTTTGATAGCGTGTGTGTGTGTGTGTGTGTGTGTGTGTGTGTGTGTGTGTGTGTGTGTGTGTGTGTGTGTGTGTGTGTGTCCAGGTCTTCACTACCCTCATTAAGTTAACTACGGATGGCTTGCCAGGACTTGTCATTAACCTCTGTTTGGCCTGTGGTTCCAGACTGTGTGTGTGTGTGTGTGTGTGTGGGTGTCTGTGTGTGCGTGTGCGTGTGTGTGTGTGTGTGTGTGTGTGTGTGTGTGTGTGTGTGTGTGTGTGTGTGGGGCTACAATCTGTCAGTTTAATCCGCTGTCCAAGAGAGGAACAGGAGAGAAGGGGTGCAAAACAGCCTGTCAGTCATGCGTTCTTCCTCTCTGAGTGAAAAGCAGTGTTTGTCTCAAGTCATTATGTTTGCATCAACTGTTTCACATGGAAACTATAGTTACACGCACGAGAAAAAGACCTGCAGGGGAGAAAAATGAAGTGTTAGAACAGGAAGATGTGTGAGTGTGATGTGAGAAGTTTGTGCCCAAACAGCAGATGTTTACTATCTTGTAATTTTCTTTAGCAGAGTCAGGTTGTGCTCTCCTTCCTAGAGATAGTGACTCACATTAATACAACTGCTTGGTGGAACAAAACACCACAGATTGATTGGGCACACATCAGCAAAAATATGTTTTCCCCTGAAAGTCGCATGATGTCCACTCACACGAGACGAGATGAGAATGCATCATAAAGCAGAAGCAATAAAGCCCTTTGTGTTTGTGTATTGACTTACATAGTGCAGCAGTGTAATACATTGTGTTTTTTCTATGTGTGGTTTTCATGTGGTTGGCGCAGCACTATACCACGACATATAATGACAAATGTTTGCAGCCGGATTAGTGCTGTGATCCTTCAACAAACATCAGAGAAATAGTTTTGTGTATCTATCTCCCTGTAGTTCTGTTTGACAGCTGTAGTATATTAGCACAGGGACCGCTGATTTACTATGCTGATGATAACACACTGCAGTCGTACTTCAAACAAAGAGTCCAATGACACTGATCCAGACACTAGGTCTGACTTAATCAGTGACAGCTGGTGGAGGATCTTCTAGGGGGGCATTTGAAGGCCTTGTGTTGGCTGTCAGGTATCATTGGCAGGTACTTGATGGCTGTGACGACAACATTTCTGCCTGCATGCAAAGTTAATACATTCAAAGCATCTAAAAAAGTGGTTTGAAATGTTATGTATTATTTGCCAATTATTGACAGTAAAATATGTTTGGCTTCGCCTTCAATGCTGTTTCCAATTCTCTGAACATTCATGCGTTAAGCAGGCTAGAAAGATCATTTTATATTAACAATTTCAACTCAATCAAACTGACCAATAATATGACAGGGCAACTATTTCCTGTAATGTAATGGAAGTGTTCTTGTCTTATATTCTTTATAACATTACATATTCAGGTCAGGACTCCCTGGAAGAAGAGATCTTGTATCTCAATGGGACATTCCTGGATAAATAAAGGATAAATAAAATAAAATAAAATATTTAAAGAAATTGTTGAAGAGGATAAAATTGAAACATAAAAATTGATCTCTCATCTCTCAAAAGATCTGCTTGAGGAGTGTTTGGGTTGTGGTGAATCATTGTTGATTGACAGTGAAATCACCATGGCAACAAAGAAAACAAACCTAAACAAATGTGTTTTCTGATTTTTCCGCTGAGTCTGATATAACTTCTTGTTTACTGTATAAATTACTTTTTTATGCAAAAATGTTTCCACAACATGACATTAATTGATGTGAAAATGTCAGTAATGCAAAACAGTTTTTTATTTGAATAGGTAAAAAATAAATAATTCACAAGTGTGAAATCTAAATGTACTGCTGATTAAAGTAGTACGCATCTTATATAAGGGACAGCCATCTTTTGTGTACTTGTTCACCTTCATTAGAGGTTATGGTCATGAGAAGTGAACTATCTCAGATGAATTAAAGAGCTTCATTTTGAAGGGTTTTTAAAGGCCTATGGAGGTACAAATATAACCCAAAAAAAACAAGGTATTCCTATATTGTTTTTACTGATGCTGATACATCACCTAATCCAATTCAAAGTAGCAGGATCACACATACAATAATATATTGTAAGTATATCAAATTGAAAGGATCTTAAAGAAAAAGCTGATTAGGAAAACAGGTTTCAAGGTCCTTTAAGCCAATGTTAACCAGGGAAAATGCTAGATCGGTAAATAAACAACCTGTCACTTTGCATATTTTACAAAGAACCAAGTCAAATACAGTGCAAATTAGATCCTACAAAGGGGCCGAGGGAGACGCAATGTAAAGGGGGTATTTACGTTGGGAGATACCTGCTTCAGAAAATTCAAATATTGAGGTTTTCGACTAGGACATGTTATCAAAGGCACACACTGTTGAAAAGGTGAACAAAACGGCTTTAATTTAACATGCAGGTAAGGGAAAAGCTCAGTGATTCTCATTGCTTTGGAAAATGGACGGCAATAATGCAAAGTATATAGAATTGTTCACTCCCCTTCAGGGACCCATCATGCACTGTGCTGTCATTTACAGTGGCATTTTTAAATGTCACATGTCCACAAGGCACAGGATGTGACTTGACAATGTGGTAAGCTGATGCATGTTTTTTAGCAGCACAAGGCCACTTTGCATTTCCCGGCATTAGCAAATTATTGAGCTTTGGTGGTTGATTTGTGGAATTTCGGTTGGACATTCAGAGATAAGAAGGAAGTTTGAAGTGTCATGAACTGTTCCCCTTTCAGCTTTCCAGAGTGACATCATTGTGAAGATGTATGACTATTATTTGATGGGCAGGTTTTAAATAACACAGCAGTCACAGGAAACATTCCTTACTGTCTTAAAAGGGCTTTATTTTTGACAACTGCGTCAAATCCAACGGAATGAACTCTTGAATTTAGGTCCGGCTGTATCTCGTCTCTCACAAAACAACCTGTGTTTGTCATGCCCCATGCTGTCAGCATCCATTGTGTGTGAGCTAAGGAAGTGACTGTCAGCTGTACCCGACAGTGGAAGTCTTTACAAGCACCTGTAGTATGTTTCTTTTCCATTATAAGGTGAAACAAAAATGGAAAATTATAATATTTGTTGTATTGTACACATAAATTACACACATAAATTACAATGACACTGTGTAGCTTATGAGTTAGCCACTCCTCTTCCATAAAATGGGATGATGACTTTGATGTGAGATAGAGATGGAGACGTGCTTCAAGGCCACATCTCACTACTGAATGCCAGTTGACCATATCAATATTCCTCAGGCTGCTGGGCGTGGAACAGGAGTGATTACTGCAGAAATCACATGTCTAACATCACCAGGGGAAAACAAAACATAAAATGAGTTTCATTTTGAGTCTCCTCTAAATATGATAGTAAGTTGTGTGCCCTTCTCATGTACTTTCAAGTGTTCCCGTTTTTAACAAATAAATGAATTCCCATTTTTCCACATATATGACAGGAATTGTGTGCCATAACTGTCTAGTTCCAGTTTTTCTGAATTAAATTCATTTAGTCTATTTTATGCAAACATATTCTTTTTTTTATACCACAGCATGATACACTTATGTATTTATTTTCACTCAAATAAAACCTTACTTCTATTGCCCAGTAAGGTTTATTTTGGGTTTGTTGTTTTTGTGTGGGTGTGTACATACATGTGTAGGCCTATGCCAAGTCAGAGGAAGGATGTTTGTCATTATGTGGCTGAACAAACAAGTTGACCTAATTGTTCTGTATTACGTGAGAAAATTACAGTAAACCAGGGTACAGTAATAATTCAACTGTTTTATGAAGTTATTAGGCTAGCGCTACCAATAATCTCTATTAGTGCCTTTTATTCTTTGAACTGAAGCAATGTTGTTGTGCTCACACAATGAGAATCCAATTTGTAAATCCTGAATCTTGATTCTTAATAATTTCCTACCTGAATGTGGCTCACTCACATGGTATGGAACAAGTTGTGATTACCTTCTAATCGACACCCATTTCTGCATTCACACAATACCTCTTAGGTGCTACCACACCCTGTTTATTAGTGTTTAATCCAGAGAGTACAATGGGTTTACACTCAAATGTCAGACCAATACTGAGCAAGAGCTCAAACTGGTATTTCACTATACATTACCACAGGTATGAACTATGGGGGAAACAATATAGGTGGAACTATGAAAATACTTGAGTTTCCTTGTTCCCCTTTTATGTCACGAGAGAAATAAATAGGTGGAGACGCAATGGTGGATAAATTATTTATGATACATAAGTCTCAAAGGAAAATGTCAGGACCATTTCTTTAACTGTTATATTAACTGTCACTATTGCCCATGTCTTACTGAGTTGTAGTCTTATTTTATACTGCAGGTTAACCATCTGGCCAAAATGCAAAAACATGTAGTCTGCTGCCCTCTAGTGAATAAAAGCCCAACTCTGTTTTTCATGCACCTTCGTCGACTTTGGATTGACAGGCAATCATGTAATATGACAGCTGATCATGAAACCATCTCTATAACACATGATACCAAAAGAAAAGAAAAGTGGTACAGAAACATTTCCAAATGTGCTTAAAATATCAATTAAGTGTGTTTTTTACCAGGAACATTTTCATTAGATTTAAAACTAGTTTACAAGGGTCCTTACCAAGAAAGCAACATAACATGTTGTAAACTCTACTTTCTCAAAGTAGACCAAGCCAAAAAACAATCAAACATATAACATACTTATAAGTTCAGCAACAGGTAGCATTAGAAAAAAACTATATTTACTCAGTTACTGTACTACAATTAGTAGGTACTTGGTCTTAAGTACATTGCTACTTCATAGATAGGAAAATATTATACTTTTTTTTCAAATACATTAAGTTGACAGTTATAATAACAAGTTACCTTAGAGGTTAATATTTTAAATACAAAACAATAATGATCTTCAGCAACAACACATCAATGTGTTCCATAATAGCGATAATTCAACGCTGTGAAGAAACTGTTTACCTTGTTTAATGTGAACATCACTAATTCGTTACGTAGGTTTCACTTCCAATGAACTAATCAATTATGAGTTTATTGGGCTATTTCACCTACCTAAAGGCCCTAACCTAAGTTCGTTTATCCTGCCCTGAATTGACATTTGCATTACTATTTGGATCACCTGTCTACAGGTAGCATGATGTACAGCTAGTAAAAACGTCATTGAGCATTGTTTTAAATTGTGTAAACCTATACTGTTTAATAGCACGGTTCTGTTTTACTACGATATGAAACGCACAGGTGTTTTGGTAGTAAGTGAATAAAGCAACAGTGTGGATGCTGCTCGGTGCGGCTGTTGCTGGGAGCTCCGGCCAATCAAAGCCGCAGCGCTGCCATACAAGTACTTTGGGGGCTGGAGAAGCATGACATCATGCACAGCCCCATCCCTCCCTGCGAAAACAAAGAGTAAAACATATTTATTTCACTACTCCAAACAACAGTCGACGACACAAGCGTCTGCACTGTGATACCCCGCGGGCCCGTCCTTAAAACCCACCTGGGATCTGGCCCTGGTGCTCCGGCGTGTGCAGCGGAGTCTGGGAGGGGCATCCGTCCGCACGTCCGGGTAATGGCGGATGGGGAAGCCACCGTGTCTGTGGAGTGGGACAGCAGTGATGGGGGCTTAGCAGAATAACATCCCACTTCTGCGTGTCTATTTTCTCTGTTTAGCTTGGTATTCAGCTCTCGCCATGGATCCAGAGAAAACGTTGACATTCTGCCTCGGGCTGAAGGCTGAGGAGGTAATGCACATATTTCCTTTGATGCACACACACTGCCAACAGCTGGGCTTCAGTTATTGTGCAGAGCAACATGCTTTCCAAGGTCTGTGTGTTGTTGACAAACAGTGGCCTCAACTTGTTCTGTAACCATCTGTCTTTCATGTCTTCATCTTGAGATGTGTTATCTGTTGACATGTATCGAGGACAAAGGGGGCATTTTTTTTGCACCACTGCAGCAAATGTTTGGTTTCCAGTAAAGTCTGTCAGGTATGCCTTTTAATTTGGTTGTTTGTGCTCAATGTTAAGGTTTACTGTGAGAGCTCTAGGTAATGCATAACATTGGATTATAGGTTTTTAGAAGCATGGGTCCTCTAACGCACAACTGATGTCCTGACAGATATACTGTACTAAAATGTCCTGTAAGGTCATTATCTCTAAACTAAGAGCTACCACAGAATTGCACTTTTTCTTGTAAAACTATAGGAAAGTTATGAGTTGGATATTTATGATTTCAATAGCAGGTTGTAACTTGTTGATAAGACCGCAGTTAGATTTCAAGTTAATTTCTTGTTTGAAACGGAATAGCATATTAAATCTGCCGTAATGCACCAAAGATTTCTTTTTAATTTATGCATGTCATTGAAAGAGCTTTGTCTGCCAAACCCTTGTAGCCTCATAAATCTATGTACAGCTGCTTGTCCAGCACAAGAACAGCACAATGCTGAATTAGGACACTGCTGGCTCCACACTGAGGATGATGTTTCCTTCTTTCAAGTCTGTTGTTGTCGGAAAACTTGTAGGCTTACACAACTGTATTTATTACAACAACATGAAACCTTAATTGGTTTACATCTATTTGAAGGATTTCAAGAAATCTGCTGTATGTTAAGCCAGTGTGCCATATAACAAAAATATTGATAACATCTGACAATAAAAGTCCTGTGGGGAGATGTTGTTATGCTTGCTTTAATATCATTGTTAATATTAAGTACAGTATTGCCTCAGCATAATATTTCACCAAGGAAGAGTGCAGTGGTTATCTTTATTGCATTTAGTCTGACAATAAAAGTGAAAATCTTAAAACATGATGATTACAATGGTTTGCCTGAAGTCCCTTTACCTCACCTTAATCGCATCTTATTTCCATGCCATCTTTATAATACAACATCCATGGCATCGTGTTCATGACAAAATTACGTAATGGCATGTTTTATTTGCATGTTCACAATTTACTGTGACTTGACTTAAGGCCATTTGACAGAACTTTGAATGTTTTCTTATATCCTGCAGTCTTTAGCAGTGCTTCTCCATTCGATCTCCCCTCACTCATGATTTGTGGGTTTTCAGGTGTCAGGAAAAGGCTGACAGGTTTTAAGTCATTTAGTGAAGGTTTGTATGTGTGTGTGGTGGTACTATGGTAAACCTTGGGACCCCAGGGGTGGAAATAATTTGTGGTGAGTCTGTGGTCTCTGGGGAAGTCTGAATGATCACTTCACACCCGTGTGCGTGTACTCTGTGCCGTGCGGTGGATTTACCACAGGAACTCTGCTCCCTCCTGAAACCCTCTTGACTCTGACTTGCATAACCGTACAAAAGCTTACTTATGAACCTCCTGAGGTTATGTTTGACAGGCAAATATGCAGCATGACTTCTCTGCTGGCCTATGCAGATAGACACATTTTGCAGGATATCTTATTTATCTATGATTAGTTTTAGCAAAGTTAATACAAAAAATAGCTCTTGTTGAACAGTTGATTGTCAGTAGGGATGTCATTGATAAACCTGAACTCTGGTATTTATCAGACCTCAATACTTGTTTGGTATCCTCTAAAATGTGTCTGCAGCACAGAATATTTAAAATCCCCAAGTAGCCAATCCAAAGTTTGTATGCTTTGATCATATTGTGTGTTGTTTAAATGGTAATTTTTAGAATATGTCATGAAGGAAGGTTATTGTCAGCCCTTTGGCTTATAGTGCTACAAAGTTACATTAGTTTGAAAGAATATAATGTATCTCTCAAAGAAAGAAATCAACAAAATGGTATTTAGGTAAAACACCTAAATACTATATTGCTAGTATCGGAAATCGTACCCAGCTATAGATGCACTGCCTGTGAACATCATGTGTTCATGGTCACATGTCGCTGCCAGCATCCACATCACTTTCCTGCAGAAGAGTCATTGTCAGTTTGTCTCATGCTCCACCTTCATGTCCTTGCTCTTTCACCACTGTCATGCGAAGTTATGTCATGCATTTTATATAAACCTGTAGATGCACAGGTGTTGCTGATGCATATGAACAGTTGTATATGATATATTTGATCAAATGTCATTGTCTCTAGGCTAACTAACAGCTACTATTGTCATTTAAACAGCCTCAGGGTAGTGTGTGGAGTTAGCTTCGTGTCACATTTGGCTCATTTTCATTTTGCACTTTGTAAAAAGACAATAGTTGTAACTCAGAACCTGTAGCACTTTGTGTGTATGTGTGCATGAACACACTGTGCAGCCAACATTGTTCCTACATTGACTACATAATCAGCAGGCAGCTGTTAACAAAAGCATCAGTGATATGGCTGCAGCCCCAACTGTCTCACATTGTTTCTGGCAGCGGCCCAGCCCCACATCCAGCAGCACACACAGGGATACAATCCTTTTACTCACTGTGGACAGAGGTGACACAGAACCTTTTTCACTATGTACCGAATTGCACTGGGCGAATGCACATATGGTATTTATTTCCTTTGTAGATAGTATGCAGACTCAAGTCAATATATGTTTATTCATTAGTTTTCCTAAAGGTAGGTCAGCCTGTGTGATTTTTTTTATAGGTGTCATTGCCTGAGATGCTACATCTGTCAAAAATACCCTCACGAGGCAAACTGATACTCTTTTAAAAGGACCAGATGCTTCATACAGTATGTGACTGATTTTAGTGTAGGAATGCTTTGTCAATCAACATTTTAATAACTTATTTATCATGCTTTTATCAAGTCTTTTGTTTGTCTTGCTTTTAAATACATGAATATCTTTGGGCCTCTATGTTTTTGCAAATTGAACATTTCACCTTGGGCCTGCTTTGCTTTTCTCAATTTTCTGACATATTTTAGATTAAACGCTGAATTTGAATGGTCACAGTTTTAGAGCTGTAGCTATTGCATGTATGTGTGTGTTTGAAAGAGAAAGGGAGAGTGTCTGGGAATTGGTGCCATCTGTCTGCTACCTCGGCCCACAGAGGAGAAATAGGTTTTGTTAAAAAGCCATTGACCTTCCCAGCTCCTTGAGGAGCCGAGTGTTGGGTAACCTGCGGATGGAAACTGCTTTTAGTGGCCTTTTTTTTTCATGCCCGAGTACTAGAATGACAGCACAATATATGGGTTGTTTGTGCCCTTGTCTGTAATCATACAGTGCCATACTTCGTATCATTTCGTTGTCGTTTACATCATATTATTCCTCTCTGTTTGGCTCCTTTTTAACCATTGGCTCTCTGCCTTTTTCCAGATGACCATGTCCCTGCAGGGCCTGGATGGCACTGAAGCTGCTACGGTAGGGAGCGTGACCTTCAACCACTAAACATTTCAAACACTAGATAATATAAAACATTGTCCACACATGAGTAAAAAAAGCCTCCAAGCTTAACCACAGTGGTTGCTATGGCAAATAATAATAATTTGTTAGCACTTCTCAGCCTCATATGTGGTAACTATGTACATAACAGATATAGCAACCAACCTGTTCTTGCAGCATTATTACTGTCGCGTCTGAGCTCCTCTAGACTCTTCTCGCCATGTATTGAAATGTTTTTATGATGTGTCCAAAATATAATATTGAAAGTATGGCTTCAGATCTTCTCTCTTTAGCACTGACCTGCTAATGAATAAGATGTAATGTTTTAATTCACAGAGGGCTTTCCATTTCTCTTTTTAGGTGGCTGTTTCCCAGAAGGAGCGCACAGTGAATAAGGTGTGAGGTGTTTTTTTATTAAACCACAAACTGTAGCCACCATCTTAAAGCTGCAGTAATTAATATTTCCATGCAAAAATTAATTAAATGTGTAATGTGAAAGGGGTCACTTGTAGCAAGCAGCCCATAGAGAATTATCAGCCACCATGAAGCATTACAGAATCATATAGTCAAATCAGGCTCATGTCAACACAGTTTCAAACTAACACAGGCAGCTTTATTCACCAATAATCTCTGGGACCAGTATCACAAAGATATTTTAGACTAAGTCCTTTTTTATTCAGAATTCATTGTACCGTTGTCTTGCTTAACAAGACAAAAATAATCCAGAAATAATCTAAAGGCTGACTATTTGTGACATCTAGTCAAAGTCTTTCTTTGTGAAACTGATGATGCCACTGTACACTACCTGCACAGACAAAATGTGTGACTATCTTGTGAACCTAATCGAGCATTCAGCTACTTAAGAGACACATATTTCCCTTATGAGTTGGAGGCCAAAACAGAGCTATAATACAGATACAGTATAGATTGTATTGGATTTATTTATCAGTTGAACATGGTCATGAAATGAATGCTAATGTTACTCTAACATATCGGCCACAGTTTATCAATAATATGTCAGTATATACAGCTTATTGTGCCACCTGGGATATAAAAGTCAGATTGAAGAACTACCCTCTTTCAACCCCCTCTCATGGTCTTCATGAGGAGATGGAGTTTTCTCAGTAGTCACAACGATGGCTTGATTGTCATAATTTGACTTAAGTACGCACCCTCCACTCTTCGTCCGTAGGACTTCTCACCGTCCCAAGCTATCGCCTCAAAACCATGGGTGCTCGAGCTTTCAGCTGCTCGGCTCCCAGACTCTGGAACTCCCTGCCACTACACATCCGACAGTCTGATTCCATAACAACATTCAAAACCCAACTCAAAACCCACCTGTTCAAACTGGCATTTTCTGTATAATCTGTACCCTGTGTCCCTTTGTGTCCTTTTGTAGTCAATTTCCCGTTGTTTGTCTTGTCTTACCCCGGCTGATACTTCACTAAATCCACTGTTTTAAATTGTAAGGTAAAATTGTAAATGTAAATTGTAAATCTGTAACCCTGTAAGGTGTCCTTGGGTGTTATGAAAGGCGCCCCCCAAAATAAATGTATTATTATTATTTGGGTTAGGCGATAGAGTGGTCATATAAAGATGAGATTGAAACCCCTGTGTCCGTTTAAAGATGGTGTAAGATGTTAATGGCCGCCTGTTCTGTCCTGACCTTATCTTCTGGTTAAAAGCCTTGAAAAAAAAGAAGCGGATTTCAGGTCAACAGTCATATTACATTTGCATGGTTTGAAAGGTCCCTGCGCTCATACTTTTCAAAAGGAAACCATAGTCACACCAACTATTGAACTTTAGCAGAAACATCATTTTCTCTGTGGTGATATGTGATGCTTTGTTTTGTCCACTAGGTGGTGAAGCATCACGGGGGCTCAGGTAGCCAGCCTGGTGTCAGCCCCAAGTACTGTCCAGGGGTCAACAACAACCCCGGCTACCTGTGTGAGACGGGGCACTGCTGCGGAGAGACGGGATGCTGCACCTACTATTATGAACTCTGGTGTGAGTCACCTGACTTTACTTCTTCTCTACTGTGTTACTGTAACAAGGTCACGAGGCCAAGGCTGCGCTCTATCACATGTATTATTCAGTCCTGCCAGGATGTGTTAGGTGAACTGCACACAAAACAATCAGATTTTACTCACATTTCCATTACATTCTTCAACATATTAATTGGATTTATGGAGCATTGAATGGATTTATCAAACCAGCATATCCAGACAAAATGTAAATTAAATAATCCGACGTAATAAATGTTGTGCATTTAATGTTATGAATTTATTTTCAAATGAATTCAGACAGACACCATGAGTCAGTTTTAAAATGTCGAACATCTCTCTTGCAGTGATGAACTTGTATTGATATAATTGTCTTCTATAACACATTTAACCTATATATGTCTGTTACATTCTCAATTATGAAACATTTAGGTTTACCTAATTGATAGGCCCTTTTGAGCTTTTCCATTCACCCTTCACATTAACTTTAGTTGTTGTTATTGGTTTAATCTTAACTTGTATCTAAAAATGCTTTCAGGGTTCAAGAAATAAACACTAGGAAGCACCAAACTACAGTGTTGGGCTTCATGTTGCAACACTCTCTAGTTTAATCTGATCATACAGTCAGATCACAGCATCAAATATTTGGAGATTTAAAGAAAAAGTTAGGGGTTAAGTAATATGATGTTGTTGAGGATTTATACTCTACTCCCCAGCTGTACGCTGATTAAAACCACTGAATTTCTAAGTGGTATGTACTTAGGAATTGTTAATTTTTTTAATATTCATATTAATTATAAACATCATGGTCAAATGAATGCAAACAAAGCAAGGAAATTCGTCTTAAATCTTAAGGTTTTCTTTGCAAAGCTTACAGTAGTAATGTAAAACGTTAAAATATTTTTACGTGATGGCACAACATATCCAAAACCACCATTATTATCGCCTCTTATTTGAATAGATCTGAGATGCAATTTCAAACAACAGAACAGATGATTTGTTGTGTTCATATTGATCTTTGATTATTGTTGGGCTCCCGTTGTGTGCAGGGTTCTGGCTGCTGTGGACGATGCTGATCCTCTTCAGCTGTTTCTGTGCTTACCGCCACCGCCGAGCCAAGCTGAGGATCCAACAGCAGCAGAGACAGAGGGAGATCAACCTGATCGCCTACAACGGAGCCAGCAACTACCCTTCCTCCATGCTTGACCTCAGTAGGTTCTTTTATTCATATTATCATTATTTTTGATGGTGTATTTCTGCTGTCAGGGGAACTGCAGAGTCAGAGACTTTTAACATCAATGCTGCAAAGAAAAGTTGGAACAACATAAAGCTATTTGATTTTGATGAGCAGTTGGCCACTGGTTTTTACTAAACGACCATCTAACAATAATATTTATAGTGCATTTGTTCGACAACTTGTTTCTCGAAAGTTGGGAAATATATAATATAAAAAATGTTGGTGAGTTAGTTATGTGGGATTGACTAAAGAAAATACTGTGCCCATGTTAATGAGGAAGCATGTGAGATATTTCTCATTGGTGTGTTTTAAATAGTTTTTGGTCACTAAGGAGGTATGGATCCACAGGCAGTACTTGTTAGTAAGTTACACTCGTTGTTGTGATTTATGTCAGATGCATATTAAAAACTGTCTCTCCAGTCTTGTAGCATACTTCACATTTGAGCTGATGTGTGACATTTCTTTCGTCTCAGGTTTTCTGGCATCCTTCAAGTTGCCTTCCTACGAGGAGGTGGCGGCGCAGCCCTGCACTCCTCCTCCGCCTTACAGCTCCGTCTTCGCCCTGCAGGGAGGAACCATGGGGGGTCCTAGCTCCTCCTACGCTCATTACCACCACCACCGTCACCCCTGCCCTCCCTATCTGGGCCCCGGCCCCGGTCCCAGTGGCCTGACTTCCTCCCAGAGCTCTGACAACTACACCAGCTGCTCCTGCGAGTCGTGCTCCCTCACCTCCCCCTCCAGCAACTCCTTCTCTCTCCAGGTGACAGACGAGACGTACAGCAGCCACTTCTCCACCCCCAGTGAAGCAGGGTGCGACTGCGCCGTCATGCCGAGGCTCGGGGCCAACTTCACTCCCACTTCTTCTACGACACCTCCTTCACAAGTTCCACCTGATGTTATACCTGCCGCCGCCCCAGATGTCATACCCATACAGAGAAGGTCCCCTAACGGCAGTGAAGGGGTCCCGCTGCCATCTCTCTCTCTCCCTCTACACTCTCGTCCTTCACACCCTTCTCGCCTGCCACTTTCTCCCCTCATCCTGTTATCCTCCCTCTCTCCTGGTCAAGTCCATCCTCTTCTCTTCTCAGACCCACTTGGAGCCATTCAGAGAAGCAGAAAAGAAGAGGTCCTGCCTCGTGGTCCGCCCCCCAGACCCGCTCTGTCCCCCCCTAAACCGGCTCTCTTTGCTTCAAATGTGGCTGATTTAACATATTACAACAACAAAAAAGAGGAGCAAAAACGAGAAGAGGAGGAAGAGGAAGAAGAAGAGGAGGATCATTTCCGGCATCGCAGGCTAACGGGTGACTCGGGCATCGAGGTATGTCGTTGTCACGTGAAGAGAGAAGAGCAAGAGGAGGAGGAACTGCAGAAAGGGCATTTTTGGAAAGGAGGAAGAGAGGCTTTGCAGGAAGAGGAGAGGGCAGACGTGCTGCACGACAGCATGGACTGCTCCCTGAGAGCGAGGGCTGCCGCTCACTCACCGCTATCTGAAGACTGCGCTGAACAGCGAGGCCTCGTCTCCTCATCCCGTAGAATCCTCCAGAAGACGTGCGAGGCCATCATCACTGTGGAGTCCTCGTAAGCTGACAGCCAGATGTGATCCAAAAGAGAAAGAAGTGAGATGAAAATGCTTGATAGCATCTTCATGGATCAAGACTAGTAGGTGAAAAGTCACTGAAGAAAAGTCTTGCAGGTCTTACTTTAATGGTTGGAGACGGGATGAGAAATGAAACCTCTTGTTTTCTCTGTATTTAAATGAGAAACTCCCAGAGAAGCCGACACCTGAAAACCCTTTTTTTAAGTTGATTTATTTATGGTTTCGGAAAAGGCATATCTTATTCTCTGAAGTTATGAAAAATTCTAATGAATTGCTCTTTCCCCATCTCCATTTTCACTAGTGGCTCAGTGTCATATCTCGATGTCCCTTTACTGTTTAACATTGCTAAAAAAAAAACGTTTAGCTCCATAGAAACAACATGCCTAATAGTCAGTGGTTCCCAGCCTGGTGGTCAGGACCCCTCAAGACGTCTCCGGATAACTCGAGGTGTCTTGACGACTAACCGTGTAAGAAAGTAGAAACATATTGTTATGATAAAGAAAAAACGACATAATGCTTTATCTAATATCTTTTTATGTGAAACTATTAACAATTTTTTATGCACTTCAAAGTTGTTCAATAACACAATCGAGAGGCAAACATCTATCTTTAAAGGGCCTGCTTTAAAAGTCTTGGTGTGAAATGTATGAGGGGTCCACACATTAATATTATTTTATTTTAAAGGGTCACACACACCACGGTTGGGAGCCGCTGCCTGATAAAGCATATTACTCAAATCATCTCAGCAGCAATGAAGAAGACTGTCTATCATCAATTTACATAGTTTTAAATTGAGGACAAATTATATTCTAGAAGTTTATGAAGTTAAGTCACTCAACAAATTATTTTCAAAAGAGCAGCTCTAATTTATTGTGTCTCTTGATCCTGTTATATAATCTTAATTCACTGGATCCTATCTTTTGAAGGAGGTTCACAACTATTGAATAGTTTGAGGTATGTGGTGACCTTTTTAGTTGTAGGGTGATTTTATTTGCTTTCACCAGCCTACTTCCCTCTGTTTTAGAGGAAATAAGAAGGGAACCATTTGGACTGAATTGTGAATTGTGTGTTTTTATACATTGTGTCTTACGTTGCTCCCAATAGGAAAGGGGTGCCAACTTTAATTATATCGTGTGGGTGGCAAAGCTTTACAATGGTAATATATTGTTGTTTTAGACTGTTACATGATTATACTGTATAATGAACTGACTGTTTGACTTTGGATTCAATGTTGTTGAACACGTTTTCCTGGTTGGTCGTTGCCATTTTTTTGCAAGGCAACATAAATCTGATTCCTCCATGGGCGGACTGTTGGGTTTTTACGAGGCAGAAACTTTAAGCCTAGTCTCCTCACTGTTATTGAATGTAAAAGGTTATGCATCGCAACAAAAAGGAACATTTGAATTGTTTACTGATAATTTTTATAGAATGCAACTTGACTGAAAAACCTCTGGAAAAGTGTCCAAATCTGCAGCAAGGCAATACAATCTGCCAGGTGTGGGGTTAGAAATAAAGTGCCGATTGTAATGTCTGTCTGAGGCAAGTAATGATTGTGAGATATCGATGGTGTAAATGTACGAGGTAAAGGGTTTAGAGTCAGAGTAATGCCTCTTTATTTTCTGTGGCTAAAAGGTGGTCACTTCTGAGAGTTGGACTGCTTTGCTCTTAATGTATCCTGGCTGATCCTTTTTTGTATTTAAAATCATCTGTCAGTTGCACAGTGTGTAGAAAATAGCCTCACTGTGAGGTAGAAACTTGTGGTAGATGCTCTTACTTGCTAGGATTGTGTGAAATTGGATGATCTTAGCAGTGGGAATGGCACAAATGTACTCGTGTAATGAATTCTCAGTGCAAAGTGTACTAAAGCATGGAACAAGATTTAGAAAGTGAGAATGTCTCCCATCACATTTTTGTATGTGTTTGTCTTGCTGTAGTCAATATGAGACAAATGTGTCTGTAGTTCAATGACTAGACGCCACTTCATTGTGTCCTTGGCTCAGTGCAAAGCCACCTTAAATGTTTAAAGTTGAAGGCAAAGCTTTCAACTCATTTATAGTTCTACGGAGTGAAAACATTGCCTGGGTTCGGCTCAATATTACCTTTATTTGTCACAGATCTTGTTTGTATATGGAGTCTAAGGATGTTTTGGTTTGTTATGAAGGTCATTTTAACATCCTCTGATCATCTCTGTTGAAAGCTCTCCTGTGATGACTCAGAGGTGAAGGATGGTCTGATTGAGACCCTCTGAACATTTCAATATGTAATCTTTCTGGCGGCTATGGTAAATGTTTTGGCTATATAGTCGGGATTTTTTTTATTTTGTGATAAGTTTAATGGGCGTTTATCAAAGTATATGGTGCCTAGATGAAAATAGACTTTCTGTAAGGCATTGTTATAGTTTACTGCTGCTATGTGAGTGTATATGTGTTACGTAAATTGTAAAGTCGTACAACAAATGGGCAAAGATTTTCTAGCAGTGCTTAGCGGTCTCTTTATAAAATACACAGTACGCAGTACATGTGAGACTTGCAAAAATAGTATTTAGCAATAGTATTCACACTTTTTTCCTTACTCTAGTTAATGCTGGTTGATAGGAAATTAACTGTTGTGAAAAATACATTTACCTCTTTATTACTGATCCGTGAGCTGTGCTGGGCAGAGGCCTGTGATTGTACATGACTCTGCATTTGAATGCCTTGGCTTAAGGTTTCTCCCAAGTGCACACTCAGATGATCTGGGTTTACATAGGCCCAGTTGTGCCTGTCGTGTATTGTCATTATATTTGGGTCACGGAGCTACGCATCTGTGTTTCTTAAAAATATATTTGATGACGTTATTTCCAGAGTCCCAAAAGATTAGATAAAGGTTTGAAGGCATTTCTCAAATTCAAGTATTTTTTCCTTATCCACACAAATACGGCAGCTGCACATAGTGTATCCCCTTGCTTCATGTGTGAACGTGGACCAATATTCACATGTTTTTTTAGCTGTTACATTTTCTATATTAATGTTACTTTCTATTTTTTATATATAATATTGCATTTATTTGGCCGTGGCCCATATGCAACATCTTGTTTATTTAGAGCCCAAAGAGGTAAAGTCAGCAAAGAAAATCAAGGAAGGTGTGTCCCAATACTCCTTTATGACGATTTTTGAGTGTCAATTTTACATAGCACAACCAAACGATGACATATTCTGTTAGGAAAATAACCTTTTTATTGTACAAAAGTCGTTTTGTCCAGATTGATAAAGGCATCCTTCATTGATTTTGATCAGTGTTGTTGTGTTGTTAAATGACTTGATGGACTTATTATTATTACTTTTTTTCAAACAGATGTTTAGCTCTGTGTCTCAAATGTAATTGTAAGCAAAAAGGGCCCAACCAGAGGCTACTTGGACTCCAGCTCTGATTTGACATTGAAGCCAAACTGAACTGAGTTCAGTGTATATAGAACTAGTTTGATTTATTTACCTTGTCAGCAGCTAGTATGCACAGACAAAACGCCCAAACTCTACCCTCATTGCCACTACAGGCCAAGGCCTGATATAAGACTGTTACCTCGCTGAGTTTTGACTGCAAAGGACTGTTTACTTCAACTTATCAAGATAGTATTTACTCTATATTCGTACTGACTTTATTTTGTGATGCCGAGAATTGAAAAATTGAAATTGAAGAGCTCATGTTGGTACGGCTGAAGTGCTGTTTTGCCAGGAAAAAACAAAATATCAGTCCCTGTTAATTCAGGATTACTCAATGTTTGCCCCTGGGAAAGTGTTCTCCCCTTTTACCCCTGCAGCTACAAGACAGCAGGATTTTTAGAAGTATCTTTATGTGATTGTATGTGGATTAGTTCAGATAAATATTGCTACAACATGTGGTGTTCTTTGAGGGTATCCTTGTGCAATTCTACCTGCGGCTCTTCAGTGTATGCATGTGTGAGAGAGTTATCGTCGGCCGTGTTGTTGTGCTGTTTAAATCATCGTTGCTTATTATGAGGCCAAAGTCGATTGTTGCTGGTATTTGTTAACATGTCAATATAAATATCCAAACATGTTTATGTCATCATGAATATCAAGTTGATTTTGTATCTTGGTGTATAGCATAGAGATTTCTGATGCTTACTCTGATGTCAAATCAAAACTAGCAGATTCTCTCATATCTATTTGTTTGGTTGCACATGTCCTGGTGCTGGTTTCCCCCAGAAGGCGCAGTATTTAATTTCCTTCAATTTGAGGTTTTTCAATTGATGCTCATTGGGATTCTACCTTGTTGAACACAGAAATCTGCGTTACTTTATTCAGCAAAACTTTGGATTTTGTGTCAAAATAAAAGCTTCAAAATGCTACCAAATGCATGTCTGTGGTTTTTGTAAATATACACATCTCTAGTTGTAGTTGCCTGAGGTACAAGCTGTACTCTGCTTTGAAAAAAAGCAAATGCACTGAACTTATTTCACCAGGGAAGAGCTAAAAACACCCACTTATGAGTGGCTGTCCCTGTGACTCAGGATGAATCATCAAGCTGCACTTACATGGAAAAAAAATCCTCTTTTCAGGAGTAACTACAAGAACAAAAAGCGTTTAAAATGTGTGATCGTGTGTTGCAGGCAGCATTGTTTATCAGAGATGTCAAATGCAACATGCAGTGTGAGAACATCTGCAGTCCCTTGTTGCTAGACATAGTTGTAATATATGAAATACTGCCATATGCCTATACAAGACCGGTCTGTTTGCATTGCTCTTCTCCCCCTGATGAGATGAAGTCCAAAACCTTTGTGTCCCACTAGAAAAACTAGTTATTATTACCACGGCTGTATTACTAGGCAAAAACTGCCCAAACCATAGGGGAGCACATTTCATTCTGGGCACAAATGCTCCAGAATT
This sequence comes from Gymnodraco acuticeps, assembly GCF_902827175.1. NCBI lineage: Eukaryota > Metazoa > Chordata > Actinopteri > Perciformes > Bathydraconidae > Gymnodraco > Gymnodraco acuticeps. The sequence goes on from NW_022990701.1 coordinate 5,220,901, forward strand.
AAATGTATATCATATTACATATTATTGGCCTGCTTTGCATGACCTTCATTTAGCAGTCTTAATCTTTCATGTTTTTATTCCCAAATGCATTTAACCACCACATGGGATACCAACTACAGTTGCAAAGAAAGTGTACAACAAGCCTACGTACAACAACCACATCCCAGCTTGGAAAAAAGGAGATGTACATATGAGAATAGTCAGTTAGATATAAAATACCTCATTGACGTGCCAAAACAAAAACTATAAAATATATATATATATATATATATATATATATATAAAGAACGATATGAGCTTAATGCAATAAAGACTTAAATGTTGCTCTTTGTCCTTGTAATAAGGTAATTCAGGTAAATAAGCATATGTTGTTATTGTGTACATTACAGTGGCCGTGTTTTTTCCTGCTCTGTGATTGGTCAGAGAGGACCAGCACCCACCCCCTTTTCTGACCACTCCCCATCCGCGTTGTGTTCACGTGACCCCCTCCTCTCTCTCTTGCAAAGTTAAAAACAGACTTTGTTTATCTTGCAGGTTGTTAGCTGAAATGCTCTCAGACTAGAACCTACTTCAAAGCCACGTTATTCTACTCTTCCCAGCCGTAAACGCTGAGAAGAGCACGAAAAGCTCTTTTTATTTCGCTGCCTTATCATTTCCTTGTAATTAATTCTCATTGTTTTTTTCTGATTTCTGCAGCTCACACCGTGTAACACGACACAAAAAGCGACCAGGCTTTCAGTTTTTGTTCTTCAGCACCTGCAATTTGTCGAAGACAGTTCTGTACTTAATATATTGTTCTGCAGACGTGAGGCTTGCTGTTTTTTTTTTAGAAGCTCCTCGTGAGGTTTTTTAATCAAGCATTTGGAGAGCGCCATGGCGACCGAAGTGGATACGTGGTCCTCCGCTCCTAAAGCCGATGGTGAGTAACTGAACCCGGGCTGGCTGTGTGTGGTTCATCGGTGCAAAGTGTCAACGAGCCACGATGGGCCTGCTGGCGTGCTCTGCCTAATCCATTGTCCTGCATGGGATGGGCTGCAACACCAGCCATACTCCACCATGTGCTCTGTTAAAACACACACACACACACACACACGCGCGCGCGCGTGCACGCACACACACACCGAGCACTGCTGGTGCAACAGTCACTGCACACTGACGCAGCTTTGTTTGATTCACGCTGCAAATAGACCCAAACGTTACCCTTTTTTTAAAATGGTGCTTTGTTACGGTGTTGTTGTTGAACTGCTTTTGCATTTAACCATTTCGCGTTTCTGATTGGACGAGGACACCATGCTTACTTCCGCTTTGACAAGTCGTTGTTTGCACACACCAGCGCTGCTGCTGAGTGCATTTTGAGATACCTGTTGTTTTTCTGCTGCTGTTTTTCTGCTGCATGTTTTTGACGTTAAAAGACTACATGCATGAGTAACACTTAGCTGTTTTGGTTCCTGATTTTAGTCTCCCCCTTGAGAGTATGAAATATATACGGTTCCTTAATCACCTACTTGTGTCAACACCTTTTGTGTTAGCCCGTTTTAGATTTAGACCCATTATCGGAGCTTACAACGATGCACGCCCCTTTCCTGCACGAACAGACATATTTTTACAAGGAAATGCTTAAAAAACACGACGTTTTATGGGTATAAAAAACAACAACATGAAGCACAATCTGAGCAGCAACGACAATTAACGAATAATGTCTCCACATTGTCTGAGTAATGTGTGATATCTTCTCAATAATCTTTGATATCTCACTTATGGTACACTGGGTCCCGTGGTTTTTTTCTCTCAGACTGGCGATGACGTAGACATGTAGTATAGCCTACCATAGGAGCCAATAGGAAATCCTTACATAATTCATCCCTTGCTGTGTATTTAAGGCTTACATAAGTAGTAGTATTGTTAGCACTGTAAGTTATGTGTGAGTGGTTTCACACATTAACAGAGGTGGGAAGTAACTAAGTACATTTACTCATGTACTGTACTTAAGTACAATTTCGAGATACTATTTTATGCTACTTTGTACTTTACCCCTCTACAATTCAGAGGTTAACGGTATACTTTTACTCCACTTCATACATTTATTTTGTACCTTTTATTTAATTAGATGCTTATGCTTTTTTTCTTTACTTGAGTAACATTTTTAATGCAGGACTTTTCCTACACTATCGGTACTTCTACTTTAACTCAAGTACAAGATCTGAGTACTTCTCACACCTCTGCACAATAATTCCTATATTTGTGTTGCACTCTCACACACATTCAAGGTTCCACGGAGGTAAATGGTTGCATGTGAGAAACCACACGGTTTGTTACTGGTGTGTTATGTTAGTGTGTGAGAAATCAGCCTGTGCTCCAGGGCACAGATGGGCTTTTCTGCATGAACTTGGTTGCCTTTTTCTCAAGGAAGGTCGGCCATGCTTGATTGAGCAGCCACTGTTGATGAGGTGGTCATGCAGACTGTCAAAGACTCTATTGTCTGTGCCGACACATTTGTGGGTCAATGAAGTTGCACAACAGTCTTTACCATGTTAACCTTTATAGCACAGTCTGATCCAACACGTATATTCCCAAATGATCGGTAATCCTGGTTTAGAATATGTCGGTTTTTTTCTCGTAAATTAGGGATTTTTTTAATATAAACAGATTATTGATAGTGCCCATCTCTCCATGAATACTTGCATTTATGAGAGTTGTGAGGTTTTGCCATAATGTGTCTTTGTACACTATGTGACTCTAACTTCTTGGGTAAATACTTGAGTAACAAGCATCCTATAGAAACCTACAGCCATACATGTCAGACCAGATTTCTTCCTGGCCTGCTGAGTAGATATTTAGTTGTTTAGTCTTACCCCTCTTTCAGTTCTGTACTTAATATATTGTTACCACCTCCTCTTTCCCCCACATACATTCATGAAAACATGTTTGCACACCATCCACTTGCACAAGATGTTCAGTTTTTAAGCTGAGAAAACAACTGGTGCAAAGTAGAGTTGTCCTGTGCAGATGTGATTGTCTGATTTAAAAAAAAAAAAAAAAAAAAGAAGCATGTAATTAGCCTCTTAACCGTTTATCTAAGTAGCTCTAATCTTTTATGCACCTCCCTGAGCATGCACTTTGTCTCTGTTGTTGCTTAGCAGTTACAGAGGGGGACTCAAAAAAGTACAGTCAGCAAAACAGCACAACTTTACATTAAATTTAGTTGTTAATTTTTCCCTTCCTGCATAAATATAACATTACCGTGTTATACGAGTAGCAACCCTTGTATTTGTTTTACTTTTGGAGCGTGTGTGGCACTTGCCCTGCTGTTGTCTATTTAAACATGAGTCACCTTGGCCCACAACGTTTACTGATGTCTCTAAAACATGTTTTTGTAAAATTCTTCCCCTTTCATTAAATGAAATGACCGTTAAACCCCAAAGACGTCCACACCCTTTCTCCCCTGATAGATAAACACACTAAAGGACATTATACAGTACGGCAGTTTTTTTTGTCCCCTATTTTGTTGTGCAGATAGTTGTTTGACCTTAGAATGTATTTTCTGAGCGTAGGTGGACAGAGGAACAATGTTTAAGTAGATTTTCGAAAACATAAAGCCTAGCAAACATGCGTTTTTAGTTTTTTGGTCAACCTTCTAACTATAAATAATAAACTATAAATAATAATAACTATAAATAATTTGTACTAAGTTCATACAAAATATATATATATATTGCGTAAACTGCTGGTGGTCACAAGTTACAATTCACAGAAATGAATACAAGTAGTGAGTCAGTTTAGTAGGCTTTAAGTTGCATTAGTTGCTGTCCTTTTCAAAATGTGTTCAGATCCTCTGATTTAGTTTAAAAAAAACTTTGATAACTTAGTTACAACTAAAAAACATAATTATAAAATCTGTAATTTCTGAATATGCAAATGCTCATTACAAAAATGTGCCTGCTGGGAACACTTTCCATAAATCATGCCTGTATGTATATGCCTAATGTAAACAAAAAACAACATTCCTCGTTGAGAGAGAAGTATGCACAGCCTTCTTGTGTTAAACCTTGAAAATGCATCATTCTGCGCATACTAGTATGACATGTTTTTGAGCAGGGGGGGTATAAATAGTGCAGAATTTGACAAGACTCTCCTAAATTGCAATACTTCATACTTATAGTTAAATTAACTCTCAGTGTACCTAGGACTGTTCATGGAGGAATTGTGCTCCACTGACCCTCTCATTCATGACCCCTGCTTCTCTATGGAGACCTAAAACTAACCTCATGGCTGTGGACAGCTTCTACTCAACATGTAGTGCAGAGGTCTTCAGCTGGCCTGCCTCCGCCTGGGTTTAGAAACTGGTTACATGTGGGGGTGGTTTTGAAAACCACCATGACAGCGTTGTGTGGTTTGGTATAATTTGGTTGTGCTCTGGGAGTCTTCAAGGCTTTAAGACAGCTGCGTTTGTTGCTGCAGCTTTATGAGAGACAGTATAGATTAAACCTTTACACCAGAACTTTTCTGAAGTCACAGAGTCACATGGTCTCTGCAGAGTTTAAAAATGCATTTAGCTCGTCTGCATTCTTTCCCCTTCTCGTTTAGCAACTCTTAGAAGACAGCTCTGACTTTTCTGCCTTCCTACTTTTCTGCTCTTTTCCAATTGGCTGGTTGTTAATTTGGTTCGTTGCCCTTGGTACGTTTCCAATTTAGTGCGCTGGCAGGCATTGTGGCAAACATGAGGGAAGAACAGGAGGAGGACATGACACATGGCCGGCTGTTTACAGTTTCTAAAGTCCAGGGTGTGGTGCTGCTCTTACTGCAACAGGTTAAGTAAAGGCATTAAAGGTCCTGCTTTGCACAAAGGTGCGTCCTTTCATTTGTTATTCAAACTCAACGAAAAACATTTAAGGTCATTTTGAAATGTTTCTTTTATAAAGAAGGTTGCAAGTTAATAGTTTTTTCCTTTGCCAAAAGTATTATAATTACCCAAGGTAAAACCATTTGGTACTTTTTGCCGAATACAGACAGCTTTTTTTAGGTAGTCAGTTTTACTTTGGCTCTGGAAATGTTCCTCCTCGTGTTTTATACATGACCTGTAATATATAGGGCCATAACTCTGCACAAGGACTGCAAGTATTCATTACACCCTCAGACATTCCTCCTCCTCCTGCTCTGTTTATGTACTACCGCCTGGTCATGTGACCAGCCGTGGCCCAAAACATGCCATATGTAGTCAGGTCCACTCTAGCAGCCGCGGACAGATCGCGAGAAGACAGAGTAGGAAAAAAGTCAAACGGCCATGTCAGCATTTCTCAGGCATGTGTTCCCGTTTGGTCCCTCCCTCCCCCCAGGCCTGCAGTAAAACTCCAGTCGCACATGTTGTTGTTGTCGTCCCATACCTAGTAGAGGCCATATTTTGTTATTATATACAATATTTTCATCAATACAGAATAGTATATAAAGTAACTTGATACTAAATATCACACCTACATTTTAACATCTGCTGCTAGGTCTTAAAAGACTGTATAAACGTATCTGCTGCTGATCCTCTGGTGTAATCTTTTGAGTGTTACATGACCTTTGGCTTGATACGCACAACATGGCCCTGATATATGGCGCTGGCTGTAGGGCACAAAGCTTTGGTGTTGCTGTGGTGTAAAGGTGTTGGTGCAGTTTTATTTTTTTACCTACAATAGCCATACACAAGAAAACATGTCTCACTATTGTCATGAGATAAGGATAAATACAGCAACAACATGCAGAACATAACTTTGTCTTTTTACAAAAATGGCAGAAATGTGTTGGTAGTAAGCATTAATGTTTGTAGCCAGCCTCAGATTTACAAAAGTGTTTGACAACATTTGTAAAACTATAGCATCTGAAATGTACACTATCCACTGTAATACGATTTAACATGCATACACCTGAATCCAAAAGAGTGTGACCTACAGTGATTTGCTCCATTCAGTCACAAGAGCATTAATGAGGTCTGAGACCTACAATAACTTCTGTAACAATGTGCACTGTGACATTGTCTCGGTAAAGGCTTCCCCAAACTGTTACTATTGTGTCCAGATCATTTACACAAGATGGTCTACTTAACTACCCAATAATGTTATTATGGCAGTAGAATGACAACGTTGTTTGCTTTGGTGTTATCGTCTCGTTTGGCAAAATATAAACCATATAAACCCTTTTCTGACCACAGGGGTTTTCTCTTTCGAAGACAACCTGGCCCAGGCGAACTGTCCCTACACGGTTGACGATGAGTTGCTGAATGAGGCGGAGGTGAACGAGAACTGGACCCCTCAGGAGAAAGCGCTCCACGAGGCGCGACTTAAAGCCAAAGCCAAGCGCCGCCTGCGCAAGTCATCCCGCAACTCCACCAGCGAGTCCTTCTCCGAATCGGGAGAAACTTCAGGAGGTGACCCTAACAGTCCGAAGGGCAAAATCATCGTCAGCGACCGCAAATCCAGGGCCGGCAAAGGAAGAGGGCTGCCAAAAAAAGGTACATTTGAGCTACACTCACAGCCATGTTATAGTAGCATAGAAGAGGCGTTGTGTTATATATATATATATATATATATATATATATATAAATAAACTTTATAGAGCAGCGCTTAAGACAGGTGCTCCCCTTTTTCTTGTAAAAACAAAACATGTACAGAATTTTAGTGTAAATAAACCGCGGACCGGTTATATAACCTAAAGTCCTAAACCAAACGACAGACAATAGAATATTTGTTTTCACATGTGCTGATTGTTGACAGTAGCAATAATGTTGGTTGGAAAACTGTTGCATGATCCACTTTTCATTCCCTGCAGCCAATGGCTTTATCATTTAATCATAATGCTGAGCATGTGTTTATGGTTTGTGTCTACAGGTGGGGCAGGAGGTAAAGGAGTGTGGGGGGCCGCAGGGATGGTTTATGAAGACGAGGAGCCTGATATGCGAGACCCAAACTACGATGAGTCTTCTCAGGTAAGCGAGTACAGCAGATCTGGATTTTTCATCAAATGAATGTTAAAGGGTTTTAGACTCTCACACAAAGCTTGATTTCTGTGCTTTTTTTAATTTGCATTTTGTTGATTTTAAATATTTGTTTTTCTTTGCGGGGGCATTGTATGTCTTTAGAGACATGTATGGCAGTAGAGAGATGACAGGAAATGAGAAGAAGGGAGATGGGAAATGAAAAATGATGCAGGCAGGACTTGTGCCCCAGGTTTTGTGCTTATAACATAACAAATTGTCATTACACATTATTTCCACTTAGCTATCTGCGAGTAAATACAATACTTACATTTATCAACGATTTAAAGGAGGGCTGAAACCAGTCGGATTTCTTTCTATCATTGATTCAAATTGCAATCTTTAAAATGTTCAATCTAAAAACATTGGCCACAGATTCTTGACAATTTTACCTGGAAAAACGACTAAGATAAAGGGAAATGTGTTTGACGTTGATCCAAAATGTTTCCTTTACCTGACTGTCAGCAGTCTGTACACACACTCTCTCATCTGTTTTTGCTGCTGATGAAAGAGCAGAGGATAGTTTATCTCAGTTGTTGATGGGCTGACCTGTTGTGCCGAGCAGCTTTTTGTTCCAAAGAGGCCCGGTGATCAGAGCCGACACCTTTTTATTTCTTGTGTCAAACAAACATGCTGATGTTGAGGAGCTGCTGCTCAAACACGCTGAATATAAAAGAGGCTTTGCTCTGCAAACAAGATAATGAGTGTACACTCTCATAAAACATGCTCTCTTGCATCTCTAATGAGTTACACAATGCATCGATCACTTGGATGGCATAAGATCAAAGAGTATGAATCAATTGGGAGATGCGACTCTACATTAGAGTCTATATGATTTGGCCAATACTTTTTTTAAACACACAGGATTGTTTCATCCAGGTGGCTCCATTGCTTCACAATCAACATTATTTTTAATCTTTAACCCTGTTTTCGACCAAATGCTCTGTGTAATGCTGAAGGCTGAGTTAGTTTGCCCCAGGCTCAGGTCACACTGGCTTCATTCAGGGTGGGATCCGAGCTTCTGTCAGAAAAAAAAAATGATAACAGTTTTGGGAACAGCCCAGTAAAGCCTGTTTGATTTGGCTTTGAACGTAGTAGGAGGGCTGTGGAAAGAAAGTGATTTTTAAAAAGGGAACGGGGACGGAGTTGATTTGCAGACGGTGCCCTTTGAACCAGACTGAGGGGGTCACCTGATGGATTTCTCGACTCACAGGTCATCCTGTACGTAGGAAAAGGCCCAACAAAATGTATTAAGAATAAAATCGGGCAATGGAGCGGAAACTAAAGCATGCCACCTTTCCTCTTCTTTGATTATGCCTTAAAGTATCAGGCCTCCATGTTGAAGATGTGTAAAATACAGGTTCAGTTTTGCCTGTACTTGACCGTAAACTATTGTTTTGATTCTCTCACATCCCCTTCTACAGTCCACATTGTTTATAGGCAACAGCTTATAAAACCGGAAAGTGAATCAGCATTTTGGACATTTAGCTACAATCCTTCTTTTCTTGTTCTATAAACTTGGTCTTATCAGTACAGGTCAAAACAATCCTGTGATTAGTTTTTATGGTCAAGTTTGACAGGACAAATCAGAGCCAGCTTAAATAAAAAATGTGTTTTTCTAGTTTTATTATAATTTGTAGGCTTTTGTTGTTGTTGTTGTTGAATGTATTCAATCAATGCTAATCTCATTATTTTATCAATGTTTCATTGTTCTTCCTATTAAAAGAAACATAACCTGAAAGGGAGGTTGGATGGGTTTTGACACTAATGCAAACAGTTGAGATGAAAGAGGCTTATGTTATATCACCACCTCGAGATAGCATGGGGACAGAAAGCACTATCTAACTATTTAATGGTTGTTGGTATAGATTTTTTTAGACTCGCATGAAAACTTGCAATGAAACCTTGATAGTGTACATTTAACATACCTGTTATTTTGGATAACTGACGGCTTGTAATACTGAATGTACATCCACTTTGTTGTGCATACATGTGTGCACGGATGGACTGATATGTTTATACTTCCACAGGGGGACACAGTTTACGCGACAGTTGTTCCAGAAATAGATGAGAAGGAACTGGAGAAAATGGTGAACCCGATTGTACAGGAGTACTTTGAACACGGAGACACGAAAGAGGTCCAGGTAAATATTTTCAAATGAAGCATTTCCTCTTCCTCTCACTGCTGACCACCAGTGAGCAGGTTTGGACGGATTAACCCAATAATGTAGAGCATATATAGAAAGATTACATCAGTACTGATCAGAGACTATATGGTTCTGCGACTACATTACATTTTAACTTATTCAAACTTCATTCATTGACAATTTACCTTAATGTTAAGTTAATATTAAGCTGTCTTTAGCTCTGTTGTTGCTGTAACAAATGCAAATTTCCCCTCTGTGGGACGAATAAAGGGATTCTGATTTTGTTATTTGTCCTCTCTCTATCAGATGTTGCTGAAGGGGCTCAACCTGGGCTCACATAAGTACGAGTTTTCCTCCCTGGCCGTGTCCCTGTCCCTGGAGGGCAAAGCCAGCCACAGAGAGCTGACCTCCCGCCTGCTGTCCGATCTGTCAGGCAAGATGCTGTCACAAAGTGAAATGGCCCGTGCCTTCGACAAGATCCTCAAAGAGCTGCCAGACCTCATACTGGACACACCAGAGGCTCCACAGGTAGGTGTTTATATTGTGTCATAGTGCTGTAACAAAACATATGTCATGTGGAGTTGCATTCTGATGTTTTTTTCTTTAATATCTCTCAGATGTTAGGGCAGTTTGTAGCAAGAGCCATAGCAGACCACGTCCTCCCCATGTCTTTCCTGGACTTTTACAAGGGCAAAGTGGACTGCGAGCATGCCAGGTGAGACGAGATGGCAAAACAACAAATTCAAGATACAGTCCTTTTAAAGAAATCCACCTTTTATGCGACAGTTCTAAAATGTGTCATATCTTCCTCCTCTGTGTTGGGAAAGGTTTTTACTTTTCATTTTTGAAGAGGAACACGCAACACGTCTTCCTTTTCACTTAATGACTGAATGTACTTACTGAAAGCCCATTTAAGTGCAAGAAATATATTATGGTGTTGTTTTTTCTCCCCAGAGTGGCTTTAGACCGTGCCGAAGTGCTGCTGACCATGAAGAGGGAGATGGTTCGTTTAGATAATGTGTGGGGCGTTGGTGGAGGCCTGAGACCTGTGAAGCATCTCGTCAGAGAGGTAAGATCATTTTAAAAAACAAAACAATAAACTGATGAGTCACCTTCTCATTTCCATATGTATTGACACGTTTTGCTTCTTTATTGACATTACATAAGGTAAACAGAAGGCAGAAATGCATGCTGGGTAGAGAGCCACAGGCCAACCCTCTGCTATTTTTCATTGTCAACAGAGCACTTTTCTCCCATGAGAATTTGGTATTGGCACAGGAGGGGCAAACACAAAATCACACCCTAGCCTTTAACGGATACTAACCGGAATTGCTGGAATGATTTATGCTAATGTGGGTGTGTGTCGTGTCGTGTTTATTGTCTTCATATTTTGTAATTTATGCATTTTAGGGATTCAGTGCTTGTTAAGCAATTGCATTTTCGTCAATGTTTTCTCAGTCACCCTGCATTGTGTAAGCCTCAGAGGTGCAGGCTTCCAGTGTTGACCTCCTGCCTGGTGGTGTGTAGCCTCAGGGCGACACACTGGACTGCAGGAAGCAAACTGATTATTTTGCCTGCTCTTCTTACTTTATTTCGGATTCCCTCTCATTGTTGGGCTATGACTTGCATTCTTCTTTTTGTCTTTTCAACTTCTACGTCCTTTCCTCTGTCAGAGCCCTGTATGTCCACATTACATAAATGTCTTTGTTATTACCAGATGTTCGGACAACCACACATTCCCAACGCTCAGTGAATTAGACCCAATTACACAACTGTCGGTGTAGCTTTGAGGGTTTTGAACTTGTTGCTCCCCTCAAGGCGAATGACTAATTGTTCCAAAAATAGGTTTTAAGCGAAATGGTTGGTGCATGTGCAGATCAGTAAACGTTATATAACAAATGAACACTTAAAAATAAAGCAGAGACTGAACCGTTTATGCACACCACTAAACACGAAGAAATGTTTTCCAGATATATCAGACATGTGTGCAGAGTTTTATTTCCTAAGGAAGTCAGGTTATTGCTCTAATAATCCCCCCCACATATTGTGAATTGAGGAAATACTTTTGAGCAACGGGTAGATCTTATTGAGCTCTCTTCAGCTTTGTCTTTTTTTCAGTCCCGTGAATAAAACATATATTTAAAGATTTTATGTTAACTTTTACAACTACTGTAGTATCACAATATCTTGGGTGTGTTGAAACAAAGTCTTGCACTAGATAAAGACGAGGTCCGTGTAACTGAACGTGGGATATTTAGCATAATTTCAACAGACTTATTCCATCAATTATCATGCCTCAATCACCACCCTCGCTCTGATTTTTGTCTTAATAAAGAAGTAAAGAAACAAACTTTTGCAGTCCATTCTGTTGTATCCTCATGGAAAGATTCCAAAGGATATTTATTGCCACAAAAACCTCAATAACAAAGTTGTATTTGTGTGTCTTGTTTCCAGATGAACCTCCTTCTGAAGGAGTACCTGGTATCAGGAGACGTTTCGGAGGCGGAGCACTGTCTGCGGGATCTGGAGGTCCCACACTTCCACCATGAACTGGTCTATGAGGTATTGAAGCCTTTGTTATATGCAGAGATGGGGTCGTTACTAAAAAAATGTAATATATATATTACATATTACTTTAAAAAAAGTAATATGTAATATATTACATATTACATATTACTTTAAAAAAAAAGTAATATATTACACTACTTTGTTACTATCTACATAAAGTAACTCGTTACTTTACTCGTTACTTTACTCGCCGAGCACGTACGAACTGCGCATGCGTGAGTGGCAATAACTCTCCTTACCAGCAGGCGGCGGTAGTGTGTATTTATCATTCAAAACAGGCAACAACCGGAAGACAGAGAAGAAGAACAGACTACGTGATATAAACAAACAACAAATACCGTGTGTGTTAGCTTCACCTTAGCATGTGTTCTTTGCAGGTGTGTGTTGAGGTTTGACGTGGTGTTTACAGCAGTGGATAACAGCTTCTGGCCTGGACACAGTTTGCACCTCACCGTCACATTCCTGTCTATTCTTCCGACGAACTCAAAATAATGGGCATACCTCCACCCCTCGAAAGTTATCGCTGACTCAGCCATGCAGCACTGCACGTGGAGATGTGGACGCGCAAGTCGCGCAGATTACGTTATAAACCTGTGGCGGAAACCCCTCTTGTCTGTCAGTGTGATGATTATGACTGATTAATTTAGTAAGTAACGAAGTAACGCGTGTCGGGGCAATGTTAGTAACTGTAGTGTGATTACTGAATTATAAAAGTAGCGCGTTACACTACCCCGTTACCGACAAAAGTAATATTATTACAGTAATGCGTTACACCCAGAGATGGGGTCGTTACTTAAAAAAAAGTTACATATTACTTTAAAAAAAAAGTAATATATTACACTACTTCGTTACTCTCTACATAAAGTAACTCGTTACTTTACTCGCAGGGCCGGCCTGCCCCTCCCTGCAGGCAGATCACGCAGACTGCTAAAGTTTCAAATGTTCTCTTTAGTTCAGTTTCCATTGTCGCATTAGACTGATCCAGATAGCTCCTGAATGTTCTTCCTATCTGACCGTGGCTGTCCTCTGTCTCCTGCTATCTGTATATTTTGCGTAGTCTAGTCTATCTCTGCTCACGCTGTTGCGTCGGCGTGTTCTCCTGCGTGTTGGCCATGTGTTGAACTGGAACCAGACTGGAGCACAACGCAAAGACTTCAGCCGAGCACGTACGAACTGCGCATGCGTGAGTGGCAATAACTCTCCTTACCAGCAGGCGGCGGTAGTGTGTATTTATCATTCAAAACAGGCAACAACCGGAAGACAGAGAAGAAGCACAGACTACGTGATATAAACAAACAACAAATAGCTGTGCGTTAGCTTCACCAGCATGTGTTCTTTGCAGGTGTTTGTTGAGGTGTGATTATGACTGATTTGAGTAAGTAACGAAGTAACGCGTGTCGGGGCAATGTTAGTAACTGTAGTGTGATTACTGAATTATAAAAGTAGCGCGTTACACTACTCCGTTACCGACAAAGTAATATTATTACAGTAACGCGTTACTCCCAACTCTGGTTACACCCAACTCTGGTTATATGTCATGGAAAACCCTACACGCTTTCTCACATATTCATCAAGAAAACAGTCAAACAAAAGCAATAGAATAAAACACTTGAATGCAGAAGCTGAATTAAATATGTAAAAGACACATTTAAAGGGGACCTATCATGCAAAATGCACTTTTGTACATCTTTTATACATGAATATGTGTCCCCGGTGTGTCAGGGAACTCACCAAGTGTCAGAAAACACAACCCTCTCTCTTTTCCTCCATACCCAAATCTCTAAAAACGGGGCTGCAACGGATCTGATACAGACTGATCCAGATTTGAAATTGTTCTGACGTCAGAAACAAGAAGCTCCGCCTATATGGGCAACTCTCCACCTATCAGGGGAATGAGAGGTTGCGTGGCATGGTAACAGCATGGTAACAGCATGGTAACAGCATGGTAACAGCATGGTAACATGACGCTCGTGCCTCGCCCCCTTCCTTTGCAGGGGGGCGTGGTCAGCTGCAGCTCATTTGCCACAGAATCAGCCCTTGCAAAACAGGACTGGAATAGAGCAAATAGAGCGAAATGAGGCATGGCTAAAATGCATGATCTGTTTGGTATTTTGAAAAAAAAACAACTTCACAGACATGTTTTATATAGGTATGGCCCTACAATATATTATTCAAATATAGCATGATAGGTCCACTTTAAACTAAGTGTTTTGCACACAGAATGAGTAAGACTTGCAGGTATAAATAACATTTTCAGAGATATGTCAAACATGTCAGACAGCCAAGTGAATTGAATTGGAAAGGAAAACTAGTAAGTGGTTGGTGACTGTCCTCACCGCTCTCTGCCAAGGACAGCGTGTGTCTGGCAGTGACAATCTCTCATTTGCAATTTATGCATCAACAGCTCAGTCCAAATAAATCTTAAATTAAAAGGCACTTTGCATTACATGGAACTGTCTATCCTCCGTGCTAATTTCTCTGATTATGTTCAGGGTGTAGCTGAGTGAACATGTTTACTCTGTGACATCTGTTTTTGTAATAAAAAAACAGGTGATCAAGAATTGGTTACCAAATGTTTGATCAGGATTAGTTGTGGACACAATGTACTGTACCTTAGTGCTGTTTGTTTTTTAAGGTGCAGCACATTCATAAAGGATTCACTCAGCTGGAGTTGTTTTAGCTTATCAGATTTATAGTATCTAGAAATAACTACAAATTAAAATGTTTTTTTTTTCCATATTAAAGGTGGGGTAGGTAAGTTTGAGAAACCGGCTCGAGATACACTTTTTGTTATATTCCATGGAATGCTCTTAACATCCCAATAGCAATGAATATCTTAAGTGCTTTGACAAAAAATCCATAAAAAAATGTCATCTGTGGAAGCTGTAGTACTGTAAAAAGCACGACCAATCATCTGAGCCGGCCCGGCTAAAATAACCGGATGGCCTACCTGCCTGTCAGCCTTCCATCTGTGCACAAACGTATCTCGTGCCCTCATTGGTCATGTGCGTGTTCGTGTGTGTTGGAGGAGGGGCTCTGTAAGGAAGTAGCAGATTTCTTCCGGCTGTGTATTTTCAAATTCTAGCGCACTCGAGCTGGTTTCTCCAAAATGACCTACCCCACCTTTAAGTAATGAAATTATAGCCCCTTCTCCTTATGTTTTTAAATGATGTTAAACACTGCCACCCTGTGGAGAACTCTGCAGCTCGCTGTGATGTTAAACATAAATAAAGAAATAATTGCAACACTTCTCTTTTTTTTAAACGTTAGGTGTTGTATTCTCTTTTTTTAGGTTGTGGTTATGGTGCTGGAGTCGAAAGGAGACACTGCCAGTCACATGATGATAAAGCTGCTGCAGTCCTTCTGGAAAACGGGGCTCATCACTGTGGATCAGATGAACAGGGTCAGTGACATTTTTAATGTTCTAGTATCAAAAGTTATAAATATAATTGTGCATTAAACACATGAGTTAAACAATTTCTATGCTGTTCTCCATGTAGGGTTTCCACCGTGTCTATGACGAGCTCCCAGAAATCAACCTCGATGTGCCGCATGCTCACTCCATCATGGAGACCTTTGTGGACCTCTGCTTCAAGGAGGGTGTGATCACCAAAAAGCTGCAGGAAGCCTGCCCTGCCAGGTAAACTGGTCTTGAATCAGCACCTCAAGTTTTTGTCTTCATATCTCAAAACTAAAAAAAGTCCTAATGGCTGTTGTTATTTTATAGTTTAACCAACAAATCCTCAGAAAAGGCCAAAATCGTTTGCTTGTCTCTGCATGTCATGTTTTGCAAACCCGCCCACACTCACAAAGATCAGCAAGACAGCGACCTGCTCTGTTATTAAGCACAAAAGGTGCTTCATAGTCACTCGTTAAGTGCTTTATTTTGACCATGGTTTCAGCTCTCTAATGTTGAATAAAAAATAAAACCGGAGAAAAGTCTCTTTCACTGGCTGCACTCAATGACGAAGTCCAGGACATTCTGTGCAATCGGTGCCTAATTTCCACAATTTAAAAAATCCTGGTGGCTGATTTATATAAGAATACTGCTCAATAATGTCTATTTCTGATTCCTCCTGAAAAATAAAACTTTTTTTCTTAACCTGCTGCTTGCTCTCCTTTGGTTAATTTGTACCTTTCAACTGTATCCTGGTATTTATATAATGGTATTTATATCTGTTGCACAACTTTCCCAATAAATAATTTTCAAAAACAGCTGATAACTGTAGTATTAAGTATTACTTCATCCAGTACAACGGTGTAGCTCATTGATGTCTATAGTTTTTGATAAAACAATGGAGCTCTATGCCAAAGACAAAAAGACTCACCAGGCTTTCACAACTGAGACAGAACTTGTTGTAAGGATCGATTCAATTTGGTTGTATTACTGGGTTGGTTGACGATAAAAAGACTAGCTTTTTTAACCTTTTAAATAATTTGTTATTTTAGTTTATTAAGAAGTATTAAGGTGCATACTGAATTTACACTAAACATGTTTCTCAATCTGTATTTTCACCACCAGGGGACGGAAGCGCTTTGTCAGTGAAGGAGATGGTGGAGTGATCAAGAGCTAATTCACAGGAGAAAGAGCCGCAGGAGGAGGGAGAGGAGGGGTGTCTACAGGTCCTCACCCAGTTTCCTCTCCAGCTTCAACATGTTTCCCCTGTGATATCGGGGCGTGCTGGCAGTCTAAAGTTTCCTTGTTCCTCTCCTGATAATGTTGTCATTACACAAACCAGCATTGATGTTTGGTGTAAGTAGACGGAAAATTTGCCCAGGCGATCGGTTCCATTCATCTTGTTGATCACTGTTTGTGACATTTTTTTGTAAGAAAATTCTTTATTTTTGGGGTCGATGCGCCCCCCTTGCCTCAGTCTTTGTACCTGTTTGTCAAGAATAACTAGAGTCAGAGCTGCAGAAAGACGAGTAGACGGGCTGGGGTGTGTGGGAGATGAATCTGGGTGTTTTGTCTGTTGCTTCGCTAAATGTTGAGCGCTATCGAAACAAATTACTTAAAAGACAGAGCATACTCAACATTCAGAGCGCTTAGTAATTTGGCTCAACAACAGGATCAAAACCGCTTCATTTTCTGCCACAAATTATTAGAAATTATTTCAAGGACAACATACTTACTACCTTCTGGTACAAGTGATTTCTATTGATCTTTTATGAAAGGGGTTTTTTTTTGTTCAGTTTTCTTTTTATTGCATCTTGGTCCTCTGAGACCAAATGTTAACTTTATTTGACACTGGTTGGTTGGTTGGGTAATTGAAACTTGCTTTGGGCAAATATACGTTGCTCTTTTTCTGGAAGAAAAACAAATATTGGGGTTAATGTATGCAAATAAAACCAAATTAAGCATGCAATATTTTGAGCAATCGAGCAATTTTCAGTTAATAAATCTACAGCTCAACATGTAGAGAATCAGGAAGTTGACTTTAAACTGGGTTACCTGTCTAATTTGTCTGTAAAATGGCCACCTCAGCTTTGATAAGCATATTCATTTATGCATATTCATTTATGCACTGGTTGTTTTTCATGTTGACGAAAGTAAAAAATGTGTGTGTATATATATAATTCATTAAAAGCAACAAAAAATAGTTTTCTGTATTTATTTTTGGTCATGCCCGCAGTATTGATTCAAAGTAACCAGGGGTGGTTTATTGTGCAAGTGTAGTAGAGATGTACATCAATCACATTTGTTGATCATTCAACAGTTGTGATCATAGTTGTATGTTTCCACTTGTCTTTCAACAATATATCTTCTATCTTTCTCATTTCCCATCTTTCTTTATGAATACTGGTCGGAGCAGGTGTAGACATTTTAATTTAAACCTGTAACTGAGAAGCAGTTTGAGGCCAAAGCTTTAATTTTTTTGTTTTCTCTCTGACTTTTGACCCCGTCCATGGTACATCTAAGATACCCCATGTCTCATGGCAAAGCTTTATAAATTATAAAGCTTACAGTGTAAATAAGTGGTTGAGGGAAATTATGTTAACTGGTTCATATTTTGGAAACTGGTGTTATTTGCAGGACATTCATGCATGCATGCAGCTGTCCACTCAAATAGACTATAATGTTTATGTGTTGTATTCCTACATCACATTTGTACTCTTCACTTATTTTGGAACGGCAACATGTTTAAAACACTCCCCTAAACATTAACTTCCATTTCTATATTTCAATAAAACTACATATTTCCCTCCACAGTGTCATATTTGCATTTTTTCCTACTAAACTAATAGTTTTTTTTAACAAATATTTAATTTGAAATATAAAACTTTATTTTTCTTTTATTTCTTATTCATTTAAGGACATTTTTATTAATAATAATAATAATACATGAGACTATAGCGCTTTTCAGGAAACTCAACGACGCTTGACAGAATTAAAAAAAAGTATTATTACTTTATAATACCCCTGATGTTAACAAAATATATGATGTTCAATATGTTCTTGAATAAAAAAGGGAAAAATAAATATATATATATATATATCCCCTAACATATCATGTTTCCGATATATATATATATATATATATATATATATTTTTTTATATATATATTTATATATTTATAGGTCTGTAGACTAACGCCTACCTTAAACGGAAGTAGAAGAAGAAACAAAGTACACGTCAGTGGGAACGAGTAGTAACCAGGAAGTGGCTAGTAAGCTAGCAACGGATAATGAGCAGCTGAGACTTTGGTATTTTGACAGGTTAGTAATCATTTGCTCAATGAACATTAACCTAGAAGTACTTATTGGTTGCATATTTACTAGCTTCTGACTGATTAATGCCACATTAGATAGCGATAGCCGGTCGGTTTTGCTAAAAAATGATATAACGTTAGCACTACTAGCGAGTATCGTGCAGCAGGAAGCGCTGCATAACCGGGGCATAGTGGAGAGATACAGCGGAATCTGTCAGGAGAAGAGCAGGTGTATGTCCGGGCTTCTGTGCCATGTGTCTTACATTTAACAGGCAGAGTTTAAGTATAACATGCTCGCTGTACTTGCACCATTTTTGCCATCACACACCATGCAACGGTACCATAAGAGTTAACGTAAGCTAGCTAAACCGCTTATTTTAGCCTTGGAAGACGTTAACTAAATGCTATCGCAATTATTATACAATACTGTAATGTACTCTAGTAATGGTTAATATGTCCCATTGCTTTAGTGGACGAAACACTGAACTCCTTTGTGAGTGTATGTGGTAATGCTTAGAATAATGTTGCCTTAAATAACAGTCATTCAATAAATCCTACATCCATTTGTTTGAATATTTAGATTATTTCCTTATCATTGGCCCCCCCTTTCAGTGTTTGTCGAAAGAATATTGAAATAAATGATCGGTATACTCAATACAATTGATCAGCACGACACAAACTGCAGCCTCTCTAATACAGTTTAAACAAAATACAAAACATTAAAGGGCAGGATTTGTTTCAGGACTCGATTACACTGCATGTGTTAAGCTAGGTGTACCGTTTAACTAGCAACTAAACATAGCTATAGTTTACAGTGCAGACAGAAAAGCTGTTCAATTTCTTTTGTAATGCACCTGCAAAATGCCTGAATGCCTTATCTGTTTTTGTTGCACTGCTTTTTTGTCACAACCAATTTGTATGTATTTAGTTTATGTCTAACTTGGCTAGACCTTTGTCTATTTAAACATGTTGGTTTAATCAGCTATTCTCTTTCATATTAATATATATTTTTAAAAGAGAAATCTGAGTTTTCCTTTTTATCTTAATGGTGCAACTTCTCCATAACCAGTGTATTTATTTAGTTTTGTTTACAATAGGACTACCATTCTTGGTCTAAAAGCAATATTTAAATATTCATGAACATGTCATTGGTACAAAGCAAATACTTATAAATGCAAATATCTTCCCTTTGTCTCCAGCTTCAGCAGGGCAGGATGGGCAGGCAGAGGAAAAGGGTGGTGACCGGTGAAGCTGCTCCACCTCCAAGGATAGATGAGAAGCCCACTGCATTTCCCCGTAAAGAGAAGAAAAAGAAAGTTGATATTGGCAAAGTCTTCATCAACATCTCCATTGGCCTCTGCATATTCAGCCTGATCTGGTTCTTTTACGCGCTTTACATGCGGTCCAGTCTGTCCAAACGGGTAATAACGCTGCACCCGTCGCACCCTGTCCTGGACGCCAACAGCAGCAGTGCCAAAGTCTCCACGGAGAGGTTCTGGGGCTCGTACAGGCCTCAGGTCTACTTTGGCATGAAAACCAGGAGTCCCAGGTCCATAATTACAGGTGAGAGACATGTCGTATATCATATGCAAATGTGTCCATGTTTGGATCATGTTTGCTATGATGACAAAACGAGTTAAGCCCCACAATAATGAGTTGAAAACCACAAAGAGAGCTTTTTAACCTCTTAAACCTTACTGATTCTGTGCAATACAGTAAGCTTTATTTAAAATGTTTACATCATCTTACTTCAATTAATTAGAACCCAATTTGAAATGTATACAATGATGTCATAGGGTGAAATAAGGTGATTCAATCAAATCTTCAATGTTAAATTGCACTAGATCTGGGAAATAAGCCCAGGCACTTGTCAAATTCAAGAACATTTTGGACATAGTTCCTGGGACTGTTTACCTGTTTACCCTGTCAGCCAATTTGGAAGACCAATGTTGTTTATTAGTTGACAGCACAATGTGAACTGTATTTTCCGATGTTGAGTACCAACAGTTAATCAAGCACCACTGTTCTCAAAACCCTGTTGGCCAGTAACATGGTGCATGCAGCCAGTGAGTTTTGAGACTGAATCCTTTTCCAAATGTTGTATTTGTGCATCTTCTGTGTTGTAAACCACAACCAAATAACTGAACTTTCACTGCTACATCTCCCCAGGTATGATGTGGATGCGTCAGTTTTCTGACATGGACGTAAACCTGAGGCACACTTGTGAGCAAGGGGATCGTTTGCAAGGCTATGGCTGGATGATGCATGATGGGATCACTTTTGGGGTCCAAGAAATCCGAGACAACGATTTCACACTCACCACAGAGTTTGTCAAGAGGATGGGTGGGGGTCACGGAGGAGACTGGACCTGGAGGATCACCGCCAAACAGCATGTGAGTGTGATTGTTTGTTCAGCTTTATGAGCAGATATTACCTCACATGACCCACACATATTTTACTATGTGTTTAAAATATACCATCCAGTTGCAGATATGTCTTACGATGAATGTTTTTTTATTCAAGTTTTGATCATTTTTGTTTTGTCTTTGCCCACCAGAGCTCGGCTCCTCAAGCGCCAGTCATCTCCCTGATGTTTTACGCAGCAGCAGACACCCAGGGCTCACTGGAGGCTCACGTTGAGGATAGAAGCCGCCTCGCATCCATCACTGGTTTCTCAGAGGAGCTTGGAAACTTTAAGATCTCCTTCCGAAAGCCAGTTACGGGGGAATCATCCAGTGCCAAATATGCAAGGTAAGTGTTTGATTACAGGAGTAGGTGTTAAAATGAGCTCAGCTCCAAAAGAGCGTGATGATGGAAAAGGAAGCTGAAGTGTGCATGCTATAGAATGACTGCCAGTGCTCAGTTTGATCAGAATTAAAGATATGGAGAACAGAAAATTACTTAATATTTTTCCAAAAAATAACATAC
The DNA here is from genome assembly GCF_902827175.1 of Gymnodraco acuticeps. Classification (NCBI taxonomy): domain Eukaryota; kingdom Metazoa; phylum Chordata; class Actinopteri; order Perciformes; family Bathydraconidae; genus Gymnodraco; species Gymnodraco acuticeps. Next base: position 5,242,267 of record NW_022990701.1, read on the forward strand.
TTTTCTTTTTATGTGCTGATCCAAATAGTGAAATGATCAAACAGTGAGGGGTTTGAAAAGCCATGTGTTAATAAATCATTTATACAAAAGTAAGAAGACATCGTCATATTGCATTAACAGGCAATGGCCATTTCAACTGCATTTCAGGAAAAGAATGATGCATACAAAAGGAAAAAATAGGTGATTTTAAAGTGTGATGAATTACAAAATCTTATTTAGGTGTATATAAAACAACACATTTGAATGTCCCTGATTTGTTGATGTCTGTGGGACAGAATCGCTCATCGGGATGCTACATGGTAGTAATCATGTTGTTCTCTGGGTGAACCTACATTACTACTTGGGTAAAAACAAAAAACAACCACTAGATGGCAGGAAAAGCAGAGATTTTCAAAAACCAACTGAAGGTATTAGGTTTTCTTAATTCTAAAAGTCTTATGAGCATCCTGAGATACAATACAGCAGAAAGTATATCATATACAGAGGAAAATGAGCCTTTATGGCTCGTTCTGGCACATTTACATCGTGGACTCAAGTGCTCATGTTGATTAATGTGCATTTCCCTTCTTAAATAAACGATATATATATATATATATATATATATATATCCCTTGAAAAGCTTAAAAGAAACCGAGCCTTTCAAAAAGGGCTCTAGTCTTCTTCTGAACGGCACAGATGTCGTTTAGTGAAGGTGTTTATCTACCTTCAGAAGGAACTGTTGTTTCAGTATTTTTTTGATTCTCTGCTGGCAACACCTCCAGGGACCGACAATATTTCACACTTTGATGAGGGCCAGAAGAGACCAGCGTAGAAAATGAAAAGGTACAGTATGCACTGATAGAAAAAGATTGAGCAGTGGCTAAAGAAGATGGGTCATTTAAGTGGGAGCTTAATATTGGTTTACTGTCATTCTTACAATTGACTTAACCTCACCACTACAATATGAGACCCTCACGACTTAGGACACATTGGGCTTAGGCTTCACAAACATAGCTAGTGCATTTGAGATTTTTAAAAAATAATTTAAAGGTTTTCGTGATTGCTCTGATTTCATAGAATTTAAAAACACAAAAAAGTTGACAATAGTGTCTTGTCTTTTTCAGCTACAACTATCTTCAGACTGTCTCTCCTGGCTTGGAGAAGCTGAGTGACATTGTGAAGCAAAGTCTGAACCGCAGGTTTGTCTACAGCCCTCCTTCTGGGGAGAAGAGGCATTACATAGCTGTAGATACCTACAAGCCCCCCCACCACCAGAACCAACAGAAACCCGCTGACACCCGGAAAGAGGGTGCCTTCGTGCTTCACCAGGTGACCGTCCAAATGCCGTTTCAGATAGAAGTTCTGTTTGAGTCTGGGAGTTTCCACAGCCGTCCCAACCAACTGGTGGGCTCCGTGATGACTCAGGAGCTGGAGAGGAGGAAAGCGGAGTTCGACTCAAAGTTTGAGAAGACTTTTGGGCTGGAGAGCAAAGGCTATAGCCAGGCACATGTTAGGTTTGGCAAGGCAGCGCTCAGCAACATGTTGGGGGGAATGGGCTACTTCTACGGCCAGTCAGTGGTTCAGTCGGTCTACAATGAATACCCGCTCCTCTATCCCGAGGGGGCTTTATTCACAGCCGTACCATCACGCTCTTTCTTTCCCAGAGGATTCCTTTGGGATGAGGGCTTTCACCAACTGCTGCTGAGCAAGTGGGACCCCCAGGTGACACGGGAGTCTATTGCTCACTGGATAGACCTGATAAATATGGAGGGCTGGATCCCCCGTGAGCAGATCCTGGGAGACGAGGCTCGCAGTAAAGTCCCAGCTGAGTTTGTCGTTCAGCGTAACGAGAACGCCAACCCACCCACTCTGTTCCTAGCCCTTCAAAAACTCATAGAACAGCTACATTTCAATCCAGAGAAGGCAACATCTCAACCGACCTTGCCTTTCCTCCGACGGCTCTTCCCCAGACTGAAAACCTGGTTCGAATGGTACAACACCACACAGACCGGGCCCCTACCCAACTCATACCGCTGGCGTGGACGTGACAAGGACACCAATCTTTTCCTCAATCCCAAGACCTTGACTTCTGGGCTGGACGACTACCCTCGTGCCTCACATCCATCAGCAGAAGAGCGCCATGTGGATTTACACTGCTGGATGGCCTTATCCTCAGGCATCATGGCGAGTATAGCGCGGCTTCTAGGCGAGCCACATCAGGACTATGAGCTCACCCACCATGTGCTCAGTGACAACGACAAGCTGAATGAGCTCCACTGGTCAGACCAACTTAATGCTTTCAGCGACTTTGGCAACCACACCCAGGCTGTGTCCTTGCAGCAGGAGAAGGTGTACGTGCCTCCCGGACAGCCTCGCCATCAGTTCCCTGTGGCGCGCCTCGTGCGCTCAGTCCGCCGGGCCCCTAAGCTGCAGTTTGTTAATGCTTTGGGTTACGTTAGCTTGTTCCCCTTCTTGCTGCAGATTCTAACACCGGATTCCCCCAAACTAGAACACATCTTGCGTGACATGAGAGACTCCAACAAGCTGTGGACGCCCTACGGCCTGCGTTCAATCTCCAAGTCCGATCCAATGTACATGAAGCGAAACACAGAACACGATGCCCCCTACTGGAGGGGACCGATATGGATTAACATCAACTACTTGGCAGTCAGAGCCCTGCACCACTACAGCAACACAGAAGGGCCATACCAAGAGATGGCAGCTGCTCTTTATGAGGAACTCAGGACTAACATCATCAGTAATGTTTACAGACAGTATGTTGAAACAGGGTATATCTGGGAACAGTACAATGACGGCACTGGCAGGGGCCAAGGGAGCCACCCCTTCACCGGCTGGTCGTCCCTGACAGTATTAATGATGGCTGAACAGTACTGATACTGTAGATCGCATCTCATGTTTATAAGATATTGGCCCTCAGTTATCTGGATGTGACTGAAACCTCCACATAATCAGGTGTTAAGATCTAGTTACAGGTCTTCTCTCGTTGATAAAAGTCAACACACTGAAATAACAACATCCAGCTTGAAAACTAGACATTTATGACCACATTTAAGCATTTAACCTTTAATTAAAACCACAGGTTTCAAACAGGTATTCTCTGAAGGTTGATTTTCAAAGTGTAAGTGCAGCTACTCTGTCTATGTGGAGCGCAGCACAGTCTAGTGCTTCAGGTATACACTTAAGATTCATTTAGGAAACACTTAATGCACTCATATGCCACATGCAGTCTCATTGCTTCACATTGCAACATTTAATTATCACAGTATTTTATCTAATATGCAGGAAACCGCTGGTCTACTTTTCTTAGGGAGCATGCCTACAGGGTATATATTAACTCTTCATCAGATTCATCACAAGTCTTCATCTGGGAAAGTAAGTGAGGGCCATTATTCTTTATTGTGCCATTTCTCTTCATCATGTGTTCTCAGTTCTCTGTCTTAATGATTGGTCATTTTGATATTTCATTGTTTGATTAAAACAAATTATTTACAGTCTTGCTCAATATTTGTAAAACAACTGCTTCTTAAAGCAGCCATATTTTGTACACAGCCTGTAGTTTGACTGGCAGGGAATACAACAGACTGACTGTGTTTTTGTTTTGTTTAAAACAATAAACGGTTTGAATTATTTCTTTTGACATACTGTACTTTTTGGGTCATTTGTGTGTGACTTCCATGGATGTAAGCAGATCATGAATCTGAACCCATAGATACAATCTCTCCTTGAAATGCGCAAATAGAAACACTTTTTTATCTGTCGTGTCCTCACCTTATTGTTAACTCTATTAGATTATGTTGGTTTTCGTCAGAGTGTAAATAAACCAACCCACTGCTATAATCACACTCGACCTTGTTCTGACTTATGGTATTGAAATCCTGCTTTATCCGACCATTTCTTAGTAACTTTTGAAGTACTGTTACTAGACTACAAAGCATTAGTCAAAAGCTCCTGCAGCAGAAACCTATCTTTTAGTGCTATAGCCAAATTTAAGGAAGATATTCCACCAATACTTAACTCGATAGCATGTCTGCATGTAAGGGAGGAAACTTATACAAAATGTACACCACCCCAAATTGATCATGTTGTTGATAGTGCTACAGATGTGCTGTGAATAAAATTAGACTCTGTTGCTCCTTTGAAAAAGAAGAAAATAAAACAACATAGATTAGCTCCATGGCATAATGCCGAAACCCGCAAAATAAAGCAAAAGTCGAGACAACTTGAAAGGATATGGCGTTCCACTAAACTTGAAGAATCTCGTTTAATTTGGCATATTACTCTCAATGAATATAAGAAAGCACTGCGTAAAGCGAGAGCAGCCTACTACTCTTCATTAATAGATGAGAATAAGAATAATGCAAGATTTCTTTTCAGCACTGTAGCCAGGCTGACAGAGAGCCATAGCTAGATTGAGCCTTCTATTCCCATAGCATTACATTACATTACATGTTACTTGTTAGACGCTTTTATCCAAAGCGACTTCCATACTCAATACTGTGGGCAATCCCCACAGGAGCAATTTGGGTTGAAGTGTCTTGCCCAGGGACACAACGACATGCTGACTGCAGTGGGGTTCGAACCTGTGACCCCCTGATCCCAACACCAAGGCTCTATCCACTGCGCCACACGCCTCCCTAGCACTCAGTAGTAATGATTGTATGTGCTTTTTTAACGATAAAATTGTTACTCTTAGAAACAAAATTAACGACCTCTTGCCTTTGACCAGTATAGTGTTATCAACAGCTCCCGGAAACGTAAGTTCTAATATTACACTAGATAGTAAACTAGAATGCTTTTCAGCCATTAACCTTGAACAATTAAATTCAATGATTCTCTCTTCTAAACCATCAATGTGTATGTTAGACGCAATTCCAACTAAAGTGTTGAAGGAAGTTTTTCCATTAATTAGCACTTCTTTATTAAATATTATGAATATGTCTTTATTATCATGTTCCACAGTCATTCAAAGTAGCAGTGATAAAACCGCTTCTTAAAAAGCACAACCTCGATCCAGAGGTTTTAGCCAACTATAGACCTATTTCTAATCTTCCCTTCCTCTCAAAAATTCTTGAGAAAGCGGTCGCAAAACAGTTGTGTGATTACTTAAAAAACAATGATTTATTTGAAGATTTTCAATCTGGCGTTAGAACACATCATAGCTCTGGTTAAAGTCACAAATGACATTCTAATAGCCTCTGACAAGGGACGTGTCTCTATTCTTGTCTTGCTCGATCTCAGTGCTGCATTTGATACTATCGACCATGATATCTTATTGCAAAGACTAGAGCATTTAGGCATACAGGGGGCTGGTTTAGGTCCTATCTATCCGAACGCTCTCAGTGTGTACGTGTCAACGATGAATCTTCCACGCAAACCAAAGTTAGCCATGGAGTGCCACAGGGCTCAGTGCTCGGACGTATTTTGTTCACATTATGTATGCGTCCATTAGGCAATATTATAAGGAATCATTCTGTAAACTTTCATTGTTATGCGGATGATATTCAACTATATTTATCAATCAAGCCTGATGAAATTAATCATCTAAATAAAATTCAAGACTGCCTCAAGGACTTAAAAACGTGGATGACCTTAAACTTTTTGATGTTAAACACGACCAAAACTAAAGTTATTGTACTTGGCCCGAATAATCTACGAAACAAATTATCTAAAGATATACTAACTATGGATGGCATTCATTTGGCCTCCAGTGAGACTGTAAGGAATCTTGGTGTTATATTTGATCAGGATTGATCCTTTAACGCACACATAAAATCAATTTCAAGGACCGCCTACTTCCATCTACGTAACATTGCAAAAATCAGGCATATCTTGTCTCAAAACGATGCAGAGAAACTAGTCCATGCATTTGTTACTTCAAGGCTGGATTATTGTAACTCCTTATTATCAGGGTGTACCAAGAAGTCAGTCAAGTCGCTTCAGCTGATTCAAAATGCTGCAGCTCGTGTACTAACCAGTTAGGAAAAGGGACCACATTACTCCTGTTCTGGCTGCCTTACACTGGCTCCCTATAGAACACAGGATAGAATTTAAAATTCTTCTTCTCGCCTACAAAGCCCTTAATGGGCAGGCGCCATCTTACCTTAAATAACTCGTTATACCCTACTGTCCTACTAGGGCAGGGGTTCCCAAACTTTGCCATGCCAAGGACCCCCATATAGCATTATCGTCTGGCGGGGACCCCCCTGTTGCAATTTTTTTTTAAATGATCAGTACATTATGATGGATAATATGACAAATTAATCATACAGCTTAATACATTTTCTTAATATATATTTGTATTAATAATTAATAATCAGTTATTCTTCTAAAATGTTTTGTATTTATCTTTTGTTTGTCATTTATTAAATTCATTGTGTCTTCTGTTATGAACATTCTTAACACAATATTAAACAGTAATATCAACAGTAAACATATTTTTAAAGCATTTTTAAAGTGATTTCTGTCTTTATAATATTATATAATTTTGAACAGTAATATGAACAATTAACATATATTTTTAGCATTTTTGAAAGCTACTTATGCCTTAATAATATTATATATAATATTCAACAGTAATATTAACAATAAACATATTTATATTCATATATATAAACATCAATATTTGCTACATCCGTGCTCTCATCCAGCTGCAGAGCGAAATATTCACTAGCTCTCACTTGCTCCAAAAGCTGATCAGATACTCAGTTTCACTCTCAGTAGCTCGATTCTGATTGGCTTGAAGGGCGGTCGTGTGATTTAAAAAAAATATATATTATATATATATATATATGAATAAGTAAAAAATATTAAAAGATTGGCATCAAAGGACACATAGATTGATAGATATGCAGTTATTAATAAAATCCTCCAAAAAAATGTAACTTTAAAAAAAAAAGATTCCCCTTTCCCTCAAACTTTGCATGACCCCCCTGGCGGCCCCCCGGGGGGTCGGGGCCCCCACTTTGAAAAACACTGTAATCGGGCATTGCGTTCCAAGAATGCAGGGTTGTTGGTCGTTCCTAGAGTCTCTAAAAGTACAATGGGAGCCAGAGCCTTTTCTTATCAAGCTCCACATTTGTGGAATCAGCTTCCAGTTTGTGTTCAGGCGGCAGACAGACACCCTATCCGTTTTTAAGAGTGCGCTTAAGACCTTCCTTTTTGATAAAGCTTATAGTTAGGGCTGATTAGATTCAGCCCCTAGTTTTGCTAATATAGGCTTAGTTTGTCGGGGGACATCTTGTACTCTCATGTTCCGAATAACCCAGCTTCCCCAAATTTCTTTCTTTTTGGTGTCTATATACGCCGGGATCCGGAGTCATGGATGATCCTGTTGCTGCGGTCCTGTGTCCTGGATCGCGAGCCCTGGATCTTGAGTCGTGGCTGTGGTCCTGGATCATAAGTCCTGGATGGATATCCTCGTGGATTCATCTTCCTATTATACACACATGCATTTCCAAACATTTGAACTACCTATGTTGCAAATGTATTATCTTTTCAATTTACACACGGCATCTATTGCACGTCTGTCCGTCCTGGGAGAGGGATCCCTCCTCTGTTGCTCTCCCTGAGGTTTCTCCCATTTTCCCTTTAAACTGTGGGTTTTCTCCGGAAGTTTTTCCTTGTACGATGTGAGGGTCTAAGGACAGAGGGTGTCGTATTGTCATACTGATATTCTGTACAAACTGTGAAGTCCACTGAGACAAATGTAACATTTGTGATATTGGGCTATTGTAGTGCCGTGAAAAGAGAGTCGGAGGCGGTGTATTAAGAATGGAGTTCCAATCTTTATTATCCATTAATATTAGAGAGGTTAACACATGCACTGCTCTGCCTGATGAGCTAGCAGGAATGGCAGCTAAAGCTACAGGTGTTCCCCACTAAAGGGTCCGTGTGGCAACACAGTAAGCAAGGTGAATTATGTCCAATAACGTGTCACCACACAAGCCCCCCCAGAATTCACACATAAACAAAATCAGCATTGCGGGGAGGAACGACACACCGACCCCCACGACTCCTGAGCACGGGAGTCGGAAAAGTGACTTCCGCCTGTGCGGCTCCCGGAAGGGGAGGGACCGGAACAACAGGTCTTAAATCCGTGACAGGGGACGAGGCCGGCCCCGTCGCGGAGGTTGAGCCAGCACCACAGGCTGGTCCAAGTCCAGGTGAGCAGCCTTCACCCCGGTCCACCGAGACGTGCTCGGCCTTGCCACCCAGGTCGACCACCAGGTGCTTGTCCCCGTGCTCCAAGACCCGGAAAGGCCCATCATAAGGGGGCTGCAGGGGGCCTCTGTGCGCATCGTGCCGGATGAACACGTGCTCTGCCGAGCGGAGCTCTGCGGGAACCTGGGACACCTGAGTACCGTGCTGAGTAGTAGGGATTGGAGCAAAGGCCTCAGCGGCGTCCTGCAGGAAAGCCCGCTGGGCCGACGCCGACCAGGGAGCCGATGCGTTAGAGAGGAAATCCCCTGGAACTCTCAACGGCTGCCCGTAGACCATCTCAGCCGTAGAGCACTGCAGGTCTTCTTTAGGCGCAGTCCTCAGGCCCAGCATCACCCAGGGCAGCTTGTCGACCCAATTCCCGTCCTTAAGGCCGGCTTTGAGGGCCGCCTTCATGGAGCGATGGAAGCGCTCGCAGAGGCCGTTAGCCTGAGGGTGGTAAGCGGTAGTCCTGTGCAGCTTAACCCCCAAACCGCCTGCCACGGCGTTCCAGAGTTCGGACGTGAACTGAGAGCCCCTGTCTGAGGTAATGTCCGACGGGGTGCCAAAACGACACACCCACGTTGCAATGAAGGCCCGGGTAACGTCCGCGGCTGACGTCTAAACGAGCGGGACCGCCTCCGGCCAACGGGTCGTCCTGTCCACCATGGTGAGGAGGTAGGAAAAGCCCTGAGAGGAGGGCAATGGACCAACCAGGTCGATGTTGACGTGGTCAAACCTCCTCTCTGGCACCAGGAAACGCTCCAAAGGGGCCTTCGTGTGGCGGTGCACCGTAGCGCGCTGACAAGCCACGCACTCACCAGCCCAAGTCCTCACGTCCTTTTTCAGCCCATGCCAGACGAACTTCGCGGCCACCAAGCGCACCGAAGGCTTAACGCCGGGGTGTGACAGTCCGTGCACTGCCTCGAACACAGAGCGCCTCCAGCTGGCGGGAACGACAGGCCTGTGGAGACGTCACACAGGAGGGTAACGCCCGCGTCGCCGAACACCACGTCCTCCAAGCGCAGCCCCGCGCCCTCCACCTTCAGAGCCTGGACGCCGGGGTCTGTGACATGGTCCGCCGCCATGCGAGTATAGTCCAGTCCCAACTGGACGGCTCCGAAGACGACTCTGGAGAGGCAATCTGCAACCAGGTTCGACTTGCCAGCCACGTGCTTAATGTCTGTGGTGAACTCAGAGATGTAGGAAAGCTGCCGCTGCTGATGTGCCGACCAAGGCTCCGCCACTTTAGACATGGCGAAAGTGAGTGGCTTGTGGTCGACAAACGCCGTAAACTCCCGGCCTTCCAGCATGAAACGGAAGTGCCGCACGGCCAAATAAAGACCCAGGAGCTCACGGTCAAAAGCGCTGTACCTGCGTTCTCTGGGCGTCAGCTGGCGGCTGAAAAAGGCAAGCGGCTGCCAAGCGCCCTCCACCCACTGCTCGTGCACCGCGCCGACCGCGTAGTCCGACGCGTCCGTGGTGATGGAGATGGGAGCCGTAGATGATGGGTGTGCCAGCAAAGCCGCCTGAGCCAACGCGGTCTTGACCTCAGCAAAAGCGACGTCCGCCTCTGCCGTCCAGTCGATCGCCTGGTCGGGGGTCTTGACCTTCAATGCTTCATACAGCGGCCGCATGATGTATGCGGCCCGGGCGATGAAACGGTGGTAGAAGGTCACCATCCCCAGAAACTCACGGAGTGACCGGGCTGTGAGCGGGCGAGGAAAAGCCGCAACAGCCTTCGCCGGCAGAGGTGCCGCACCGCCCTTGGTGACGCGGTGCCCCAGGAAATCAATGTCAGACACCCCGAACTGGCACTTTGCAGGATTGATGATTAATCCGTACCGGCCAGATGCGCCAAAAAGTCCTGAATGGATAGCGGACAGGCATAGTGGCGTCGTTGAGTCGGCGGTAATCCCCGCACGGGCGGAACCCGACGTTCGGTTTGGGGACGACGTGCAGGGGGGAAGCCCAAGGACTGTCGGAACGGCGGACAATGCCCAGGCGCTCCATGGTTGCGAACTCCGCCGTCGCTACAGCCAGCTTAGAAGGGTTCAACCGCCGGGCCCTGGCGTAGACAGGAGGCCCCTCGGTAGTGACGTGGTGCTCCACGCCATGCTTAGTGGTAAGCGCAGAGAAGGTGGGCAGCGACAGGTCTGGAAACTCGGCCAACAGTCTGAGAAACGTGTCTGCCCTCGACAGCGAGCCCGACAGCCCGTCGTCATATGCTGCGCTGCCAAGTGTGCACACGAGGGAAGAAAACGTTAAGGCATCAGCCAAACGCCTATTCTTAACGTCCACTAAGAGTCCATGAGCACACAAAAAATCCGCTCCGAGGAGGGGAAAATAAATGTCTGCTGTCACAAAATCCCAGCTGAAACGCTGTCCTCCGATGCACAAACACATAGGCCTCACGCCGTACGTGCGAATGGGACCACCGTTAGCCGTCGTCAATCGCGGTCCGTGCCCACCCCGGGTGACGTCTTCACTCGACGCTGGAACTACGCTCCATTGAGCGCCCGTGTCACACAGAAACAGGCTCCCCGAAACACTGTCGCTGACGAAGAGGAGCCTGCACGTGCCGCCGACGCTCAGGGCCACTACTGAGCGCCGGCCCCTCCGTTTCCCGGGGGTTTGTAGCTGCACGGTAGGGGTGCAACAACTAATCGACTTAATCGATTACCAAATTAGTTGCCAACTAATTCAGTCGTCGATTCGTTGGTGACGTCATCACGTGTGTTTTACGCGCCGTTAAGCTCAAACGTTGTTGGTCTTTTTATCCGTACTGGAGACATTTAAAAAATATATGTCATGTATTATTGCTACAAAAACATTATATCGCAGTCTTAGTGTCGCCAACTCGTTTATAATATGCAAAAAGACAAAAAAATGCGTCTATGATGTATTTTCGATCTCTCTCCCCCGTCTGTGTGCGAGGGGGCGGGGCAGTTGACACACATGCAGCTGCTACATGCAGCAACACACACACGGAGGAGATGGCGGAGAGAACGCGCTCCGAGGTGATTACACTTTACCTGTTCGATGTGAACAATGCTCGTTGCCAATAGTGCAATAAGAGTTTAGCATGTAAGGGCGGGAACACGAGCAATTTGTCTAAACATTTAGCAAAAGTGCTCCACATTCAGACGGAGGAATGCACCGGGTTCGACTGTCTTTCTAGTAGCTCTGTAGCCCCATCCACGAGTAACGTTTCCACGTCAGGTGTTATGTATGCAAGCAGCAACACACAGAGTTAACTCAATTATACACAAGCATGGGTTAATGATTAGAGGTAACTGAGTTATTTATTTAGTTAAAGTTTCAGCTATTCTGTTTACAGTTCTGTCATCACATTATTTAATAAGATTTGTTAAAACACTGTTGTGAAATATTATGTAGCCTATTTAATTTGAATAAAAAGCAATGTTAATTTTGTTCAAAGTGTGTTTAGTTAATTTAATAATATATGTATTATTGAATCAAGTATTCATCTTTATTGTCTTCATTGTTAGTTTCCACATGCCTAAAACAACCTCAAGCTAAATCTAAAAGTTGATGGCTAAATAAGAACGTTTGAGAAATTGTGCAAGGTATAATAGTCCGAATAGTCGATTAATCGTTTCATTAATCGATAGATTAATCGATTCTCAAATTAGTCGTTTGTTGCAGCCCTACTGCACGGGGCGATGCATTTCTTCGCCATTGTCCCGAAACGTGCGTGGTAAAAGCACTCTCCGGTGTCTCCACGCCGGCTCGATACAGCCGTGTCCGGCCTCCGCCACGCTTTCTTGACTGCAGATGGGCCGCTGAGCGTCGCGGCTAACGTCTCTGCACCGGCTGTTGTGTAGCCAGGAAAAAACGATCTGCTTCCTCAGCCAAGGCACGGGGCTCCGTGACAGGCAAGCGCCGTCTGGACCCGGGGAGGCAAGTGACGCAGGAAAATCTCCGTGAATAATATCCGGGGATCTTCCCCCCCTAGCAGATTTAGCATTTTCTCCATTAGCTGGGAAGGCTTGCTGTCTCCTAGGCCTTGAATGTCAAGTATCTAGCGGGCCCTCTCCTTAGCAGATAAGCTAAATTTCTTAAGGAGAAGGGCCTTAATCGCCTCATATTTGCCATGGTGTGGGGGGTCTGTGATAAATCCCACCAACCTGGACGACGTGGAGCTCCCCAGCGCTGCTACCACATGGTAGTATTTCAGGTCCCCGTCACGGACCTGTCGGCAGGCGAAATGTGCCTCCACATGTGCGAACCATGCCTCCGCGGCGTGCTCCCAGAATTCCGGCAGCTTTATGAAAACATCGCGCTCAGCCATGTTCGTTAATTTTCCGGAAACTTTCTCGGAAAAGTCAGGGTCACCAGTGTAGTGCCGTGAAAAGAGAGTCGGAGGCGGTGTATTAAGAATGGAGTTCCAATCTTTATTATCCATTAATATTAGAGAGGTGCACACATGCACTGCTCTGCCTGATGAGCTAGCAGGAATGGCAGCTAAAGCTACAGGTGTTCCCCACTAAAGGGTCCGTGTGGCAACCATAGACTGTAAATGGACGTAGTGTCCGTGACGTCACCCATAGGATTCTGCAGAGTTGCCGTGAAGCCCTTAGTAGGCGGAGTCGGCCACTAACGGCTCGACTGTGACGTCAGAGTCTAATCCCGCCTGCTCCAAATAAGGGCAAATAGGCGGAGCCGAGGCGGGACCTGCTGCCTCCGAACTGGAAGTAAACAGAGCTAGCTCAGGCTAAGAAGCTAAGCTAACATGAAATACATGCATACCAAGTTACTGCTAACAGTGTCGTTCCCCTATATAAACGTTACGTTCATAATCAAATGAGACAATCTGCAAGAGAATTAGCTATATTTTGTTATTCTTAATGCTTGTCATTCACACGTTGAGAAAAGACGGACTTCACCGCCCGGACCTAACGGAGCCGCAGTGTGCTAGCTCCGGGACGCCGGCTGGAGCTAGCCCCCTGCGGCTCCGTTAGCTCCGGCGGCCACCACTGGGATAATTGGGTCCCCTATTAACATTTGCTCCCGTTTAGCATTATGGGCGTCATAGCCATAGACTATAAAAGTCTTACCCAAGGCTGAATCATAAACTAAAATGTATATGTATGCATAAAGGGTTACGTCCTTAGCTGGCTAATAAGTAACAAGCTAAGCTACTAAGCACACAAACACCTGCTAACGGGGTTAACATGTATAATATTATCATTTTAGACTTCTTGGAAGTTCTGTTAGTACATTCAAGCGCACAGCACGACATTTTAATTGTCTGGTATTTGTAACAATATTCCCTAAAAGGCACAATCACCACGAACACGGCTAAAGCTAAAGGGTCAAGTACAGTACTATGACTAACTAACGTTGTAGCCTCTATGGTTGTAGCCTAGCAGAGTGGACAAGTTGCTGTTAGCTGACAGTGAGGCAGGTACGTGTCCATCAAAGTGACCACGCCCTAATTATGCAACAACGTTAAGACCTAATATAAATAAAAGGGTCGTGTTAGAAAACAATTCACTCACAGATTCATAATCATGAAGGTGGAATCTAACTATATCGATAATAATATTTATTGCATCCATGGGTAGAAACATGTTTTTTTCTGCTGTAAAGTTGGGCATTTTAACATGGGGTCTATGGAAATTGCTCCTTTCTGCAGCCAGTCCCTAGCGGCCCATGTATGAACTGCAGTGTGTGGCACTTCCGTATTGGCGTCCCGGCTGTTCCCCAGAGTTTGCCGCTTGGTGGCAACACAATAAGCAAGGTGAATTATGTCCAATAACGTGTCACCACACTATATAAATAAACATTGATTGCTTGATTGATTGATTGTTTGAGCTTTGTTACGGATCAGCTCTGACACGGCTTCACAGGTTTGTGATCATTCTGTCACTGCTCTTTAGTTCCTGTGTATGAAACGATCAGCTGACTCTGCAAACTGTCTTAGCAAACATAATTGATAAATCCTTACCCGTAATTAACTTAATGTCTGTACCAGCTGTGACTGGAACTGCATTTAATTTCTTCTTAAATTCAATATTAAAAATGACTCGTCAAGATAACAGTCTGTGAACAGTATGCATAAATGCAATTTAATACAGCTGGTTACTCCATTTTACAGAACATACATGTGGTAATTATAGAATAGCACCATGGGTAGGTTTATGTCTGTGCATATTTTATATTTTAGTAAGTATAATCTTGGATCAGTAAATTAGTCTTGTTGCCGATCGATGAAATCCCACCACGACTCCTTTTTCTAATATTTCCCAAATCTTTTTAATGCTTCTAAAAAATGCCTAGGGGTGCAATATTATCCCAAAAATATGAATAAGCTTAAGATCTATGAGTCGTAAGAGCCAGGGTATTTAATTCTACAGCAACACTTGTAGAAAACGGATTATTGCACCATTACTAAGTAGCGAACATTTTGTATTGCCCATAGTTTCAGACATTGCCATGTACTCTCTGTTTTGAATCTAAAGTATTATATCAGATTTGTTTCCCCGCAGCTTGCAGTGACTCGCTGTGACCTTAAGCATAGCAGCCCTGTCCTTTCTTTTGTCAGATGTCACATTCGAAGGCCTCCAGCTGACGTCAATGTGCTTTTTCATGGTTTCCATGGAGCGCTGTTGCTGAGAAGGCCTGGTGCTTAATTAGCTAAAATCAAAAGGCATGGATAGCACATGGATGGTAAATTCGTTTTACTCCTTGACATGAGCTGCCATACATTTACTCACCGGAGCTTGCAGTTGCGATGTTCCTATTAATACTTTGACACCAAATATCAAACAGCGCTGCTGGAAAAACTAATATGGGCCCTCATTCTGTGTGCATGACCACTGGGTTCCAACCTCTGGACTGTTATGAATCCTTTGAATGGGCTAGATGTGTAGTTGTATAGTTGGAGGCTTACAGTGGTGCATTAAGGTTGCATGACTAAAAATAGTGCCTCTATCAGTTAGAGGAACAGCAGATACTGTAGGAAGCCACAGATTGGTAGCTTCAACACATTTATTAGAGGCTACAGTATGTCTCTCAGTTTTTTAATGCATGACTCATTTATTCATGTAGATTTACAGCGACATGAATACATACAGTACCTCAATTCAGCATATTTTTGGTAAAAATTGTGAACCTTCTTTCGTCTTAATCGTTTGAGATTAGATTTTAAGAACTACAATGATGTATCGATGTGCAGTGATTGCTTTCGGGCACAGTCTTGGGTAACACAGGCTCATTATTTGACCCTTTGACCTGTAAACGCAAAGCATGGTATCCAGGGATTTGGACACAGATGAGTCATTTCCTTTGACTTTCGCTGTTTCTCTCAGAGGAAATGGATTCCACATCCCCTCAATGCGACTACAGTCGAAAATGCATTTATATCTTTGAAGAGTGCGGACAATCTGTGTGACTAAAGCACTCACTGCACAATCCATCCCCCTCACCCAAGACCCTTTTTCACAGTTAGATGGGATAATAGCCAAACAGCATCAGAGCTAACTAATGACTGCATAATAAACAGATGAGTCAGGGAGTATTCATTTGCATATCACCCAACCTTATCAGAGCTCCTATAGTGAATATCTTGTGATTGACTAATATCAATGAATCGGCCTGCGAGTGCTCGGAGAGAATTTAGTGTTCAAATGGACGCTGCTCGGTGTTGAAATAGAATATTTTTATGATGGAAATCATTATACATTTGCAGAGCAATTATAAAGTTGTCTAATAGTTGCTGGAAATACCCCCCTTGTAGCACTGACTGCTGTATTGAATGTAATTACTGGGAACTTATGCTAGAGGGAGCTAATTAATAAGGCATTTGTGAGTGGAAAAGAGGCTTTTTGAATATAGCTTAGCTATCATTTTACTTACAATGGAGAGCTACTTAGAATTAAAGCAGTATAAGTGGATAATTATGCTAATGGCTCAATTTGGATTTAAGATATAGTGGCAGGCTGTACTTCTCGATGATCACTGCTCCTGCATTACAGTGCTCTCACACAGGTTTTATGTGCGTATGTGGGCTTATGCTCATATCATCTCACTGGAGATGTCAGATGTTTTGTCCTGAGGCCACAGCATAATGTGTGTGTGTGTGTGTGAACTCCTCTGACACAACTTTTCTGCCTCCCATACAAATAAACAAAGCCTTTGGGAGAACTGGCTATGAACTTCTGCTCCCTGTGACGTATGAGTTTCTCCATTCTCTGTCTTTGTGCATCCCTCAAGCCTCATGGCTATAAACCTTTTAATGTGTCAATTTCCATTACCTTATTGCATGTTCATTTTGTACGTGGAACTCCGGCATTGCCCTCCCAGGACAGAGTAACCGTTGTTGTTCTCCTCAACTTCAAAACAGCAAGCTTTCCCTCCTCTATTGAATTCAGCATCATCATCCAAACGGGGCTAATTGCTGTTTATTCTGCATGTCTTTCTGTAAAACACCCTGCAGGATGCAGCATCTCCAGCTCTCTGCACCCTGCCTTTGCCCCCCAGAAGCTTGCTGTTGAACACCAACCTGCCTCAGCCAACATAGGTCTATGTATGTTATGTAAGGCCCACTATAAATAGGTTCACCCGGGATCTTTTGTCTTTACCTGATTCGCTCTTAGCCCAACAGTTTTTATTTCTGGAGAGAGCTGTGGAAGCTAGTGCAATATAGAGCTGGCCGTTTCCATAGTTACTTTTGTTAGCTGCAAGCTCTTAACATTCTTCATCTGTTTCCTCACATGTCTGCTGTTAGCTATTTGTTTGAATCTGTTTGCATTGCTTGTCCCCTTAATAACTGTATGTGCATCGATTAAGCAGCGATGGAAACATTGTTTTTTAAATATTATCATTCATATTCAAATATACACGTTGTGGAGTCAATTGATTGAACGAGCAACGGATAGAAAACAGTGTGGGAGCAGATGAGTCAGAGACTACAATATGTAGATGTTAACTTCTGTTGGTCAAAAGGACATAATAATAGTCCCATGTTGCATGATAATGATTTTGTGTATTGATATTATTGACTTTCAGTTTAAGGGGGGTTGTTGTTGCATCTGGTGAAGCACTAAACGAGAGATATTTGCATTTTAATCGACTGTTAACGATACCTTAAACTCTAATATATTTGGGATTATTTAGTTTATATAAAATCTTTGAAATTATGAAAATCCACAGTCGTTTATCACAGATTTCTCTTAAACATGTCCGAGCAGTTAGGTAACCGCAGGTACAGTAGCTGGATCCGGGCCAAGAATTTGACAGAGCGCTGCCAGCATGGATCCAGCAGAGAAGAGGGCAAGGTGGGTACCATGCGAGTGAAATGTGTGTGGAGGAGTCTGGGGGCATGGTTAAAGAAACACTGGGGCATTCTGCAATCATGAGAACTGAATATGATTCTCACCCATCCCTGCTGTCGAACCAAAGAGTACAGGCGGCTGGGGACCAAAGTGGGCGAGTGCGAAAGTATTTTTGGATAGCACGGGAAACCTGCCACACCAACAGCAGCAGCAGCAGCAGCACCGGGGCCTGGTACCGGGCTTCCCTAACCCACTCCCACTCTCAGAGGAAGAGCAGGAGAGAGATGCTCCTTCAAAAGAAGAACCACGCTTCCGCTGCTTTTATTTTTCTTATTTGTAATATCTTTCAATTGTCCAGTGTTTGCATGATGATGCAGTATATATAACTATCCAGAGCCCAACATGACAGAAAGAGAGAGAGAGAGCAAAATAGAGAGAGAGAGAATAACGAACTTGGCAGCTGAGGCGAGTATCTTGTATTTATAGAAAGTCGTGTTTCCGGCAGAGGTTTCTGTGGTTTTAGCACTCCCAATCCATTTTGCGGTGTCTTATAGGCCCCTTTTGTATCCAGGTTTAGATTGGAGATGTTCCCTCATCCAGCGCCTTGGGGGGAGATTTGACTATGAGACATGTCAGGATGAGATTTGGGGGAGGCAGATGGATTTCTCCAGCTCTTGTGCAACCCTTGCTTTCTAAGGAATGCTCCAAAGAAATCTGCTTTGCATCCACTAACTTAAAGAGGCATTAGTCAAAAGTACAACACAGCACTTGGGGCTGAATGTAAATGCATGTTTTATGATCCATATGTGTTTCATCATGGCATGGATGCAGGCAAAGCATCAGCCTACGTTTTTAATCTCAGGCTTCTTGAATGTGTCATGTAGATCCAGTATGTTCTGTATAACCTCTCCAGATCATGGTAGCTTTAACGTGCTTTTTTAAATTTCAAACATTAAATGGCAGCCTCTGCATCTCAGTGGATTTCCTGGTATGGATAAGGTTCTTCTATTATTTACTCGCAAACAGTGTGGGTTGCATTGAGACTTAGATGAGCTACTGTACATCTAGTGGAATACAATATATTTGATTTTAAAGTGAGTATAAATGATTGCTTGTTTATGCTCTCGAGTAGGAATGTGGATGTGCTGCAGAATCAGCAAACTCTTCAGGTTCTTATAGTCTTGAGACAAGAGCCAGTCTGGGTTTAAAAGGTCTATTGTACACTAGATCAAGAATTCACATTGCAACAAAAAAATGGCTACTGATTTTCATTTTTAAAAAGTCCTTAACTTCCCTGATTCAGCTTACACCACATTACAATGTGCTTTTCCGAACAATAACAATAATGATAACTAAGTACATCACTGATAACAGTAATTTTGCCGATACTGCGGATTGGCCTCTGATAACCTCTGGCCTCTGGCTGAGTTCTGAGGTCATCAGCTTATGCTCATAAGGGAGATGAAGGTTTCAATTCTAAGATGGTTTCTTAGAACCAAAATAAGATGTAATGTGAGCCATCGATGTGCCTCTAGCTTGTATCAATAGCTTGACTGCTGCACAGTTTTGCAAAATCAACAAAATGCCATTGCTCGTAGAATAAATCCCTGGATCAGTTATTTGTCTGGACCAGAATGTAGAAGTATCTTGTGAAATAAATGCTTTTTTGTAGTTTTGTTTCCGGAAAGCTTAATACAGCGAGAAACAGGGGTATCCGTATTGGTTAGATCAGTTAAGTTTTTATCAACATAGCAGCTGTTTCTCCTAAAAACACTAAAGAAAAGTAATATTAGTCAAAATATAGAACAGACATTGAAGCACTGCAGTGATCTCAGAGGGCAGTCACTCCTCACTGCCTCTTCAACTCTATCAGGCACCCACCTGCAAGCAAAACTCCCACTCACTGTCCAGGAGTGAACCTGAAAATAACACGGCCAGGGGGTTACACATTACATGTTACTTGTTAGACGCTTTTATCCAAAGCGACTAACATACTCAATACTGTGGGCAATCCCCACAGGAGCAATTTGGGGTGAAGTGTCTTGCCCAGGGACACGACGACATGCTGACTGCAGTGGGGTTTGAACCTGTGCTCCCTTGATCCGAACACCAACCCACTAGTCCACTGCGCCACACACCGCCATATGCAGCATAAAGAAAAGTATTTACCTTTTTACGGGCCACAAATAATTCACTTCAGTTATGAAAGTAATATAAAGCATCTCCGACACAATTTATCAAGCTGGAGTAAAGTAATCAACAGTTTGAATGGATCACAGTAGATCTGTAATTGTCAGGTTGATGGTATTTTAGGCATCTAGGGACTTACTTACTGTACATGTGCTGTACAGCAGCATTTAAGCATTGCTACTGGAATGGCCCTCCTATGGATCTAGACCAGGGGTGTCAAACTCAAGGCCCGGGGGCCACATTCGGCCCGCAACTTCATTTTATGTGGCCCCACAAGAGCTTGCAAAGAATATAATATGTTTATTATACGGTTACATGCTACAGAAGCACGTTGCCCATAAACTACATGTCCCACAATGCATCTCAAATATGACTTTTTTCTCAGAATTTGCCTTTTTTTCTTCAAAATATGCATTTTTTCATAGAATTCCTTTTTCTCAGAATTAGATTTTTATTTCAAAATGTCACTTCTATTTCTTTTTTCTCCAGAATTTGGCTTTTCTTTTTAAATCATTTTGGGACATACGCACTGAAGAGACTTGCCCTAGACTTCTGCTTTCAGACGTATTTATAGTTATTACCCTATCCGATGATAATCCAATGCAGAGGCAATGATGTAATATAATACATTATTTTATATATATGATATATTTATATATGTATTTTTATATAGTCTTAAAGTTATATTTAATTTGTTAACCATATGAAGACAGACAAATTGATATAAGGGCTAATTTATAAAGTCATACTACAAGTTGAGCCTATTTCAGCTCGGGACTATATTAAAGCATTCCACTTGTGCCTTGCTGAAATGATCCTTTCATTAAAGCCATGTTTCATCTTCTGTCCTCAGCCAGTACTTTGAACCCCTTTTGAAGTCAATATCCTTGTTAAAACATGGAAGCAACTTTGTATTGCTCTACATTATTTCTAAACCTACCACACCATTCAGAAATAGATTTGTCTCACAGTGCTCAGATGCAGAGGAATAAAACAAAGGCTTTCATTTATCTTTCACAGGTATGGCGCTACCCCTGCGCTATAATGTCAGTAAGTGCTTACATTACATAAATCCATTACTTAGTGCCTGTGCTCTGGCATTTTATGGAGGAGAGAAGCTAGCCACACTGCAGTTATCATAACAGCATCTCGTGATCTGAACTCTGTGTGATCAGATTGGTTTTAATAGACTCTGGATTACTTGGAGGCAGTCCCTCAAAACTAAACATCTCTGGGCCTAGAATTAGAGTGCACATCTGAGGTGAAAACGATTTGTTCAGGAGAATGTCACTGCTGCAATGAAAGAGCTTATATGCTATTATCATACACTACCTTAAAGAGATGACAGGGCAGCGAGATCCTTTGACACATTTTCCACTTCTCCTTCAGTATTGAAGGAGATGACATTAAATCTGAGTCGTCTAAGCAGGCTGTGTATTATGTCTAATAGTCTTTTTGCGTTTGTGCCGCAGTAATCATATTTTATTCACTATAGCCACAAGCTTTTTTATCTTCAGTTAAACTAGTCCCTAACAAATCTCTCTCGGATGCTTTTCAATTGGCTCACTCCTGTGCCTTTCCGTACAGTTCAAAAAGAATGATGTGGTTATTGGGAAAATGCTGTCTGTAGTGGTGTGAAGGTAGCGATTTTCTATGGCTTTGGTCTATTGATCAATACACTCTTTCTTGTGTACAGAAATGTGCACTCCCGTGACCCCTTATCAAAGGTTGCTCCCTCACGAGTCCTGCATTCAAAATGTTACACAAGAAAAAAAGTGTACTACATGTACTCCTTAAACTACTATTAAGCTAAATGGATCCTGTTAGTGTTATATTAATGGAGCACTTTTATTTCTCACAAATGAACATCTACATAGTGCTTTGATTGTGAAGTTGATCAATGTGGAGCTAATTTGAACTTCCTTATGTAGATTCCTGGGTTTTAAAATCTATACAGGCTGAACATGTTTGCATAATAAAAACATTTCCCAAAGCTGTCCAACATGTAGTGAAGAAAATATTACAATATTTCACTCAGATATTTACTGGTCTTTAAGTATAACATACTCAAAGAAAATATTACATTTTTGGATCTGTTTGCGGCTCACATGGTAGAACAATGAAAAGAAAATCTGCTGAGACCAAAATCATCCTTTAAATGTGATGATTGTGTAGTGAATTAGCATTTGCTTCATATAATTATTGCATTAAATTGTGCCAGCAGTAAATCCGAATTTCCCCTAGTCTAATAAGGTTGATTTAATGCACAGATAAGACTGCAGAGCCACAGGAAACATTAGGCTACAGGGTGTGTGGCTACAGGCTGAATGCGGCTGCAGCGTCGCTGTCCACGGTCCTGACCCTCCAGCCGGAGCCAGAGGTCTGTTGCAGACTGCAGCTTCCTCTGAAAGAGTATTGACTTTTTGTAATAGGAAGTGTGACCACGGAGGGCACCCAGCAACAGATGCGAAACAGAAAAAAATGCTTTGGGGGTTGAAATGTCATGTGAACAGTTGGGTTCAACCACTGAACACCTCAGGGGTGTTATTGACTCCCTTCAATGCTTTTAAAGGCCAAGGGTTCGTTTAGATGGGCTTTGCGGTTATTCGCCCTCATAGAGTTAGCGACCACAATTTACAGCGACCACAAGACAGGGAGTACATTTGTGGAAGTAAATGAAAGAGGTGGACTGCTATGAGTTGTTCAATTTAACTGCTAACATGTAGGCCATGTAGTCTGGCCCAGATCTGATGCGGACACAGAGGCAAGTCTCAGAGGGAAATACGTTTACCAGACTAGGTTGTTCTAGTATTTATCTTTAA
The DNA here is from genome assembly GCF_902827175.1 of Gymnodraco acuticeps. Lineage (NCBI taxonomy): Eukaryota > Metazoa > Chordata > Actinopteri > Perciformes > Bathydraconidae > Gymnodraco > Gymnodraco acuticeps. The sequence continues at coordinate 5,264,777 of NW_022990701.1, forward strand.
AACGAAGTACGCCTAATTAATTCACTAGTGCTTACTTCAAAGAGAATCTGGCACACTCAAGAGAATACCTTATTATCTGCTCAGGTGCACGTCCTTTTGCGTTGAATCGTTGAATCATTAGAGGGTTGCTTTTGTCCTTTCCTTTTGTCTCACTTTGTTACATTTGGTACATTTACATTAGCTACTCTTAGCTATTACATGTCATTGAATCGCACGGATTAACATGTCAAGTCTAAGAGCAAGTAGTTCTGTAAAGCATTACCATATTGTTGTGCTGCTTTTGCTGCGGTTTTTTTATAAAGCCCCTAAGTTTCTTTAATGTTGATCTTGAACTAGTTGATTAATTAATACTTAAATTGCATATATATTTATATTTATAGCACTTTGCGATTCCTGCATGTCCATCTCTGTAATTACCCTTTATATCAATATTTCATCTGTTCATTTTTCTGCCACAACTATAGGCCTCAATATCTCTCAAAAAACACAATGCTTATTTTTCATATCTTCTAATGAATTATATTAGGCTTTTATTACCTTTTCGAAGTTTCAGCATGTTTAAACCTTTTGTAGGACAAATGTGTTGCAAATATGGTGTTGTTTTCCAAACTGGTATCCAAAACAAAAATATATGTGACCTGTATTATTAAGCTCTTTGAGCACCAGGAAAAGCGCTTTATAAATGTAATGTATTATTATTATTATTATTATTATTATTATAATATATATAATATCCTTCAAATGTATCCTGGTACATTATAATAAAATGATACAATTGTCTTTTAATTTCCCTCCTTGAACCTTAAACATATTTATTTCAGAAATACCCTTTCTTCTTCTATAACTTTAATAATTTAGAGTGCCTATGATTACGGTACATATTTCACCTTTCTCCTTACATTACCTTCATGTTAAACCCCCTAAACCGGTGTTTGAATGCCTTCTTACCTCCAAAATCTTCAATTGCCCAGCTTCGGAGATCAAGTCCGTTAACTGTTCACTTTTCTACCGTGTATTACCTCTCTTTGCATGAGAGCGAACTAAATTGGCGAATCATAGAGTTAGGCTATCTCGAATGCGTGATACCGCGTGAGGTAAAGGGTGATGCCAAGAGAAACAACACTGTCGCTAGCTTAATGTTTGTTTCATTTAACTGATGCATCGTTTCTGGGCACAGAGATGCCATCAGTACACCGTTTTACCACCGAAACACTGGTCGCCACTTGTTGCAACGTCAGATTCCTTCTCTCCGGTCTGGGAGGAGGGAGGATTAGAGGAGGGGGGACTCCGTCACATCCTCGGTCCAAGTATGGGCATGAAGTTTACACGCAGCGGGGAATCCTCTCACTGGAGCTGATGAATGGGGAGGAGGGCCGAGGGAGCTGCCAAAGTGTATATAAGGAGAGAGAGGGGAAGTCGCTGATGTGAAATCCACAGCAAGCAAATACCAAGCGAGGAGCAGAGACGAAAAGGAATACCTTTTAATTGCTTTTTACACCTTTTGACACAGACCACTTTGGATCATTTGTTAAAAAACATCAAAAGGGGAGTTGAAAGAAAACAGTCATCTGCATAATTTATTTTGCATTTTCTCCTTTTACCTTTTTCCCTGGGAGAGACGGACTTCTAAGAGCAGCATCAGTATGTTGAACAATATGGATTTGAATGCGAAAGACTCTTTTTACCCTCAGTTTGACAATTGCAACAGTTCTTCCATGGGAATGGACAACAGCGTGCGGAAAGATAACCAGGAGGTTTATGTCGATGCAGAGCGGGGGGTACCTGCCCAGTTTGGCCACGGTGAGTCCGCATCTTTGCACAGTCGATTAACATTTGCATGCAAGATCATTTAAATGTGTTGAATATATGAGAACCAGAGGAGATAGAGAACTCTTCCCGTACAGTCGTGTAGGCTATATTAAGGCATCTTATCAAAGCATTCCTGTGCCAAAACAGCATGAATGTTTATGTAACGCTGATTTTTCATCCTCGTTTAATATGCACTGATTCTCAATTATAAATCACTCGCGATGACAAAGTTTTCTCTCTTGTTAATTCAACAGAAGGAACCCCAGCTACCCTCAAAACCGAAGCCTCCAACTCGGAATTTGCTTTTAACCCTTGCGAGTGCCCAAAAGACTCCTACACCCCCTCTTCGCTCGCCTACTCCGGCAGTTTCTATGTTGAGGCATCTCAGGGAGCGCCGTGCAGCACCGAAACACTTCTCAATATGATCACTGAGATCGTGGGTATATCCACACTGCCACTTTTAGACGTGCAACAGAGCATCAACAGTCGGGGAACTTATCCATCGCCTGCGCCGATGGACAGCAGCAATGGGCATTTTGGAGACCCCGGCGTCAAGAGGCAATCTTACACCTGCTCCGGACCTTCTCCTCCCGTTTACTCTCCTGACCAGACGTGCCCGAGTTACGCTGATGATCAGAACCAGAAGAAAGACGAACCCAAGTCAGAGGCCGCTTCCTTCCCTGTCGTGGTTAAGAATGAATTTGAAAGCAGCTGCTACGAGTGGGGGACATTCACCAAAGCTGGCTGTTTGGAGACGAGTTTCCAAACAGAAACCTTCCCAATGTCAAGCGATTTCCCCCCTGAGCAGCAAATGGATGTCAAGGAACTTTTAGACACATTTCCCCCAATATGTCCCAACCCAGAGATGGAGTTTAAAGTGGAGGGAGGTATCAAACAGGAGCCGTGTTTCTCTGACACCTGTTCTCAGAGCTACTCCAGCCCCATGTACAATAATTACCTCCCTCCCCCTCCGATGGGCCTCTCCTCTAACCTCAAACCCTTCCCCGAACCCCCACAGCCATCTAACCAGTGTGATTCCTTATACACATCTCCAGCTTTACCAAGCACCATAGACTCCATCCTTTACTCTTCCTTGTTGCCAGATTCATTCACCCAAAGTTACACCACCCGTCCTACAAAGCCCACCCGGGCCCGGAAGAGCCCCGCCGCCGCTCACGGCCCCGCCAAAGAGAAACCCTTCACCTGCCCCATGGAGAGCTGCGACCGGCGCTTCTCTCGCTCCGACGAGCTCAACCGGCACATCCGCATCCACACGGGCCACAAACCCTTCCAGTGCCGCATCTGTTTGCGCAGTTTCAGCCGTAGCGACCACCTCACCACCCACACCAGGACTCACACCGGGGAGAAGCCGTTTTCCTGCGACACGTGCGGGAAACGGTTCGCCCGGAGCGACGAGAGGAAACGGCACGGACGCGTACACCTGAAACAGAAGGAGAAAATGGAAATAAAGCCACAGGTGACCACCAGCGCGTGGACTTTCACTCTTCCAGAGGGTATTTGAAGACAAAGCTGTGTGTCCAAACATAGCCTACACGACATTAGGATCTTTCCGTCTTGGAAGATAAAGCCAGCTGACTACAAGTTAACGTCCAAGTTGGTTTGACTGGCAATGCCTGGTGAGAGGTTTCGCAAATATTGCAATTTTTTTGAGGAGCAGAAAGGAAAGGAGAGGTCTGCTTCGGCCTTAGTGCCTGCTGCTGATGCTGCTGACTTGAGATGCACAAGTTGAAAAAGTCGATAAACAGATCATAATTGACTTGTTGCTGTTACTGTCAGTAGAGCCAAACCTCTCTACTGCGGCATTGCATGACTGCTGCTCAGCACCTCTTCTCCTGGACAGCTCCGACCTCCATCTCCTCTGAGCCTGTATGGATTGCACTTACAGATTATTAATATCTCCATTTAAGATTCTTATTTTTTGCTTTTAGCATTCTTAGAGCAATGGTTTGGACTATGTTTCTTGAAATGCATGTTTATGTCAGTGTTTCTTTTCCTTTAAGCGGAATATCAACCACTGTCAAGGTACTCCTTCACTCCACAGTGAAGGTTATTGACATGAATGTAGGCTAACATATTTATGGCTTTGACCATAAAGCTGTCCATCTTTGATCAAATGTAGTGTTTGTTTGAATTCTTATCATTTGGCTGTCAGTGTTTTTTGTCATTGGTCTTTGTGTAGTGTTACAATTAATTGGATTATTACAATTGTGAAAGATATATCATAAATGGGAAATAAATATATTTGTATAACTGTACTTCTTTGTATTTTTATAGCTAATTGTATATTTTACATTTATCACATTTGAGTGTCATTTATCAAGGTGAAATGTATTATAATCATTAATAATGTCTTGGTTTTTGAGGGCTATTGTTTAGTAACACAATATTTTAAATGTTACAATTTGATATCACAAACATTTTCGCACTTCATCCCATTGTTGGTATGATAAAAGTTATTTAATTAAACTGCTGGTTTAGTTTTAAAAAGGACCAGTATGTACACTAGTTGTGGTACAGCTTTTCAACAAAAAGGATTTTACAGTATGTACAGAAGTATGTTTAATCAAGCTAGAAATGACTAGCAACATATAAAATACTGCTTTTGAGTAATCAGGTAGCACACATTGCTGCGAGTTTCTGTGGATTTTACCTTGGACTTTACCATGAAAGGGATTTGACTCCTGGTATCTTTTGCTGGAGATACTGTATGCTGAAATGTACACTTTAGCAACAAAAAAAATTAAATTGAAATGATCACCAACAGGGTACGGTACTGCAAAAAAGTAATTTAACTTGCCTTAAGTTATATTAACTGTTCAAGTAAAGATTTTGTACATAGACAGTTTCTACAATACTTTAAATGAATATTGATGTTGTTATTTTTATGAAAAGTTTATGAACAAAATAAACAATTTCTGGAAGCATCACGTTTCTTGTGTGTGGTTTAAAATGATCCAAATGATATCTGTTGCTCACCTTGCCCACTCTGTGTCAGACCCCTGTTGGAGCATTCAGATGAGTGTATCTTTTCCCAAAATATAAATGATAACAGTCCACGTGTGGCACCAGGCTGTAGCCCTTCCATGAGACGTCACGGTTCTAGCCTGTGACTCAAAAGGCTTTTGACTAAAACACATTAAAGCAAAAAACCCTATTACTCAGTGCTGGGATTCTGAATCCCCTCGACTTCAAAGATCACTTTCCTCATGTTCTAAATGTGGAGATGAACACCATGTGTGGTAATCTCAACAGGAAAAGTCTCAAGTTAAACAGGACATTTTCTTCCCATGTCAATGAGACGATCTGATGCTCTCCGTTCATTAATTCCTTTGTTCATTCACTCACCATTTCTGCAATAAAAGGATATTAATTTCCACTCGATTGCTGAATGCGATTACGGTCTATTATCATGTAATTTATTTCTCTCAAAGAATGGCGGTACTAAAGTATGCTCTTGCCAAAGCTGTGCATTCTTGTAAATGCTGTTAACAGTCTTCTTGAAAACCTCTCTGCTATAATAAAAAGTGGCGCAAGCCATTGTTTCTTTTTATGAAAATGGATATGATCCTATAATGAACATATCTAAATTGCGCTGAATTTTCAAGTCAAGTGGTACAATTCCCAACACTTTGAGCATAGCACTAGTAATGTCTAAGATAAGCATATGTGTCTTTTAGAGTTTGGGGAGAAGACGGTTGTGCTGATTCTTTAAATATGATTCAAAGATTCTTTGTGCTCTGTGCTTCTCTATAGGAGGCCAAGATCTTACATCTGTCGTTGCAAGCCTTGCAGTCATGTCTTAGCAGGGACTCCGTGGTGTACGTATGACATGCATGTGCCCGTGACGCGGACGGCTTTCCGGACACTACGGTGCTTGCCCACGGCGGTGCATAAGTGTCTGCGTTGTCTGAAGCTGACAAACATACTGTACCAGTGTGAAAATGCAAGCTGCCACATAGAGCCCTGTGAATAGTATGTACCCATCCTCTGCTGTCCATCACTCCTCATCACTTACAATAGCACAGGGCCTATCTAGCATCAACGCACACTCCTTTAACTGTGTTGTTTTAGTGGCAAACACTGTCCAGTGATGGACTGTTGAGGTTTTGAATTGCATTGATGTACAGTCACAGTGACCATTATCCAGACACTTGAAGACTGAAGAGTTATTGAACTCTGGCCAGTGATGGAATTTCTGCATTTGTGCATTTGGAAGCTCAAATTCACATTTGCATACTGTAAATGGTCCTTGAATTATCTACAGCATGTGCGTACGCTTTCGGCTGCGTTGTCTTTATCGAATACGTTTAGCATGTCATAAACCTTCCTAACTCCCTCTCTGATAGAGACTAAAGACATAAATCAGTTATTTTCCACTGACTGACATTTATGTCTTTTTACTCCTGTAGATAAGTGTAATTACTGAAGGCATTAAGTGATTGTGCTGGGAGGGCACATGACCGCCACTGAGAACCATGATTTCTCAGAACGCGGACCTCTGCTGTGAATAGTGTCACATCAAGTCCATTAAATCCCGCCAGGATGTTACTAATGCAAACATGTTAACATTAGGACTGTTGCACTGGGGGAGGTTTATCCAAGGCTAGTGTCTGCTTGTGACTAATATATTCCATATGTAAGCAGGGAGAAAACCATAAACAGATGTGATTTCACTTCTTCATTGTCTCATCCAATTAATCGCTTAATGCAGGATTGCTTTTGGATAAGTCTATGGGACTATTTATCTGCTGTACCAAATGAGTACTTTGGCTCAGGATGAAATAAAAAAAAATCCCTAAAAATGACAGTGAAGGATTAGATGGTCCCGAATTCTGAGGATAAGTGTCATTGCAGAATTATACATACTTACATGTTCAATACTTGTAAGCTTTCTATTTTTTAAAATCTTTTTTCTGCTTAATCTATTATTTTTTATTTCATAATACACAAATACTGATCTATGTTCTATTGGCTGATAACTGAAGCGCACCCTCAACAGTCTCAAGGCAATCCACATCTATGCTGCCATTAAATATCTGAAGTCTGCCTTCTTAAGAGGGACAAGTGCGGCCCCAGTCGTCGTGAAGAGCCCAACATCCCTTTTATCCATGCTTGAACTCCAAACAATTCTCGCTCTACAACAATAATCCAATAATGAATTTCAGAATGTATGAAAAAGGGTTTATTTGCTTGTATGAAGGATCGGAGGCAGTTTCAGTGGTTCAAGCTTCAGGTATCAGGTCACCTCAAGTACCTATTAATAATCACAGTCCTACTTGAGACGGTCCATATGGCCCCACAGTCTCATTCACTCGTGGATTGATCTATTGTGGGATAATCACCACATAATTTTATGCGCACCTTTAAAATGTGGACCAGGGCACGTCATGGTCCTTGGGGTGGGCTCAGTAATCAAGGTGCATAATCGCATGGCGGTAATGGCAATCAGGTTTAGCAGATTAATTCCTCGGATCATACATCAGGCCGTCGGTCCTGTATCTGATCATGAAGAAGGGTGTAGGTGGTCTGGAGAGTGCGGGTGATTAAAAAGAAGAGAACCATTGCAGCGACAAGGAGCTCGTTATGCAAACATTTTAAAGTGCCTAATTTCTTCCATTGTACTGGCTCCAAAATTCTTCATTTGTTTAACTGATCAGGCAAAGCACAAAACTGAGGAAATAACTTTTCTTGCTCCTTGAACTTCATGTCAACCCAAGTGTCAAGGAGTTCAGTCTACCACGTTTGTCCTGGTTATGGTATCTCTATGGTTACTAACACTTGCAGTATATGCTGTATCTTAAGTGAATGGGAAGCAGTCAGCATACCCCTGAAAGCTGAATGTCTTCACAGAAAATGCCCTTGGAAAATTCCAGGTTTGAGCTCACACAATAATGCAGCAGTGTACCTTATGTATACCGTGGAAGCTTCCAGTAATTGGGACAGTCAATATAAATCATTATGTCAGTCCATACAATCCATTTATTTTTAACCTGTTGTCTGACAGCCTTCTGGGTTGGATGCTTGTTGCTTCAAGTTAGTATAGCAACAGTGCACTCTGGTAGCTTATCATAATAGTATTTTTAACTAAAATCACTGCTTCTAGTGACAAACCTGCAGAGAATCATTCCCTGATACTGTAGCATTTGAGCATCTTTCAGATCATTGTTTTGGTTTTACAACTGCAACTTGTTGCTTCACTCTTAAAGCTCTCACTGCGTAGTCTTTGGGCGCACCAGGAAGCTGTTTAGGCAAAACAAGCTCTAATAGCTGAATGTAGTCTGCTCAGCAACAAACAGCAGGTCGACAAAGCTGGCAACTAGCTGGAGAACCTCTCAAAGCATTTAGCAGATAATAAGTTAGATATTCCCCTAAAGAGCTGGTCGAGACCAAAACCAGAGTTTAAAGAAATTATTGGAATACTTATAATTATAAGGTTACCAGAAAGGCAACTCAAAATGTATCTGAATGTTGCTTTTTTTATTTTCTGGATGTGTAAATAACCAACAATATAATGAGTTTACCATATCAACTTTATATGGTGATATGTGTTCACGTTTGTTTCCGGCATCCCCAAAAATACAGCTCTTGAGAGAAATGATTATTATTTATTTAGGTTTAAACGAAAAATGCAATTACATGTTTACCATCCAGACAACCTGCCCCTGTTCGTACTAAAACACGGACCTGATTAGCTTTTCTCCATTTCCTTCCATAATGATTTCTTTTTTATTCAAGGCTCATACACCAGAAGGTGCCCAGCACACATGTGCTTGTAAAACCTTCGGAGGCAAGAGAAATCAAAGAGAAATCAAGCGAATACAGACACATTAGTTCAGAAATAAACGTAACAAATTAAATATACAATGCTGAGTGTGTGGTATACTTCATTTATCTGGTACATAAAACAGATAGAAGTGAATGTCTGGAAGACATTTCATTAACAGCTTAGCTCACAGATCATGAAAAAAACAGTAGAAAAATGCATTTCACTCTTAACCTCAGCCAAATAACACTGGTGACACTTTCGGTCCTCCTCTGGGTTTGGGAGCATCCAGTTTTCACAGCCGGAGGCGGAATGCCAGATCTTAGCTGAGCACAAATAGACCTCTGAGCTCTGACATATTGCTTTCGATGGAAAGTGTCCTTGATAACACAATGACTTCTCAGTCTTTGCTTGCTTAGTAGTTCTTTTGACCAATTTCCTTCATCATTTCCAGATAGTAGAGACTTCAAATAACTAGAAGGCAACTTTTATGCTGCTCAGGATAGTTTGGATGGCTGCGACAGCGGCTCGCAGTGACAATAGGAGGAAATGTTAACCATTAACCTGATCAGCTGGCGGAAAAGCACTACAGCTTCCTCTAACACTGAATGATCAGTCACATCAGTCATGATATACATCAGAGGGGATGTGCAGGAAAAAATCTATGCTGTCAACACTTTGCTAGAACAGTTAACAATGAAATAGTACAATGATGTTTGTGGAGGGAAATTAGCTTAGCGTGCACATATATCATCAGCTTCCACGGGAGAAACGTAGCTGGAAGCATCCTGGAGTGACAGTTATGCTTCTGAGGGAAGTTTGTGCTTGTGGATAAAAAAGGTATTACTTATCTGGAAACCTGCCGCCGCATTAGCATGCAACCGTCAATCTGAAATAAAAGTGTAAAATCCACTCATCTATACAACATCAGCATACACACACAACTGTTGACCCCTCTTCCCATAAAATAAATTACCGTCTGACCATGTGTCCGGTAGAGCTGTGAGTGATTACTTTAGTGCTTTGACATTTGCAACAGCAGTAATGAGGCATGTCTGTGACAGCTGTGTCACTACCAGCAGCCTATGTCTCTGCTGTTCAGTTCAGCGCTGGGAAGGAGGCATACTGTGGCCAAACACTGGCACTCTCTCTAGATAATGATGGCTCACCGATGGAGAAGCAGAGAGAAGGTGTCGAAGTCGAAGGAAACCGTGAGCACATGTGTGTTTCCACCTAGAGAAAGAAGTGAGGCCGATTGAGAGTGCATGTGAAGTGTATTAGTATATGTGTGTGTGTGTGTGTGTGTGTGTATGCATGTCTGTCATTGCCAAGATGGAATCAGAGACTGGGAGAGGAGGCTGGGACATAAAGACTAGTAGTGTAAAAATGAGTGGGCTGAACATACAGTGCACACTCCCGTCAAGCATGGTGACGATTTGCATGTGCACACCAGCTTCCAACGCCAACCACAGTATGTATTCTGCATCTAAATGAACCATACAAATCAAACGTCGCTCTTTGGAGCTCCATGAAATGTATGCAAAATGTAGCTACTTCAACGTTAGCGACTGGCTCTCTCTGCCGCAACAGTTGTGTTAATGCCCGCTGAATTCTGGTAGTTTGAGGATTGGAGCCATTAGTAAAGAATAACAGAGAGACAGCAGAGAGGCTCATTATCTTCTACTCAGGTTCTCGGGGGACCTGAATCTTACAGATGGATTCAGACATTTTGTAAAGGTTTAAAATCATTTGGGCTTTTCAATTCTGTGTAACCTTTATTCTATTTTACTGTTGATATTTTTTCTCTTTTCTTTTGCCGTCTGTTCATTTCTGTTCTACAATCAGTTATATTTAATCGACTAGATTTTGATGTAGATGTAGGTGTTAGTGCTCGCCAACGTGTGAGGAACAACTTGAGATAGGAAAGAAGTTCTCCTTCTGCCTTAGAAATTAAAAGTAGCATTACTAAAAAGAAATGAAACACTATTACAAGTTAAAGTGTTTAACATTTTTACTGAATTAGTCTAATGTAGGCTGTTACAGACTACGACATGTTTGGGACAGTTTTGCACAAAACAAGGGCCGACCCCCATCACTTACATCATAGACACATTATGAAGAAATCTCTTTATGGTGAGTTTGAACAACATGAATGATTAAGGCAAGCAAAACCTGTTCCAATGTTCATAAAGCCACTTGACTTATTATTGAAGATTGATTTAAAAAATGTTCAACCTAAACCTTTAATGTATTAATCGTGAAAGTACACATGCACTCTTTCTGCCATTGGATTAGAATTGAGGATTCATAAGGAAAATGAAGAAAATGGAATATGTTATAACTTTAGGGTTTTTATTTGTACCATGTATACTAAATCTTTTAATCTGTATTATTGCATCAGATTATAAATGTTAAATCTGCAGAATGACTGTTAACTGCTGCTACAATATTTCCCTCTGGAATGTTTTCTGCTACTTCATACTTAGAGATACCTTTCATAAGAAGACACTGACACTTTTCTCTGATATGTTTATTCGACTGACACATTAACTTTTAATATATTATCACATTTATGGCATTGTTACATATTAAACTGTTCAGTAGTTCATACAATAATTTAGATTTCCTTCATTATTTCTATCTAGATGTGCGTGCTTAAGATTGAAAGCAACTCTACCTCTGATAGAGTATTATTCTTATGTTAAAAGCACATTTTGAGCATTTCTCCTTCGCTTAACGGTTGAAAGATGAGAGGTAGACTGGAAACAGAGGTCTAGAGAGGTTTGAGAAGCAACAGATGTCCGCAGGCTCTTATCAAACCACGGACATTGCATTGAAGCGGCCTTCACTGTAACCACTTGGCTAGGAAGGTGCTTAAAACTGGAATATTTCTACATTGTTGTATGACTACTTTTACTTAAGTGTATGTTCTGAATACTTCCATCAGTGTGAGCTTGTACCTGCTGATTCACCCCCCTCTGGTTAGCAACAAAGCAGGCTATGACACAGTCCCCTCCCCTGCTTATCCCTTACTGTTGCCCCTTAGTAGTGCATAATGACCGGCTGTGCCCCCCCCAGTGGCTTTTAGCTGGTGATGGACTGTCACTTTCACAGGGTGGGGGAGTGCACAAAGAGTGACGTCCCTCCCTCCCTGTCTGTGTGTATAGGATCCATGCTGGGGTCACACTGGGGTGCATACGGTACAGTATGTTTCCAAAGCCTAAAAGCCTGGGCCATTTATCAAGCAGGCTGTCTCTGATCTCAAACCTGTAGAGTGTTGAAATCCTAAAGAGACGCGTTTTGTCCCCCTCCTGGATTCTTGGTGCTTTAAATGGTTTCTTTGACATGCATGAGTCAGAGCAGCGGTATACATTTAAAAATCAAAACATTCTGCTCACTGCAGGTCCCAAAGTCCCCTGCCTTGTGTTGTAAGTAATCACCATGTGAATTAACAATGTGATTTAGGTTGTAGTTTTTTAATTGCTTTTGTAGCTTTTGAATGTATATTATGGCCAGTGATAGCTGAAATGGAGACTGAGAGACTTACAATTGTGATGTATACAGTAGCATACAAGGTTAGAATATACAATACTACAAATTATAAAATGTAAAATACATGTATTTCTCAAGGGGCATGATCTCAAAATCCTCCAATTCAGACATTGAATGCATTCTTCGTCAAAGGTGCAAATAATTTCATTTGGAAAATAATAATCCTACTACAAGTTTCCTACAAAACTAAATTAAATACAGGAATCCATTCTTCATTCAGCTTAAAAAAATTAGCAGAGCGAATGCTGAGCATGGCAACAGAAGAGGGAGAAAGAGCCTGCTCTGTTGTTGTTAGTCATCAGTGATCCTGTCACTCAATGCTGTGGCGGCATAGGGTCTGCTTCCTGTTAACAAGATATGTTTACAGCATCAGCATTGGGCTCCCACCGTCTGTGTATTTGTGCATTTATACTCCTTGTCACTCCTCTGGATTGATGCATCCACGTGTCTGTTAACTAGTAACTGATCAGGAACTGCCATCTTTGGGGAGACGGATAGTGACAGGGTCCCGGTCCTCCTCAGTGCTCAGTGCTCAGTGGCTGAGGCAGGCCTTCTTTTGTTATGGAGCCAAAATGGTCGCTGGTGGCAGGATGCTGTGTCTAACCATTAACTAGAGTCTTGGCACTCCTGCTACAACCTGAGGTGACAAATGTCCCCCAGAACCTAGGCTGGAGAAACATTAACCTCATCTCAGCTGGGGCTCTTCCTCTATCGTCCTGCAGATAAATAAAGAGCTGCCGATCCTTCCATCACCATCAGCCTCTTCCTCCTCCCACTCATCCACTCTCTGTGTTTGTGTCTCTTTTGGCACCACTGACAGTGGCGTCTTGTGAAGGAGGAAAAGATTGATATGATTATAGGTAGATGTGCTGCTTCCTGCCTCTGGACGAGAGAAAAGATAATTTATGGACTCATCACTTTGCCAGTCGTGAAAACAGTATTTTTTCTAACAAAGAATAACCCTCAAATAAATTATCATTATGAACGAATACAGAAGTATGATTGAAGTTGAACAATCACTTAAACAGTCGCAGAGCTGGTACAATCAAGGACTTTAATTTATGTAGCAGATTCTCTTCATTTGAGATCTTCTAGAGCACCTGTGTGGTGCACAGTCATTTTTGATGTGACCGTGCTTCTGTGCATACGGCCCATTAACTCTGCCCTTGGATGTTGTAGGTCTCCCCGTGTTTAACACCGCAGAAATATTGCCTCCCTCCTTCCACAAGAAGTTAAAAGGGTGACAGATTTAGCTGTTGCTTCCATCATTAAATCCTGTACCCCTTCATAAAGTCAGCAGACCTCCATGGTGTCTCGGCCCCGCGCCGTAATGGCCGCTCATGGTCCAAATGGACTGAAGAGCTTTCATGTGTCCTGAACAGTCTACTCCACTCATTACGGTCCATAGTGGTCTCACATCAAACAGCCTCATTATTTTCATCGAGGGAGCAAGCGCACATGTGTGACAAGCTGGAGCTACAAAGTATCTACCAAGTTCAAATACATTTGCACTTTGTGGATATGTAAGCAAGCTAAAAGCATGATTCCCCAGACTGGTGACTTGCAGCTTTAAGGCTTTAAAGATGGTTTCACTCATATTGATATAGACTTTAGCAGTATCTATGTGAAACTACAAAGTCTAAATAGCTTTTTCAGCAGGAAAACTGCAGAAATATATTTGTATTCATGCTGAGCCACCGTAGCATTAAATCCAAAATACTATAATGATGAACAAGATTTACATTTAACATCTATCATAAATGGCTTTCCCCGATCATTAGAGCGCAGCAGAAATGTTTTGATATCAGAGACCATCGTATCAACTCTCTGCTGAATTATGACTATTTATAGATTGAAAGCGTTTTACATCATTTACATAAAAAGCCTCTTTTACTGGACTAATTTAATATTAGCTGACAACAGTTTGACAAGGCGAGATCAAAGGGTAAACTACCACACAATGGCAGGTAACTCTATTAACATGGAAATGAATGCAACAACTCAATAGCCTGTTGTCATACCTACAGTGAACAGCCTAAATAAGTTGCAGTGAAAAATCACAAGGGCTGTACTTGATAAGACATACTCGTGTTACTATGGCAACATCCATGGCTCAAGCAAAGAATGCAGAGATCTGGATAATCGTTGTCATTGTGATACATGGGGCTCTGCCATAAGGCCTGTGTATCACTATATCTGGACATTAATGCATTTGCAGTCAGCAAGATCAGTTTCCATTCACAAATCATTTCAACAAAGGCTATGCATTCACTGAGCTGCCAGCCACACAAAGGCTTATGTCCATCATTACATCTCTAGGTTCACGATAAATATGCTTCATAGTGCTGTTCGGATAGGAGCTGGAAATAACACTAATTACAATGACATGATATGGTAGTTTGCACATATTAACACTAATCTGTATTATATTCTGTAACACATGTTAGATTAGTTGGACATCCTGCAGAAATGACATGAGGCATTTGACTGCAAGACATAAACTGAAAAAAAACCTCCATGCATGCATATATGTATATTTATCCGTATGCATTTTCTACACTGTGCAAACAAGTAGCAGAACACATTTTACACTCTTTATTTGCATGTTTGGTTGTCTATTTTATTTTTAGCCAATAAAACATGTCTATATCTAGTTTTGATATTTAAGGGAAGATAAAGGTTGCACTGCTTGCAACACTTAGAGATACTTTAATGGCTGTTGGACAAAACCACAGCACTCAATTATTTAAAAAATATCATCCGATAAAAGAGATGTTAGTTCCTCATTAGCTGGCATTGTAGTTACATTTCTGCAGACTACTGGTAACATTGGTATTTAGAACCAACTGTGAGTAATGGCAGAGACTTTTTCTTTAAGTGATTTACAAATGTTTTTTATTTATTGATTTGGCTTCTCACACCAGTGTCTGCACACACTCATTTTCTTAGCTGGACTGCTTGATGATAAACTGGACACTTACAGCTGAGTTGCATTGTTGTGCAGTGAACGTGATAATGATTTCCAAGCTGTTAGCCTGCAATTTCATCACATTTTAGACCTTCAATGAGTATAATTGCCACTTGAGGTGACATATTGATATTGGCTAAGCTCCCACATGGTTGTATGTTGTTCTATTGTGTTACTGAGTGTTAACAGTAGCCCATTTGACTTAGTGATGTAGCAAAAAAAGGCCTCGTCCTTTGAGGACGCCAGGCTGTCATTTTGCATCGTGTGAGTGTATGGATTTTGCATATTCTCCTATGGTTAAACTATTTATTTTACAGCAGTATGATCAGATAACCATATTAAACTCTGCAGCTAATCCTTATGGAGCTTTATAAATGTCAGGCTTATAGGCTTATAAAAAGGTATCAATCGCATAGACTGTTTAAACCTTTTGACATTTCGAATGTTTTATTACATAGTACGAGTTATATTTGTTTTAATAACTGTTATAATGTTCATCGGTTAATCCCTGCACATTACTGGTGCCCCCTGCTGTTCAAAGCTTTAACTGCTATCTCTCTTTTTTTGGTTAACATATTTGCTGTTGCTACATCATACAGCTTCTGCCTATTGATGTGTATAGGGGTTGGTTGTTAAGTCTAACATGACCTATTGAATTACATTGATCTTAAGGTCAGATGCACAGGCTCATCTTATTGAAAATATAAAAATAACTACCATAGGGACGGGGTAAGTATCGTCCCAAATGTTTAAATGTAAAGTCTTTCAAGGTTAATTCAACACGTGATCACCAGAGTTTGTCCCCTCAATGTATCTCACATTTGACATCTCTTAAAAACAGAATTGTTAAATAACTTTAGCTGTAATGCTGAGCATCATGCACATTGATGCTAATAATAGACTTTTATTGTGTCCTTACATTCTTGTTCTCTTTTTCACCCTTAGAAAAAAACTCATGCAGCCAAAATAAAATTCAATCTGGGCAAAAAACCTTTTCGTTGTACACAAATGTCAGACATGTGTTGTGGTTGCTAAGCAAACAGTGACTAATAATATCTACATGGAAGAGGTTTGCATTAGTGCAGCAAGCCAAAGCACAGCATGTCTCAGTCTCTACCAATGTAAAAACAATGAAGGTTCACCACACTGTAATTACCACACAATGAGTTTGTCAGTCACTTCTCATAAATATGAATAAGGAGGGATGGATAAAGGTGTTCGGTCTAAATTTGCCACGGTTTTTGACGTGAGAACGGGAAAACGGCCTAGCAGCACATTCATCCTATCAAAATCTCCAGAGGGAGAGAGTTTTTAAGCTTTTGTGTGTCAGTCTTTCCCTGTCATGACTGGATGAGAGCGGCATGTAGAGGGCGGAGAGGGCTACAGATTGATGTAACAGGTTTTGGTTTTTACTCTTTTTTTTTTATGAAAAGGGTTTAATTTTTTCAGAAACAGCCTGAAGGTGTCAGCTGTTAATTTAGCAGGAATATGTCAAGGATAAAGCAGACCGTATATAAAATAGAAAGAAATGCTTGTGATTGTTTTATCGTCTGGTTGATTTAAATATTAATGGCCTATATGAAAAGCACCACTTATACTGCGTCACTAGCATCTATGGAGAGTCCTCTTCATGCCCCCAAAGTGGGCTTGATCATAACCAGCGTTATACATTTACATTTCAAATTAACAATATAAAAGGTAATTTTGTCGTCAGTAACCATAATCATCAGCTAATCTTTATTTAGTCATGGAATCACTCCACATCTCTTTAGATTGCGTGGGTCTGACTCTGTGTTGTTTAACGGACCCGTTGCTATACAGTGATTGAGTTAAGCCAGACATAAAGAAGAATAAATCCTCCCTGGCGTCTCAGAAATGATTAAAAAGCACATCTGATTGCTGTAATCGGAAATTGTTTTAATAACAGCAGGTGTGGTAAAAAACAAACACTGTTTAACACACCTTGCATGCCAAATCATTCTTGATGAAATTATGTTACAATTATTATTATGTGCAGTAATGAGCTTGCATGAAAATAAGGGTTAATAAGGTATTAACAACTACTCCCCTTATAACCTGACATAAGTTCAGAAGAAATATGTCAATGCGTTGCACAGAAATACATATATTTAGCTTTTAATATTTATTTGTGTCAAATGCTACTAAGGATTTTTTTAAATGCCAGGTTTTAATTGTGCAGCAACCACAAAATAACATCAGGTCCGTGTATGTGTGTGTTTTCTGTGCATACATTGACATTTAAAAAGCATAATTTTAGAGCAGAAACCTCTTTATAACATCAGCGTGCTGCCAACGTCATGACAATAATACCATTTACCATATTTAGAAAAGCTTTAAAGCCAATACTCACTGGCCGTAAAGAACACTCTGCATCTTTGATCTCCTGCAAGTTTTACTTCAGAGAATTAGAGAGGAAAATGTTCACATTTGGCATGAATCATTTGTCAGGTGAGTGTGATGAATTATGGGCCTTTTGACACCTTAATGTTCTGTGAACTGAAGACAAAAGCGTTTAGACTTTTTAAATTGCAATTACAAAATTAAGACAGGGTTCATACATTTTAGACATTGTGGAATAAGAAGAAAGAGTTATTGAACACATTCAGCTAATTTCACATCCTAATGAAGAACATCACAATGTAACAGGTTGTTCTGTTCATTTTTACAGATGACAACCTTTACTTCATTGTTATTGTGTCACTTAATGTTGAAAACCCGGATTCTGTGATGTGTTATTGAGGTAATGATGCAAATAGTTTCTTTACTGGTTCTAATTTCTGACATGACTGATGATAGCTTTGAATGTGTTCCACATTATGATTTGTGTGCCTCTTAAAGCAAAATGTATGTCAGTTTGCATAGGGAATCTATACATAAAGTGTTTCCTAACTAAGATTGTTTGAAGCCAGCACTGACACCATAACAAATCTGATGTATCTAATTAAAGGGAAATGTGTGTTGCACAGTAAAATGTACGACATGTACTCCACCGCATACAATTTCAATTAGTCACATGCTGTATACAAAGAACATTATGGAGACAATGTGGGAAGTGTTAACTCATATATTTCATTTGACACATCATGATAAGTACAATGACATTGTGTTCAATCTGTCCAGTCTGTACATGGTGTACTTCTCTCCTTTGACCAGTAAGTGGTGCTTGAGCTCCTAAATGGGATCCTGCTCGCTCTCTCTCTCTCTCTCTCTCTCTCTCTCTCTCTCTCTCTCTCTCTCTCTCTCTCTCTCTCTCTCTCTCTCTCTCTCTCTCTCTCTCTCTCTCTCTCTCTCTCTACCACACACACACACACACACACACACACACACACCACACACACACACACACACACACACCACACACACACACACACACACACGCACACACACACACACACACACACACACACACACACACACACACACACACACACACACACACACACGCTGTTCATGCACTCTGCAGCTTCATCTTGTTAAAGCTGTAAACATTACTGATAATAAATACGTTTTACTGTCTTTCACCTTGTTATAAAGCCATTTAGAAATGAATGCATCCTTAAAAACTTGAAGTTAAGGCCAAACTCCATAAGATATGTTCTTCCACATATTGTATGAAGTCACCAGAGTGGACAAATGAACATCTCATGTGAGCTGAAATGATTAAATAACAGGACCAATCATACCAAAGAGACATGCTGAGCCTGTTACATCATATAAATGCATTATTGGTTGGTTCACACCTATTGAAATCATTGAAATGGTTTTCATACGGGCACACAACAGACCATATATTAGGTTTTGATCGGTATAAGGTTGGTTGCTTTACAAGCTTAATCCTAAATAGCATTAATTAATTGACACCTGGGTCATCATACAGTAGTAGCAGCAGCAATGATTTAGATTCAAAGTGAAATCCTTTAGAGTGGATGACACAAAGCAAATAAAAGCTGCTGGGAAAAAAGAAAGCATTTAAAATGAACCAGAAACTATTTTAATTACAGAAAACATCCCTCGGGCTGTGGCGCATGAGGCCAAAGCAAAATGAAGCAGTGGGAGCAGATTTGTTGTTTCTATTGATTTCTCTTTTCTGTCACCACATAACAACTTAATATATGATTAGGAAGAGTTATGACCCTGACACGAACACCATGGTTACACATTGTGTGCAGCGTGTTCGCATGTCAAGGACTAACAAAGAAATAAACGGCATGCAGCTGATACCATATCAGAGGGGGGCTTTGAGGTTTCTCTGACTACAACACGTGTATAGTTGAAGAGTGACTGTATTGATTGATCATTTCCAGCCCATTTTAGGCACATCAATTCATCCAATTTAACACCAGGGCCATGACCAGGATTTTAGAAATACTAAAGTCAAGTGTCCAAAGTCTCCAATGCTAACCATTATATCCTGTTAATATTAGACGGACGACACAACATTTTATTTTCCATATTTGTTTTACATAATTAAACTGTTTAGAATCATATCACCTCATTGTATCTCAATTAATGATGATCTAGTTAAGCTTTTCCATCTAAGTGTTTACACTTTATTTACAAAGAAAGAAAACAACCTGATTCAGATTTGTAAACCTTGTTGTGTTTAATTGATTGAATCCAGGATGCAAATACTTCTTCAGATCTTTAAAATCACCAGATTTCATTACACAATACTGAGGGCATGACCTCTGTGACAATAACATGTAGCTAATGATTATTCTCATTGTCGACTCACCTGATCATTAGTCTAATAAATGGTATTTTCCTGTAGCCTAGCAACCAACACACCAACACCCAAAGATATTCACTTAAGAATAATATAAAACATGTCTGCATTTCACTGTTTAGGGGGTCGAGGTTAAAAGTGTACTCCTGTTGTCGACCCACAAATCAAGCCAAAAAGTGTAATACTGCCCAACCCCAGTTCATTTGTGTTTATTTAATGAAACATAATTTTATTTCACTTAGGATTAATATAACATGGGATTTAAACTAAATACACTGTAAAGCATTGCTGGTCACATTACTATAACCCTTTAAGGGAACGCCAATTAGATTTAGTTTTTTAGAGTTGCTGAGTCCCAAAGAAATCTGTTGCAGATTAAAAACCGCTGAGCACGCAATAATGTACTATTTATCACGAGACTGTTCAATCAAAATACCTTGTATTTATACAGGGGCTCATGTTAAAGCAAGACCTTGTAACTTTTGAAAAACAATATGACCAAATGAATCTTCCCACAAATTAAAAGTTATTTCATCAGCCATAAAACATCAAGCATACCCATGATCACTTCACTACACTGGGGTTTTGGTGTTTCATCCTTACTATACTTTGTCTGATATGAACAGAAGCCTATGGCTAATGTCTAGTAATTGATCAATTAGTCAATACATGTCTGTTTCATTTTGCAAAATACAAGACTGACATTTTACCACCTTTCATTTTGTCGCGGACCACCATGACCCACTGTGGGGGTCCATGGATTGCATACCTTCTCTCGCTGAGAAACACATATTGTTTAGATGATTGACAGGATGCTAAACAGGAAAGGCTATGACACGTGAAGGAGGTTTCACAACCGAACCTTACTGATTGAACCACAAAGCAGCAGCTGGCAGAAGCAAATTGTTTTAACAGCATGCATGGATGCACTGATGCAATACATATACTGTCTGTCTGTCTGTCTGTCTGTCTGTCTGTCTGTCTGTCTGTCTGTCTGTCTGTCTGTCTGTCTGTCTGTCTGTCTGTCTGTCTGTCTGTCTGTCTGTCTGTCTGTCTGTCTGTCATCCATCTCTCACACCCTTACAGGTACAGTATCCTCCTTCAACAGTGAATGGGAGGGATGCATGTTTTATGATTCATGTTAATGCATCTGTTTAAGCAGCTCTCTCTCTTTCTCCTCCATCCTCTCTCCTCCCTCCCTCTCCTCCCTGCTCGTCCTCTGCAGGCCTGCTGCTCTCTGCTGCAGAGAGAGGAGCTGCGTGACGTCAGTGAAGGCTGGAGCGGTTCCTTGGTTGAAGCGGAAAAAAAATGGGGAGAAGATTGCGAGGTGAGTGAGACGCACATTTCTTGGCTTTCTTAAAAACCTCCTCTTCCCATCGCAATTGTTTCGGTGCGCGCGTGTCTTTGTGTGTGTATGTTTTCAATTATCGCTTCATTGATGACGCTGCTCCTGTGCAACACATTTATGCAGCGAGTCCAGCGACGAGCCAGTGCTGCTGTGAAAACAGGAGGAAACCGGGTACATGCCAGCCTGTCGCCCTTTGGCACAGCTGCTGCCATCAGCTTCGGTGTGCGTTAACCTAACTCAAGGCCTGTGAGTGCATTTAAGTCATTACGGTGGAGCTCATTGCTACATTATGACATTTTGTGATGCCGCGCGTCCACACCCACTTCCACATGATGTGCTGCTCGGGATTGATACATGTGCAGTGCAGATATGAGGATCAGTGTGTTTTAGCGCTAAATGTGTCAATGTTTACTGTCACGGTCGATAGACAGGCTGAACAGACAGGTGACTTTGACCGGCCTGCATGGCCTGCATGTGTGGGGATTGTACCTGCAATGGCTGTATGTAGACATTCAAATTAGCTCTACTACAAGTTATATATGCTGCAAACAAAGCTGTTACCTGTTTGTTATAGTGTAGTCCATGAATGCACCATTATTCCCATTAATTTAGCATACTACATGTGAGGCTATCTTCCTGCAGTCCTATTAGTATACTGTAGTGATAATGTTAGGTTTCTAAGATTCCTCTGGGCACCCTTTAAGAGGAAGGAGTCTAATAAAGTCATGACTTTAATATTCACACTCCAATAATAATATTCCCATGGGAGCCTTAAACTCTCCTGAGCAGAACTCTGCTGAGGTGACAAACATTCAGGGCTGCTGGAGTTTTGGGAAACTGTCATGTGACTACAGTGCATGAGAAATCTGACTCGGAGTCAGTGGGCCGTGGCCTATACGCTGCTCTGTTTGCAGAAATCCAATGTGACCAAAGTTGGAGCAGTCATGCTGAAAAGAGGAGGAACACCTATTAGAAGGAGAAAATAAATATGTGTTGGTGGGATTTTGTTTGCTCAGTGGGATTAGATTTCACTACCATAAATTAAACTGTTCTGTACTGCAGTGTACAACTACAGTATGTGCAGTCACACTGATTTATGAAAGCAAACCTGCAGTTTTCAGCCTTCATGTAACTGTCACTGCAGACAGATGGTTTCCCAGTGATCACATGTGAGGCAGGTTGCAGAATATTTTACTGTATATTGTGTAGTCAAATATGTGTTTTTATCCAGTATGTATGAGTGTGTAGCTCTTAGATCTGTGACAGTGAATCCTGTATTCATTACCCATGATCCCACAGCAGGTAGAAATCCTCTGTTGTTAGAAAACTTATGAATGTCTCTGTGCCTTTCTGGGACAGTGAGGAACGTTTTGTTTACTGATTCACAGCATATATATTTCTGCCTCATTTTTGATAATGATCTTTTTATCTATCTATCCATCTATCTATGACTGATGTTAGAAAGTTACCACACATTTAAAGAATAGTTGTATACAAATTCCATTAAAATTCCAAAATGCACAATTTGCAATTTCCTAACTCTTTCCACGCCTATTTGCATCTGCTGAAAACGTAATGTAATGTAAATGTCTCAAATTGTCCCAAATGTTTATTTTCATTTAATAAAAGGCTCAGTTATTTCTTAAAATAGCTGGCCTGTGTCACAGAGGAATCAACTAAATCATACTTTGGCTACACAGTCAATACTTTTCACTGGTGTCATGGGCAAATCAAATAATCTTCCACTGTTACAGAGGGCACAAAGTGATCTCTCTTGTCTTGTTTTGTCTGACCAACAGTCCAACAACCAAAGATGTTGATACTTAACAGCACAAAATCATCAAACCTCACATTACACAACTAGAGACTGTTTGTCTTTCTGTTGATGGAGTTATCCTTACAGCTTCAAAGAAGAATATCACATGCTTCATCTTTGAAAACAATATCACTCCGTTCTAGACAAATCATGACTTGTTTTCAGATGGGTGCCTTATTTTATACTTGTTATTTCATTTGTATCTGATGTCATGCCACAAGTGTCCATTCTCTTGTGATCAGACAGTTTTTCCCTTTAGCTAATCATTAATTTACGAGTCACTACGTCTCTTCTAGTATAACAAGACAGTGTTTGTGCCCATGCACAGCTGGCTCAGGCACCTCTAAGCCGCTCTGTTATTGTTGCAGCTGCCTGTAAAATGGTGCTCGTCCAACCATTAAACTTTTCTTACACCTTGTTACGGTCAAGAATAAATATGGAAAAATACTGACACTGATATGTTCATTGCACTCATCCACTATTTACTAACTCTTATTGTTTGAAAGGTTTTTAAAAACCAAAACTACTGTTCATATCATATCTTCATATGACTGACATGATATTTCATTCTATTAAAAAGCTATCTTATTTGAAGTTTCCCATCCTTATCATACGGGGTGCCATATGTCCAGTTAAAATAAAACATAATCAATCTGCTATGATTCTCTTACTCCTCGACAAGCAACTTGAATATCATGCCGACCCAGGCTTGGGATTAATGAGTATAAGAGGACCTACGAGACAGTTGAAATGCAGCCACAAATCACAGAGGCCATTTTCTGCATCATTTCCCACACACGTCCTCAACAGAGGCAGCGTCCCCAGTCTTGTTTAGGCTAGCACAGGGGGCTTAGCGTACCCTCTGCGTACATAAGAGGCTTGTTTCTGTTTTTTAAGAGGATATGAGATACTCAGAATCTTCTCTAGCTCTGACACAATGAGATATTCTAACACTTCTTGCTGGTGGTGACAAATGTGGTATGATGATATACTATCATATATGAGAGGGGTACCTGCAATAGCCAGGTGTGGCTTAAATAAATGTTATGTTAACACTAGATATGCTTTTTTAATTGCTCTAATTACCTGTTGCTCCATTTTTTAAATCAATTTCTTCATTAACAAGTCAGTGTTTGTCTAATCTCCCTTCCTTGTCTGTGGAAATGATCAAGCTGAATATAAACAGAGCTATATGCATGCATGGACCCATAGTGTCTGTGTTACATACAGGGATCACAGAAGGAACCAGTGCTGTCAGTGTGTTCAAAGACACCCTACTGGCATGCATGTGTGAAGTATGTTTACTGGAGGATAATTCTTCCTGTGAACAGCCGTGTGGATCAATAGTAGACAGCGGTGATCCGGGTCGTGATCCTGTCCATCATCAGCTCATATTTGTGAAAGTCAATCCATCTCACTCTCTATCGCACCCCCGTCCTGACCTGAGATCCAATCACGTCGCTCACTGGGTGTCACTGCAGTGAGAGATCTGCTGCTTTAGCTTTGTTTTGTGTTGAGTCTCACGGGTGGCAACTGAATGTCAATGCTGCTTCAATGTTACTTTATGTCTTGCGTATTAATGAAGTAATGATTAAATGACAGAGAGCTGCTTTATATTAATTGTTTCTGGAGACCACATTGGAAAAGGTGTGGGGCGTATTATACTTTAGGATTACACTTTGTAACCACAGGATCCGTTACGTTGTTACTTTAAACTCCTAATAACTGATTATATTTGGCAGCTTTGACTTGACATATCAGTACACTTTCAGTTGATTTGGTGAACTTCTTATAAAGATACATTTCTGGATGCTTTGTTAGAACTTTTTTTTAAAGATTAGATGGTATTATTACAGTTGC
Source organism: Gymnodraco acuticeps (assembly GCF_902827175.1). Lineage (NCBI taxonomy): Eukaryota > Metazoa > Chordata > Actinopteri > Perciformes > Bathydraconidae > Gymnodraco > Gymnodraco acuticeps. The sequence continues at coordinate 5,289,661 of NW_022990701.1, forward strand.
GATACATTGCGATAAACAGATGACATTGCTTCCCCTCCAACTAGAAGCAGGATAACGTTTTTGAACTGCTATAAGGCAGCTTGTCAATTCTGAACAAGGTTCTAGTTCAAAGCTTTGTAAATGATCCCAAAGCCTAATTTGATTATTTGATGGTTAAATTGTAGATAGTTGGTCATTTTAATTGGTTATTTTATGAACATTTACTTTGATTCTATAAAGATGTTAAAACAAATTGTTAATTAGTCTTTCTTCAATGTTTTGTTTTCTTAAATATCAAAAAGCAGATGTTAATATATGGAGAGTGTCATGGTAACAGTCACATCAGATTACGTGTTTTTGTCCGGTCTTCTTCAAACGGGTGGCTCTCTGTATAAATCTAACGTGATGCTGAGTCCTTTTCAACATGCGTGGTTAGGTTTGCCCTCTGCTGTCAGGTGAGGAGCCCCTGGTTGGGATTGTCCTGTCATGGGAGTCCCTTTGCTTTCCTCAGGGCTAACACTCTTTGACATGCTCATGGAGGAGCCTGGAAGGTATTGGGAGCCTTACTAAACCTTTTACTCAGCGCCTAAATTACTCCACACATTGTAATGTAGCCTCTCTTGGGAACATGTCTAAGCTTTGAAGGATTTTGTTAGTGCTTGCCCTCAAACTTGATCCTATTTGACTAAGATTTTGTTAGTCGATTCGTAGTTTTTTTATGCCTTTTTTTCATTCAAATTGACTTATTTTCTTATTGTAATTTAGTACACATTGTAGAATTAAAGCTATCATTCTGTTCGCTTGGCAGAGGGCTTGGAATAATTTCTTTTTTATTTACTTGGATATTGAGAACCACAACCAAAAAGTTGGATTGGGAGGAGCACATCGTAAACATGACGGATACCAGCAGTGAAAACAGCTCCATTGTTGAGGCGTAGGCTGACGCTCGTGTCACACCTCTCATACAGTCTTTGCACCTCCAGAGTTATATACAGTAGCTAGCTGCCAACTGCTACTTCCAGCTCAGCACTGCAGCAGAGAAGTGGCATGACTGCTATGATACACCTTTAGTTACTCAGCCCCTGGCACCCCCATCAAAACAAATCTGTATCAGAGAGCACATGCATGCAGGAATAAATCCCACCTGACTGTGAGCTCCAGAGCCTCCTTGCCTCCGAAGCTGAGTGACATTTGATTTGACCTGGCCTCTTTAATATTTATAAATGAATGTAAACAACATTGATCAGTTGGTGTTCATCCTCCTGAGGTGAACCTTCCACAGTCACGTCATTAGTGCATTAGTGCATTAGTGCAGCCAGCTGATGTTTTATGCACACGGTGCAGAGTGTAGGAATTCAGTTGCAGTAGGCTTGTTTGAGACGCGTTGCGGCTCGCCTCGAAAGTAGACGAGAATAGCCGATCGCAGCCGGGGGAGGTCTCAAAAAGCTCGCCTGAAGTCGGACAGCTCGGAGTCGGCTTCGTCCTCTTCTTCTTCTTCTCTCGGTTTTTTGGCGGATTGCAAACAACTTTAAGGTGCATACCGCCACCTCCGGAGTCGGCTTGACTCGGTTTGCATTTATAAAGAATGCACACATGTGTTTAATCGTTAATGTCAGATATGTACTAAGTATATACATTTGTTCCTGCTCAAGATTAGATTCAACTTTATTGTTATTGCACATATTACAGGTACTGAGACAACGAAATGCAGTTTAGCTTCTAACCAGGTGCAACAAGCAGTAAAGTGAAAAGTAATATACACAATAGACAGAATAAAATATAGAATGAATTGAATGATGAATAAACAGTGAGGGGTATGAATACACTCAAAGATCAGTGTTTCTCAAACTTTTTCATACCAAGGACCACTTAACCAATAAAAAAACACTCGCGGACCACCTAACTCCACAAATATCCAAAAACACATCGTTTTTTACAAATCGCCTGAAAATGGTACAAACAAGTGGCCACATCTGTGATGAAGGTGTTTATCTGGGCTATATCATGCAATCAAAAGTGAAACTTAAGCTCGCTCCATTGCGGAGATATTCCCACGAGAGTGCGGAAAACTTAAATTTATTTATTTATTTCAAATGTGAAATTTTACCAATATACTCACGGACCACTAGGGGGCGCTCACGGACCACCAGTGGTCAATTGGAGAGTTTCATCACCAGCACGTGGAAAAAACCACCAATGAGCGCTCAGCTCGAGATATCAGCGAGACGTTTCCCATCAAGCATTTCGCTTCCGCAGCCCGTGGAGAAGAACTGCGCCGCCTCGCCGCGCCTCACTCTCAAGGTTGCGGGCGTCTTTGTCCCGCGAGATTTCAACGTCTCATGTAGGCGAGCCTCCAGAGCAAGTCGGACAAAATGACTAACCATCATGCAACGCACTAGCAAGACGTTGATCGAAATTGCGCAGGTCTCGCTTGTCTCAAACAAGCCTAATGACTGCAGAACAGGCTGCAGTATCTTCACACACATTATGTAAGAAGTTGGAATTCAATCATGTATTTTTGTATCAAGAGGTGCGTTCACACCAAGTACTTTTCCCACAAAGGTTTCTGAGAACTCTTTAGTTCTCATTAACTAAGTACAGATCGCGTTCACACCGGAAATTAGTCCCTGGGGGAGGATTAGGCAAATTAAGCCGCTGACGTCACTTCTTCTTCTTCTGCTTTGGGTTTACTGGCAGGCCGCAAACAACTTCACGGCGTATGCTGCCGCCCAAAATCCCCGGCCGGAAGTCCCCGGAGTTAAGGACTGGCTTCAGTAGAAGCTGCTGGGACTCCCAGCAGCTTCTACTGAAGCCTTCCGAGTAAACGGCCAGAACGCCAACACCTCCTCATCTCCACCGCTCCAATGTTTTATTTTGTGTTGTCATAAGTTAGTCTCTCTGCGTTTCTGCGCTGGGCTAATGATAATAATGCAATGCGAGGATAATAAAATGGCGGCTTCACAAAACTTTTTGGGAGTTTGACGGGGCGTGGTTTGCATTCCGCCCAGCCAATCAGACACAGGAACCTTTTTCTCCCACGAAAGTCCCTGCTCTCTAGCAGGGACTGAAAAAGGGGTACAAAAGGTTCTCAAAAACTAATTTAGTTCCTGGGACTTTTTCGTGTGAACGCAACTAAATCGTAGTTCTCAGGAACCTTTGTGGGAAAAGTACTTGGTGTGAACGCTCCTCAGCTTATTTAGCATCTATGCCTCTGGTAATGTCAGCTATTGTGGCGTTGTTTGGTTTTTAGATCGATCTATTAGCAATAATTGAATATACTATTTAAGACTGTTTTCATCAATAACCTTAAACTTAAAATCATTGGGGTTTTTTTAACCATAAAATGAGCCCTTCATATCTACTTAGGGAGTGGTCCTCTTCCACAGAGTACACCATGTTGCACCGCCATGTTTCTACAGTAGCCCAGAACAGACAAACTAAACACTGGCATGAGAGGTACTTTTGTATTTCACGTTAGCTGAAGGCAACTGTACTTTTCAAACACGCATAAAAAAGCTGTGGCCTGAATTTCAAACATCACGTTCAGGGAATTGACCATTTATAGAAAATGTTTTTGTTTAGATTTGGCGGGAAAGGATGAGCTCGCAAAGAATCAGAGCAGCTGCAAGTATTCTGCTGGGAGAACTAATTCCTCCTTAATAAACACATAAACGGACCTTCAATCATAACTAAGTAAACTTTACAAAATATAACACTTTAAAGAGGAATTTTGAACAGCCAATTCAAGGGGGACGTCAGTGCTGTGCTTGAACTAACAGGCTTATCCTTTTAAGTAAGAGTCATGTCTTTAGTTCTCCTACATATTACAACATAAGTGGCATTGCTGGGTTGGTTGATGTTATGCTTAAATAATCTGGAATATACCTCACATCTCTTGTTTTGTATTACCTTTGGTCTGTGAGCTAGGAAATATCTTCTTTAATAACAATGATTTTAAAAACAATACCACACAACCAAAAGAAAAAACAGTTAAATAAAATCTCTAGGTTATTTGACCTACATATTTATATTCTCTGTTGTTTGTAGTGCTGACAGCTGTGCATATTTTACATCCAAGTATTTTTGCTTACAATAAAAGACAACCATTCCTAGATCTTAACAATCAAGAATGCATCACAAAATGCAACATTACAAATATTAATATTAAATACAGTGTTCAAAAACATAAAGCACAAGGGCATGGTCTGCCTGAAGATAACCTACTTTTAACTTTTGGACCACGGGTGTTTGCAGAAGAAATGCTTTGTTCTACTCGTGCAGTATGAGCAAAGCATTTCTTCTGCGAAACTTAAAAAGCGAGTGACCTTGGGAAGTTTCAGTCAGACAGCGATGTCCCGCTGCGATGGATTGAGCTTGCAGTGATTGTTGGGGTAAAATATTAAAATATCTATAAGCATGGATCTGCAAAGCTTGAGTGTTGAAACTTGTGTTAGCACCGCATTCATTTAAATGATAACATCTTAAAAACAGCAGTGTACACAAACGTTTAGCTAAAGACAACATAGGCTACATAGTGGGTACAGTTTTTAAATGCTTTATTTGTAGTGAGATTTTAAATTGTGTAGAAGTAAGATTTGCTAAATCCGCTCGAGATTTAATACCTGCTCCAACGTTAATGTTTCCAGCTGTGTCACAACAATCTCACTCTGAAGGCTGATGCAAGACCTAAACAAAAAAATCATATGAAGTACTTTTGTATCTCAAGTATATGGAGGCCATATATACATATTTATGTCTCAAAACTATGATTGAGTGCTTATTTGTTTTTGATTAGGGCTGAACGATGGATGTAATCAAATGGTTTATGGACTGCATTTATAAAGAGATTTTTATAATACAGCGCTTTACAATGTGTCACCCACCCACACATTGTTGGCATTAGAAATCCCCTTCAGGCTGCTATCCATCAGCAGCAATCAGTGACCAGTGTCTTTCTCATCTCCAGTTAAAATATATACATCAAAATATGGAAAACAGAATGAAATATCGCATATACGAAATACAAAATGATAAAAATGTCATGTTAAATACATTTTCATTCTCATAAAACATTTGGAGAGATGATATTTGGAAGAGTTTTAAACTAATATACGTTTGTAGAGGACATGTTATGCTCATTTTCAGGTTCATAGTTCTATTTTTTGCCTCTACTGTGACATGTTTACATGCTTTAATGTTTAATCCTTTTTTCCCCTTTCTTTCCTAAACTTCTGTTCACCCTCTGTCTGAAACCAGAGCCCAGTCTGCTCTGATTGGTTAGCTGGCCGGCTCTGTTGTGATTCGTCAACCACTTAGAGATGTCCCGCCCCTTAGACCATCACCTACAATTTGTTGGATCGCTAGCCAATAGGAGCGTGCGTGTTACACAGGGATATCATTATGTGTCTGAAGTAAACAAAGGAGACCAATTGAGGCGTAATGATTGAGAAATTCCCTCTGGAGGGAACACAGGGATTTTAGTCTTTGCAGACCATTTACACAAACAATTATAACACTACAGGAAAAGCAAAAGCACAAAAGGGGCTCTTTAAAACAAAAAATCTTAAAGTGGCTATGTGCTCTTAACAATGGATGAATTCATTACACGTTTTAAATATTGCAGAATCTACAGTAGAAAACCTTCCCTATCACCGTGACACACCTTTGCTCCTCTCTTAGTCTTCGTCATCATATCTCTCAGTCTGTTTTAGAATATCCATCTGTGACTCCCTCTGTACCTCACGTTTAGAAACCTTTATCTGTGCAGTAGGAAAGGATTGTGGGAGTAACCCACTGTAGTGTAGCACAGCTTAACAGTTATTGCCTTGATGCAAACAGTAAAATATAAAAATAAATTAGCCTTTAAAGTCATGAGTATGTTGTAATGAATCATTGCCAATTGAAACCCATGTTATGTTTTATTTAGGTCTGTATATGCATTGACCCTAATGGCTTGTTTGACCATCTCAAAGCTTTCATGGGATTGACAGATGATGAAAATGAGATTGTTACTGTTTCCCAACAAATAGTCTTTAACAAGTAGCTCAGTTAAAGAATGGACATAAGGAGATAGTCTGCTCAAGATTCAAACAGCAAAAAAACAAGCAACTATAGGGATGAATTTACTGGCCTGTCATGTCAGTCAAGAATGTAGCAGTAACAGTATCTGGATCCTTACTAATGACTGTGTATGCCCATCAGACCGGGACATACAGTACATAAATCAGAGACAACTAAAAACAGTAAGAAGAAGTACCTATACGCATATGTGTTGAGAAGAAAGATACACATACAGTTTTGTTCATAATAAGCATCTCTTTTAACCCTTAGATGCATAAGTGGGTCTTTTTTGACCCGGTGAGGTGGTTTTCTTGAAGTATCTTTGTACAGTAATTACATTTTTTTTATCATTTCATATTCCAGCTATTCCTCAAAAAACATGTTTTGGATATCATGCCATTCAAATTTTTAATTTACATTTTAAGAAATTGTAGTTTTTGTATTACTACCCCAAGCTTCCATAAGAGGGTAAACAATTACCCGCATGCATTTTCTATGAGAAAACGTTTTGTTTTTTTTAAATGTAAAAAAAATGTCTAAAATTATAAATAGTGAAAAATTAAATATAAAATATTTCTAGTTTGAACCAAAATATAATACTAAATATTATACAAGTGTTAACCAAAATGACAAAAATGGCATAAAAACATATTTTATTTTAATACGGGTCCTTTTTGACCCACTTACAGTATGGAAGAGTATAGGGTCCAGTCACTCGTGCATCTAAGGGTTAAAATAAATCAGTTATAATACTGTGCCTCTTTCTGATAATTACTATGCAACTCTCTGTGATATTTTGCCATAGCACCAGGTGTCAGCTCTCACCATTACAGAGCTGTGTTGTGCATGTTTGTACCCAAAATAGTGCCAAGACACAGAACGTGGCCCTGGGATGGTGGCAGATGTGCTTCTGATCAGTGCATGGATGACAAAGAAGCACTGAGAGTTTCCTGTAACCCTATATATTTCCTTAAAGGACCTCTTGTATCTGGTCGCACAGCTAGTCACTCTGCAGTTTGAAGTTTTCAAATATGTATCTGTTTTTTGGTCCCAGCTTATCAAACCAGGTGTCTAATGTTTGTATTTAATCATTTATAAAATGGCTTTTTATAGAAAATCCCATAACTAAATAATATATATACTTATCATGACTTCCACACAAATTTAAAATAGGATATAATTATGAAGTGATGGTATTTTTTTACAGATGTGAATGTAAGTTGCATCATGACGGGTTGGTTTAGGCCTGAATCTGCAAGCGTAATTCTAGTGTTATTATTGTTGATTCTGTGATTGTCTCGTATGTTCACGAATTTCCCAACACTTTTCATTGTTTTTTTTAAGCTTTTAAATTATTTACAACAATGTTGATCAACAAATTCATTCTTTGATTCATTTTTCAAGCACAAATTAAATGAAATCAGTGCTACATGTTCTCTAAGTCCAGCTTCTCGTAAGGCACAATTCGCTGCTTCTCTTTGTCATATTTAAATACAGTACAAGTTTGTATTCCTTTGGGGTTTCGATTTCTGATCAGACAAAACAATACATTTGATGACGTCACTTTGGACTAAACCCAGTTTATCTCCCCGTGTTCTGCTCATACATCAAATAATTGTTTTTTCTTGCAACAGGAGAGCATGCAGTTTAGGGAAGATACTTTACTTTCAAGTCACACACACACTTCCACTATGCGTTTTCCCAATACAACATTAAAGCCAGTGCTCTGGGATGTCTCAGCTGAGACCATTGGCAGGATGTGACATGTGGCTACCAAACAGCCTCACTTCCTTCCATTTCCTGCCCGGTTAAATACCTCTCCTCGTAATTTTAAACAGATGGGAATGCCTGCTGTCTGCAGTGTAGTGACTGGGCCTGTGAAATCCTCCTTTAATAAGTGGGCACAGTATGCCAGTACACTCCCTTTCCCAGCCTTACCAGACTTCTAATAACAGTCTCAGTGGCTTTTTGGGATTTCCAGCGTATAAGCCCTCTGTGAAGAACGGTCTACGCATCTGTGATTTGTGATAACATCGCCAATGTCTCTGCCTATTGCTTCTCTCATTATGAGCCACTGTAGAAAGTTGTGAGAGAGAGTCTGTTCTGGTTCAAGTGTCAGTCTTGGATTGGTGTACAACATCTGAGCTGTAAGAGTCCAAATGTTTAGAGACAGACTGCACACACTGTGACATTGGATTCACTTAATATGCAGATCATGTGGGAGGAAACAGCATCGGACACCAATTCAATGCTTTCATATTCTTATTTTGTTTTTTTTACAGACAAAAAAGGCAAATTACAGTAATATTGTATTTTGTTATAATTAGGAAAACGTTATGGTCCGGTCCTTTGATTCATGAGCAACACTAAACCTGGTAGGATTAGTGGGATTATTTCAGCAAAGTAGTGTTTTAAAGAGGTTAATAAAATGGTCAATGCAACATGGCATGATATGGCTATTTTACATTTAAACATATGTTTAAGCATCCATTTTAAGATGGGGATTTTCCAAATAGTAAAAAGAAACATGTATGTTTCAAGCACATTTGAATAAAAAGCTGCTGTCTAATATCACATTTACAGTAAATCAAGTTGTTTTGGCATTAAGTCTGTTATATTTCCTTTATATTTAAGATAAGGCTTTGCTGGTATACTACAGTATGATGTAATCTTGTCACTGTTTTAAGTAATGCAACTTACTCCGAAATACTGAACTGAATTTATATCCTGTTAGTTACATAGATGATCCAATGTGATGACGGCATTTTTGTGTGTCATTTTCATAGTGAAGAGCGCATCAGCCTCTTACCAGTTTCCAGTAAAGATAAGATATTGCAAATATAATTTAGCTTGAACAGAGAATTGCAGTTTGATTCGATGACCTAATGCAAGGGAACTACTGGAGGCTGGCATGCTGACTCTTTCTTTCACCAGGGGCCTGGTAATTAGATAAAGAGTGATGCAATGCTTTTGCAGCAGCGTGACTCTGCTCAGCATCTACGTAGGAAATGATAAATGAAAATGATTGAAAATATGTCTTCAGCCATACTCTGGTCATAAATGCAAGATGTTGTTGTTCAGATATGAGGTAAAGGAACAGCAATTAATATCATGATTTTATTGTAGGCCACTTATTGACTCATCTTTTCTTCACTTTCTACTGGGGTTTTATTATAAAAAAAAGTAAGGTGCTTTTTAAGGCTGACAAGAAACCGCAGATGCAAAAGTTGAAGAGGACACACCTCAGGAAACATATAGTGTAGTTTTTCTCTATTATGAGTAACCAGACCCGCTGGTAAAGAACTTAGTGGATTGTGAGCTGACCTGAGATTTCAGACTAGAAGATGCTATTGGCGCTAACAAGCACTCTCACTAATGGAGCCATTTCCTTTACCCTACTCTCCCCCCCTAGTCTTCCTCTGAGTCTTTCAGGGTACAAGTGCATGAGTTTGCTTCGCAAGCCATGGTAAAAAAAAAACAGGTTTCATGTTCCTCGACCACTAAACTTAAAAATATTCCTACTTAGAGTTCAGACACAGTAGGACACTGGAGTGATACAAATGGAGACATGGACTGGCACAGTTAAGAGCTCTTTATTCATTTGAAAGCAATCAATCAAATATTCCTTTAACAATATATATACACTTAAATATACGTGAAATCTGACTTTATCCTTCATAGGACATTGTTGGCCGATCTTTGCCCCCTTGATTGTGTGTGTGATTGAGAAATTACCTGAATTTTGGAGCAGTTTTTTCCATTGCTCACGATTATTTCTGATGCAGAGTATAATCTGACTTGTATTCACATTTTAAAAAGAAGCATCAGAATACTGATTTCATGCTATCAACTTCATGAACAAATTGTTCTCTTTTATTGGCAGATGGCAGTTGCAATAAAATGTGTTAATTTGTGATATTTCTTTCCTCGTTTGAAACTGACAAATGGTTTATTAAATGTCTGCATAGTTGTTGGAATCCGTAAAAGTTAAAGTAGCAGGATTAAGTTGGCCTTGTTGCAACATAATCCTTGATATAATTGTTTAAAAAAAGCTCTTCAGTATTTTGTTTTGCAGTTGCACTTAGATAAGATAAAATGATGGGATGAGGTAATTTGTTGGGTAGGATTATTCTTTGTCATCAAGAGTCTGTTATTTATTTAACTAGATTTCGTCCAAACCACAGCACTGAGAGTGCTCTTGTAAAGGTCTTTAATGACATCCACTTGAACACAGACAGTGGCAGAACTTCAGTGTTAGTATTATTAGATCTCAGTGCTGCGTTTGACACTGTTGACCACAACATATTACTAGACCGACTGGAAAACCGGGTGGGACTTTCATCAACAGTTCTACATTGGTTTGAATCCTACTTAAAGGACAGAAACAACTTTGTTTCTATAGGTAAATACACATCTGAGTTGACAAAAATGACATGAGTCTGTTCTGGTTCAAGCGTCAGTCTTGGATTGGTGTACAACAGGGGTGCCCACACTTTTTCAGCTTGGGAGCTACTTTTAAAATGACCACGCCCAAATGATCTACTTACAGGGCCAAACCACAGTACTGAGACTGCTCACAACATATTACTAGACCGACTGGAAAACCGGGTGGGACTTTCATCAACAGTTCTAAATTGGTTTGAATCCTACTTAAAGGACAGAAACAACTTTGTTTCTATAGGTAAATAAATACACATCTGAGTTGACAAATATGACATGTGGGGTACCTCAAGGCTCCATCTTGGGGCCACTTCTCTTTAATGTCTACATGCTACCACTGGCTCAGATAATGAAAAACAACAAAATAAGTTACCATAGTTATGCGGATGACACACAAATGTACATAACCATTTCACCAGGAGACTATTCTCCAGTTAAAACACTGAGTAAGTGTCAGAACTTTCTCCAATTAAACAAAGACAAAACTGAGGTAATGGTTTTTGGAGCCAAGGCAGAACGTATAAAAGTTTGCGCTGAGCTTCAGTCTGCAATGTTCAAAACAACAGATAAAGCCAGAAATCTAGGTGTAGTAATGGACTCTGACCTGAGTTTCAACAGTCACATTAAAACAGTTACTAAATCAGCCTACTATCACCTAAAGAATATATCTAGGATTAAAAGACTAATGTCACAGCAGGATTTGGAAAAACTTGTCCATGCTTTTATCTTCAGTTGACTCGACTACTGTAATGGTGTCTTTACAGGTCTCACTAAAAAATCTATTAGAAAGCTGTAGCTAATTCAGAACGCCGCTGCTCGAGTCCTCACTAACACTAAGAAAGTGGATCACATCACTCCTGTTCTGAAGTCTCTACACTGGCTTCCTGTGTGTCAAAGAATATATTTCAAAATACTGCTGCTGGTTTATAAAGCACTGAATGGTTTAGGCCCAAAATACATTTCTGATCTTCTGCTAAATTATGAAATATCCAGATCTCTCAGGTCTTCTGGGACTGGTCAGCTTTCTGTCCCCAGAGTCAGAACTAAACATGGTAAAGCAGCGTTCAGTTATTATGCTCCAAATATCTGGAACAAACTCCCAGAAACCTGCAGGTCTGCTGCAACTCTGACTACTTTTAAATCCAGGCTGAAGACTTTTCTTTTTGTCGCTGCTTTTAATTGAAACTGAGCGGTTGTGTTTCGTTTTTGGTTAATGCACATTTGGGGCTAGTAACCCAAGGGAATCAGTGTCTGGGGACTCTGTCCTGGCTGGTTTTCTCTGTGTATGCTGCTCGGGACGTATGTGCCATACAAGCGTACACAGCTCATGTTCGGAGAAACCTTAAAGAAAGGCATCAGTAAAATGGAACTTCTGTGTGAACTGTGTGAACTGCACTGTATCTTTGTATTCATGTACTTTTTATTCATGTACTTTTTATTAATGTATTTTTTCTTTTAATGTTTCTTTTATTATCTTTTCTTTTTAATGACTGTTTTTAAATGCCTTTGTCTGAATGTCTTTCATTTTTGTAAAGCACCTTGAATTGCCTTGTGTTGAAAGGTGCTATATAAATTGCCTTGCCTTGCCTTGCCTAGATTAAGTCCTATGTGTCAATGTGACCCTTAATCTAATTTGATGTTTGACCAAGATGTACAGCATACATTTGTTAAACTCACCTTTACTCTCTTGCTCTGAGTCTAGGACCTCCGGCAGGCGGACCCTGACGGATGAATTGAGGACACCAGTTGAATGTTGCCACTATGTGTGGTCATGTGACTGAGCCACGCTCCTTCATAGCACATGGGATCTCTCTTCCTGCTACCCACTTGCCATTGTCCCCCTGTTGCCCTGTTTTCAGCATGAGAGGATCTGTCAAACGCTTGACCTCTGTGCCCTCATACTGGCGCAGCGGCTGTGCGGTGTGAGCCCCCCCCCCCCCCCCCCCCCTCCGGCAGTATCTGCACGGCATGGCCTCTCTGGACCTGCCATACCGCTGTCCTCGCTGCGGGGAGCACAAGCGCTTCCGAAGCCTATCGTCCTTACGTGCCCACCTGGAATACAACCACACATACGAGACCCTCTACGTCCTCTCCAAGTCCAACAGTGTTTGTGACGCTGCTGCTCTGCTGCCTCTAGTGGCCCAGGGAGCTCTCCTCGCTCCTGTGAACAGCAACGACCCCTTTGAGCCGCTGCGGCCCTCAGCTCTAAAGGAGCGCCGCTTCCCTTGTCGGGAGCTTCCTTGTGCGGACGACTTGAGTTTGACCCCAGCTAACTCCAACACTGCAGCCCGGTATATACCCAATGTGGAGTTTCCCCATGGGGAGATTTTTATGAAGAAAGCCATGACATCTGCAGACCCTGGTCCCCATGGAAACCACAACACAGCTGTAGCGGTGGCAGCTAACGTAGCAGCTAGTGCGGTGGAGGCAGCGTATGAGGAGGGCTTAGCCAGGCTAAAAGCCCGGGCGTTTGAGCGGCTGGAGCTGGATGAAAGGCTGGAGAAGCTTTCTGAAGAGGTCAGTATGATCATCAAGGTTTTTAGAATGAACTTGGTTAGCCAAGTGTGGCTGATATAGTTACAGACAATCTGTGAACTAGAGATTACAATCTAAACAGACAAAGAAAACTTAAAATAAAAGTATAAGTTTATACCACCCCGTGTTGTGTTGAATTACAACATTTCTGACTTTAGCACCCCCTAGTGGTTCTACCAAACAAAATGACGTGAAGATGTTCTCTGACAAAAATGTTTTTAAAAGAATGTGGTAACTACTTAGCTATTGATCTAATTTGTATAACTAGTTATGCTTCATACAATGTTGGTACTTTAACGGGACAATCGGCTGCTCAAGTTCCTCTTTCTGATGCAGGTGGAGCAGAAAATAGCGGTCCGCGTTGGTCGTCTTCAGTCAGAGCTGGAGAGGAAAAGCTCTGAGCTGGAGCGGGCCAAACTGGAGAGCGACCATCTGAGCCAGGAGAAGCAGGACCTGGAGGACAAGGCCTCCGAACTCTCCCGGCAGGTGGACGTCTCTGTGGAAATGCTGGCTAACCTCAAACAGGACCTGGTGAACAAGGAGCAGGAACTCAATCACAAACAGCAGTAAGTGATTTTTCTGTTCTTCAGACTCAGTTTAGTCTTACAGCTGTAGCTGGCTTGTTGGTGGTTTTCTTAAAACGGCTAATATTTGTTCATGAATTCACATTTTAAAGAATTAGTCCACTGCTTGGAATGAGTGAAATGTGAACATTTGCTGGTTTTCATTACCTGTGATGCAACAACTTTGTTTTTTCGCTGTTGGTTAGGAGGTAAAGATGTCACCTAAATTGTCGATTGGAATATCAATCCCTATTTCAGCCCTAATTTTCATTGTGATTTCAGTTTGTTGGTGGATCAATCTCTCTTGCTTTTACAAAGGTTATAGTTTACATGGCTTATGGTGGGGTCATTATCATTAACTATCATTATCATTAACATTTATTCAAGGGGCATCCCTTTCACAACAATGTTCTAAATTCAGATTTACAATGTTCTAAATTAACACACAGAGCATCAGTGTACACCACAAATGATAACAACAACAGTGAGGAAAAAGTATAATAAAACAAATAACTAGCATACATGTCGGTTAAGGAATGATATACAACAGTACGATTATGAAAAAAGTAACAAAACCATATAATAACTGCTCTGCGAAGAAGAAAATATCAACAGCAATCAAAAATAACATGTAGAAATAGATCGATAGATCGAAGAACATTTAAAAATATGTTGTTCCAGCAGCAGTGTCAAGCATTACAAAAGTTACAAATTATTAAAAGATATATTATACAAATTTAAATCAACATTAGCGAAAAGTATATATAGTAAACAATTAAAACTAGCAGCAAGTATTTACAAATTCAGTCTAGGCTACAGGAATATATAGAACTATACTATAGGCACATATAATGGTATTGGATTGAATATACATTATAAATGTGCAAAACAGCTGTTCTGGGTGATGGAAGAGGAGACACAATATCAAATACAACAAAAAAATACAACAAACATTTTTTCTAGCATATTATTAAATATATGTACCGACACATTCTCATCTAATTCAAACACCTTCTGTAATCTGTTCCATTTATGTGGTGTGAAAAACAAATAGCCAAGTTACCGAGCTCAGTGTTATATTGAAGAGTTTAAGGAGTATAAATTGTAGCAGCAGAAATAAACCAACATGAAAAAACTTGAATACCAACTTCCCCACCCTTGACCTCATTACAGATGGCTCCTAACTATTCCTCGCTCTTCTTTTTATAAAACATATTGTCATGCATACAAACCCTCGCTCACATTCCCCTCCTCTCCTTCACCTCTTCCTATCTGTTGATGGTGTAATGCTCAGTAGCATCCACCCACCAGATGTGGTCAGCATCTGTCCCGCTGCTGTCTCCGTGCACCAGTGCCCCGCAGAGCTGGTTATCTGCTCATGCTGAATGCCCCCCCCCCCCCCCCCCCTCCTCAATAAAGCTGCCATGCTGCTTCATGAACTAGTTAAAAGTATGGCTGCTTTAAATAGAAGGAGCTCTTGGATATAAATCACAGTGTGGTGATGCGAGTTATCGCTGGCTCTGAATCTGATGAATATTTGGAGCTCTCCAGCAGAATGCCACTTGAAGCGAGTGAGACCGGAGTTTCAGAGCTTTTATTGAAATGAATACTGGAGTAATTTACTGTGTGGTCCCAACATTGGTGCTGTATTCAGTTTGACAGGCTAGAAGCAAACATTCATTATGTTTATGTTGAAATGAAAGGCAATACATTAAAATATTGCATCCTATTATATTTTACAAATTGGTTTGCCTTCTTCCTCTCTCACTAATGAGGTTTTTATAGATGCTTTGAATTCCCATTAAAATATTCTACCAATTTCAAAAGTCAAACAGTTTCTTATTCATTATTAATGATAATGTTTACAAAAGGGAATTTCGAGGCACAATAACAATGTAATGGGAAAAGAAGGCTTTAAATCATGTCGTTTTTGACTACTTGTGTAGATTGAGGTGTAGTACTTAAATATCCTCAAACACAATAGCTTTGCTTGTTCGCGTCTATTTCCTTTGTTAAAGTGATCAACAAGTGTCATCCAAGGCTCATATGAGAGTCATCTGGTATCTGTGCTGTGTCTTTATCTGAAAGGACAGCCAGCCTCGTCTTTCTATCTTCCTCTGGGGTTTTATCTCTTCTACACGCTTTCTTTATCAGGCCTGAATGTCAACAGTAGGTGTGGGACAGAAAAGCGTCTAATCTCATCAAAAACACACAACTGCACATGGCACTGCAGCGTATGTATGTGTGTGATTCTTTAAGGCATCAAAGGTAATGTACAAAGGTCTTTGATATGTACATTACCTTTGGATATTAATAGTGAGGCATTATAATATGTGTCATGTATGGCTGTAATTACCAATCATTTTCATCATCCGTTAATCTATTGATTCATTTCAATTACAAGTTCATCTTTAAAATATCAGAGGATATAAAGTCAATCATTTTCCAGTTCCCAAATTAAAATGTTAATTTATTTGTCACAAGTCCACTGATTTGGCTTTCCTGGAAGTTGTAGCCACATATTGATAAAACTGTTGTCATGCATGACTTGATTGTTAGCATGTGACCTTAGCATGGAGCTTCAGCCATGTGAAAAATGCTGGTACAGTATACAGAGGAAGATGTATCCCATGTCTCTGTTCAAAAATGTCTTGGCGGTCGATGTGATGGGTTCATAGAAAGTTGAAGCTGTCAGTTTCCAGTGTTCATTCGATCTGTCTTCCAGAATCTTTGCGGCTTTACCGTTGTAGTGATTCTCACGTTAAAGGCCGTCCAGCGGCTCTAAAGCATCCACATTTTATTTCCCAGTCGCAAAAATCTTTTATCAGGAAATAATGTGTTGTTTGTTGATAAGCTTATAGGTTAATCAACTAATTGTTTTAGCACGAGCGTCGTCCATTAAGTTTCACTGCTCTTGAGATAGCGTGCGTTTAGTGATGCTGCAGTAGTTGACAATAAATATGAACACATGTAGTCGTTCCTCTTGGATCCTGCAGGTTAGAGCTAACTCAAAGTGTCTCTTTGTTGTCTGTCAATGTTACAAAATCCTTCTATTTTTCCCATCCCTGCAGAGACAGCTGAACTTGTAACAGAAGTTGCACTGGCTGATCTTGTGATGGTAAGATACAAAACAGTGTTTCATCCGGTCAAAAGAGCAGAAGACAAGTGTGCTTTTCTTTAATTAAGTCCCGCCCCTCGGTTGTAAAGGGTAGCTATGGTCGTGCATCCCAAACGTGGCACCGTCAGACTGGGAAGGGCATACCCTGCCCCGGCTCAGTGACTGCCTCCTAGTCATGCCTGCAGCCCAGTCTCTCTCTCACACACACACACACACACACACACACACACACACACACACACACACACACACACACACACACACACACACCACACACACACACACACACACACACACACACACACACACACACACACACACACACACACACACACACACACAACACACACACACACACACACAGTACACACACACATTACAAACTCAGAGGAGAGGCTGGCAGTCAAACAGTAAGCTCTTTCAGACTCTTAAACACAGAGTAGGTCTGAGATGGAAAAAGAGCATCAGAGCCGGTGAATGTTCAGCAGGGTTGATGACTGAGCAGAAGTTAACAGACACAGAGCAGCTGATTGGATAAACATGGTTGCCTAACAACATACATACACTCAGCTGATTCTTTGAACAACCTTTGATAATGTCGAGTGACTTCGCACAAAGTCGCAGAAACTTCTTCAAGGAGAAATGTACGCCTCATGTTGCACATCAGTGTTGTCAAATGCTAAACATGCCAGTCACCTCTCTATGTGTTGCTATGCAACCAGAGAAAGCTCCCACAAGCTGAACATACAACACAACCCTGATAATTTATTCTGCACTTGCTGTAAATAAGTATGAAGAGCATACAAGACGCCTCAGATGCCGATTTTCTTCATTATAATGTCAGGCTGCAGTTTAGTTTGAACACAACACAAACAACAACACACAAAAACGCACACCATGCTCGCTCTGTAACAGTCACTGGAAACACTTAATGAGCACGCTGAATGACGGTTATCTCCATCATTCAGCGTGCTGCACACTCACAAAGTATGAAAACAGCCTCATATTGTGTCTGTCTCAGAAACATGTCGAATACTGTCTTAATCTTTCCAGCAATTTACATTTGCTTGATGACACAGCAGGGTTTGTTGTTGACTTTCAATGAAAGTATTTTAATCTCTAGCATGCCTATTGTGTGGTATCATTGTTCCAGTATCATTTTAAAGAATATCTCTGATTAACTTTGGTCTTTATCTTCAGTTTGTGATCTGTTTCATACATGGAAGTGATGGCGGGTTCCCGCTGAAAAACAAATAATAATACTGTTTGCTCCAGTAGCAGTCAGATAATCACTACTTCAGGGTTCCTACGGTCATTAAAAACCTGGAAAAGTCATGGAAATTCAAAATGCTAATTCTAGGCCCTGGAAAACAATATTTTTCCCTAAGTTTTGGAAAAGTCATGGAAATGTAACCAAAGTTGCATCAAATATAATTTATATTTTATCTAATTGCCGAAATAGTAATACTATAATGATAATAAATACTGTATCGTATAGTAATTAAACGTAAAATGGCATTTAACTGACGAGGTATTTCGCTGGTGAGAGAGTTTTACAATCACGCCCTCTAGTCTACAGTGGCTAGTCTGTAGGAGCTAGTTAGCCTACTATTTGATTTGTTTTAGATAGGCACAACATGTTTTATATGCAGACCTTATTTTCCAGCTTACCATGTTAAAATAAAAATGTTTCATTGGTACCGCTGAGAAAGAGTAATTTTTTTGGTCATGGAAAATGAGGTAAAGGTCATGGAGAAGTCATTGAAAATCATTGGTGAAAAAAGTGTATGAACCCTGCTACTTTTATTTTAATACCTAATTGTTTGTCTTCTTGTGGGAAAAGCTTGTATGAGTTGTCCATGGATTTTATAGTCATATTAAGACCGGTGCAATCTGAGAAGACCAATACTCCAGCCCTAAAACCAGTTAGACTTCAAACAATTAGGTTATTAGTCAATTGACTAATTGAAATGTTCTGCATCAATTTGAGTTATTGATTTATCATTTGAGAATTGTCATTAATGCATATATAACAAACATGATTTGCTGCTGTTCTTTTTCTTATTCATTAGTTTTGGTCTGTCAATCAGACAAGAATAGCTATTTGAAGACAGCATTAAGTGCACAAAACAGCAATAATGTTGTGTGTTAGTGTTTCATTTGATTTAAAAGGTATTTAACATAGGCAGGGCACATTAATTAGCATTGCTGTAAATGTGCCACAGTTTGACAAGAAGCTGTTTTTCAGAGTCCCTTCACAGATGTTACAAAGTCACCCTGAAAAGAATAGAAAGAGGATTAAAATTACAAAGTCATTGAGATCATTTAAAAGCGTGCAGAGCAATAATAGAAAGCAAAGAGGCTGGAACACACGGAACCAATTAAGTGAGAAAATAATTGGAAAAGTAAAGACAATATAAATAATTGTTGGATGCAGCACTACAACAAATACTTCCTTTGTGAAGCTTAACATGGCCCTTTGTGTGTGGAAGGTGATAATTAGGCTGTATGTTTTACCATTGTTGCTTCAGATTGGGTTTTATTGTACTCTCCTCATGTGCTGTACACACAGAGCAGGGACTAAGTGATGCAGCATTGCAGATGTTTGAATTAAATTGTGCAGCTGTTCATCGGCTTTGTATTGAGGAAGAGGAAGAGAGCAGTACAATTGCTGCCAGGTTTTCATATTTAATACACACACACACACACACACACACATACACACACGCACACACACACACACACACACACACACACACACACACACACACACACACACACACACACACACACACACACACACACACACACACACACACACACACACACACACACACCACACACACACACACACACACACACACACACACACACACAGTTGCTGCAGTAGACCACAACTCTAAGGCTTGATTTATTCCTACAACCAGCTATGATGGAGTAAGAGTGCCCTGTGCAGCATATAAAAGCCGGGGGCTATACAGGCTCCTCCACAGAGCATGCAGGAGTCTGGCTATTTGCTGTCGCTGTGCCTCCTTTGGATAAGTAAGCTCGGGCAGCAATCTCGAATGCAAAGCGAAGCTGTCAGGGTGGAGAGAGAGTGAACTCGCCTCATTAACGGCAGTTTCTAAAAGAGAGGGGAGTGTGCAGTATTAGCGTGGCGGGACTTCCAAGACCCTCTAATGAATAGAAATCAGGGTAAGAATGTGATCTGCAATACATCTCAGAATGTAATTAGTTTGAATACTCCTGTGAAGATGGACGTTCTCAAGGTCCTGGGTTTTAATCAAATGTTAAAGCACAGTGAATATTTATAATATTCCTAAACATTGGTGATCCAATGTCATAAAAAAGCATCGACACCAAACACTTCCACGCTATTTCTTGATGTGTAATATGTTGAAATGTCAAAATATTCTTTGACACACTGCATTCTGACGTACTTACAGAGCTCATTTGCTTGGACTGGATATCCTCAGTTAGCTATTCAGCTATAATGTGTAATATAAAGCAGCTTATAGAGGATGATACTCTGAGTACGGACTGCATCCAGATTTCCAGCAGCGATATGAAGTGTCGTATAATAAGAAAGGGTTCTGCATGATATTAGATAGCCCCGAATGTAGCGCATGCATGTTAGCCCTCAGATAGAGCAGGATTTATGAGCGAGGACTGTTTATTTCTAACATAAGATGGAAGAAACTGACGTGCGTGTCCTTGAGGCTGGATGAATAGCTTTGAGCACGAAGGAAAAGAGGAACAGGAAGGATAGTTTAACCAGTCCTTCAGTGGACTCGTCTGTCTTCTTTCCCATTGTGTTAAGACTGTCAGTGCATGTTACACTGTTAGCTGATGACTATAGGAGTGTGATGAACTGGGGTTCAGTATATGTGTGGTTCTGTAGACAGCTGATATTGAGACAGTGCTGTCATGATTTACTTTTCTCTTTTTTCAAACTGTTGAGCTGTCAGAGAGCTGAATAAGTGATGCTGGTGTCTATTCACAAGGGCCGACACATTTAGCCACATCTACAAGTCAATATGCAACTGACTGATTTGTTTGGTAATAAAAACAATTATCAGAAATGTTTTTTTATAATCAATTCAAAGTATTGCTTGCAAAAAGGGCAGACAATTACATTTCTCAATTATGTAAAACAGTATATTTCATTTTGGACTGAAAAAGTGGTCATTAAAAAATAACCGTAGTAATTTTAAAACTGGGATGGACATTGTATAGCAATAACTGACATTTTCTGAAAGAAATTATCAAACTATTATTAGGAAATAATTGACAGATTAATCTAAAATGAAATAATTGTTAGTTAAACTTGAGGCTCCATTAGAAGATAAATCTGATTATTGACATTCCAAAAACGTTCTGGTTTTAGCCAGTTTTTTGTGAAGATTATATCTCAGAGTTTGGGCAAAAAAGAAATATGAAAACATCACATTGGGCTCTTTGACATTTTCACGACTGACATCCCTAAACTGTAGCCCTACTTGTTTCCATATTTATTCTTCCCTATTTTGTTCCAGCTGCACCGTCATCATTTGCAAACAAGAGTTAGAGGAAAGAATTATTCTCAATTTTTTTTGACAGCTGTATTTCAAGTTGCCTTTTCCTGCCATTTCTGTCAATGCTCCACACCATCACCTCGCCGTTGTATCTCTGGGTGATTCGGCCATCTTTGACTTGTAAGGGGTTTACATTTTGATAGGACTGGTTGGAGCCACGTTTAAATATTTACTCTCCCATGATTGATCAGAGCCAAGATGTGGATAAGTGCTTTCTTGGGAAACCAGTCAGGCTTCTTTTTGTCTCTGAGAGGCTTTGAATGCATTTCAGCCTCTCTTTCTCTTTCATCATCCCTTTTCTCTCACCCTTTCATCCTTGTCTCCTTCACATCTCCGTCTCATGTAGCCAACTCTGCACACATCTCCTCATGCGGCCTTTATCTTTTGTTTGCGTGCAATGCATACAAAATGTGTGACATTATGACATGATGACACAATGTATGATGTAGCCCCCTGAATCTGTCTCACCAAAAGGTGTCAAAACACGAGCAGCTGTCCTTTGTTGGAACTGAGAAAAGCTCTTGTCATGCAACAGCCTCCTCTTCCTCACGCAGGCCTTTCAGTCAATCATCTCTGCGTTTAAATATTAATGAGGAATAATATTTGAATTAGTGGCTGGAGATGATGACAACTGTGAAAGGCTGCTGACCAGTGATTGTAATTAACATTTAAAGGGAATCCTTACTTTATTAATCACGCCTGTTATAGCTGGATGTATTTGCTATACTAGACTATTTGTAATGGCTGTTAAGTGTAAGGCAAATGAAACATGGTCAGTTAAGGATTCATTATTTCTCTCTGCATATGCAGTAGCATGGGACATATATTGAGGTCTACAAAGCCCATTTTCATTTGTTTGATAAAGAACTGTTGCCTACATTTCTGTAAGCAACGTCTAAATGATTGGACCTTTTTCTATTTCGAAGAACTTAAAGCAGCACTAAGGCATCAGATTTTAAATGGCTTTCATGCAAGCAAGCCCTTTATTCTAGTATCATGGGGAGAAACAGCAGGGAACAGGACCAGTGTTTGTTGTTTTGGCTTTCAAATCAAATCAAGTTTTATTTATATAGCACATTTATAACGATTTTTGGTCGAGCCAAAGTGCTGTACATATAATAAAATTAGCCTACAGTAGAGGTACTTTACAGCAAATACAACAGCACAGATTGTTCAGAATATCAGTATGAGAAAAACGACACCCTCTATCCTTAGACCAGGGTGCCCAACCTTTTTTGAACGGAGAGCTACTTTTAAAGTTGCCAGTCTGCCGAGATCTACCAGTCCAAATGGAGAGGCGTAGCCATTACTGACAGCCTACTGCCAGGTAAATACACACTTCTACTTGTATAAAACTGAACTTTGTACGGTTAATACTTCATAAAATACTGCAGATCCTTTATCTTACCTCTTTCTAATCTACACACATACAAGTATTTAACTGAAGTTACACAACAGTGCTGTTGATACAGAGTTGGAGTTTATTCACGCGTCATATACTACAGTGGGTAATGTTTTCAAGAAACATTGAACAGTGCTGCCACATATAACACAGGGAAAAATAAAATACTCTGAACCCTTTCTTTGCCATTATATAACAATAGTTTTGCTACAAAAGTATAAATTAGGCATACTAATAAGACAACTCAGATCTGAAGCTACACAGGAATCTGCTGCCAAAGTGCAATAAAAAATACAAAATTAATAGAATCAAACCCTTTTGTTGTTGCATTTTAGTAGATTATAAAAAGAAATGCCTTTAAAATAGGATGCAAGTAACACTAGTTTCTTAACCTGAATTGATGATAGACTATAATCAATTTAAGTTTGCATTCTTATACCATTTTGTACAATAATTATAATGAATAAGTTCAAACAAACTAAAACTTACAGCTGATTATTAACGGTATCCAACTTTTTTTGTACTGTCCCCAAAAAGTGCGTTAGCAGCCTCCAGGAATGCTTCTTTCACAACTTCGCCATCTTTGAAAGACTTCATGTATTTCGCAAGAACGTGACTGACAAGATGATAAGATGCTCTGGTAGCAGCCTTGCTCTTGTTGTTGGGCCTGGTGAAAATGGACTGCTGTGCATTTAGCTGTCCTTTCAGGCCCCTCCCCTTTTGGAAGGGAATTCCGTCTCGCAGCGTTTGTGCACTGTTTTGAAATGCCGCTCCTAAATTACCCTTTTTCGATAAAGCCTCGCATTGCAGATGAGACAGATGGACTTTGAATTGGAATAGATACAAAAGTAATCATCCTCACACTCGAAGTGAAAATTATATATTTTGGACTTTTTTGCTTCTGCCATAATTGCGGTCTTGTGTGTGTGAGGACTGTCACTCCTGTTGACACGGACAACGTCAGCGAAATAGTGCCCACTGCTCACCAGCCACGCCCCCACACATGGGGTCACGCCGGCCAATCACAAAGCTTTGGTGCGTTCAAGTGCATTATTCTGGCACGGGAAGATTATGTTATAGGACATTAACGATAAAACAGAATATTGTTTGTTCTATTTTTAGACACATCTCGCGATCGACTGGGAATCTCCCCGCGATCGACCGGTCGATCGCGATCGACTGGTTGGGCACCCCTGCCTTAGATTTAAATTGTAAATAAGCAATCTGTATGTAAAAAACCACCTGTATGTAAATTGTAAATAAGCCATCTGTATGTCAAATATGTCTTAAATGACATGATGAATTGGAAATGGGGGACCCTGATGTAAACAAGACGAAAGTCTTTCTCTGGTCTGCATCCCCTTAACAATTGTATGTTTTGAGCTGTACTGTACCCAATATACAAGCTGTTAATAAACTTTTCAATCAATCAATCAATCAATCAGACCCTCACATCGTACAAGGAAAAACTTCCAGAGATAACCCACAGTTTAAGGGGAACATGGGAGAAACCTCAGGGAGAGCAACAGAGGAGGGATCCCTCTCCCAGGACGGACAGACGTGCAATAGATGCCGTGTGTAAATCGAAGAGATAATACATTTTACAGCATATAGACCGAATGTTAGGAAATGCATGTGTCTGTAATAAGAAGATGAATCCACGAGGATGTCAGCTACAATCCTGCGGAAGCCATCAGGGAAGCAGCATGACGAGACCCAAGGCAGGACCGCAGAGACAGGTTCAGCCACGACCCGAAGTCCACGACTTAATCCAGAACTCAGGATAGAGGATCCAAGACACAGGACTACAGCAAGAGGATCAGCCTCGACTCCGGATCCCGGCGTAGATATAGATACAAAACAAGAAAAAAGATTTGGCTGGGTTAATCGGAACAAGAGAATACACAGACACAGACAGAGAGGGAAAAGGTCATTGGATAAAAGTTATTCTTGATAACCCTCTAGAAAGATCTCATGAACTTCCCCACTCAAACTATCAAGACCCGAGCAGTTCTATTAGATATAGGATAAGAAACAGAGAGAGGGAGCACAACAAGGCTTTGAAGGGGAATGTGTGGTAAATCTAAAATGTGGAACTATGACCTTATTTTTTAAGGTCATTTTTTTTTTTTTAAACGGAGGTATTGATCCTATCTCAACTGCTGTGTGTTTGTGTAAGGATTTAGTGAGGCTCATTGTTTGCATCAGAGTTAAGCTGTTGTATATAATGTTAAATCAATCGTAGTGTGTAACGATACAAAGATAAGAGATAGTAGCGGATCCCCCAGAGTCCACAGGCTGGTGCTGGTGGAGCAGGAAATGGATGAAACTCATGCACGTCCTGGAGGTGGTGGTTATGGGGAAGTGGTGCGTTGTGAAATAATATATGTAGTAGGTCTTTTATTTAGATTCAGTCATCAATATATTGCTGTATTTACACACCAGACACATCTCCCAGCTATAATGATATCCATTGTTGTTAATGTAGCCTTTAGAGCAGGGGTGTCAAACTAAATTTCATCGCGGGCCACATTCGCATAAAGGTTGCACTCAAAGGGCCGGTTGTAACTATATAAATATATAATATATGTAAGGAAAACTTCTGTAGCAATGGAGAGTCAGGACTCAGAGAGACACAAGGAGAGTTGGAGCTTTGATGTCAAACACTGATAGTTTATTACGAGTATCGGCCGGAGGATTCACATCACAAGTCACAGCAGCCAGAGGTTCTGGCTGCCCGGGAGAGTTGCCACGTCAATTCTGCTGCCTCTCTCCTGCTATACCTTTTTAAATGGTTTACAGAGAGTAATCAACATATTGGGGGAGATAACCTAAACATCTGCGAACACTGAATCACTTATCTGACCCTCATGGCCTCGAAGATGACACCTTGGAGTCCACAGACACAGAGAAAGACATTTTCCAGCGTTCTCACAACCGTAAACCATTTGTGACCGAGAGTTGCCCGGTCATAAACTGAGAATATCAACATATAGCTGAGGCTTCCCATTCCTTAAGAGAGATAACAGACGTCAGGGTTGGCCATAAACGTCAAAGGGCAAAAAAGGTTAAATATCTTAGGAGTAAAGGAGAATTATTCTCTAACAATATATATATAAAATAATGTATTATGTATGCCCGCCCGGGCCTTGAATTTGAGACCCCTGCTTTAGAGAATCTAATCACATGAAAGATTTGTTTCACACATAATAATGTTTATTTGAACCCCTTGATCTTTATACAATGTGGTAAGACCATTGGTTCAATTTTGAACATACTAGATATACAGAGAATAGGAGATACACTGACAAATCCTGTGAGTCTAGAATTAACATTGGACTGACAGTGTGGTACATTTGAGATTTCATTCTTACTTCTGAGCTGTTTTCATATAAAATAAATAAAGGTCATGTCGTAACTATAAAAGGCACAAAGGTAGGATTTGTGTAAAAAAACAACAACAAGGAATAGACTATAGGAGAGGAGATGCAA
The DNA here is from genome assembly GCF_902827175.1 of Gymnodraco acuticeps. Classification (NCBI taxonomy): domain Eukaryota; kingdom Metazoa; phylum Chordata; class Actinopteri; order Perciformes; family Bathydraconidae; genus Gymnodraco; species Gymnodraco acuticeps. The sequence goes on from NW_022990701.1 coordinate 5,315,824, forward strand.
GTGAAGATAGTAGTGCTGGGGGGAAACGATTATTTTGAAAACGATTAATCGGGCGATTATTTGATCGATTAGTCGACTAATCTAACGATTATTTTTCTGTTGTTCAATTCATAAAAAACGTAATGTAAAAAGAACGTAATGTACTTTTTTTTTTTTTCACGATACTGTGTCTCAGGGGATCTTAATATTTAAGAACCTATTAATGTGTTATACCAGATTAACGGAAATAATCTCAGCTAATTGACGATACAAACCATGTTTACCAAAACAAAACACAAGTCTCATAAGAAGCATCTAAATGACCCCTGAGCGAAAAATGCTAACGGACATTGGCACAGAACTCAAGATAAAAGTACCCTTATTACTTATCGTAGCTGCACATACAATATATCCGATTAAAGCTGAGACTCCACATATTATGTAGGTATATAGTATCATCACTGAGTGATCCGGACTTGCGACAGGGGAAGCAAATACAGTCATCACAACACGTACCTTCACAGAGCTTCTAGGGAGATCGTCTCACCACCGTAGCTGTCAATCTGATCAAAAGACGTGTTCAATGGCATTAAAAGGAGAAAAAACGCGGCTGAATCGGTGAATCCATAGGTTTTTAACGTCTATGTATAAAAAAATGATTGAATTTATAATCCATAATTCCATTTGTATGTAAAAATCGGAGAGCAAATGCTAGCTGCTAATGGTAGCCACCACAGCTAGCTGCTGCTTCTGCTAGGCTATGCAGCAGTCTCAGTGAGATATAAATATATTTGCGTTTTGGACTAACTTTAAAATATTCCCATGCTTTTGAAGACCTCGGGCGAGATGTTTTCGTTTGGGGGCTTCATGCGCAATCCTGTGAGGAGGAGGTGGTAGCCGTTTCAGTCACCATTGTGTTTGAAGTGCGATTGCGAACTGCTTGTTGCTTTGGGTGACCCACGTGTGTGTAGCGACGCGTCGACGCGGAAATATGTCGTCGACGATATTTTGAAGTCGTCGACGCGTCGCTACAGCACTAGAAGATAGAGAGGAGACAAAACTCTGTGTCGCCAAGTTGAGAACATGAGGGACACAATAGTGGATTCCCTTCACCCACACATGTCGGTTATTAGGACGAGAAACCATCGGCGAGTCATTTTCTCTGATTCACGCCACAGACTCAACAACCTGCGTGTTCATCAGCGAGAAAAGATGGCGGTCTTCTTTATCCCGCTCCCCCAGCGTCCGGGTAAACAGGATGGCATGTTTCTCACCTTGAGGCTTTCTTTCTGAGGTGTTGGTGTGAGTCACGCTGTGAAATCGAGGTGTGTGTGTGTGTGTGTGTGTGTGTGGGGGGGGGGGAGGGGGGTGTGTGTGTGTGTGTGTGTGTGTGTGTGTGTGTGTGTGTGTGTGTGTGTGTGTGTGTGTGTGTGTGTGTGTGTGTGTGCATGTTGAAATTAGGATTGACAACAGGAAGCAGCCACATCCCATTTCTCTTCCCTCTGTCAAACCTCCTGCGCTCTCTGCTTCCACAGGACTGCAGATTTCTGTCTGTAGCTTCAGCCTCTGCAGTGTTTTTTCTTTGCAGCCTTTGTATTTCATCTTTATCCGTTTCTATCAGCTTCAAACCTTCTTCTCTCCTCTTTATTTATGGTCCTACCCCTTTCTCCTTGCATGTCTCTGGGCATCCAGTGAGGAGATAGGTTTTTCCTCTTCTCCCCCTTTTCCCAGCATTCAACATCTTCCTTGGTCTTTCGATCAAATTCCTGATTCCCTTGCTTCTTCTCCTTAAGGATTTCCACGCTGAGTGAGGTTTCTGTTGCATCCGTGCATTTCTTACTCACAGAGAAAGGCTTTCCTGTGTTGCCTTCAAAACGTTCCTCCTCGTGGAATTGGTGCATTTGTCTCTAGTAGCGAAACAAAAATCTAATACCGTTGAATAATTAATGAGGACTAACTACAAATGTATTGCAATTTGGATTCCAAAAAACAATGTGAGATACATTCAAACCTTCCTGCTCTTTTAATAGCATATGAGATAGCCATATGTCATTATACTGGAGGCTGAAGCAAATACAATGCTCAGTCATTGCTCTCTGTTTATTACCTTGAATTACCTTGAGCAGCAACTTTCGCTTCAGGCTGCTTAATTATACACCACATTAGGTACAGCTCCAATCATTGAATTAAAATAAATGATACTTGGGCTCATTAATTGTGTGCCGTAATCAGATGCATCATATACAGTCGAATGAATCAATCTGCTGCGGCCGTTAGCTAATGCATGTTATTTGGATAGGAGCGCTTCTTCAACCAGCATCTGTCTTCCTCCTATATTCAGTGTTTTTTTTTTTTGCATAACGGTATCAGGAGCCTCATCACTTCAGCAGTTCATGGATGTTAATATTCTTCATCTCTTTTGAAAAAAATTAAAAGATGATTTTGCACAAAGCATAAGATTATCAGTACAACCAGGTTCAACCATCCTTCATAATTGTCCTTCTTTTAGACTAGGCAAGATTATTTGCAAAATAAATTCAAAGTGCGTTACATCGCAATAGAAATGATCAGAGAATTAAGCAAAGATCATTATAAACTTATTTCAAACGCAATAAAAGGGAGACAAAGTAAAGATGCACAGTAAGGGTAGAGTGGATAATGATAAGAATTCATTTTCATACAAGTATTAAGTATTTTTAATTGTTTTGGTTTAATCTCCCCTCTCTAATTAGCATTTTTTCCAGACAGCTGTTTTCAGTGATTCAGCTCTATACACTACCTACACAGCACAAAACTGCAGACAGACTAAGTTAGTGACCAGCTGAGAAACATAGTGGAGCAAAAAGCAGTTAATATTGGATTGAATTCACCCCCATTTTTGAAAAATGCTTAAAAAAAAGAATGTTGCTTTAAGGTTTCAGTCACAGTGAATGAAAACTTTTTTGCAAAGATTTAAAGGTAGGCCAAAGTGGAAGTAAAACATTTAGCTTTAGCCGTCAACACTGATAAAGCCCATATGTGCCCTTCCTCCCATCTCTATCTCCACTTTGTCCCCAAGAGATCCCTGTTAATACAAGCTTTCCCTATGTGCGAGCTAGATGAGGATATTCTCTTCCTGTTCCAGAAAAGAGAGGAGAGTTTATCATTTCAAGATGATGAGGTGGTTGGAAGAGCTTAAAGCCAAGACACTTCATGTTTTCTCTGTAAGTTCTCACAGTGGAGACAGTGTACAGTAAAAGGCCTCTTTTAATCACTTACAACCAATCGCATAGAGCCCACGAGCCCAAAGTAGATAAGAATCATTTTATCTCACATTATGAATAACCAAGAGCCACGCCAAAGAGAAGTAATGGCCACTTAATTGACTGATTCACTGATTGCTCACTCACAGGTTTGATAGCAGGTGTGCTTTTATTTCTACCCTGCGCTCAAACACCTAAGAATACTTTTGGAATCATAGTTTTATAATCATTGCCTGAGGATAAGAGTTAAAAAAGTGAACTGCGCCAAACGGCAAACTATTTTTATCCCAGAACGTCCTCATTTAAAAAATAATCACAGTCACGTTACTTTTTTTGGAAGGATTCAGGATGAATCATAATGGTCAGTGGATGTTTGACATCAGTTGGACATATCCATCCTGATAAGCAGCTTGGCTTATTTTATGAGAACAAGCCTATTTTAAATTGGAGGGACACAGATTTGATGTCTGCAGTGACGGCCTGATCCTTTAATGGTTGCTGTGGCTTCGTCAAGGTCAGATGTCTGAATGGTCTTGTTAAGCTCTCCTGACTGCATTGCTTAGACAGTAAAAGCTCAGGTTGTTTAAAGGACACAAACAGAGGTACAAGAAAAGCTTCTGGGAATACAGTAAGTCCCTCATAGTTCCAGATTAACAGGCATGAAAAGAACATTTTCTGTAAAAGGGGACATGGGGTCAGGTTGACATGGGGTCAGGTTGTGAGGAAAGTAGAGCTGGAAAAATTATGATTTGTAGATATACAGAAATAAATCTATAACAGTTAGGAATATCGATTAGTTTGTGTGTGGAGCCAAATAAATAAGTGCTTGTTCCAGCATCTCCAATATCCGTATGGTGATTATATGTCACCTTTGTTTTCATAGCTTGTTCCTGCTTTCTCCAAGTGGCATTAGCAAGGGAAAACGTATCTGCATGTTTATCATATTGTCACTAAGGTAAACAATTACATTTTCCAATTCGTATATTCTTTTGGTTTGTTGCTTATAGCTGATTTGGACAAACACAAACTTGAAGCTGGTTCCAATTAATGCTGACCCTGCTTATATTATTCATAATCAGTTATTGATCTACTGTATTATGATGTATGAATCATGTCTGGACATTCAGGATTGTTCATCACTTGACCCTCCACACACATGTTCAGCATATATCAGTCATACATAGATTTGTTATGATAACGCTGAACAAAATCACTGCAGGGAATACTGGAAGTATACACTGGCTGCAGACAGCTCCTAACACTGTCTGAATTCCTAGTTTGCTTGCCTCTGTATCTCAGTAACACACTGTCCCCTAAAATGACAGGAACTTGGCCCTGCTGTGCCTGCGGCCGTCTAAATATCCAGCTGCTCTCTCACCCGCTATTTTTCTCTTTCTCACCCACTCTGTGTGTTTGTATTGATAATACTTCTCTGTCACAAAGCCTGTGTGCAAAGTCTCCATGCAAAACAGGCAAAACCATTTGAGCCGAACATGTAAGCTTTTTCCATCAGCGAGTTCCAACAGATCAGCAATTTCCCCCTGATGAGACACATTTACAAATAAGCATTCAAAGAGCGTACCCCCAAATGTAAAGAATGTCCCCTTAAAGGTCCCCTATTATACTGTTTTTCGTCAATATATTATAGGTCTCAGATATATACAAAACATGTCTCTGAAGTGTTTGGCTCGAAATACCAAACAGATCATCGTAGCATCCCATAAACCCCTCTGTTTCAGCCCTGTTTCAAAAGGGCTGATTTTCTGTATGTTACTTTAGATGAAAAATAAGGAGCCACTCCCCCCGCCCCTCTGGGAGAGATTTGGTTAAAAAGAACACAATGGTGCTCTAGGAGGAGATACAGGTGATAAGGTGGGGGGGGATGGTACCTTGGTTGGTGATTGGCTAATGGTTACTCAAGCCAACACATCATTATGACATCATAAAGTGGCCAAAATCTGATCAACTAATTTTAGACAGGTTTTTATATAAATGGATCAGGACAAAAAGTGAGCGAATCTTTTTTCCTGAAACTTTCAGAATCTCTTTACACAGAGGGGACACATGTTCATGTATAAAAGACATGAACAAGTGGATTTTGCACGATAGGTCCCCTTTAATGTTTCCTCTCTGCCTCTCAGGGAAGTTGCCCAGATCGACCAGTTCCTTCAGGAGACGGCGGCACGAGAAGCCAATGCCAAGGTGCGGCTGCAACAGTTCATCGAGGAGCTGCTGGACCGGGCGGACCGTGCCGAGAAACAGCTGCAGATCATCAGCAGCTGCGGGACCACACCCAACGGCAGCCTGGGGCGCTGCAGCCTGCAGAACTCAAAGGGCAACGGACGCCAGGTACCTCCTGACGTGTGTCTTCTGTAGTATCAAAAGGTTTTACAGAAGGCCTTGTGAGATATTTTGTTTCCTGTGTGTTAACGCTTGCTTTTATTTAGGGTATTTAAGACATGTTGTTTTCAGACAACAAAAAAGAAAACTATATTTGTACATAACATACAAAGAGTTTTAAAATGCTGAAGGACTTGGTCACATTAATTATATCGCTTGATAATAAACAAAGTGAATGTGATACAAAATGTAGTGGGATGTTTCAGATCTATTTTACGACACATTTAAATTATTTTGATAGATTGACATTTGTTTCTCCATAACGCAATATAATCAACTCAGAATTATTTCATACAGTATATATATTTCTTTTTGTGTTTGTTTTACCAGCATAGACACTTCAGAGCTCTCCCACAGTTCTTGCGGGGGCAGCTTCTTTCTTTGAATAGTGCTTAACCATTGATTATATTGAGTTATGTCCCTGTAATGCAGCACAGGTCGAACCCATAATAGACGTTTGATAAACTGTCTGAACAGCTGCCTGACCCTGAATTATGTGCACACCTTTATTCTGTATGCGTTGGTTAACTCTTTTATTTTTAAGATTTTGGGACATGGAACAGGAATGTGCTCCCATTCAGTCACAGGAGCTTGAGTGAGATTGGCACATTGATGTTGTTTGATGAGATCTGACTTGACGTTTCTGTTGCAAAGGTGTAAATGGAGCTGGGGTCTCTGCTCTGTGCAGGCCCCACACTTTGGAGTCCATCTTATGAACACAAGAACGTGTTAACACACTATTGTGAGGGTTGTATCAGAATGAAATTAGAAGCTTAATACCTTCCTGTTTTGCATTCAGCATCACCATTGATAGAGAAGCACTTCAGCAGACGACCTGCTGACCAGGGTACTTACATAAAAAAGCAAGAGATCAACCCCCTGCCTCCAGGCTCTCCACATCTCCATTTGCAGCCTCCCCCCCCCCCTTCTTTTGCACTATAACACTTTAATAAAAATGTAAAAGCAGACACTTTCTGTTCCTAAAGATGTCACTTATTCAAAATGATTATCCAACATCCCTTGAAAAAAGGTTGACCCGTTTCATTTCACAAATCTGTGTGCTGCCATGGAAACCAGTTCTTGCTCTTGCTCGTGTTCGAGGCTACAACGTGAATTTGAATCAGATGTAATGTGCTACAGATCTGCCTGAGAGGAACTGGCTGGTTTCCTTTTGGCTTAATATTTGAGATGCTCAGTAAATGTCTTCTCAGATCACTATGAGTGCAGAGATATTGTCGACATAACTTTATCTCCTCACACAGTGTAGGGAATAGTGTTGGTGAGACCTCTTTATAATGATGTCATCAACCCATTTTAAGATATCGGAAATCAGAAATAGCATTAATAATAAAATCTACTTTTTTCTCAGTCATTTGACCTGGGATTGACCCAAAACGCTGCTGCCTAGATTTAGACTTCCTCCTCTCTGGAGTTGAACATCAGCCAGTTTCTCGTAGGACTGTGAATAATCAACATGACAAGTACAAGTGTGGAGTCACAGACTGGTTGGCACCTTGCTGCCCTGCTGAGGGAGGCCTGGAGATGTAACCCCCCCGACCCGACACCCTCGCCACCTCACTCTCCATCTCTCTGTCATAACATCATCAAGATCTCCTAGGAGACAGGTTTTTAAAGGCACAGAGGTATTTTAGGACTGACAGTGGATGAAGAGATGGATGTCTTGTTTCCTGCTCACTCTCTAGTTCAGCTAAAGTGCATTCTTGTGCATTTATCCCATAGATTGTATATGAGAAGTAAACCAAGCAAACGTCATGTCAACCATCGTTTTTTTGGACTGCTGTTCAGAAGCCTAGGGTCCGTTGTATTGGCCGACAACATTTTTATTTTATTTTTGGGATGAGATACAGAAGGGATGAGAAGGGACACGAAAGGGTGCAGCAAATACATCCAACGCTGAACAAGAATATTTTAGGCAACCAAAATGTTACAATTAACTTTCATGAACTGAAAACACACTGTAGCAGCGAGATGTCATTTTACAGAGTAGCCCCTTCATAACCATACGTTGCTTTATAGTTTATTTTACCCCAAATTAGACTGTTTTCACAAAATGGACATCATGCTGGTTTGATCAAGACGTAAAACTAGATTGAAACCATACACTTATTTGAAAAATGTTTACTGAGGTAGTTAACAAAGAGAGAAGCATGGTCATTGAGTTGCAGCAGGGGGCTGGCCATTCGATCACAATGGCTTTATGTTACAGACCTAAAGAATCTCGCTAGATTTATTTTCAAAAGGTGCAAGGTGAAAATAGTGTTCATGAAGTTGTGGACTTTTAACAAAGAAGATAACAAGATCCAAGAAATAGAAAAAGATGTGAGTTTGAGAAAAGCTTGGGTCACCAGATTACAGTTTTACTGTCTTTTGAATGTATTTGTTTCCATCTATATCTGGGAGATTTGTTCACATTCTGCCTTTACTGCAGGCTTCTTGGCCATGAGATAGTGTTTGCCTGTTTCCTCGATGGACCATTTTCAGTGGCACTAGGCCAGGTTCAGGCTGTGCGAGTAGAAGCAGAGGAACAGAGACAGGGAGAGAGAGGGAGGGAGTGACAGGGTTTGTGCACATTTTCCCTCTGTGACACGTCCCCAGTCTGGTACACAGAGTTCCACCTGGCATTACTTCACACACACAAGTAAACACACTACACACTTCAATGCACAGGCAGCTTTAAATGGTGTATGAATTAGTCACTAGGAGGATTTTGCTCTCAGGCAAACAGAGAGAGCAAGAGTCAGGCTTTACACCCACAATCAAATACACCATTTCCACCTGCTTTCAGAGATACAACCAAATATTTGAGGTTGTAGGATGCTGAAGGTTTTTGTGTTGCTACTGTGAGGGTTTAACGGTCAGTGAATCTGTAATTTGAACATTTTGGTAAAAAGCAACAACCCTGGAGTACTACTTCTACCACAACAACTACTACTACTGCTACCACTACTACTACTACTACTACTACTACTACTACTACTACTACTGCTACCACTACTACTACTACTACTACTACTGCTACTACTACTACTACTACTACTACTACTACTACTGCTACCGCTACTACTACTGCTACTACTACTACTACTACTACTACTACTACTACTACTACTACTACTACTACTACTACTACTACTACTACTACTACTACTACTACTACTACTACTACTACTACTACTGCTGCTACTGCTACTAGAGTCAGACTGCCAGGAAGTTTCTTGAGGATATTCATAATCCCGAGTTGAGGACTCCAAATGATTCGTGTGACCGCCTGTTGCCTCAAAATTTGGAAAAGGGCTTTCACAAAAATCCCTTCCTGTACTGCCACCTTCAGGAGAAAAAAATGCAGTTTTGGACAAAAGATATAGATGTGGAATGACAGGATTTCTATGACATTTCTAAAAGTTATTCACGGTACACAATTATGATTTATTTTGTTGTGAGTTTAGCATCAACAGTGGATTTCTATGACATTTGCTGTGAGGACTCCTTGTCCCCCTGAGCTTTCTAAAAGGGCCAAACTTGTATCATAAAAGATGAGAGATATAAAAGAGATATGATATTTCCTCATTACACTAATGCCCCCTCAGAGAATGATCCCTTTCTTTTTTATGTTCATTTTATGAGCTTTTGTTTTTTGCCACCCTCAGGAGAGAAATGATCACAACAATCTCGATACACTTCTTCTTCCCTAACTTTTCCTCTGTGACTGATCATCAATAATCCCTGTTGGGAAATAGTTTGTCTATTAATGTCTTTGATTTGTGTCTGATGCTGTCACTCTTCAGTTGTAAAGTACTGAAGTGAGATCAAAGTGCAATGTTGTAATGTCTGTAATGTGAAGTACTTGCGCTGTTTATTTCAGCTGTGATTATTTGTTAAATATCTAAGCTGTCAAATTTACAGAAGTGCCCCATGATTACAGCATAATAGGATCCTCTTTGAAATAAATGAAAACAGTAAATAAAATCTGTGAGAATGTATTAAGCAGCATTTATTATTTTAGCAAAGCTAACTCAGTGGGAGTTCATATGAAACGCTGTTTATCTCTTGCTTTAGTTTTAAGTGTATTGTTTTAATTATATTTTAGAAATGCGTTAGACTTTATATGGCATGAACTATGCCAATTAAAATTCTCTGAAATTCTCATGTAGGTTGAGTAAAAACAAAACGCTTTCTTAGGAATACCTATGAGGAATACATTTGAGCCAAGAGCATGCCTTAGAAAGCTTAGCGAAGCTGTTTTATTTGACTAAAATCACTCTTTTTTGTGCATGTTTTTGTATCTCCAGAGACACTCAAGCAACTCTGGAAGCACAAGAGGCATGTACCAAGTGTCGGAGCGACGTTCGTCTCCGAGCACGGGGTAAGTGAGCATATTCTACAGAAACACATGATTTTACATCTCTGAAATGTAACAAATTCACACCGCTGCTATTAGGAGGTTTGATGGTACGATAATGTAGACCCTTACAAGGAAACATTTCATTTTTTCAGGAAGACTTCCTGTTTGTCTATCATTCTGTTTGGATTGCTAGAAGTAGACACTGGGAAAAAGCAGGTTTTCTTGTCCAGCTGGAGATTTTGTGGCTCTCGGCTGACAATTAGGTTTGGTGCGCCTCCTCTTTCTTACCTCGGAGAGCTGCTGCAGTGAAACACAGTCTGTCAGTTGGGTGGAAATATATCAGAACCCCTGGAGCTGCAGAGCTTTTAAAGAACATCCACTGTGCTCGCTGCCTCTGGCCTTCGGTGAACAACTTCGCCCTGTGTGTAGAAATGTTTGCAAGCATGGCATTTGCAGTCACAGTACCTCAGAAAAAATATTAAAACTATTAAAGTGCCGTTGTTACTACTTGTTTGACTTGTGGGATCTTAAAATACATTTAAAATACAGAGATTATACTATTTTACATAATAAAAGATTAGGTTTCTGTAACATAGAAACACCATTGAGTGTGCTCCGAAAGCAGGTTCACAGTGTGGCTCCTCTTTAAAGTGAAATGATAAAATAAGTTTTACATTAATACATTTAGTATTTTAGGAGTTGATTTACACAAAATAAGTTTCCATAATGTTAGGTTATAGTTGGTCCCGCCTCCTCCAAAGTTTGTATCATTGTTGTATCTTGAACATCTTGTTCATAGGCTGATGGGTGGACTGAACAAGCAAATAGAAGATGTAACTCTGAGGCCCTTGTTGCTTTTTAATGAGAGGTTTAACCTGTTAAGCCCTGAGCCTGTTTTTCAGGTCTCAGGCTCGAAAATGACATTCCCAGAACCATATCTTCCCTTCTAAAAGGGTTAAATTAATAATCTTTTTTCTCAAAGCAAGGTTACATCTGTGAGTTGGAGGTAGAAGTGTCAGAATCAATATAAATGTTTTTATTTTAAAGTAAATTCAGATTGAAAGAAAATATAAATTATAGTGTCAGTCCAAAAAAGAAAAAATACTTATAGTGAACACCACCCTTGAATGATGGGATGGTAGACTAAAAGCTTTAGGAATCCAAACTACAACATATAATAAGTACCCTCTATCAAGATTGATGCAAAACAAGTGAAATTTGACCTTTTTAGAGGGATTTAGCAAACAAAAACCACTTCTGGGTTCATTTGGGTGTATTTTCCATATCTCTGGCCCCCCTTGGTCGATTTTGCTGATTGACATCTCCTTTTAACCGCTAGAGCCAATGGAATCAAGGGGAACTCCCACATACACACACACATTACCAAATAAGGAGTGAGAGTGACGCGTAGCCAAAACCGGAAGCTGCGATAACTCTACCATTAGCAGCTAATTTTTATTCTCAGATTTTTACATACAAATTGAATTATGGATTATAAATAATTTTTTGAAAGTGACAGACACATTGCATTAACCTATGGATTAACCCTCAGCAGCGTTTTTATCGTTTTAATGCCATTGAACACGACTTTTTATCAGAATAACAGCTAAGGTGAGACGATGTCCCGTTTTTGCTCCGTAATGCTACGTGTTGTGATGTCTGTGTTTGCTTCCCCTGTCGCAAGTTCTGATTGCTCAGTGATGATACTATACCTATATAATCTGTGGAGTCTCAGCTTTAATCGGATATCTTGTATGTGCAGCTACGATAAGTAATAAGGGTATCTTTATCTTGAGTTCTGTGCCAAGTGCGTTTTTCGCTCAGGGGTCATTTAGATGCTTCTTATGAGACTTGTGTTTTTTTTGGTAAAAATGGTTCATATCGTCAGTTAGCTGAGATTCTTCCCGTTAATCTGGTATAACACATTAATAGGTTTTTAAATATTAAGATGCCCTGAGACACAGTTTCATGAAAAAACACCTCGCAGCCCCCTCCACTGGGGGCTCTCGGGCTTAACAATTGTTTAAAATAAATGGTTAGTTCTACAATACTTTATTGATTCATTGCATGCAGTTTGTTTTATATTAAAATTAGACTGTCTCTTCTCCCTGCACGTTGTTTCACACTAAGTTGTCCACATTAAGATACTAATATGGAGTCTACTGTACGAAATTGAACACTGTGATACATCCTTGATTTAGCATTTGGAGTTTTCTAATTGAGGACATTAGAGGTGCAGGTTGGGTGTATGTACTCGAGGTGTGACTGAAGTATTTCTGAGTCCCTGCTGGAGATCTCAGACACATGGCGGTGTCGCAAAGCTCTGACTAACACAACTATCATCCCCAGTTGGTTTGTGAATGTGTTTCCTCTCATGACGTCACGCAGAACCAGGCCTTCCCCATTGAATCATTGATGGCACGACACACACACACACACACACACACACTCGTAACCTTCTGTATTCTCGTTATTAATAGCTCCTCATCTTCGATAAAGGTCTTGATCTCAAGTGTGCAACATTTTTCATGATTTATTTACGTTGACCTCACCAGATATTTATTCATTTATTGCATCCGTCAATTTCAACGTTTAACTTTATTTGCATTTAAAATAGATTAAAGAAAATAAAATGAATGTATTATGGCTTAAAGGTGGGGTATGTAATTTATTTCAGAAACACTTTTTGTTATATTCCATGGAATGCTCTTAACATCCCGATAGCAATGAATACATTAAATGCTTTGACAATAAATACATACAAAAATGTAATCTGTGGAAGCCGTAGTACTGTAAAAAGCACAACCAATCATTTTAGCCGCGGCTAAAGTAACTGGATGGCCTACCTGCCTGTCAGCCTTCCATCTGTGCACAAACTTATCTCGTGCCCTCATTGGTCATGTGCGCGTTCGTGTGTGTTGGAGGAGGGGCTCTGTAAGGAAGTGGCAGATTTTTTCCGGTTGGGTATTTTCAAATTCTAGCACACTCGAGCTGGTTTCTCCAAAATTACTTACTTAATGTATGATAGTAATAAAGTTATGAAATGCACAGATCTCATCTTAATATAAACGTTCATCCTTAATTTTATGAGTCAGTTATGTTCAGACCATTCAACTCAGCATTGAAGCTGTGTCTAAACAACCTCTAATGATGCATCTCTGTCAGAATCAGGACATGATGTTAAAATGTTCACGTGCAAAGTCAACACGTGATTTGATTTGCACATTAGGGATCAACACAAGTAAGATGACAGCCTAAAATCCTTATTAGCTTTTGCTAATCATGAGCTTCTCATTATTGGGATTTCATATCATTACTTCTTGCTATTGATTAAATGTTGTAAAATATTCAAGCTGTTTATTAGGTTACTGCTTTAAAACCAGCTCATCAAACTGTAATGCATCTCAGTTTGTCATTGACCCAGTTTAGATTGTTGAAACCATAAACACGTCGCTTTGTTACAGTTTTACTTCATTTTAAATTCATATTTGTGGCATAAAATGCATCCCATCTTCTGTGAATCCTTTTCCCCTGAAAGTACTGCTATGTGTTACCTGCAGTATCATTTGTGATTCTCTTTCATTTTGACTGCTAAAATGATGAATGCACAAGCTCCCACTCTTCTTATTATGCAGAGAGAAGGAGGAAGAAGATGCCCTACTTTTTCAGACTTCTAATTTCTTGTATTGGCTCGGGTGTTATTTAAAGTAATATAGCATGTGCAGGGCCGCCCCTCCCTACAGGCCAATCACGCAGGCTGCATGGGGCCCCGCCTTGCGCAGGGGGCCCCGCCCAGAGGGCCTCAGCTGCTGTGCGCAGTTCTCCGCTCAGTTCTCCGCGCACCCCCCGCGAGAGTGAGAGTGAGAGGTGACAAGGGGAGCACGTCAGTAACCCGACACCGTTGCAATGAATCGACATCTGACCAATCACGGCTTTGATACGGCCACTAGTGCAGGTGAAGAGATGTCGGTGAAAAGACAGTTTCAGTCCGGCGCAAGCAAGAGGGGGACAAAAACAAAACATGAAGAAACCAGAGCATCACTCGAAGGTGGGATATTGTATGAGTCAAATGTACAACTTGGGAAAGTTGCATAAGTCAAATTGCCAATTGCCATATTAAAACATCAGCTGCAATTCACGACATGAAGAAGGCAGTCTCTGCATAGCATATAGGCTAATGGAGATGCAGTTATTTCCAGCATTCTTTATTTACCATTCATTCAAGTATGTGATGCCTCTTATCTGCTAATGTACAGGAGGAAGAGTGATAAACTGTTTGTCTAGTTGGCTTACATAACAGTTAAAATGTACAGCCTAAAAAACATGGAGCATTTTTCCCCCTTTTATTCATTTTTATGTCAATTTGCACATTTCATGGTGATGCTCAGCCTCTCCCCTTAACTCCTAACAGTCATCATCATGTCAACCACAACACAGAGAAATACTGATAGCAATGTGTGTGTATGATACATTGCTGACAGAGGGAACTAGAATACAGATTTAAGAAGTATCAGTTTTTGAGCATGTCATAAGCATGTTTTGTCTTGACTATATTACAACTATATTATAATACAATAATATAGTATTTATATTATTGAATTGATTATGATTATCATTATTAGTAGAAGTAGTTTATTTGCATTCATTATATTTTAATCTTTTTGAGGCTAGTATTTGGCAGGAAATGCAGACGTATTCACCTGTAAACGCATACTGAACGACATACATGCACATTTACCATTTACCTCACTGTATAAAAAAGTAACTGTTGATATTAATAATAAACAGGAATTATATTTGCAAAGTAGCCTACTTTGTTTCCAAAAAAACATTTTTCACTCCTGTCGGTTGGGGGGGGGCTCATCTCACAATGTCGCTTGGGGACCCAAGTTGGCCAGGGGTGGCCCTGAGCATGTGTACAAAAGCTTCACCCATTCTACTTTATATCTTCTGAAATGCAGCTGTTTCTAGAGTGTCAAACGATCAATATCTGTGGTTTATTATGGTTTCAGAAGTGCATCCACTACTGTCAGATGAAATACCATAATATTGTTTTCCTCAGTGTACTGAAGGGAAGTATCTACAGAAACGTACTATCAAATGAACAGCTCACACAATGGATTAGAGCGGGTGTGATGACGATGAGAGTGCTTGTTTGTTTTCTGAATAACAAATATTATTAATAGACCCCGTCAAACACAAACTTTTTTCCTAATTGGGTTATTAAAAGCAGGGATTGTGTTGCATCACAAACAGATGTTATTAAAGTTCAACTTTTGTAAAATACTCTTGTTTGATTGGAAGATCAATATATCTTTCTTTAATATAAAGCCACAGCTTAGCTTCGCATTAGTTAGCCTTTGCTGCTTGGCACTGCCTTTTTAATCAATTGCATTTTGGACCATTTGTTGATATATTGCACCAGACTGCAACTGCACTGTAATCACCTCCTCATTCATCTTTTGTATTCTTTTTAGATTGTGTGTATCTTCTTTTTGCAAATATTTTTCTTAAGTTCCTCTTTATAATGCATTGTGTTTAACATGTTTAACTTCAGTCGTGGTAACATTTAAAAGTCTTTATAGTCTTAAAGGGAACGTCTTTAAGTCTTTGTAATAAGCTAAGCTAAACTACATG
This sequence comes from Gymnodraco acuticeps, assembly GCF_902827175.1. NCBI lineage: Eukaryota > Metazoa > Chordata > Actinopteri > Perciformes > Bathydraconidae > Gymnodraco > Gymnodraco acuticeps. The sequence goes on from NW_022990701.1 coordinate 5,331,445, forward strand.
TTATAGCTCCTTATTTAAAAGATGACAGTTTGATCATTCTTCTAATCCAACCCTCTGCATTAAGGCGTATAAACGAGTTTCCTTGAATGTCAAACTGTGCCTTTAAACATTGTTTGAAAGTCATTTTAATAACATATTACATTTATATTATGTTCTGTTTTTGAGTCTCGCTATTTTGATTTCCAGAACACAGCTTTGCGTATTATTGGATAATGCTTTGGACCATCATATGTCTGTGTCCTATTATTATTTATAGCACCCTTCCTTTAATTTTCCCACAGAGCATCGGGGCGGATCAAGTCTGTGTCCGGGGGCTCTGGGGGTTACGACAGTGACAGCGTGGAGATGCATCCCATGGAGGACTGCCCCGAGGCGCAGTACTATATGCAGTGCCGGCTGGGTGAGGCGGGCTACGATCGCTCCCCGGGATGTGGGGGGGGCGGGTCGAGGAACTGGGGTCTTCGTAAACAGGCGATCCAGAACTGGCAGCGGCGACCTTACAGGAACAGCACCGAGGGAGATGAGGGGGACGTGTCGGATGTGGGCTCTCGGACCACTGAGTCTGAAATGGAGATGTGGGAACAAGACAGGAGAGCTGTGGCTGAAGTGCAGCAGTCGGCCCCCCCCCTATTCTCACCACAGCCGGACAGCGTATCGCTCCAACACAGGTAACACACACCTTATTCTTAGAAGTATACACACTGACACTCTCTTTCTAAACTTACATCCGGACACATGGGAGCCAGGATTTCACAGAATAAAGGCTCTGTAAAGGATTCCCATGAGAGCAGGGACTGATTTGGATCTAGGTCACGTTGAGTCGCAGTCAGGCTGCTGGAGCTGTGTCACTGACCAACGTTCCTTCTACAAAGTTTGGATCAGACATGCGCTTATATGCTAAACATGGAGGAAAGAGGCCCTGCATCTGCTCCAGTGTGTAGACACAACAATGTAAACATTTCATGAAAAATGACTAAGACTCTGAGCTTTCACAAACACTGCAACAAATGTTTTTTGCAGTCTTTTTTTTCCAATTCACGAGTCTTAGGATGTGGCAGTCGTTGATATCCTTTTTTCCTAGTTTATTTTTAGCTGAATGTCACCTGAGTTGATTGAAGGGTTATTCAGATCACCTGTAGCTCCTAATTAAGAACTGATAACAGCTTGGTGCATTCCCTATTTCGGCCAATCAGAGTGTGAGGTGGGGAATTCAACTGGAATGGCATTTTGATCCTTCCTTTACCAAATGCAAACCACCTATTTTCCAATCAAAATGTGTTTATTTATTATTAAAGAGGCATGTTTTCATCATTAAAAATACTAATGTATTATAATTAAAGAGACATTTGTTAGTCATCAAATAGTTATTTATTCTAATTAAATAGAAATGTTTCAAACTCTAATCAAATCAAATGTATTTATATGGCCCAATGACTGAAATTACACATCCGTCCTAAGAACCTAGCATTATTCATTATTATTGAGTAGATATTTTTAACTGTGAAGACAGACTGAGTGAGAATTTGTTCTCCAAGTAAACTGAGTATTTCTTTTTGTGGTTGACTACACAGGATAGGGAATGTAGTGTGCTTTACATTCCTCATATTAACTTAATTTTGACTTGCTACAAGGACAATTAGTAACATCATCATCTATTGAGAAGGCCAGGCACTCTAATGTAGCATCTTGAGACCAAATTGCAGGTGCATCCATAGGAAAACTGAGAAAGTATTTAACATGTCGTTTGCTTGTGCCACAAACCTGAAACCCATAGAACAGCTGTACAAGAGAGCTATCAAGGTTTTTGACAGAAAGCCAAATTCATACCACCACTGTACCATCCTTGAAAAACACAATTTCTTGAGTTTTGACCATTTTAAGTCTTTTAAAAGTATGTGTTTTTTTTTATAAATGTTTACATGGACTGGCCCCCCCCCTCCCTTAGGGGAATCCATCCACAAAAACACACTGAACGCTGCACTAGGTCAGAAACCAGAGGAGACTGTGGAGTCCACTGTAAACTGACCACTTTTGGACAAAATGTCCTCTCCATTAAAGGCAGCTCATTCTGGAATAGCCTCCCAACTGAGATACGGGATTGTCCCACTGTCAATAGCTTCAAAGGTCAACTCAAAGAATGGTTGAGAAACAAACAGACGTGCACTCACCGCTAAATGCACTTTAACACAGGGGTATCTACTCTTGCACTTTATGCATCTCTTGTATAATCTCTTGCACTTAATATGTCGTTGCTGCTATGTGGTAAATACTTGTGTGTGCTGCTCTTGCTCTTTTGTATATCATGTATTTCGTTTTTGCTATGTTTACAAATGTCATGTTCTTATATGTTGTATGTCAGGGACTATGGATGGAAATTAGCTCAAAGCTCAAATCCAGCATATTTACACTTGAAGCATTATTTGTCTAAAGTGTTCATTAAAGGTGGGGTAGGTAATTTTGGAGAAACCAGCTCGAGTGCGCTAGAATTTGAAAATACACAACCGGAACAAATCTGCCACTTCCTTACAGAGCCCCTCCTCCAACACACACAAACGCGCACATGACCAATGAGGGCACGAGATAAGTTTGTGCACAGATGGAAGGCTGACAGGCAGGTAGGCCATCCAGTTATTTCAGTACTACGGCTTCCACAGATGACATTTTTTGATGTATTTTTTGTCAAAGCATTTAATATAATCATTGCTATCGGGATGTTAAGAGCATTCCATGGAATATAACAAAAAGTATTTCTGAAGTGAATTACCTACCCCACCTTTAATGTGCATTGTCCCTGTTCAAATAAACGATTAAATGAAAAAAAATGAAATGTCCAGCTTTGATTGGAATCAATTACAAGCTGCTACTAAATAAAACCAAAGGAAATGTATTTAATTAAAAGAAACTCAGTATAGGGGGTATTAATCCTGCTAATTGGCATGTAACCTAATAGGATCCATCTTGACTTAAGTTCTTACAATTTGATTTAACCAGCTGAAATCCTTTTTTCATGAGGTGTTAACACTATTTGGTTTAACACAAGTATGAGCGCTGTTTGCTCGTGCACATTTCTTCTGATCCAGCACAGATTGTGCTTCTCTCTGTTAACTTCCGCCGCTGCCAAGCTCCTTGAACTCACTGCTGCTGCCCTCCATTTTTACTCACCTGCTGTCAGGTTTACTCTAAATACTAGGTGAACAGAGGCAGTCTGGGAAAATGGGCCAGAGCCCTATTACAAACTGGGATGCACTGCTATGACTGACTGCCCCATTAACTCAAAGGTTTTCTCACGAAACACTCAACATGTTTCTGGCATTCCTTCTCTCTGACGTAGATCTCCTTATCGGGAGAGTCCCTGCCAGGTTGTATCAGATGGTGTGTATCGACAAGCACACAGTTTCTTCTCAGCATGTAACACACAGCTCGGCTTTTTTAGTGCATTTGGCAGTCTTGAGCGTAGGTGGTGTGTGTGTGAGAGAGAAAGAAAGACAGAGTGAGAGTGTAAAGAATGGTTCATAGCCTTGATGGTTTCTTCCAAGGCCAAAGATGAAATGAGTCATCTAGGAGCAATCTTGCTGGGAGGAATAAGACAAGCTCGGATTGGACACGCTGTATCAGCCAATAGATAGTAATAGAGAGAATGAAAAGATGGAAAGGAAAAGAGGAATTATGTAATCTCATTTAGCGGTTTGTTGAAGGTTGGCGCCACCGTGTGACAGAATATCTTTTGAACATTTTGTATGTGACATTCATTTGTTATAAAGGAAATTGGTCGACTGTAATAGGATTAAGATAATTCGATCCTTTTTCTAAATGTGCATTTTTGCATATTTAGCACTTTGAGCACCAGGAAAAGCGCTATATAAATAACATGTATTATTATTATTATTTACATAATTAGATAATCCTGATTATAACCAAGTTTATTTGAGTTGCAATTGGTTTGTTTCGCAATCAACGATAACAAAGTGCTATACAAAAAAATATCAAAAAGTAAAGAAAAACATTATACAGCAACAACCATATGAGGAACATTCCAATAAATGATAACCTTAAAAAAAAAAGAAGGTATTTCCCTTCCTTCAAAGACATCTTATAGAATCGAACAAAAAACTAAAACATTTAATAAATCTTGACAAACTTTTGAATCCAAGTCTAATGATGGTAAAGGATTTGTATACTGTATATTTCTGTCTTTTTTTCTCCCCACAGGTCGGTCCGATGGGGTCTACAACAAGCCTTGCCGCCATGAAAAGAGCCCGTCCAAATCCAACGAGGTGATCAGTCCAGAGATCCTGAAGATGCGTGCAGCTCTCTTCTGCATCTTCACCTACCTGGACACTAAGACCCTGCTGAGAGCTGCGGAGGTCTGCAGGGACTGGAAGTTTGTGGCTCGGCACCCGGCCGTGTGGACCAGAGTGCTGCTGGAGAACGCCCGCATCTCTTCCAAGGTGCATAGTGATTATATAGATACTGCGTCCAGTCTATCAGTAGCTTTATCAAAGCAGCACCATGATTATAGCTTTACTGTTTTAGCTGTGCCTTGTAAAGATTTATTGACTGATCTTCATGTTTCTGCTTCAGTTTCTGAGCACAATGTCTCAGTGGTGCACTCAGACGCACTCCCTCATCCTGCAAAACCTCAAACCAAGACAGCGAGGCAAGAAGGAAACCAAGGAGGAATACCTCAAAAGCACACGGTGAGACACAGAAATACACAGGAAGTGACATCTGCTCACACTTTACAATAGAATACCAAGTCACTGTGGGGGACTTATTACTACATTCAGTATTATTTTAGCTTTGAGAAGCACATTCATGGATAACTATTGAAGTAAGTGACATACGCAATGACTCCTCCAACAATGATGGATGAGAGGAAGACACCAAGAGGAACATGAGTGATAAAATGCTGATGTTCTTGGGCTGATTGATAAGGATAAGCATGTAAAAAAAGTTTGCATTTCCTGAAAGAAGGCAGGAAGACATTTGATATGAGTGGCTAACTGTTTTGTGTGAATGTATTACAGTTTAAATCTGCATCCATAACGCATATAAGCTGCTTCCTTCCTGCTTATATTGCATCACACACTGGAGGAATATATTATCTTATGCTATAAATGGTAAAAGTGCTGTTCTGAAGGCCAGGAGAATTACTCTTGCTGCTCTGTCTCTGTCTGTCTTTTTCTGTTGACCTTCCCCCACGTTTCCATCTAAGTGGCTGTCTGGAGGAAGGTCTGGAGGCGTTGTTAAAGGCCACAGGAAGTAACCTTCTGATACTGAAGATTTCACACTGCCCCAACCTGCTGACCGACCGCTCCCTCTGGCTGGCCAGCTGCTACTGCCGGGCCCTGCAGGCGGTGACCTACAGGTAACCAGGACGACCAGGTCCCCCCCGCACACATATCACAGTGGTGCCTGTGTTACTTTAACAAGTCCATGAGTTTTGACTAAGGTTTGTGCTGTACAGATAAAGTGTCATATATATGCAAAACAAACACAAACTTTGGTCACATATTTTGCTCCAGAAGTGCTACAGATCCAGTTGGCCAGGAAGTGATCTGGGCTCTCGGAGCAGGTTGCAGAGACATCATCTCCCTACAGGTGGCGCCACTACACCCATGGTAATTAACAGAGCAAAAATCTACCTCTTATGATCAATACAGATACGTTCTATTATTTAATGACATAAGTATTTTTAAATGACTGAACATGGACATATATATGTATTTTGTCCCTTGTAGCCAGCAACCCGCCCGTTTCAGTAACCGCTGCCTGCAGACGATTGGCAGATGTTGGCCGCACCTCCGAGCTCTCGGTGTGGGCGGGGCTGGATGTGGCATTCAGGGGCTGGCCTCGCTAGGTAAATATGATTTGACTTGTTCTCAACTGTGTTCTTATAATCATGAATCACATTGTCATTGTAATTGAAAGCATGTGCCAATCGAACATAATTGTCATGGAATAAAGTCAAGAATATCCAAACAAAAGTCTTAATCGGGTGGAGCACCACAATTGTAGGGAAAAAATACACAACACTTTTTTTCTGAAGTGGTTGTTCCTCTGCTGTAGGTGAACCAAACAGTTAATTTTGAAGCGTCAGTCATGGATATAAAATAACACAGAAAAATGTTAAGGGATGCCATTACTCACTTAGTGTTAGTTATTATTATTTATGTTAAATTTACAAAGGTAATTCTGTTCTTACCTATGAACAAATCCAGAATTATTTTATTTATGAATATTAGAATCTCCATTAAAACTGCATAAGAACAGTTTTGGATAATGCTCAATATGTATTTCAAGCAGATTTGGTTAAACAAGCCCCGATGCACTACTGTAACCTCGGCTGTTTTCTGTTACCTCCCCTGTTTTCCGCATCACTACATTTCCCCCCACCTCTCCCCCCCACACCTCCACCAGCGAGGAACTGCATGCGCCTGCAGGTGCTGGAGTTGGATCATGTGAGTGAGATCAACCAGGAGGTGGCAGCAGAGGTCTGCAGAGAGGGCCTGAAGGGTCTGGAGATGCTGGTGCTCTCCTCCACCCCCGTTACTCCCAAAGCCCTGCTCCACTTCAACAGTGAGTTTGAATTCTGCTGTATTCCTTTACTGTGTAAAATCCAGATGTAAACAACATTAAACAGATAACTGTGATATTGACACCCTGCTAATGAATGCTCTTTAAATCCTCCTTCTACTCCTGCAGGTGTTTGCCGTAACCTGAAGTCCATCGTGGTTCAGATTGGAATTGAAGACTACTTTGAAGACCCCAACAGCCCTGAAGCTAGGAAACTGTTTGATGAGATGGTTAACAAGCTGCAGGTAACAGCCATACCCCCCACTACTAACTAGAATATTATTTTGAAATATATATTTTGAAATGTATCATTCTGCAATATGAGTACATTTACTTAAGAGACAATTCTAATTCACCACTTTTAATTGTACATTTGTACTTTTGTTGTATTTTTGGGGAAAAAGTCCTTAAGTGTCCGTGAAGAAAAATGTTTCCAAGTTGTGAGTTTTGTCCTAAATTCCAAATTGTGCTCAACGTTCAGTTTTCCAATGAGTTGTAAGTCCATAAATATATGATATTTTGTGTGCACATTTCGCCTCAAAGCACAAATAAACTGTAACTACACCGTTGAGCGCAATGTTGACTAACAGGCAGGTTAGCTCTGTTCTACACCTTCTTCTTTTAAGCCAACATGTCCTTGGATTTTTGCAACACTATGCACTACAGCTGGACGAGTTCCTGTTCAGAGGATTAAATACATCTATTTTTACCATGACTACACACAGTTTAAAACATGACTCAATCTTTGAATTCCCAGTGCTGGCTGGTTTTGGATGTGCTGGTGCTAACTCACTGAGAAAAGGCTTATGTGAGAGGCTCGGGTCATTCTCATAGCCGACCACACACAAACAGAGATATCAACGCTGTGAAATCCCAGGTTTTATTTATGTTTTGTTTTTATGAGTCAGTTTACAGTGTGTTCCTCTTGGTTATAACACTCAATACAGTGGGGTTGCTCACAGCCGTTAGGTAACCACTCAAAAAGCTGCAAACAGGCATTGATTTATATTTATCCCTCCCTTTTTCAGTTTGCTCTGAAAAGGAAGCTTAAGTTCTCCTCAAATGTTTAATGGTCAATTTTTGAAGAGAGTCATGTACCTCCTTAAAGGGGACCTATCATGCAAAATGCACTTTTGTACGTCTTTTATGCATGAATATGTGTCCCCGGTGTGTCAGGGAACTCACCAAGTGTCAGAAAACACAACCCTCTCTCTTTTCCTCCATACCCAAATCTCTAAAAACGGGGCTGCTACGGAGCTGATTATTATTTGAATTTTTCTGACGTCAGAAAAGGGGTGCTCCGCCTACATGGGCAACTCTCCACCCATCAGGGGAATGAGAGACCGCTCGAAAGCGCTGGAGACGCTGTAGTACATATGCCAGGCCTGTAAGTGGCGCTGTAGTCTGCCCCAAAAGCAGAATCAGCCCTTGCAAAAACAGGGCTGGAAAAGAGCAAATAGAGCTAAATGAGGCATGGCTAAAATGCATGATCTATTTGGTATTTTGAAAAAAAAACTTCACAGACATGTTTTATATAGGTATGGCCCTACAATATATGTTTCAAATATAGCATGATAGGTCCACTTTAAACTAGCTTTCTGTCACACACAAGGTATTGTACACACCTGCTAATGGAGGGAAATACAAAAGTATGATGACAACAGGGGGAAAGCATTCTTTAACGTCAGATACTAAAAATATCACATTGAGATAATGACATGCTGGTGTCCTCCTGTCCCTCCTTCTCTTAGGCTCTGAAGAAGAGACCCGGTTTCTCCAAAATCCTCCACGTGAAAGCAGACAGTCTCTGCTAACATATTTTGTGCAGATTATTCTTCGAGTCTTGGCGAGGCGCCATCTTGGCTCAAGTCAATCAACACGACCCAGCTGTTTTGAGCCCGCTCCATGGGGTTGAATACGTCTGCAGCACAAACAGAAACAACAGAAGAGGATCACCATGATGCACCAGGAAAGAGGCTCAATGTGCATCCTCCACAAGGACAAAGTTCAAACTGAAATAACTCATTCACTACTACAGTAAGGGGAAATCAATGTCTCCTTCGTGTTTTGCTAAGACTAAAAACGAGTCAAGAGGCTTATTTTGAGTTAACAATGACAATGATATCACATAAAGGGCCTGCTTTACAGCTCACTGACTCCACAGATCCAACAAACTGTCAGAGTCCTCTTTCTCAGTCGTCTCCTGCTTTCACCATAAAATGGATAATGTCTCTGCACAGAGCCAGGGCCCTTTATTGAAACTCCTGGAGCCAGGTGACAGCGCTGTTTTCAGCTGCCTGCATCTACACCATGCTTGACATGTACTCAAGACTACCTTCAACAGCAACAGCTGGTGGGCAGGAGCACATTAAGACTTTCTGCAGAGGTATATATATACATCGAGTGAGTGAATGGCAGGAGTTGTAGAAAAATAGATTTCCTCAAAAGATGTTGACTTGAGACAGGAGCTTCATGTTTGTGTGTCTCTCGAGGATTGGATACATGGTTCCCATTCTGCCTGCCCTACAATGCTGTGTGTTAAAACAGGACAACTTTCAACACTTACTGCTTCAACCCCGGACAGAAACATGCTGCACCAGCTCCAGGCACAGCGTAGAGAGCAAGGACACACACACACACACACCTTGACAGTGTTTTTAGCCATTTGCATGGCAGCGATGCATTTACTCTCTTCTAATCATCCTCTTTGCTTCCTCATGTGAACAGCGTCATGTCACAAACCTGGACTCAGTGTTACTTTGATGGTTGTAGTAACTCTGAACAGGACGAAGTATCTGATGCTGTTCTTTACTAAGACTGGAAGAATGATCCACGATGCATTTCAGAAACTGGCGCCATTTGTTACAATTTTCTGTCCTCATTCCAGTGAGCGTTTTCTCCAATGTGCCATTAATGATGGAAGAGGGACCATGTACAGTAGATGTGTAATCTCTTCAAATCAGTTTGATTTGAGTTTAAGCAGCAGTAACTCAACATAAGGGTTTCACAGGTGTTACGGTGTTTATATGTCATGTGATTTTCATACTTCACCATACTAAACAGTGCCATTCCTATTAACAGTGCTCCACATGGCGCTGATCAATCGTCACTTATATTCAGCTGAGATCCTCTGGCTCCCTCTGCTGGTTTTTCCACGTGGTTACACAGATAACAGCCAGCTGGTGTGATATGACACCTTGTACTCTTAGCAGCGAGGAACATTTATCACCTTTACTACTTTGCAGAACTCCAAACCAACAGATTAGTCTTCACCTTCAAATTAGCAGTTTGATTTTGGTGCAAACAATTGAGTTTATCCAACGTTGCAGAAATTGTCAAGAAGTATGAGTAGCAATACTTAATGAGGTGACACTTAGTGTGCGCTCCTATGTGCTGCAGATAACCTAAAGGGGGGTTTCAACTATTTTTCACATCATTAGTTTACTATTCACAAAGAGTACCAACCAGCCTGGTAAAACAGCTGTCCAATGTCTTCTGGATCAGGAGCTTCGTGTGTGCTTATCTCAGCTTTGGAAAACATTTATAACACAGAAATCTGAATTACAGGGCATGTAGGAAAGAAACGTCTACACGGCATCGAGGGTCCATAGAAAAAAATATGTATAGGATTTGTTGGAGCTTGACCCTTACTGGGGACCAAAAGTCAGGATTTCTCTTCCCTGCTGCATTGATTCTTTTGTATGAATCAATCTCTTGCAAGACCCAAAACATTATATAAGTGCAATACTCAATCACTGGAGCTAACAATCACTTTGCTTTCTAAGAAATTGTCTGCACAGTTTTGTAGCCGGCTGAAAAATGATTCACACATCAGAGGGAACATCACGTCTCTTCCTTTGCGACATACTTACCGCCTGTTGCTTAACAAGTTGTTCATTTTACCCTTGCATACCTTTGTTGCTACAAAACACATTGATATTGGTGGGCAGAGAATGCAGCAGAGCAGGAGTTTGTCACGAGAACTCTTTAAAGGTCACCTATTATACTCTTTTTCAACGATATATCATAGGTCTCAGTTATATACATGTATCTGAAGTGTTTGACTCAAAATACCAAACAGATCATGACTTGTAGCATGCCATAAACCGGTTCAGCTCTGTTTCCAAAGAACTGATTTTGTTTTCAAGCTTAAAATGCTAATGAATGCCTCCCTAGCCCGTCTGAGAATGATTGGTTAAGAAAACCACAATGGAGAATCAGGTGATAAGGTGGTAAGGTGTTACCGCGGTTAGTTATTAGCTAATGGTTAGTACACAACCCGAAAAAACATTGTGACATAAAGTGGCCAAAATCTGATCAGCTCATTTTCAGACAGGTTTTTATATAAATGGATCAGGACAACAAGAGAGAGAAACTTTTAGAATCTCTTTACACAGGGGACACGTGTTTATGTATAAAAGTGGATTTTTGCATAATAGGTGACCTTTAAATGAGAAACTGATGAGGAGAGCTGATGTTTTTGCGGTCACTGCTTCACTATTATGAGAAACGGTCTGCTTATCGGAGTGAAGCTGTTCCAGGTGTGAGAACAGTCATGGGTTTCATTTCTTCATGTTTTTCCAGTCCTGCATATTATTATCCTACACTGCTACTGACTCATCTGAGGGAAATGGGTCTGTGACACAATATAGAAAACACAAAGCACTTGTTGATTTTAAGTTTTAGACAATCCTGCCTTCGCTGTCAGCTACTCTGTACATACTATTTGTAAAAAAAGAAGAAAACGAGGAGGAAAGAAAGGACCAACATTTGATGTTATATAATATTAAGGTCATACTTATGAGTGGAAAGAGTTTACAGGTCTTCATTCTGTAAGCATTTTCTCTCCAAAGTGAATGAACGATAACCATAGAGAATTATATTATGTATAACAGTAGTGTTGAAATTGCAGTTGTGTATTAGATACTTTATATTAAATGTGCATCAGAGTCATATAGAGATGGAAATTATTTAAGAAGAGGATAAAGATGATAATTCAGCTATTTATTTCTTTAAAAAAGAGCGATGTGTATAATGTTGGCATGTTTGTGTTCAAGCATCAATCATTAAGTTGCCTTCTTAACTGTTCTGCTACTGTGAAGAAAATATTTAGATGTTTAAAAAGCTTTGATTGCCTGCAGGTTTCTTTTTATTTGATCCAGTCTGTTGTTGCACTAGTGAGAGAAAAAAAATAGATATTTCAGATGTTTATTATAAGATTGTTGTTTTAATGTTTCTCAGTATTTGACAAAATATGATGCACTTTTTATCCTGGATACTTTATCGGCCCGCCGGTCATCGGCTCAGTCGGAAACGACGCTGGTTTCATGGAAGTAAGATTTTGGAAATACATATGAACGCGACTGAACAAAAGGACAGTTAGCCTCTTTTCTCTAACACCATCTCTCCTCTCATCGGTTGGGAAGTTAAAGATGGAAACCGAATCCACTCCATTCATGTGCTTTTTTAGGTTCATTGCCAATATGACCTTATTCTCCTGGCATACATCTCCATCCTCTGTCTCTCCAAATATAAAGCAAAATAATGTATTATCTATTTTGATTCAGAAACTGAAGCATCACTTATACACCGTGGTGCTTCTTCATTCTCATTTTATTTCATAATTGAATTCAAGTTTGATTCCTCTGTTAAAGTTCCATGTGTCATACTGTTGAAAAACAGTGTCTGAGTGTTCATGTACCTCTGTACATATTTTATGTATGAATGATTGTACTCTGCCCGTTCATCTGAATAGTATTTTACACATTACCTCAACACTTATCTGGGCAGTTAAGTGTGCAGTTTGTAATTTATTTATTTTATTTTTCACTGCCATCGACATGTATGACCCTTGAACTTCATCCGTGTTGGTACGACGACAAACATACAATCTGTCGCTAAAAATTACTTTCCCAAAAGATGATCAGCCTTCTGCGATGACTGCAATAGATGGAAATGTCTTACTCATTTTCACTCATTTGTTGTCATTAATAAAATTGCTTTAAATTGTATTTGTTGTGCATTTAAGCTACTTTATAACATCATTTATTGTACCATTAAGCACCAGTTCACAGTTATTTCTATGGATTATACACGTGAAGTTTTGTCCTGAAGGAAAAGTTTTTTGTGGAATTTATTAAGCATAATTTTCCCTGCAGCGCATTGTAAGAATATCTTGGGACAATGCTGGGGTACAAAAGGGCGAAAAACATTGCATGTGGTCAAATTTAGCATTTATCCACAGAGGTAGAATGAAGTAAAGCTGTAAATGCTTTTAGCAGCATCATTGAAATGTAATTTGGTCACTGTATCTCAGAGAAAAACGTCTCAAAAACTGAGAAAATAAGACCAAAACTAACAATATGATAAATACCAGCAGTTGTAAGTGAGAATTTGTTGTTGTATGTGTACATTTAATTAAGCCTTTCTCTGTCCTGCAGCTAAGACCATTGACTGTATCATTAGATAGATGCAGCAACAAAGCGCGCCGGAACATTTCACAGATCAAACTTCTCTGAGCCTGGTTCTGATCTTTGTTTAGGTGCTTGTCCGTCATTTTTAACTGTCTTGGCAGGAAAAGCACAGGTGAAACACATTGCGATAACAATGGCTCGCTCTTTACCATCAAGCCTTCCCTACCAAGCCGTGTTTTCAACATAAACGCTGCTTTGTTTTCACCTTTTGTTTCTGTGTGTCATCATAGCAAAATATATTCCTGAAGTAATTTCGCAAGTTGATATTCCTGTCTGTGGACATATTTTGTCACAATGATATTGCAAGAAGCATTCACAAAAATGTACAGGTGTGTAGTTGAATACATTTATTTGTATGTATGCGTAGTAGGCCTACAGGCTATTCACATTTGACGGCATAATTAAGTAAGTGTTAGTAAGTTTCTACCTATATAAAGATAGACTATTTCAATCAAATGTTACAATATATCTCAGGTTCTTGTTTGTTTATATCTGCAGTGTTGAGTGTTTTTAGTCACACCTGAGAGGAATCCACAAACACTGAGATGCATCGCTGTGCAGTGATGTGACAGTAGCAGGTAAGGTGACGCACTGTTAACCTGTTTTCTGAGGGACACACAAGAGCTGAGTGTTTGTTAGGCAACGTTCAGGCATGAACAGGCAGTATCAGGCAGTACATGGTTTCACGTGTCATGGAAAATAACAAGGAATTAATGTTGAATTTTAAAAAGCCACAAGCTTCACAAAGCTTTACTCATTATTCAACAGCAGCAGTAGGCTACGTGACAAGGCAACTATTTCGTATTTGGGTGAACCAAATTAATGTGATTACATTTTTTACAAGTGTAGTGGAAACAGAGATGGCAAAAGTTCACACATCCTTTACTCAAGTACAGAGCCCTCTCTAGGGCTCTGCTCAAGTAGAAGTACAGATACTCGTGTTTAAGGCTGCATCTACACGGAGACGAAAACGAAAACTAACCGAATAGGCTACATCCACAGTCACTTCCGCATTCTACTCATAGCGGCCGATTCATTTCCTGTTTGAAAATGACGACCTTCTACACCCGCTGCCTACAAGAGCTTCCGAAATTAAAAATGTCAGATGTTCATCGGATTTGCCGGACGACTAAAGCCCCAGCCAGCAAACTCGATAAAGGCTTCAAATTATATGCTGCGTCATATATACACAACTATGAAGGTAAGAAGGTAACCGGTACTAACCAGCTAGCTTATGCTCCGGGTTACGCTAACATTAGCTGTCAAAAGCTAGGTAACGCCAGAGCCCTATAGTATAACTACTATTATTATTATTATTATACTACTATAGGGCTCTGGGTAACGCTATGTACTGTTTCTGGTGTTAATTCTTTAAAACATTAGCCATTTTGCTAACAAATACTATCGTTTAATAGCCTTATAGCCTAGCCAAGGTTATCTTGTTGTTAGCCACACTGCATAATGGTATCAGCTTTTGTAAAGCAATGTTGCCATAGATGTGTTGACGTGAGTATAGATCTAACGCTGTTGCTCTGTTTTTCTTCATTCAGTGTCCAATAAAGACAGGCTGACAGGGCAGGTCAGCGTGAGAGCCTTGTGCTACAGGTCAATGCGGAAGAGCGAGACAGCACACAGTTTGAGTGTAGGCAGGCAGCATTGACACTGTTCCCCCCTATTTATTGAGTTTCAGTTCAGTTAAACATTAGTTTACCTTAAGGGAATCTCAACAGTGTCCTACTTCTCCCTGCTTTATCACAGCTGATTGGTCAGATATTATTACATTGATTATGGATGTGTAAGTTTGGGGGTTCAAATATATAGTCAAAACTGCTTTAATACAATTTTCAAGGCATCTTAGTTTCCAAAGAAAGTTCATTGTGGTATTGTAGGGTAAGAGGGTAACACTAAGCATTCAGGAATACATGCTTCTTCTAGGATAATGGGTCAGTAAAAATAACCAATAATTCTACTCATAATAACCTCCTGGCTCATAGTAACAAGTGAGGTTACTAATCACTAGTATTTCTTCTCTCTTTTTTAGATAACGCTTCGTGATTCATCACCAGTGGTGCTCACGTACAACCAGTGCTCCTGTGTTGCAGGAACTGTTTTGTGCAATCACACAGTAGCATTGCTGTTCCAAACAGCACACTACACTGAACTGAACATGCCAGTTGTGCCACCTGTGCATAGCTGTACTGAATCGGAACAGCAATGGCACAAGCCGCGAACAATGGTAATTTCAATGAGGTTCAAATACTTGTAATCTTTCACAGAGTTTTTGTTTTAAAGTGACTCAACGAACAGTAATTGTCTTTTCCTTAAGGGTGTGAAGCCAGGGCCCATCAACTCCATGGTCTTCACCAAGCCTGTACTAAATAGGATGGTGCAGACTGGAGTAAGGTAATTTTAGCTGGAAAATTGTGTTTCCTGTGTTTTTAAAATTCATAATTCTGGTGCTGTATTCCTAACCTTTATTGTCACATTAATGTGCTATATTGTCTTTGCCATTCTTTGTAGGAGTGGATTCTACAGAGGCATGGTGGGGCCATTACCAGATCCCTGCCTGTTCAGAGTTACGGAGGCATACTCAGCATTCAGCATTGAAGACAGGCCGCTTGTGACCACAATGAACATGAGACCTGACAAGCCCCTTGTGGAAAGTGCCTTCGGGATTGTGCAGGAGGGCAGTGTTCTGTCCTATCAGATGCCTGCTTTGACGTCTCGGTACACCACACTTCACACTGACACACCACCAACACCCCACTTGCCCATAGAGGGGTATGTGATCTTGCCATGTGATTTACCGCTGGTGTGCTCAGAAGAGGAGCAACTACATATGAACAGCTTATCTGTTGATTTGGAAATGTCTCACAAAATTGAGGAGGCTACCCGTGAGCAAAGCTCTAGCTCAGAGTGGCATCTGCTCCGCAAACCCAGGGTTACTGCCTCTAGGTTAAGAGAGATTTGTCACGTCAGAGGTGAGAGCTCTGCTAACTCTCTTGCAGAGCGAATACTCAAAGGTACAAGGCAGACTGCAGAAATGAGGAGAGGTGCCGAGATGGAGCCCACAGTAGCAGCTGAATACAGTAGACTGGCAAACGTGAACTACTCCCCTTGTGGCCTTGTCATTCACCCCTCTACGCCCTGGCTTGGTGCCTCCCCTGATGGAGTTGTTTTTGACCCAACAGAATATCCCCAATTTGGCCTTGTTGAATTCAAATGTCCCAAATTATGTCGACTGCAAATATGTGCAGATGGAATGTGGCTCCCCTAAGCTCAAGAAAAGCCATGCCTATTACTGGCAAGTACAGGGTCAACTTCTTGTATCTGGGATGCAGTGGACTACCTGGTGCAAAGAATATACACAGATCCAGAAGTGCAAAGAGCAATCAGAGAAAAAGTAGACTTTTTTTTTTTTACACATACATGCCGAAGTACCTGTCATTAAAAAAGTAGTGGGCACTGTAGCCATTGTTAACTCTGTAAGCAGTTAGCTGCTAGACCCTGGCTCAGCCTTCATTGTTTTTAGGAGGCAATCCCTCAATCATGTGTTCTGAATGACAACAAAATGTGATTTCAATATTTTGTTTTTGATATATATTGTTTGTCACATTTCATATATGTAAATAAATATACAATTGTATTTAAAAAGACAATAAAGTGAAGTGATTTGTGTAATGAATAGTAAATCAGTGCATTTGTAAGAAATCATCAACGCATTGTAATTTGCTATTTACCATTTATTCAAACAAAACACTAGCGTGTGTCAGGCAACACGGGATTACGGTGTGCTCACCCAGCTTAATCACAGCTACCTGCACAGGTGTCATCATCTTGTCTTATTTCACCCATTTCTTGACCAGTGCTTTGTTCTGATAGTTTGACAGCATACATGCTACTGCAAACAGTTGGTTGATGTTGTAGGCATGGGACAGGAGGATGACACCATCAAAAAGTTTGTTCTCTTTTATCCTCCTAATGACACGCTCCACATGAACCCTCAGTCTGGCAATGGCCTGTGTCTCCCTCACCTGATAGGCTGGCATTTGCTTCTGCTTTGACAGAAAAGGTGGGCAGTACACTTTGCATTTGCAGCAATCGCTGATCAGGAAGCCCTTATCTACCATCACTGCCATGTTTTCAGTCAACAACGCAGCTATTCCAGATTGTTTGAAAATCTCCTTGTCGCTGACAGAACCACCATACAGACTGGAAACAAATGTCACTGCGCCATGTGGGGCTATGCCAACCAGGGCTTTCATGGTGCAGTGAGATTTGTATGTAGAATACATTTCACTTTGGAGGAGGAGTGAGGATGGTGTTTTGACGGGACACCTTGCTTGTTTTTGTTGTTTGCTCTCCTCTGGCTGGGTGCTGGCAGGTGGAGGGCAGTGATGTTGGCAGGTGGAGGGGCAGTGATGTTAGCTGGCTGCTGGCTGAGTGGGTGGTGTCCGCCCTCCCTGTCTCTCCTCACTAGCCATGTCCTCTCTTTCTTCACCCTCACTTTCCTTTCTCTCAGTCTCCTCATCCCTTCTTCCCTCAATCTTTGAGACTAATGTAAGTAGAAGACATGGCACTGTAAATGTTCGAACATTTAAAATATTATACCACTTAAAAATAAGAAATATTACTTTTGTTACTAAGAGTTCATACTTATTATACCTGTGTCACCTTTCACACTATAGCTGTGATCATGAGCTATGGGCTTTGTAGATACAGGTCCCGGGGTGAATCGTGGTGCAGGGGCCCTTCTCTTTTTGACCACAGGGCGATGCACAAAGATGGTGGGTATAGCCTCTGCTCTCAGCCTAGTCTTGCCCTTTTTTGTCTTGACAAACTGGTCTGCATCAAAATGTGCCTGCGGAGTGACTTGAGGTTACTTCACACACAGAACAACTGTGTCTGAATCTTGTCTGCCCACATACATATTCCATAGTGGTTGAATACACAGTATTAGGAAACACTTTATACTTACTGGACATGTTATACTCATTACATACTGTATATAAAATATGACCAAGAATGTGAGACAACTTTATAGAAATTCATATCACATCTGTTACTGATGCCATTTGTCATACTTTATTAAATTCACAAATAATAAAGTTCCATAACTTCAGTTGGGAACAAAGACCACACCTTATCTCCCCAAGGCAATTTCCCATCCAATAGGTGTGCTATATAGGTGTGTATAACCCTTTCTCCTGTCTGTTTATCCCTCTTTCAGCACAAGAACTAGAGGGGGATTCAATGGAGCCTGAAGAGCCTGTTTTTTTGTATTAAACAAAACATTAAGCTTTCCCAATGGTGTGGTTTTCGTTTTGTGAAAAAGTGCAAATGCAGTGTTTGTATATAATTACCTCACATATGTTTTTGCTGTTGGTCGTGAAATTGCTCCTGCTGACTTGAGCCAGCCATTTTTTCCTCCGCTCTGTGTCAGTGGGGAAGCCGTACATTCGTACTCCTTTCTCGGAGCGATTTGAGCATCCCCAGGCAGCACAACAAACCATGGTGGCGACTGGGAGGCAGCACAGCAAACCAGGACAACACGGAGGAAAAGGCACAGACAAACTGCATGATATGCTATTCAATGTTTATTGAATTCCATGTATTTGCAATGGATGTTCCTAAAACAACACATTTAACATCATCATCATCATGCTGCTGCTGCTAGTCCTTTGATAGTCACCTGTCGGTCTCCTGTCCTTTCTGAAAGCCATAAAGATGACATTAGTCATTTAGATAACTTGTGTCCTCAATTACCATGGGATTACTGAAACTACAATGAATTTAAGAAAATGGTAGACATTAATCTAATCTGAATTTTAAAGCATTACTTTAGATCCCCTCCCTCTAAATATATCAATAAACATTAGAAAGTGATGCTCCTGACTACCATACAAGTTTAAGAAGATAATATTGGTTTTAAAGAATTCAAAGCTATAAATAAACAGCAACAGGCTCTTTAACCAAGGCACTGTTAGCCTACCATGTAAACTAGTTGTTCACACTAATCCTAATATTATCACTTAATATTAGCAAATTCTATTTTATTTTTTAAAACATATTGATGTAAATACATACACATATCGATTTGTTGTATAAATATTGCAAATCAAAACCTTTATTCACTAATAATTACCAAAAATCGTAGTTCTATCTCCTGTTATCAGTGCATTCACATTGCCCGCCATGAACTTCCGGGGAACGATCCTCATCCACGTGACGATAACCGTTTTTGGACTTCCGTTGTCGTAACTCTTCTATTATATCAAACGTGTACCAAGTACGTCATTTCCGGAATGCCCGCCGCCATCTTTGTGACCGACTGACAGTTTGTTTACCCCATGGATGTATAATAAGTACCCGTATGTGCGCTCATAGGACATGCGCAGTTGAGTTGCCCCTTAAGCCCCGCCCCCCGAGCTCCCACTCTCAGATGCGCGTTCATAATGCAGAGGAAAATAACTCAGAATAACGTTATTAGCAGGGCTGCACATAACTGGTGCGCAAGTGCTCAAAAAAAGAGCACCGGGTCATTTGAAAAAAGGCGCATTTGCGTACCAACATTGAGAGAGAGAAGAGATAGAAGATAAAAGAGAGGAGAGAGGAGAGAGAAGAGAAGAGAGGAGAGAGAGAAAGATATTTGCGAGTTGCATATGAACTCAGGGCCGGCCCGTAGCTCTGGCGTTATAGATGTTCGCCTAGGGCGCCAGATCTGGGGAGGCGCTGCGCTGGCAGCTCTGGAAGGGAAAAAAACATTTTTGACCCTTGGTGCTCATCCTAATTTTCGGCCTTGATGTAACAATATTCATAATTAAGTAAATGTAACACCCTTTTCACCCAGGTTACACGTTTCATTTGCCCTGTACGATGGGCGCTGTAAGTGATGAAAATGGGGGATGTTGGCTTATCTGGCGCCCGCAGCTCTGCTCATAGCCAAAATGCGAGTGAGCGAGGGAGGGTGCACCGGTTCCAGGCCAGCGCTGTTGTTATAGAGCAGGCATCCTCAAAGTCCGGACTCCGGTCCGGATCCGGACCGAACCACAACTGTCTCTGGACTCTGTGCAAATTATACTTTTCATATGTATTATCTGTATTATCTGTGTTATCTGCGAGACATCGTCACAACGCAACGAGTCAAAATGATCCGCTATGTCCATAGACTGCAAACAGCGCTCTGCATGTCCTGTTCCACTGTCTGTGTGTGTCTGTCAACGCATTGGTCCAATCACATTCAGCATCCCGTCAGCGTTTTCCCCCCCCAAACAATCTGCGAATCAGAGGCACAGTAGGGCGGGTCTTCGCGGAATGCGAGTGGGAAAAATGCGTGTCTCATCTCTTTCAACCAGAGCGAGAGTTTAAAAAAAAAAAATTCAGAGCGAGAGTTAACAGCTCATCTAGTTCCATCTGTACTGTAGCTAGTAGCCTAGTTTCACCTACCGGGGTGGCAACTGACACCCTAAAAATAGGCCTTGCCACCCCAGTTGGCAGCTTTGTTTTGAAAGAAAAGTTGTGGCTCATCGGACATTTATGAGAGAAAGTCTCTAATGTCCGAGTGCAAGTGAATGCAGCACAAGATGCACGTCAGGTAACCCCTCCCCCGATCCTGGCGCGAGCGTGGACATATGATTGGCGGCGATTTTATTTGGGAAGGCGCAAAACGAGAAGCATTCGGACCCAAGCACTGAAGGAATGAGGTATTTGCAGTCTACACTGACAGAGAAGAGACTGTCAGTGTGGCTGTACTCAGCATTGAATCAAAACGCACTAAAGCTGTTGATCTTAATACGTTTGTGAGGCGTTTTGCTGAACAAAATGGTAATCGCCGCATTCAGCTGTAATAGACATGTCAACTTGATGCTCTGCTCATGGATGAGCATACAAAACTATTAAGATGATGACCTTACGTGTGTAAATATATTTTTTTCTTTGAGGGGGTCTGCCCCCAAAAAACAGTTTTTAGTCCTGAGAAAGTCAAATAAGACAGTGTGTAAAACTACACTGCCCAGCCAAAAAAAAGTAACCACTTTGATTTAACTAGGCCAGTAGGTAAGGACATTCCACTGGATAATAACTGAGTATAAAATAATGCATGACTGAAGTGATGGAGACCATGTTGAAGGCAAACAAAAAGAGGAAATAACAGGTAAAATCAAGCAAATCCCCCTCTCAGATTCCACAGCAACCAGAAGAACATAAATACTGGCTGGTGATTTGATTAATCAGCTTTGTGATGGAATAAAAAATGCACAGTGCATTTCCTTAGCTGTGGGTGAGTCCACTGACACCACTGACAATGCTCAGTTGCTGGTGTTTGAGAGTTTTTATGATGAGGCAAAGGGGGAGTTTGTTGAAGATGTGTTGGGCCTGACGAACCTCAGTGGACACACAAGGGGGCAATACATTTATAAAGCAATAATGGGAATGCTGAATGAAAGAGGGTGCAGCTGCCTTTATTCATAACTGTGCAGCTCTTACACTGCGACTCTGAGGGGTCAAGCACAGACACAATAACAATGAAAACTGACTGCATAGCCTACAGATTATTTTTGTTTTTGCAACCTCGTGTTAAGAATCTTGTTGCAATTGTTTAAAAGTTTGAATGAGCGTAATAAACGGACCTTTGTCTTATTGAAACATTTATTTTGAACCTTTAAGATTTGTATTTGAGTACCCCTGTTATAGAGGCTTCCTAATGACGTCACGGGATTTCGTGTCAGACATCTTGGAGTACCACTCTACTGCTCTACTGGCGGGAGCGTTCAAAAATGGCGAAAATGAAAGGCTACTACGAATCACTAAACCCGGAGGATAAGACCGTTTACACAGAAAAATGTACGTCGATTGGTTCGGTGGACCCTTATTTGATTCCCGTTAAGGATTACAGCACCGATATAAATTCATGGCCTTCACTTTCCTACTGTGATATCGTAAACTACCTGGTTTTTTCGCCTATTCCATTGTACACCATGGAGGAAATGAAGGCGTACAAAGGACTCGAGGCACATAACCAGTTCACATCCGGGTGGATCCGCGACGTTTGCGTTGCATATCAAGGAGATGTGGCTGTAATAGCTGGAAAAGTGAGTAAATATTTCGTGAGGTCCTCTTCAGCTGGCTTTTTAAATATCCCTAAAGTCCCCCAAAATAAAATGGGTGAGGGTGAGGCTGCTTTTATCCACTACGCTACCAAGAAATATCAGAGGCCAACTCAGTGGACATTTTTAAACACCAGCTTTTATATTTGTTGTACCTATATCTATATGTTTACTTTATTTTATAGGGTTTTATATTGTTGCATCAATTAACTTAGTCTTAAGTCTTATTATGAATTGTTATTATCATACCTTTTACCTCGCCGTGTCTCTTAACCTTTTAAAATGTTATATGTATATATATGTTGTTGCTATGTACCTGTAAAGGTCTTAACATCTGATCTGAGGGGAATTTCTAGTGGTTTATTTTTAACTTGCACTTTGAGCTACACGTGCTTTATGAAAAGGGCTTTATAAATAAAGCTTGATTATATATTGCAATATATTTAAATTCCAAAAGTTGTGAACCTATTCTTGGTTGTCAGCTTCTGTTATGTGCTACCTAGCATATGACAAGGTGGTTCTAAATAGTCAACAATCCAATAATATTTATGTATTTTATTTTTCAGGTATTGCATTCTCAGAGTATTGGGCTGCCGCCAACATGTCCGTGGGTACTGATGAAGAAGGATGGTGCAGTCATCACAGCTAACTGCAACTGCAAGGCTGGTTTGGGATCAACATGTACCCATGTTGCATCTCTCCTTTTCTACATAGAAACATCTATACGGATACGTGATGCCAAGACAGTTACCCAGGAAAAGGTGTCCCCTCTCAAAAGAAACAGAAGTATCAATCTGAATGACAGTGTATATATTTATTTGATTGAACTTGTTTCTTTTACATCAAATCTATATAAAGAATATGTAAGTACACGGCACCTCTGTTGTTTCCCCGACTCAGACTGCAAGGAATCTGGGTGTGACCCTAGATAACAACCTGTCCTTCACTGCAAACATCGCTGCTGCAGATACACGCTTTACAACATCAGGAGGATACGTCCCCTCCTGACCCAGAAAGCAACGCAAGTTCTGGTCCAGGCTCTCGTCATCTCACGCCTAGACTACTGCAACTCCCTCCTGGCTAGTCTACCTGCATGTGCCATCTGACCTCTGCAGCTCATCCAGAATGCAGCGGCTCGTCTGGTCTTCAACCTTCCTAAATTCTCCCACACCACGCCGCTCCTCCGCTCCCTCCACTGGCTTCCGGTAACTTCTAGAATCCACTTCAAGACAATGGTACTTGCGTACCATGCTGCGAATGGATCTGGCCCTTCCTACATCCAGGACATGTTTAAACCGTACACCCCAGCGCGTGCACTCTGCTCTGCATCAGCCAAACGGCTCGCTGCACCATCGCTGCGAAGGGGACCCAAGTTCCCATCAGCAAAAACCCGTGGGTTTGCTATCCTGGCTCCAAAATGGTGGAATGAGCTCCCCATTGAAATCAGGACAGCAGATAGCTTACACATCTTCCGGCGGAGACTGAAAACTCATCTCTTTCGACTCCACTTCGAGCGATAGAACTATTAACAAAGCACTTATATACCAATAAAGGACTGGCTTATCTAAAGCCAGTTGAGTAGCACTTGAAATGTTTTGCTCTATGAAACCTGATGTACTTATATGATTCTGTTTTCTTCAAGTTTGTATTTTCATCATTATTTAAACTGACACTCAAAGAGCAAAACCTCAGCTCAAATATCTAAAACTCTAAACACATGTTCAGCTCTGCACCCAATTTGCAATTCAACTTTCCACTTTTTGAAAAGTAAAAGTATAACAACAGTATATTTGTGTTTCTGCACATATTTTGGAGACTTGAACAATCTTTATTTGCAGAATTCTCTAAATCAAAACGCCATAAAACTGTGTGCTTGAGCACGATGGTGGTTTGGTTTTACAAAATGTCTTGTACTATGAATTAAGTGTGTGCCATTTGGTGCAACAGTTTGGTTTTGGTAAGTGTTTCTGTAGTTCTGGGTGCAGTGCTTAAGTCTGCAGTATATATGAGGTGTTTTGCACTTTGTGTGTATGGTTTTGTGAATTGTGTTTGAGAAAATAAGCCCTGCTTTCAAAAAATGTGTTTTAGCATTGAAAAAAACTGTAATATGAACACAATGTTAATCTATCTGTTATATGAGGTGATCTCTGCAGCTTACAGTTAAAGAAGTATGTACTTGTTTTTCACTGGGTAAATTGGAAACCTGTAATAAATATAATACTTTGCCCTTTCAATTGTTTTTTTCAAAATGTATTTACCCAAGCTTAATCAGTCTGAGTTGCAGTGCCAGTCTCTGGTTTAATCAGTCCTTCTTCTTCCCCAGTGGCTCCCAGGACTGGTGTGGGCTCTTCTAAAGATGTTATATCAGATACCATGCTGTAGAGATCAAGTAGTGCGATGGATGACCTTTTTCTGGCGCGTTTATAACTGGCATGTGTAGCAGGGGAAGGTGCTGTAATTTTCTCGTGGCCCAATTTGACAGACGGTGCCCAGTCAGGATGAATTTTGTCAAAAAGTGCCACTTGTAGGTCAGTTATATCCTGGGTGAACTGTTAATTAATACAAATTTGACCTCTTTTGACAGGACAAGTCAGACTTTAGAAATATTTAAAATGCTGGTGTCAAGACATTGGAACATGACAAATAATTGAGGAAACCAAAAGCCTCTGAAAAGGTGCCAGGGACTGTACAGCCTTTACTGTTTACATATAATCAAATGGCCAGTATAGGGGAGGAATTTCTTTAAATTACAGTTAAACGAAGCACTGCAGGGGATTGACAGACTGGTGTGAAGATGACCTGAACCAAGGGATGACTTTACTTTGTAGATTACATTACATTACATTGCATTTAGCTGACGCTTTTATCCAAAGCGACTTACAATAAGTACATTCGACCAGGAAGACACAACCTTGAAGAAAACAGAATCATATAAGTACATCAGGTTTCATAGAGCCAAACATTTCAAGTGCTACTCAACTGGCTTTAGGTAAGCCAGTCCTTTATTAGTATAAAAGTGCTTCGTTAATAGTTCTAACGCTCGAAGTGGAGTCGAAAGAGATGAGTTTTCAGTTTGCGCCGGAAGATGTGCAAGCTATCTGCCGTCCTGATGTCAATGGGGAGCTCATTCCACCATCCTGGAGCCAGGACAGCAAACCCACGTGTTTTCGCCGATGGGAACTTGGGTCCCCCTCGCAGCGAGGGTGCAGCGAGCCGTTTGGCTGATGCAGAGCGTAGTGCACGCGCTGGGGTGTGCGGTTTAACCATGTCCTGGATGTACGAAGGGCCAGATCCATTCGCAGCATGGTAAGCAAGTACCAGTGTCTTGAAGTGGATTCTAGCAGTTACCGGAAGCCAGTGAAGGGAGCGGAGGAGCGGAGTGGTGTGGGAAAATTTAGGAAGGTTGAAGACCAGACGAGCCGCTGCATTCTGGATGAGCTGCAGAGGTCGGATGGCACATGCAGGTAGACCAGCCAGGAGGGAGTTGCAGTAGTCTAGGCGTGAGATGACGAGAGCCTGGACCAGAACCTGAGTCGCTTTCTGTGTCAGCTAGGGACGTATCTTCCTGATATTGTAAAGCGTGTATCTGCAGCAACGGGTTGTAGCAGCGATGTTTGCAGTGAAGGACAGGTTGTTATCTAGGGTCACACCCAGATTCCTTGCAGTCTGAGTCGGGGAAACAACTGAGGTGCCGATGTTGATTGTTAGGTCAAGAGTGGCACAATCTTTTCCCGGAATGAAGAGCAGCTCAGTCTTGTCAAGGTTGAGCTTGAGGTGATGAGCAGACATCCACTGAGAGATGTCAGCTAGACAAGCAGAGATGCGTGCGACGACCTGGGTCTCTGAGCGGGGAAAGGACAGAATTAATTGGGTGTCGTCAGCGTAGCAATGGTAAGAAAAACCATGCGGGCTAATGACTGATCCGAGCGAGTTTGTGTACAGGGAGAAGAGGAGGGGACCAAGAACAGAGCCCTGAGGGACCCCCGTAGTTAATTGACAAGGGTCGGACTCAGACCCTCTCCAAGTCACCCTGTAGGTACGGTCTTTCAGGTATGAGGTGAGGAGGGAAAGTGCAGAGCCTGAAACTCCAAGTTTTTGGAGAGTGCGAAGGAGGATCTGATGATTCACCGTGTTGAATGCAGCAGACAGGTCCAACAGGATGATGACAGAGGAGAGGGATGCAGTTTTGGCAGTGTGCAGTTCCTCCGTGACAGCAATGAGAGCAGTTTCTGTGGAGTGACCTGCCTTGAAACCAGACTGGTGCGGATCCAGAAGGTTGATAGATACTCCACAATCTGATATGTCGATCGATGACAGACTCCAGGATTCCTATTTCCTTGTTAAGATCCATGTCTTAGTACGTGGGTTATATGTTCATTTTGAATGTTTGTATGTAAAACCCGACACTTACCTGACGTGAAATGATCCCCACAAACGCGAGTATAGTTGTGGTTGTATGGTTTGAGATCCTCCCTTCCGATCCTATTGAGCAATTTTTCCTGGCGACGCTTTGAAAGTTCATGTGTTGCTTCACCCTGGTGTGTTATAATAACCGCCGGCAGCCTGTAAAATGACTTCGGCCCCCTGTTTCGATCACCTCTGTTGCCGCAGCCAACAATGGCACAGAGTTA
Organism: Gymnodraco acuticeps; assembly: GCF_902827175.1. Lineage (NCBI taxonomy): Eukaryota > Metazoa > Chordata > Actinopteri > Perciformes > Bathydraconidae > Gymnodraco > Gymnodraco acuticeps. Next base: position 5,358,229 of record NW_022990701.1, read on the forward strand.
ACCATTGTAAGTCCGGTTAAAAACAAACATTGAACAGGTATGACATATTACGGTGTCTGTTTTGGTACTCCAGTATGGCCGTTGCGCTGATGTCACGGGTAACGTGACGTCATATGCAAAACCTCTATTAGAATCTGGTGCTTGCTGCTCTAACGGATATAAGAAGAAGATGTTTCTATGATGATGTGGAGGGAGAGTCCTCTCCAGTCAGACTGATAACTACAGCTCTGTGAGGTAAAGGACTCTGAGTGTTTAGATAGTTCACTTTAGTCTAACGGCCCGTCCACACTTCAGCTTCGACAGCTTCAAAAACGGTTTCCAACGCTTCTGCCCATTCACTTTTAATGGGGTGACGTCACTTTTCGCCGAACTGCATTGTGGGAAGCAGAGCGGAGCTTTCCTGGCGTTTCAGGCTGCAAAGTTGAGCAATGTTCAACTTTTGAAGCTTCTGAAGCTTTCGGTGGAAGCGTCAGCCAATCAAATCATATGCCAGTACAAGCTCTAGCCAATCAAACCGCTGCTTGTGTGTCAGGGGCGGGAGATTCATGTGATTGGTTGTTGGTCGAGCTTCAGACAGGCCCAGCTCCAAGTTTTTTTTTAACCTGTAGTGTGGACGGGCCGTAAGTTATCTCAGTGGGTCTCAAACGTTTTGATCACAATTTATGTAAACACATATTTCCAAGGCACTCCTTTATAATTATTGGGATAAACAGGTGTGAAATCATTCCAATGTATACTATAGGACAGTAAACCAAAAATATCCTTTAAAACTGGAAAGATTAAAAAAAATGCATAAATAAATAAATGTTAAAGGTGGGGTAGGTAAGTTTCAGAAACAGGCTCGAGTGCACTAAAATTTGAAGGTACACAGCCGAAAAGAATCCGCCCCTTCCTTCAGACTTCCTTCCAGAGCACCTCCTCCAACACACATGAACGCGCAGACTGGTGAAAGTGGCCGCCTGTTGCTGGTGAGTCATTGAAGTACTGCTGCAATGCACGCCCAATGACGGCACGAGATACATTTGTGCGTGCACGAGATGGAAGGCTGACCGACAGGGCGGCAATCCAATCCGTTTAGCCGGGCCGGCTCAACGGATTGGTTGTACTTTTTACAGTATTACGGCTTCCACAGATGAAATTTTGTTATGGATTTTTTGTCAAAGCACTTCAGATATTCATTGCTATCGGGATGTTAAGAGCATTCCATGGAATATAACAAAAAGTGTATCTCGAGTCGGTTTTTCAAACTTACCTACCCCACCTTTAAGGTAAAATAAGATATGAACAACAAAAATAAAATAAGTTACATTCATTTGTTATTGGCTATGGTAGGTTATTGGTTATGTTCACATACTTATTTGATTACATCCACTTGTCTAAGATGACAACAGAGACTTTCGACCCAAACCCAGCTGTTGACTTGTGGATGCAAGCATCTAATCGCAGACTCAACCAGAGAGAAAGAAGTAGGCCTACATCATCAGCTACCATGTCTGACAGAGAGGAAGACAGTGAGGAGAACAGTCAGGAGGGTAGTGATGACAGCTTGTAGGATTACTGGTTGTGCTAATGTTGTCTTGTGTTCACCTCTGCATGTGTGTTCTGTGTTCACCTCTGCATTTGTGTTCAGCGCGTGTGTCTGGCAAATAAAGTCAAGACCTCCTCAAAAGTTACGGTTTATTTCATTTTAAGGATGAGCACCAAGCAACATCTCCAGGTGCTCCTTTGAGAACCAGGGCAAAAAAGTTATGTGCACCCCTGGTTATTAGCACATTTTTACAACTTGAGGAACGAATGTTTTTAATAAGGGCTATACAAATGTTCATACCGGGTAGTCTATTTGGTTAAAAAAAATTATCCAACGATTTACAGACCACTCTTTCCCAATGTAAGTCAATGGGAAAAAGTGTTTCCGGGCCCCAGCAACCTAAAGGAAGTGTAGTACCGCCGTTTGGCCACAACGAATATTCTCATCAGACTCCGGCGCACTTCCTGGGGGCTTGGTTGAAATCACGCAAAAAAAAAAGCACCCAATGACTCTACATAATAATGATCATGCCACCAAACACAGATTAAAACTAAAGTAACGAGCCTGTTTTAGAAATGTAAGAAGTAGAAAGTAAAGGTATTTCTGTTAAAAATGTAAGAAGTAAAAGTAAAAAGCCGTTAGAAAAATAAGTAGTGGAGTAAAGTACCGATAACAGAAACATGTACTTAAGTACAGTAACAAAGTATTTGTACTCCACTACTTGCACCTCTGAGTGGAAAAAGTAATTCCAAGTCATTATTGTCATTTTCTTTAAATAATAATAACTTTAAATGATTTACAAATTGTTTGGTAATATATGATAGTTAATAAATAATGCATGATCATTAAATAATTATTTTTCAATGTATTTTAAAGTAATAATGTGTGTAAGTGTGTGTGTGTGTGTGTGTGTGTGTGTGTGTGTGTGTGTGTGTGTGTGTGTGTGTGTGTGTGTGTGTGTGTGGTGTGTGTGTGTGTGTGTGTGCGTGCGTGCGTGCGCTGGGGGGATTAGACAAAAAGAGAGTAATAAATGACAATATTATAATTTAAAATGAGTAACAATATAATAGTCATATATCCTAGGAAGGGGGGGCATATAAATAGTAGCATGACCTTAAATAAGTAGAAATGGGGTGGTGGGTGAAATCGGATTGAGGATTATTAATTACATTTATCAATGAATGGGTTCCAGATTGCATCAATATCATTGGTTTGTTTTTTTATGTCAGCAGATAATTTTTCTATTGAAATGTATTTTATTTAAAAAGAAAAGAAAAGTAATAACATTTTCTTGAACTGTCAATGAAACTCAAATGTAAACAAGTAATTGATCATTTTACATTTTTAATTAATACACTCATTATAAAAGCTTTATAAAATATTATTTTGAAACTGTATGTAATTTGTCTTTGTTCTGTTTGAGTGCACCTATCACATGGTGAACTCAGAGATGTAGAACTTTCTAAAATCACAAAAAATCCTAAAAGCACAGTTAAGTCTTGTTTTTAAATAGGTCTGATTTTCCGTGCACTGAACGGTTGTTTCACCAAAACCAGAGACGACAGATGATTTCACCCTCTCTGGTGACTGCTGTAGTTTAATGGTTGATTCCTCTGAAGCCTCACGTGTGCTGGACCCCAGACTCCTGCCAGAAATGTGTCCCTGTGTCTCCCTCTCTGCCTCCCAACAGTCTGAATGGAGGAGAGTAAACTGCCCGCAAACAAGGTTTCACTTCTAAAGCCTTTTTCACAAAATCACAATGCACAACAAACGGCCAACTGTTGTTTCATGTAGACATTAAGGTCCTCTTAATCTGATCATATTTTATTATATTAAAATTGAATATAATAGATTACAAAACAGATTTAAATGTTTTGTCATTACATGAAGTTCAGGTATACTGAGATAACAGAGGGCAGTTTAACATTTAACCAGAAGTGCAAAGATCAGTTGACTGCAGAGTCATTTATAGGATAAAATATTGAATAATTAGAGTGTATAAACACACAGTAGGATTATAACATAAGAAATAAACAGAATAGCAGCATCTAGTGTGGTGTATATCGTGGAGAAGATGATATACAATGCCACTATCATGAACATGCTACCCACGAAATGGCAGACAACTTTGGCAAAGATATTTTTAGCAAAAGTTGCTAATCTGCCATGAAATGTAACGTGAGCTCTGATTGGCTACAGTGTAAGGGGAAATTGTTGTCTGGTTGCTTGTGTCCGTGCTCTTGAGGCGTTAGAAAACGAAGTTCTTGTTACATCTTACAGAGGATCACAAACAGTGGCCATACAATACTCCAGAGAGCACCTAAATCATGAGAGTCTGTAAGTAGGAAAGTCAACATTGATAGTAATGTACCTTTAACTATTTCTTAAAACAATGTCTGTCTGTGATGAATCTCAAAGATGTAGGTCATCGTATATCTAATATTGAAAGTCTTGACCTACTATTAGATAACGTTGTTTTCTTTTATGAATATGTGCTACATTAAGGTATAAATGCATCCATTTTCTTTTATGTGTGTTATTTGATTCATGCAATGCCTCTTGTATATTGTCCTGTTTAAAATACTGTTTTAAATGAATGCTTTCTTATCATTTTCAGAAGTCTATAAAACAGATTAGTGATTCTCAAAGCTCATTAAGATGAACAAAGAGGGAGTTCAATGTTCAAACCCCTTTAGTTACTTCCATGACTAGAAGTATTGTGCCATGCTACTTGCTAATAAGTATGGAAAAATGCAGGATTTTGAAACTAATTTCCCTGTTTTCTGTTGCTAATTATAAAACGTTTCCATCTTTTCAGCCTCCGATCGTGTTTCTCACAGAAGAGGATTTACAGTGTTGTCTAACAGGAGTGAGCACACAGGGTTGAGGTCTGTTCTAACACCATCTGTCACAATCTGTCTCATCTTTATGGAGCCTTTTCTTTTATTTCACGTGCACTCACTTCCTGCATGGCTCTCGTCAATTTGAACGGGTGACAGTATGGAAAGAGCTCCTGTCTGTGCTTGTGCTTTCCTTGAAAATATAATATTCATGAGTATCTGATGAGTAGAAGGTGTTCAATGTTTTAATGAAGCAAGAAAACTCACCTGGTTTGTTTGATGATATAACTTTTATTTTGTTAAAACTTTCTCAATTTTTATTTAGCATTTTCCATTATTTTTGAACGTTACATACAGAAGGCACTTACAAAAACAAGTTAAATTACAGATGCTGTTATTATAAACATTACATTAATGATTAAAAAAACATGACAGAATGCAAAAGACAATAAATGACAGCACCATTGGCAACGTTCGAACAGTACATCTCAAAGTAAAAAGGTTGCAATGATTTGAAATCTACAGTACAATAGAAACGTATTAATGTATTAATGCCCGAGCTATGCTTTTAGGTATAACTTAATCATCAAGATAAAAAGTGTAAAAACTCAACTGTTTTGTCATTATTTTTTCACTAGTCAGAGGTTTGTTTTAATTTACATTATTAGGCTTTGTGGTTTCAGCTCTGTGCAATTCCTGGTACATCTCTATTAGACGAGTGGCCTCCCTCTGTCCTGACAGCAAAGCACCATGGGTAGTGGAATAGTATTTTCTGTGGGTGGCCTCTCCAGCAAACAGGACCTGTAGAGGCTGAGGAAGGAGGGGGAGGAGGGGAGGAAATAAAAAAGATTTGAGAAGAAGAAAAACCAGATTCAAAACAAGAGCCGTCAATGTCATCCTGACATATTTCCCTGGCCTCTCACGATTTTCTATTTCCATCACTGATTCCCTTGTTAGTGCTCCGCGTGTAGGAGTCTGCTGCAACTTTCCTGAGGCGTTAAGGTTTAGTTTGACAGGGTTGAGGGATGTCAGCGAAGGGGTCATGCTGTTCCTTCAACAGTGTCAAGTGAGCACACAAACACCCCCTCCCCTTCCCTCCCAGCCCCTTCACCCAGACTGCATCAGGTTTCGTGGTCTAGACTGCTGGCCAGGAAACAGGCTTCACCCCCCACTCCCCCCCCCACCAAACACCAGCTGTATTTGCTCTGCATGTGCTGCAATGGGACATGTTAGTGATGACACCGTGTGCTGCATTAGCCAGACGCCCTCAGAGTGAGTACAGTATAAATGAATTTACAAAATGTCATGACTCTTCTTTTCATAGGCCCATTACATTCCTTAGCACGCACTTATATGTAGCTATAAATCCATAGGGGGGTTTCATTTAAAAAAGGTTAAGATTTCTTATGCACTTTTCTGAATGAGACATTCTTGACTTATGAGGTCATTAGGGGGACAGAGCTCTTATGTGCCAAAACATGTTATGTAAGAATATGTAAAGCATCTAGATAAAAATCTGTAAAGGCCCTTTTGTAAAGCAAGGTCTTTAACAGACAGATCATCTAAACCTGCTTTATGTTGCAACATAAATGAAAAGTTTGGTAGTGTTATAAAAGCTATAAACACATTTGGGACAGTGTCATGGTCTTGGTTTTAGTCCCGTTCCCTTTACTGAGGTGTTTTCAGGATTTTGTCTCTTCTGTTTGTTGTTTTTCCTCCTGCGTTCCTGTGCTGCCTTTCACTCATTCACCCATCCACACACCTGCTCTGAATCAGCCCTGTTTCTTCTTCCCTACTCCCAAAGTCTTTTCAACCAATGAGCTCTCAGCCAGCTCTTCTTAATCGCCTGATTCCCCTCACCTGAGCTCCTCCGCCCTTCTCCCGATTTCCCCTTCAGTCTTGTTTGATCAGTCTTATGTTGTTTTTATGCACAGTTTGCCTAGGCTACACAAACTGTGTAGTTTCCCCTAAAATAAGTAACTAATTGCAAAGTACTTCCCAGCAAAACTCTTTAGCAAATATTGGTATTCTACACGTATAATACCAGGTAACCCCAGGAATAAAGCCAAAGATGTGTCCTTTTTATCTTAATCTCAACAACCTCTAACAGTTACTAGGAGATAATTATTTTCCGGGATATTGAATTGCCTAGTAAGCTTAAATAGTTAGTTTATTTGTTTGTACAAACTCTTGATAAAACTGATCTTGATCTCAATTAGACTAAGGTTAAATACTTTAGATGTGTTTTTATTATTCGGTGTAGTGGTCGTCTTACTGGAGCCTTGGTGCTGTTCGCATAAGGCAGTGGCATGGCCAGCCGCTCACAGTCCTCTCCGCTGGATCCCACCCTGGTGAAGGAGTAGGACCCTCGGATGAAGGGGTTACTGCCCCACGAGGAGCGCAGGACACGCCAGGGCTTAGGAATGTTGGGGTTTCCTGTGGAGGGACGGACAGAAATAAATGACGTCAGCACGGAAAGTCATCACAGAAACTTTAAGATAATCTGGTGTCGAGGAAATCCGGCTCAACAAAGAATTAAAACGGTCAAAACTATGGCAGCTGTGAGTTAAGGCCTGTACTGGGACGTCCAATCTGTCATCTGTAATCAGTGGTGAGCAGAAAGGCCCCAGCTAGTCTATATGTAATTAAGCAACAGCTGACTGGGTTAAACCACATGACCTAAATGAGGTGTGTGTGTGTGTGTGTGTGTGTGTGTGTGTGTGTGTGTGTGTGTGTGTGTGTGTGTGTGTGTGTGTGTGTGTGTGTGTGTGTGTGTGTGTGGTAATCTATAGGAAGTCCACCGACCTCATCCTGATGTGGCTGTCATTGTTCCTGCACTAACTGTGACCTATTTCTGAGGAAATTACTTTACTGAAGATTATCTGAGTCATTCTTAAAGTATCTGTACACACCTCAATGAGTCATCTTAATGTCATACGATTAAAACCTTTAACATTCAATCACTTGAGCATGACATGACAATCCCTCTGTTGAAAAATAAATTTAGCATTTTAGAAAACGAGTAGTAGCAACAAATGATATGCCTCACCCATGACATTGTGTGTGTTTGTGTTTCAGAGACAAAGATGGCCAGATTCAGTGTCAATAAATTAAACGCCTCTTGATTTGAGCCGTCTTTCGGCTCATTGTTGATTTGACACACTGGACATGCGATTCATCCAGCTGTATCATCTGTCCACCCTTTTCCCCCTAAAAGGCTACTTGCATCACAGCTGTAGCTTATGTCATTTCCTTTATATGAAACACAATCACCCAACCATGTAACTCTGTGTATGAGTCACCGAGCTCACACAACAGCCTTGTGTTAGTTTTAGATTATTGATTGTTGGTTAAACTAGAATAGAGTTGGAAGACGGAAGTTTATCATGTCTTGTCTGTCATGAAAATGTACAAAAGTCAGAATTATAAAACTTTTAAATTGAATCATTTGAGATCGTCTTTGGTTAGATAATGACTGAATAAAAGAGTCATGGGAGTAAAATACCTAAAAGTGGGAATAAATGAGAAACAAAGAATCAACCTAAAAAGCACCGGGGTCTCTTAAAAAACTAGATATTTTCTGAACTTAAACTAAATAAAAGTATTTGTGTTGAGTTTTTATGTTTACAAATGGCAACCATAGTAAGAGAGCAAATACCTTTCACCCAAAACTTAATTGAGAATGCAGTTTAGAGGTGTGGGAATGTAATTTGGTAGGTGTGCGTGTTTGCATGAGGTCCTGACCTGTAAAGCGCCTCAGCAGCTCAGTGCAGGTCTCAGCAACTGTTTCATCATCGCAGCGCTCCATCTGCAGCGCCTCTTGGCCGCAGATCCAGCCGCTCAGCATGTAGCCGTAGCGCTCGGGCGGGTAGAGGACGTCGAAGCTGCAGATCTTCTTGTACCACAGCTCCTCGGGGTACACCAGCTGTTCTAGCTGAGCCTCATCCTCCCACACAAACTGGATGCTGTTGCACTCTGGGCTCCAGAAGGGCTCTTCGTACTCCAAGAAAATTTTATCGGTGGTGCTGATGCCCAGCTTCTCGATGGCGAGCACTTTCTCCTCAGGCAGGGAGGGGGAGAACATGGCTTCATGGTTCTGCTTCAGGACTCCCAGAGAAGATGTCACGATCACGTGGTCGGCTGGGATCCACTCCTCATCCTGGCACTCCACGTAAATGGGGTGACCGAAAATCAGAGGGTCCTCGCGAGGTTGGCAGCCGTGGTAGTATTCATTGTGGTTGTTGCCCTGGTGGGTGTGGCTGCTCTGGGCGATCGCCTGCTGATGCTTGGCAGAGTAGTTCCAGTGGATGCAGCGGACAGGTTTGCTGAGAGAGAGGGTGCGAGAGGGGATGTCCTGGGCCAGGAGCTCCACCACCTTCATGAAACCTTCAGGAATGACATAGTGTGCACCAGGGATCTCTGTCCACTCGCCAAACTCACTCAGAGACACCTCATCCATACTGGGGGAGCTGCTTTCACAACTCTCCACCTGAAGCAAGAGGAACATACACACAGAGGACAAACAGTTATATGTATACAGCCAATAGTAATTTATTATTAACCACATTACCTGCTGTCCAATAAACCAGTATCAGCTGGTACATCCAAAGACCAGGCATTTTAGGCAAGGCAAGGCAAGGCAAGTCAAGTTTATTTATATAGCACCTTTCAACACAAGGCAATTCAAAGTGCTTTACAAAAAACGAAAGACATTAAGAAAATGGCATTTAAAATCAGTCATTAAAAAGAAAAGATAATTAAATAAACATTAAAAGAAAAAATACATGGATAAAAGTTACAGTGCTGTTTAAGATGTGAATAGTTCAATTAAAAGCAGCAACAAAAATAAAAGTCTTCAGCCTGGATGTAAAAGTAGTCAGAGTTGCAGCGGACCTGCAGGTTTCTGGGAGTTTGTTCCAGATATTTGGAGCATAATAACTAAATGCTGCTTTTCCATGTTTAGTTCTGACTCTGGGGACAGAAAGCTGACCAGTCCCTGAAGACCTGAGAGATCTGGATGGTTCATAATTTAGCAGGAGGTCAGAAATGTATTTTGGGCCTAAACCATTCAAAGCTTTATAAACCAGCAGCAGTATTTTGAAATCTATTCTTTGACACACAGGAAGCCAGTGTAAAGACTTCAGAACAGGAGTGATGTGATCCACTTTCTTAGTGTTAGTGAGGACTCGAGCAGCAGCGTTCTGAATCAGCTGCAGCTTCCTAATAGATTTTTTAGTGAGACCTGTGAAGACACCATTGCAGTAGTCGAGTCGACTGAAGATAAAAGCATGGACAAGTTTTTCCAAATCCTGCTGTGACAAGAAAAAATGCTTTTTACATAAAATGCTAGTGATACAACGTTTTAATTTGGGGTAGGAAGATTTTCTTACTGTTTGACAGATCCAGGCTTGCTGTTTCTCCCTGTTTCCGGTCACTGTGCTACGCTAAGCTAAGCTAATAGGCAGCTGACTGCAGCTTTATATTAGGCATCCTTTATATTATAGGCTATTGGTTGTTTATCAAGAAAAACTGCCAAACATTAGCTGGTAGCCTTGTATTGAATGTGAATGTGTTACCTTTCTCTGTTTCAGGGTTGCCAACTTTGGGTACCTGGCTGGAGTGAGATTTTGATATCATGGGTTTAATTACACATATGCGCACTAAATGACTGCTATCATTAGTAGCGGGACCTTAGTATATAGGATATATATCTACAATATATACAAATACACAATATTGGATACAGACTATAAAGGGCACAACGTTTCATTCACTAATGAAAGTCAAACACATGTTTATTTCCACTGTTGTGTGCATAGGCCTGTCGCGATAAGCAATTAATTGACTTATCGTACGATAAATACAAATTTAAAATTAAATTGCCATTTACATCAGGATGTGACTAGCAGTTTGAAAGGATGTACTTGAATTATTATTATATATTATCATTATGTCAGTGGTCTAAAATGGTCATACAACGGTGCCGACAATATTATCGTTTATCGCAATAATTTCCGGGAAAATGTATCCAACAAAATTAATTATCGTGAGAGGCCTATACATGAAACACACGCACACAAACAAATCTACAGACTTACTTCAAACTGCCAAATATATTAATTAACACACTCTCACTCTCATATACCTTTGGCTCTATTTTGGCCTAGTAGAACAATAAGCAGCAGACATTTACTTTGTTATCATTTCTACTGGATCTTAAATCTGCGCATGCGCAATACGGGTCGGGGATTGACCAACCGTCTCCCACTGCTCTGCTGTCTGTTAACGTTGTTAAGAGTGGTGGGGGCGGGGAGGGAGCGGATCGACAGCTTGAGCAGCTGTCAACTCAACATTGTAAATAACTAACCAAAAACGATCGCCGGTTCATCTTGTTTTTGGCGTGAGAATAGTTTGGGCAGCGTGAGAGCGTGAGATTGAGAGTGAAAGCGTGTGTCACACGCCAGATGCGTGAGAGTTGGCAACCCTGCTCTGTTTAAACACAAATATGTGTTTATCTATGATTATCTTAGGCTGTTGGTTGAACAAAACACTGACAGTCACTGAAAATACAGTATGTGGTAGACTTGCTGTCTCATTCTAGGGGATTTTAGGTTTGTACATCAAATACGTTTTCACAATGACTTTCCACATGTGAAATGATTCAGGAATATGAACTCACAAAAACAGACACACACACACACCTTGAGGTACTGTTGAAGCATGGACAGTTTGAGCTTCTTGGTGCATTCAGGATCATCTGGATCCAGCATGATCTTCTTGCGCACCACGTCCCGTGTAAAGACGCCGACGCTGTTCTGGCTCTCAGCACAAACTGGCTTCCCGTTTTGGAAGAACTCCTGAGTCAGCTCGTACACCTAAATCAGGGTGAGACAGACGGGAATACAGAGAAAGAAAAAAGAGGATGAGTGTCAAGAAAGCAGAGGATGCAGCATGATGGAGAACAGGCAGCACAAATCTTATTATGTATATCTGTCTGATAAAAGCTGCCAGTTGCTACAAAAGTGAAGAAATAGAAGAGAAACATAAAGAAGACAGTAGAAAAGGAAGACTTGTTGTAATGTATTAGTTTTAACCTTATAATATTAAAGTTGGATTTTACTTTTATCTGTGACAACATGCTAATCAATTGCTGTAAGTATTTAATTTATTGTTAGTAAAGTGAAGCATTCACTGAAGAAAGAACTAATGTTTGCGTGTTGCCATTAGAGCCATTTATAATCAAACATTGAGATATAACTCATGATAGATGACTGTATTTTTGTTAATATAGCACCGACTATACGATTACGTTGGATACAATGATTTCAGAAAATGAATCTGATGAAAATGTCACACACAAGAAGCAATCTTAATTTAACAATTTGGGCTTCAGGGATATTCTGCCGGGTATAAATCATAATTATATATAATGTTCTATAAGCTATTATTTAGATAAATCAAACAGATTAGCAGACAACAGTTGTGACTATGGAGGTCAAATGATTGAAGCCTCTGCCCTTAAAAAGAAGATAAGAGAATACAAAGAGCATGTTGACCATGACCCAGGTCTCCTTCACTCTACAGCAGTCAGTCGCGGCTAAATGACATCGTGGAGAGGGATAAAGAGGATGTGACCCTGAAATTAGACTGTGTTTCTTCTCTCGTCATCATAGCAGCTACTGAAAAACAAAATGTTTGCTTTACAGGCTCTACAAGTCCAGTCAAGTCAACTTTAATCATATGCTTAAAAGTAGCATACCTGTTTTAAGGAGCTCTATATGCAACAACATACAGAAAAGGCATGATGAGAGTGTTTACAAGTTAAAAGAGAACAAGAGAAAGGGTAGACAAGATGACTTTACAGGGCTGCTAAATGAAGACAAGAAGGAAAACATCTCCAGTCTTTAGGATAATAAGGCTCTAGAGGTGTAAGTGGACATTAGTTAAGACAATTTACCACAAGCAAATGTGGATAATTTTGGCCCTGAGATCAGACAGAAAACCCAAATAGTTAACAGAAAGCAAATCCTTTCTGTGGTTTCCTCACATTCTCTCTGTAACTGCTTGTTCAGCGTGACCTAATTAAACTATAATCATCATTCTTTACGCGGCCTGCCACTGAGCAGAGAAGTGGACCGATGAAAATGACCACTCCTCATTAAATCCGGCACGCTTTAGTGGACATTTTACTGCTTTATCTCAACATGGCAGGAGATATGTTTAATAATAGTGTAATGTATGTAAGGAGTGGTTTTATTTCCACATAAGTAGCTTAAAGCTTTTTGAAGTCTGACTGGATGTTATCTATTCTACATTTCCAGCATGTTCCCATTCTGTAATAGACTTGGGTGATGTTCTCCACATTTATATGGCTGGTCTGATCTAAATATGTCTTTGCGTAAAATGTTTGTACACATTTGACAATATTTTTCAACTTTTGGAAACCACGTTTTGCAGGTTTTAATAATATGAATCTGCATAGGTTTAGAGTGAGGTTTACCAATGCTATATCACTAAAATTACATAAAACACTTTGCTGTGAGGCAGGCTGAACAGTGAGTACCTCTCAGCTCTTGTACACGCATGCTTTCATTTGTGCATATAAGTGTAAATTCACTGTCTGTGTGCATATGCGTCCCCTCACCTCGTTGTACAGGTCACTGAACTCCTCCACCAGGTCCTTGGGGATCCTCCGCCCAGCGTTGGTCTGGTAGTGAGCCACCCCATTCTTGGTGTACAGGCTGATGCGTCCCTCGCTCCTCTCCCCGTCCGTGGTGTGCTCCAGCAGCCCGTTGTCCTCCGCCAGGTGGTACACTGGGTTCCCATTGGCTCCATGGATCCAAGTGGCTCCAAGCTCCAAAGTTGCTTTTCCTAACAAAAGAATGAAGAAAAAGGCCCACAGATCAATGTGAGTTTGGAAACAATTGATCTCTTTGAACTCAACTGTGCTTTGTTAAGGCACAATCATATTTGAGTGTAAGATAATTGGACTGGTCAACTCAATTAACACGCTGCAGTTGTTTAAGCCCACTGGAATACCATTAGTTTAATATTTCTATTTCACGCACTGTTTCCTTTTTTACACTCATTTATATAATAAAAAATAGGGCAATGCAAAGCCGAAGCACATAAACAGCCATTTACATAACAGACGCAATTCTCAGTGCCTGCCACAGCATGTGTAACATTGCTACAAGCAGATGCTGTCCCTGACTTATTTGTTCGTGCCTGTTGAAATAATTTGTCATACTTTTTTTTTAGCTGAAGACCTGCAGTTCATCCGACTGTGTTGGGAAAATCTGACTAAGTGGCTGAAGCAGACAACTAACTGGACATGCATTGGATAAGCACATTCATCTGGGTTATTTAAAAATAATTTGAATGCTGGCTGATAAGGAAAGAAGTATTTAGCTTAATAAAAGTGTTGCATAAGGCACAGTGATTGATATTTTAATACAAAATAATTAACCTGTGATCTCGAGATAACAGCATTTAAAAGATAAGAATGATTGCAAGCACAGCCGTTCTCTGCAGGTATAAAGAAGGTACACATTATTTTGGGGTTATTTATAAATAATTTGAGCATAAAATTTGAGGTAAACAGCGATGTCTTCTTACCGAGCTGAACACTCTGAACTCTCCCGCCGATGTGGTCTGACGCCTCTAGGACAGTGACATCAGTGAAGCCGTTTTTCAGTAGGATCTTAGTCGCAGCAAGGCCGGCCAACCCAGCACCAATGACTACTATTCGAGGCTGCCGATGAGTTCGTAAACCGCTACTAAGAGGATCATCAGTGCTGTCTGAGGAAATTTCACAACTTTGCATGCCGTCCAAGATCCTCTTCGATGGCGTCTGTGGGCAAATTCAAGAAAAGGAACCAGGTAAAAAAAAGGCAACAACATAACTCTGGGTCAAAGTGTGACAGACGCTCATACAGCAGAATTATATCCAGTGAAAATAAAGATATATGTTTTGAATTTGTATGTTCTATAAATGACACATCTCAAAAAAGATATATTTACTTTTTATTCACACTCCTTGTTGGGTTGTTAATTTTGGGTTGCTGTATTTTGCCTCCTACGCGCTTTGTTGATATGGTGAATATTTTAAAAGTGTATCTTGTGTGTACCTGCATTGTACAGGGATGGAAGTCAACATTTTAGAAACAAATATCTCAAAAAATGGCATGACTCATAACAAAAAAGATATGCTGGCCTGACCAAAAATGAGCAAAGAAAAAGGCCAATGAACCGCTTGGAGATAATTTAGCTTCTTTGGATCTCTGTTCCTTAGTGTTGCTAGTTACGTGCTCACTACACAGATATATTTTAGAGCTGATATGTGGTGTTTATCAATTTTCCCAATACTTCTACCTGCATTTACAGCTTCATTTATGACTGTGTTTCATTTAATTAAAAGTATTTTCCATGTGTACAACACCGTTTATTGCACACAAGGCCAAATTACAAGTCTATGATAGAGAATACTTTGCACAAAAACAATTATTGATTATTCCACATCTTTAAATATATAATGAAAGAGCTCAGGGACTGTGACATACAGAGTGAAGAATACACAAGCAACCTTGTTGTCGCAGTACATAAGGCCCCTGCTGTGAATGTATGGACAGCTGTGGGTGAGATCACAGTGGGTGTCTATTCAGAAGATGTTCCCGTTCAGCCAATAGAGAACGTTTTTAACAGTATGTGGCCGTCATTCCTGAAAGACGTTCGCTGTTGAAACTGTTATCGGAGAGCTTTTAATATGAAATGTGTCTGTTTTTCCTGTCCTGACATGCATGAGTAACACTAGTAAGTCCTCTTAGTAGAGACGTGATATCCTGGTGTTACACAATACATGCAAACACTAACTCCACACTTTGTTACCGCAGCATCACAGGACACAGGGTATTGCATATAGTACGATGTGTGTGAAAAACAACACTGATGTTTCCCACAGTTTGAGATTAAACGTCCGAAAGACTAGTTTATTAAACTAATATTTGTGATACACACGAGCCCTATAATATATTATTAAGGTGACAAAAGTAACAACAATTTTCATTAACTATTAGTCTGCCAGTGATTTTCCTGATAAAGAGATTACTTGTTGGCTTTATAAATAGTCAGAAAATAGGGAAAAACTGTTTCTATAAATGCAAGGTGATGTCTTTAAATGTCTTGTTTTGTTAGTCCAAAAACCAAAGATGATCAGTTTAATACAACATGAAAGAGGGAAGCTTTAAAAATGAATTTATTATCAACCTATTTGCTGATGCAGCTATTCATAATATGAGGTTATTACACTTACACAGCAAATCCAGATAACTGTGACCGAAGAAAGTTTCCATCTACACTTGCTTTTACCCTTGATTCCACTTTTGTGGAACTGTGTTGTTAGCAAGAAGATTCACGAGAGCTGACAACGAGTCAAAGGGCACACCTTCAGCTCCCGCTGCAGAACAGATGCGTGGGTGTAACATTTGTTGAAGCAAGAAACTGAGTGTGATGTCAATCCAAAGAGGTCATATACAGGGATTTCTGTAAATCTCTACTTCCGGTATCTAAATCTTGGCTGTACGCGGACCTCGAACACAGATGTGGTTTAAACCTTTTCATCTGGACGGGTCAGCACAAGGGTGATCTGATCCGACTGTATGACCACATGAGCCTGATTGCTTTGTGGAATTATTTGACTTTCACATATTGGTTGATTTGCTTCGACAGGCCTATTAATAATTTCAATACAACATCTTGTGAATTCATCTTCTGTAAGAAAAAGGTGTATATCAGACTTTGGAAAGGCTATGTAATAATAAAGCAAATTATCTATATTGCGTAATCCAAGTATTTGTAAGTGCCAAATAAAGCCATGTTTCAGCTCCATCAACATGAATGGACTCATTCTTGGGCTTTAAAGAAAAGTAAAGGGAAACGTTGGTCACATATTTTTATTTTGTAACAATCAAATATTCAAAGCAGTATCACCTAAAATGATACTGACGGTAAAGATATATATTTTGTATTTAACAACAACATAGCCTCATTTAGCCGTTGATCATTTCTCAACTGTATTGTATAATATTATATTATGTCTGTTGTTGGTGTCAAATGAGTTTCCCCTTGTAGGATTTATAAAGCTTTCTCAATCGTTTCGATATAATCCCAACCAACAAAAGGCTTTTCTGTTTTTTTCTGTGGCGCTTGTTTATCAAATCTGTGGTCTTAAGTGGAGGCTAACTTGTTTGTTTCCTGCGCTGTAACCATGGCTGTAACGTGTAGAGCTAGTTAAAGAATAGACGGTACAAATTGTTTCTTTTTTATGGATGTTTTCAAACCGCTGTAATAGGTAAGGTTCCCAGGAGGACTCTGCTTTGTGGCAAACAACAAAGATTGACAGCATATCTGACAAAATGAGAATGCAGGGTAGATTATATTGTTTTGTAATGTATTATATTTTGTTGCATGTTTTGTGGCTTTGGGCCAAATGTTGCTCTTTGTCCATGACTTATCGAGTGATCATAATGCTTTGCGGTTAATTGCATGTTTGTTTGTGTACATGTATGTTAATATCATAACATATAAAAGGCTATATTATTTACATTCGCACCATCTATTAGCGTATGAAACATCTTCTTAGTATTACCTTTTAAACCATTTAAATCCTTTCTGATGAAGGGTAATGTATGTTTACTTCCAATGAGCAAATGTCTTGTGAGTAATGTGAGAAAAACGTTATGTAAATCACAATATGGTACTAAATGCAAAAATATAGGTTGTGAAAATATTTACTGCCATGAGACCCCAGGGAGCAGCTGTTTGTTTTACAAAGTTGATTCCATTTCTGAAACACGTTTTTCCTCATAATATATTTTAGCGGCTATAGAGACTATTTAAATCTGTAAGCTTGAATTTCCTGCACTTGCATTTTTTAGCGTATATTTGCATACATGTCTTAGCCTTTTCTTTGTTTGTTATGAATATGAACTCGAAGTAAATATACACTTCAACAAACCTGCAGTCCCTGTTTCTGACAAGGCCAAAAAATCATTTTGTAACAAACTCAAGGAACAAGGGTCAACTTTAAATCCTTTACAAAGTGTTTGTTTCAAGTTCTTTGTTCTAAAATGCTCACTACTGTGTTGACCTCTTCAGAATACAGTATAGTATATTATTTACATATATTCTCTCGTGCCAGAAATCCATACTCTGGCAGCAGAAACAGGATGACCAACCAGATTTAATCTTTTGCTTTTCACTACAATAAGGTTAGAAAAGATTGGTGGACTTCACTGCAATTCAATTCACTTTTACAATAAACATCTTTCCATCCTTTCAAGGGAAATCTATATTATATCTTCAAAGATTCAAGTGTTAACTCACAAATAATGTTTTATTTTTAGGCTTAGAGCTATAAAAATAAGCTAATTTCAGTGCAAAAATTTACTTGATTCTCCAAATACGTACGCCACAGTGACTTCAAAGGAACAACACATCTAATTCGTAGACAGTGTTCAAACTCTTAACACACACGCCACGCCCTGTAACAGATTTTGCATCCCTCCCTTGTTGCTTGTAATTATTCAACGGCTGGTTGATACACTCGCCACATGTCGCCTCTCCATGCTTTCCAGGGGTGCCCAACCAGTCGATCGTGATCGACCGGTCGATCGCGGGGAGATTCCCAGTCGATCGCGAGATGTGTCTAAAATAGAACAACAATATTCTGTTTTATCGTTAATGTCCTATAACATAATCTTCCTGTGCCAGAATAATGCACTTGAACGCATCAAAGCTTTGTGATTGGCCGGCGTGACCCCATGTGTTGGGGCGTGGCTAGTGGGCAGTGCACTAATTAGCTAACGTTGTCCGTGTCAACAGTCCGCACACAAACAAGACCGCAATTATGGCAGAAGCAAAACATATATATAATTTTAACTCCGAGTGGGAGGATGATTATTTTTGTATTTATTCCAATTCAAAGTCCATCTGTCTCATCTGCAATGCGAGCGTGGCTTTATCGAAGAAGGGTAATTTAGGAGCGGCATTTCAAAACAGTGCACAAACGCTACGAGACGGAATTCCCTCCTAATTCTGCCCTACGCTCCAAAAGGGGAGGGGCCTGAAAGGACAGCTAAATGCACAGCAGTCCATTTTCACCAGGCCCAACAACAAGAGCAAGGCTGCTACCATAGCATCTTATCGTGTCAGTCACGTTCTTGCGAAACACATGAAGTCTTTAAAAGACGGCAAAGTTGTGAAATAAGCATTCCTGGAGGCTGCCGACGCGCTTTTGTGGGACAGTAAAAATAACAGGAGCATTTCAACAGGTTTTTGATATAATAAAAACTCAAGTTAGATACCGTTATTAATCAGCTGTAAGTTTTAGTTTGTTTGAACTTATTCATTATAATTATTGTACAAAATGGTAAAAGAATGCAAACTTAAATTGATTATAGTCTATTATCAATTCAGGTTAAGAAACTAGTGTTGCTTGCATCCTATTTTTAAAGGCATTTATTTTTATAATCTACTAAAATGCAACAAAAAAAGGGTTTGATTCTATTAATTTTGTCTTTTTTATTGCACTTTGGCAGCAGATTCCTGTGTAGCTTCAGATCTGAGTTGTCTTATTAGTAAGCCTAATTTATACTTTTGTAGCAAAACTATTGTTATATAATGGCAAAGAATGGGTTCAGAGTCTTTTCTTGTTTTCCTGTGTCATATGTGGCAGCACTGTTCAATGTTTCTTGAAAACATTACCCACTGTAGTATGTGACGTGTGAATAAACTCCAACTCTGTATCAACAACACTGTTGTGTAACTTCAGTTAAATACCTGTATGTGTGTAGATTAGAAAGAGGTAAGATAAAGAATCTGCATTATTTTTATGAAGTATTAATCGTATGAAGGTCAGTTTTATACAAGTAGAAGTGTGTATTTACCTGGTAGGAGGCTGTCAGTAATGGCTACGCCTTTCTATTTGGACTGGTAGATCTCGGCAGACTGGCAACTTTAAAAGTAGCTCTCGATTAAAAAAAGGTTGGGCACCCCTGCTTTACACCAACCCTACAGATTAATGTGTGGACTGGCCTTGGGTAGATAGGCAGCTTATGGTGGGGGTGGGGTGGATAGGGGTTTACTACTGACCTAGAAATGGCAATCTACAATACAGTGCATCTGCCAGAGGCCTTTTGAAGAACAGGGCTGGCGTTCAGTGGGAATATCTTAAATGAATGTATCCGACTCCCTGTCTCTCGTCTTTACTGCTCTCATCTCTCCTTTTACTCCTAACATTGCGCTTTCCAGCTGTGTCTACACTCACATCTGCATCTTCTGTAACACACACACACACACACACACACACACACACACACACACACACACACACACACACACACACACACACACACACACACACACACACACACACACACACACACACACACACACACACACACACACACACACACACACACACACACACACACACACACACACACACACACACACACACACACGTTCTACTACTGTACACCACACTGGATGTTCCCCTGGTGCAGTTAATGAGTGCCCTGAGACTTTCGTAGTATACCTAAAGACACACAGCTCAATGCTCTCAAGTACACAATGATGACAGGAAAGTATTATCAGAAAGAGAGGGAGACCAATAAAATATATGTTATTTGTTAAGTAGGGCCTATTGCTTTCATAAAAAAAATCTAAAAAAACACAGGCAACACTGTGCAACAAACACTTGTTATAAAAAGTTGATATATTATAACTAACGGCAAAATTGAGAGATTATAAAGCACTTACTACTGTTACTGCATTATTACTTGTTTTAATCTGGTTGGACAGTTTGACCACAAACTGAAACCAAAATCCCTTTTTTATAGATATTCACAGACTTGTTCTGTTAAAAAAACATTTCCTTAGTGTCTTAATAATAACAAGCAAAGGCTTATTAGAAAGTGAGTAAGCGTTTTTTTCGTAACATGATCTTTCTTGATCTTTTATAAGTAGATTATAAGTGCCTGTTAAACATGAGTTAAATGAATTATTCACCATTCATACAGCCATTAGCTACAATTCATTAACCCTTTATTAACGGTGGCTTGTGGAAACTGATATCTATGTGCAAATAAAAGAAAAATATCACAATGAAAACTTTAAATAGGTAAGAAGAAAATCTTTCTGAAGACAGAGAGAGGATCAAAGTGTTTCTTGTCATCCTATATGCTGCCTGCCTTCATGGAAACTCCTCTGAAAGCCTTACTGCCACGTATAAAATGAGATGCCAAAGTGGCAGCAGACAAAGCGGACAACTTCACTGACTTACTCTGATTATTGCCTGCTAACGACACCATGTGATGGAGACAAAGCAAGACATACACATTGTAGACCTGAACCTGAACCTGAATTAACCAAAAAAGCGAAAAACACAATCCACCTTATTCCAGGCAGCGTCCCGTTTACAATACATCAGTGTAAATAACGTTTCCTGTGCTCGCTGTGCTTTACATGTTGTTGTTGTTTTGTGCAGCGTTTTACTGTTTTGTCAACAACTAGGTGACATTTAGCGTAATGTACGTTTTCTCAAAGCTCTGACAACTACAGAAAATAAGCTGTTCTCACTGTTTCTCCTGCGATGTGAAGGTACGTATACATATAGCGGAATCATTTTAGTCAACATTTAAATCGCCCCCCGCCCCGCAGTTGAATAAAAATGCTCCTAAATGTTTGTAGTGGAGCAGCTGGTTACCTGACTCTCTTGGTCTTCAGATTTAAAACCTCTGAGCGCTCCTCTTTCCTTTGTGTCCGTTTTCCCTGAGACCGGCTGCGCTTTGTATTTATGCTGGAAACCAGAAGCAGCCAGTTTCCCTGTGGCCGCCGCCTTCTCATTAATAAATATGAGAGGCGATGACGACAATGACCAGCCCTCCGCTGAGTAACCCTGCTGCCCGTAATACACACACACACACACACACACACACACACACACACACACACACACACACACACACACACGCACGCACGCACGCACACACACTCACACACGCACGCACACGCACACACACACACAAACATCCTGTGTGATAAAGAAGTATTTTATTCTGATGAAAAAAAGAAGAACTAGCCTACATATCCTATCCCTTAATAATAATGATAACAATAATAATAATAATGATAACAATAATAATAATAATAATAATAATAATAATAATAAGACTATGCATTTGACAATGAATGTTCACATATATTACTTTTAGTGTTACACATACAAGTCACCCCTGTGGGAACAATTTGAAAAACTGTCTTTACAAAAAGTGTTATTGTTTTTATTTTAACATTGATATGTATTGGCATTTAGTCTACAATAAAGTTCAGTTCAAATGTGATAATCCCAATGCTAATAAAAGCATTTTTTTTTTTAACGTATATTTACAATTTGTATAGGCCGAGTGTATTTAAGGTGTGACATCATTGCATGTGAAAATATCCTGTAATATTAAATGTGAAACAGCATTTCCAAAAGTTCACATGTGGTTTATCAGGTCCGACAATATTTCACATGCACTAAACAAAGAGTAATTTAACTCCACTTAAATGTGTTCTCAACTGTTGCGGAGATGTTCCCTGAAGGCGTCTAGGTGCTGGGTGAGAGAGGACTCTTCTGACGACGCCCAGGTGTGGTTTAGGCCCCGTCCAATCCTCCTCCTGCCAATCGGAAGCAGATCCGGTTTCACTATGAGTGGTCGCATTTTCGAGAGCTCCCGCTTTGGCGGTTATTCCTCACGATTTTTTACATATTTCATCCTCCTGACAATATGGATTATGGACTCCTACCTCAACTCATCAATGAGACAACATCACTTAGAGAAGGAGAGTAATGAAAGCGGGGATAAAATGAACCACAATGACTTTTACCTTCTCAATGGCTGGGAAAGGAAACACCTCGCTTTTGGAAGTGCAAGCATTCATGCATTATTAACTGCAAACCCGACGCGAAAGTACTTACCCCCGTCAGGCAAACTAGACCGAAGAAGTATGATCGTCTTGGTCTTATTGTTAGCGGGAGACATCCATCTGAATCCGGGCCCGGTGCAGACAAGAAGCCAGTCCTGCAGGCTCCTCAAAACTGAGGAAAACAAAAATAAACCCCGTGAACTTTGGAAATTACTCAATAACCAGCTTGGCTGCAGTAAAAAACTCAAAACGAGATTTTCTAACTTAAACATAAAGACAGATAACAGGCTCATCACAGACAAACTGGATGTGGCCAAGTACTTGAACATTTTTTTCACAAACATAGCCACAACACTTGTAAATAAATTACCCTCCCACTCAGGGCTTTTTGGAGTAGATCACATCATGACCTACTACAAAAACCTAGGGGTACGCAAAGATGATTTCAGTCTAGCAAGGGTAACAACAGCAGAGGTACTCATTAAACTGAGCGCCCTCCAACCTAACAAGGCCACTGGCCACGACAATATCCCCTCCAAATTCCTCAGAGACACAGCAACCGCCATCTCACCAGTCATAGCTCACATAATTAACCTCTCCATAAAACAGGGAAAAGTACCCAAAGACTTCAAAATTGCAAGAGTAACCCCCCTGCACAAAAAGGGCAGCAAATTGGACCCAGGCAACTACCGCCCTGTTTCTATACCTCCATCTCGAAAGTCATGGAAAAAATAGTATATGAACAGGTCGAAAAGTACCTCGCGGAAAAGAAACTAATCTATGAATTTCAATCTGGCTTTAGAACATCCCACTCCACTGACACATGCCTTCTTTATTTGAGCGACCACATCAAACAAGAGGTGGACGAGGGCAAGTACTGCGGCATGGTGATGCTGGACCTACAAAAGGCTTTCGACACTGTCAATCACCCCATTCTGATTGACAAGCTAAAAGCAATTGGTTTTGATAAACTATCGGTGAGCTGGATGCAATCCTACCTGGAGGGGAGAGAACAGGTGGTGGAGGTAAACGGTACTCTGTCCCCCCCCCTCCCAGTGAGCTGTGGTGTTCCACAAGGAAGCATATTAGGTCCGTTACTGTTCCTAATTTATGTAAATGACATGTCATCAGCATGTGACTGCAACTTGTTCCTGTTCGCGGACGACTCAGCCCTGCTGGTCTCTGGCAGGAACAGGTTGCAGGTTGAAAAAAACCCTCAGCTCCGAGCTCGGCAGAATCTGCACCTGGCTCGCCGATAATAAATTATCATTACACCTGGGTAAAACAGAGTCCATTCTCTTCGGTTCTAAACATAATCTCAGCAAATCCGACGACTTCTCAGTTGCAGTGGGCGACATTATTGTCACAAGTAAGAAGGAAATTACATACCTAGGATCTATTCTTGAGGCAAACCTCTCCTGTGACAAAATGGCATCCAATGTAATAAAAAAAGTCAATCAATCAAAGAACTAGATTCCTATACCGGATCTCCTCTCTGGTAAACAAAAACACCCTGAAAACTCTGGCAGGAGCACTCATTCAAGGGTACTATGACTATGCTTGCACGTCATGGTACCATAGCACCTCCAAGGCGCTAAAAATAAAACTTCAAACATCGCAAAATAAACTGGTCAGACTACTGCTTGACCTTTCATCTAGAACCCACCTCACCTCTGCCCACTTTGACAACCTAGGATGGCTTAGAGTAGACGACAGAGTACAGCTACTTGCAATGGGCCTGGTCTACAAGATCCACTACACCTCTATGGTACCCATGTACATGTCAAAATTCTTCCCAAAGGTCAAGGAATACCATGATCATAACACCAGAGGGAGCTCCACAAATCATGTGAAACCCAGATTTGGCACAAAAAAGGGGGAATACACGTTTCGCAATTATGCCACATCAAGGTGGAACGCTCTTCCCACAACTGTAAAGGAAAGTAAAACTATACTTACCTTCAAAACCTCTCTTAAAGAGCACCTTCGGGGGAGAGCATTGCAAAACTGGCCCGGTAATGGTACAAATCTCAACCTGTCGTTCAATGGACAGCTTCCCCCCCCCCATCTATGTATATACTCGCATTTTAGACTCTGTTACTAACTGTATATCTGTAGACTTGGTATGTCTTAAATGTCCGGTTAGGATGTATTAGAACGAAATCTAAAATGAAAATTGTAAACAAGCAATCTGTATGTAAAAAAACCACCTGTATGTAAATTGTAAATAAGCCATCTGTATGTCAAATATGTCTATATGTCTTAAATGACATGATGAATTGGAAATGGGGGACCCTGATGTAAACAAGACGAAAGTCTTTCTCTGGTCTGCATCCCCTTAACAATTGTATGTTTTGAGCTGTACTGTACTGTACCCAATATACAAGCTGTTAATAAACTTTTCAATCAATCAATCAATCAATCCACACGGAGACGAAAGGGGTTGTATCCGCTACAGTTCTCTATCGCAGGGGTTCCCAAAGTGTGGGGGTCGCGAGATGATTAACATTTTTGTAACAATTAAAAAAAAAACTATTAACTTACTATTAAAAATAACGTGTGCATAGACATTTTTCAGGGGCGGAATGGCCATCTGTAGAATTTCCCCCCAACGAGGCTTCCCCCGTTGACAATCCACTAGCGCCCCCCCTAATTTGAACAATCTAAAATATAAATCATATTCTGGACGATACGCTCTGGGGCAAACGGCTCCGTGTGTACGCCCAGCCCCCAGGAAGAGCGCCGGACCCTGAGGAAAATATTAGTTGTGGCCAAACGGCGGCACGACACTTCCGTATCAGTCGCTGATGGGCCCGGAAATACTTTTTCCCATTGACTAACATTGGGAAAGAGACGTCTGCAAATCGTTGGATAATTTTTTTTAAACTAAATAAACTACCCAGTATGAGCATTTGTATAGCCCTTATTAAAAACATTCAGTCGTCAAGTTGTAAAATGTGCTAATAACGTTATTCTGAGAGTTATTTCCCTCGGCATTATGAACGCGGATCTAACCCACGGGACCGCACCGCCCGGCACGTTCATGTGATGTGTTCAGTACTACATGAGTTTTACCTTTACCCATGGATGCACAATAAGAACGGATTATATGATGATATGAATACTTTCGTGACGTTTCGCTCTCTCAAAAGTTGGGCCATTTTGTCTTCATGCGCCAATGAGCAACTCTCATAGGAATGAACGAGGCCCCGCCTCCCACGCTGTATCTAGTTCTTATTATACATCCATGGTGTACGCCATATGATAATTTCCTGATAATGATGACGCCATAGCCCCGCCTCTCCCCACCTCTGCTGCTCACCCCCGCGTCACTCTTAAATGTTGTGGAGTGGAAGTAAAACATTATTCAGTAACTATACTTTACAGAACTTTACAACACAGATGATCAGAATGCTCTGAAGGAAACATGCTGCTATTTTATAATGCCTACTGAAGGTTGAGTGAGTTATGCAAATCCCTGGTTTACCCTGTAAGTCTCTCCACTTTTATTATTTAATCTTTCTTGCTTTTATGCATTAAATGTGATCTAACATTGACTCT
This sequence comes from Gymnodraco acuticeps, assembly GCF_902827175.1. NCBI lineage: Eukaryota > Metazoa > Chordata > Actinopteri > Perciformes > Bathydraconidae > Gymnodraco > Gymnodraco acuticeps. The sequence goes on from NW_022990701.1 coordinate 5,384,128, forward strand.
GTGGAATAGGAGATTTTGTTTCTTAAAGGGATCTTGCTGGCAAAAAGAAAAAAGGATAATTATAATAAAACTATATACTGTATATTACTCTATGGTCCTGGTGGGGACCAATCCATTTTGATTGATTATAAAAAATAAGAGCATGACTGTGTTTGACACTGACACAATTAAAACACAATTTATTTAGGAAGTAAATTAATGGTCTTTGATATTTGCGTAATTAATTTAATTACACAAAATAAAAAACAAGAAAATATATAACCTGTTTAACAAGTTCTATATTTTCTTGTTTCTTTCTTTATTATAATCATGCTCTTTTTTTTCACGACACTGTGTCTCAGGGGATCTTAATATTTAAAAACGTATTAATGTGTTATACCAGATTAACGGGAATAATCTCAGCTAACTGACGATACAAACCATTTTTACCAAAACAAAACACAAGTCTCATAAGAAGCATCTAAATGACCCCTTAGCGAAAATGCTAACGGACATTGGCACATAACTCAAGATAAAAGTACCCTTATTACTTATCGTAGCTGCACATACAATATATCCGATTAAAGCTGAGGTTCCACAGATTATTTAGGTATATAGAATCATCACTGAGTGATCAGAACTCGCGACAGGGGAAGCAAACACAGACATCACAGCACGTACCCAGTACTCAAGTTGTAAAAAAAAATCAGGGGGGATGGTGGATTTTATCATGGGGACATAATTTGTGCTGATAACCCGCCGAGGGTGGGAGACCTACCAGCATAAAGATAATTATTATACTCCTAAAACGACATGCATGTTATGGATGTTCAGATACTCCTTTCATTGCTCTTGACCAAGTCACCTCAGAATTAGAGTAGAATAACATTTAGGGTCAAATGCAGAGGACAATTAGGGCAAAATCTTTTTTTCACTTTAATTTAAAGGGGGGGAAGGGAATACAAAAATGTGGTTATAATGAAGTATATGGTACAAATCTTGTAGGTTAACAGTCCCTCATTTATTATTCAGATGGATCAACTGATTATACTAATAATAAAGTCAAAATAGTTTTTAGAATATTGAATTATAGTGTATTTTTTCAAAAAAGCAGTTACTGGTATAAGATCAAAACTGGTATCTAAAGGGTTACATTTGTAATTAATTAAATCATTATGTAAATTCTTCATGAATTTTTTTAGGAACAGGGCATTAAGTGCAAATTGAAATTGTTTACGAAATATGAAAATATATTAAAAGATTATACAGATAATACAAAATAGGACCAATGTTGTCAATGGCTGCCTACTCCACTCTCCCCCATCTCATAAAAGTTTCCAAAGATTTTCATAATCATGTTTTTTGGTTTTGAAGCCAAGTCTTGACATACCTCTAGGGAGCTTCTAGTTGTGGTTAAAATGTTCATCTGACTAAACCCACGTTCACACTCAGCTGTGGAGATGACCAGAGTGTTCACTGCTTGAAGGAGGGGTTTCAGCTCTTCTGGTGCTGGTGGTATCATTTCATCAACAGTTTTGAGTCTTACCAGCTAGCTAACACGAGAGAAAAACGTAGCTAAACTCCAAACTAAGTTGTTATTGCTGCTTATGTCCATAGATTCCACCTTTGGTGACTAAAGTAGTGAGTAATGACTAAGATTACTGACTCTTGACTTACCTGAAATTTAATTTTTAGTATTTTTAAATATAAAGTCCCACAGATCGCGGTGTCCTCCTGGTTGCTTGGCCATTGTGATGACCGTTACCTGCGCTTCTGGCATCGATCAAACAGGCGCATCACGGCGCTCTGGCGCCCTCTAGGGCACTCGCATAGTATAGCGTCAATGACTTGGTAAAAATGTCATTGCGTGTGTGCGTGCTCCCTCGCTCACAGTATTTTACTCAAAATGCGCACAATTAATGTTGAAATAGCAGTAATACCAGTGCCACGTTCATTGATACAATTACATAAGGGATGGAAAGGGGGGATGGCAGTTTTAGAAGGGGGATGATTTTGAGCGTTTTTATTTCAGGGGGGATGCCATCCCTCCTCATCCCCCCTCAACTCGAGTACGTGACGTACCTTTACGGAGCTTCTATGGAGATCATCTCACCGTAGCTGTCAATCTGATCAAAATACGTGTTCAATGGCATTAAAACGAGAAAAAACGCGGCTGAATCGGTTAATCCATAGATTTTTAACGTCTCTGTATAAAACAATTATTTCATTTATAATCCATAATTCCATTTTTATGTAAAAAACGCAGCGCAAAAGTTAGCTGCTAATGGTAGCCACCAGAGTGGCTGCTGCTTCCGGTCTTGGATATGTGGCAGTCTAACACACACACATTACCAAATAAGGACTATGTGTGAGTTCCCCTCGATTCCATTGGCTCTGACGGTTAGAAAGATATGTCACATGTCAAAATCCAGCAAGGGGGGCCAGAGATATGGAAAATCCACCCAAATGGCCCCAGAAGAGGTTTTTTTTTGCTAAATCTGTCTAAAAAGGTCAAATATCACTTATTTTGCATCAATCTTGATACAGGGTACTTATTATATGTTGTACGTTGGATTCCTAAAGCTTTTAGTCTACTAATCATCCAAGGTTAGTTTTCACTATAAGTACAACATATTTTTTGGACAGACACTATCATTTACAGTTTTTTACCATGTTCAATCTGAATTTTCTTTAAAATAAAAAACATCTATATTTATTCTGACTTTTCTATATCCAACTCACAGGTTTATCATTACTTTGAGAAAAAAGATTATTAATTTAATCCTTTTAGAAGGGAAGATACGGTCATTTGTTCTCATTTTCGAGCCTGAAACCTGAAAAACAGGCTCGGGGTTAAACCCAGCTATATCCTGCAACCACACCAAAACAAATATCTTAGATACAGGAAGATGATTCATTGGTGTTGTGCACCTCTCCGATGTCATTAGCACTTGTGTGTGAGCGGGCCAACAATCACCAAGGTTCATCTTTCAAGTCGCCTCCCTTCCTGTTCTGGGCTTTGTCTGTATAAGAAGAAGGACGTTTGTCAGACAGTCATTTGAATAATCAGCAGAACATGACAAAAGCTTTCATGGAAACTACACATTTTTACAAAAGAAAACACAAATACATGTGTCATAGATCTGATGCACTAGTTTCCTACCTGTTTGTTTGAAGATATCATATTGCTATTATTGCCTGTTACAAAGCTCTGGGTATTATCAAGTTAAACCACTGAGGACACTGAGGGTTTCAATATTAAGCAGTGCATTAAAGCAAACAATGCGACAATTTATGGAAGGGCTCACTTTGATGAATATTAATACATTTATCACCAGAATATGCAGCTTCCCTCGGCCTCACAGAGCTTTATAGTTTATACATTTTCTGTTTAATTTAGTGTCTTTGGTTGTTGTTTTGTTTCATAAGCTTCTATAGCATCAGGCAGCTGCTTTCAGTGAAATACCCACACTACCTCCTCGGCACAAGATGAAAGGGTTAAAAAATCAAATAAATCACAGTTAATTAAATATTTAAACATCGGAAATCTAAGAATTCTGGAGAGTTCTCTGGACAGCATTTACAGGCTGATAGATTGTCAAACAAAATAAAACTGAACAGTTGAATGTAAGATAATCAGAACATTGTAGAGACTTTCTGCCAGTCAAACATTTCTTAACAATCCCATAATAGTTGCATTTTTTTGTTTCCTTTGATAGTTTGCTAGTATTTTGACCCACCTTGTTTATAATGTCTGGTTTTCCTCCCTGCCTTTTTATGTTTTCCCAGTTTTAATACATTGATACATGACCTTTTGCATCCTTGGGCTGCAGGCTTCTGTAGGATAGATACAAAATTCTCTTTGATCAGTGGGTCATTGATTTTGTGCAAGCCACCCACTTTGAAATAGATAAAACATCCACAGTTGCAACTTTTCCACTACTTTGTTTTACTGAGGGTTTAATTAATGCTCATTAGTTACCTTCTTGAGGAGTTGTACTCATCTATACACATTCAACAACCAAACTTGTATTTGTTTTCCAACTATTTTTCGTCCACCTATCAGCATTAAGAAATATAAAACTGTGTCTCTCCAAGTGATGCCACATTTACATTTTCATTGCTTCATGAACTAATTGAAGTTGGGTGCTCATTGTTCCACTAATACGTATTATCAGCACAGATGTTGCTCTTATTGTCAGGTTGTTGGGATAATACTTTTTACATTCAGTTCCCTGGAATCACTGCGGTAAGCACAGTCTCCTCGTTTAGCTGTTGTTTGGAATACACGTTAAATTATCAGGTTTATTGAATGCTGCTATGGAGTTCCAACACTGCAGCAGACATTTTTTCTTTAGCATGGCCTTATCGTTTTGATAGCGTATTTCCTGATGCAATCAGAACCTGAATTGAAATGTCATTGTATTGAAAGCCTCTTATGCAAGAGCTCATAAGAGTTTGTTAACCTGTGCACTCTGTGAAGTAACACTCTAGAAGCACTTAAACCCTTATATCTATAAAGTTCATCATGTAATACCTAAACGACGATCATGCCAATACATTTCCTTTATGTTTATTTTACTGACAGCTGTTTTGAATTGAATACCCATGAGTGGGCTTGAACCATGCGCTGACACATGCAAAATATGGAATCAGAACGTTTGGGAGATTTTAAACAGAGCAATTGTCATATTTGTTAAGGCTCCAAAAATCGACCTAACAAAGGGATGGAGATTGTCATGGCGTTAATACCCTTTCCAAGAGTAAACATTGTATATTAATAGGATTATTGTTTTAACATGGGTCTGTACTGGGAGCTTAAAGCATAAATGGTAAGGTAGAATGAAACCCTTTGGATCCCTACTACACTGATTAAACAGTCCGCCGGTCTTTTATCGGCGGGATTATACAAATCTGTACTTTCCTTTCTTTTGTACACTTGATCACATTTTTCTTTGCTATCGTAATTACTTTACAATGTGTCCCGGCCAAGATGAAGGGATTAGCATGTGAATGTAAATGTGTTTGCTGCATAATTAAAGCAGAGGAATGCTGGCGTGGGATTGGTGGAGCAGTCGGACCCTGAGAAAGGCCTCTCTGTTTGTTGGTCCAGCAGGGCACAGAGACCTCACATTGTGAGTCTGGCCAGCGTTGGGTTACTGTATTGTCCATCGTTTTCCCACCTCCCTTTCCCTCTCTTGCACAGCCACGCACCAGAGAGGGGGAAGAAAGTGGCTTTTCATCGATGGGTCAGTTGGAGCATGCACATCAGGAACTCAGACTACAGGGGAGTCAGTCAGCTGGCTTCATGATCCTCAGCGATTCCCCAGCAACAAGCAACCTGGATGAAAGCTACCGAGTGACTCATTACCTCCACCAACCAATCAGAGTGCACTCATTAACGACAGGTTTATTGTTAAAGTGTACACTGGTCAGACTTCAAGCCAAGGTCCTCTGAGTGGGAGAGAACACCCACTGCAGAGCTTCAGGGAATCAGTGCAGAGTTCACTGCAGGACGTTATGCTCCTAAACAAGTATAACTTGCTATAAATGTTGTCATGACCAATTAAAAACCACATTTGGCGGACTTTATTCAGCACTTTATTTCTGTTTGTCAAAGGGTTAACAACACGGCTGTAGCAGGTAGGCCTATTTTGAGTCAAAGTTCAGTGTTTTTAATGAAGGTAGCCCCCCCCCCCACAAAGGTTTCCATTATAACACTAAATTCCCATCCAAGATCATGTCCTCTGTGCCCTAAATGGCAGACACAGCACTGTTTAACAGGGATGAAAAGGGAAAAAACACTCTTTATTTCCGTTATGAGCAATTCAGAAGAAACGCCCATTCATTCATTCATTCTGACTGACTTTATGAAGAAGATCGCAGGAAATGACGACAGAACAGCTAAAAAAGACATCTCACACCGTGAGATTTTGGTTATTTTGGGGAGGTCGAGATAAATCAAATTGTTTGGTGGATGCCGTTTGAACCAGAGTAGCAGCATGGAGGTCGGATCGTCACCAAAATAAATAAATTAGTGGTCCGAAAAAGGTTCATGACAAAACAAATACACATAGCCTTCCTCAGGCAGTGTGTTTGTACCGGGGACAGGAGACACCCCCTTGATGAGAAACTGTAAGAAATGATCGGGGAATCCCTCCGGAGTGGAGTCATGACGACTGGATCTGAATTATGTTTTCGTATTTGGTGGTTTGTGTCCCAGCTGTCGATCAGCTGTGCGCAGCGTCTCCACTGCAGCAACTCTATATCCACCAGTTAAAGGAAATACAACTAATGTGTTGTGTTATATTAGCTGTACAATTTACCACATATGGTGATCTTAGTTTCCATACCTCCTGTGTTTTACGAGCGACTTATCAAGTCTTAGCAAACGGCATAAAACATGATTAAACATGGTAGTAGGCCTATATAAAGCCATGCTCGTACAACCTATAGAAATGCAAAACCGCATCATTTATGAGAAAACATTTCATAACATTAACACAACAAATTCTAGGTGGTTTTCAATAACATATCCGTATTTATTTATTTCTCCAAGTTATGTTTTTGTGTGCACTGAGGAGTCGCAAACAGGCGTTTGTTTAATCATTTTAAGATTGGCTTTAATCGATGTTTGAAAATGAATTCGTCATATATGATAAATGAGAGGTAACATTTTATTTATGGTATTATTTCCGCATATTTCTCTCCATTCTTCCTTCTGCCAACGCGGTGTCGCAGTTTCTCGTCTCTCCCGTTTTTGTGCTTAGTGCGTACGCATGGGTTAGAGTTTGCGTGGAGGACCGCACATTTTCCCGTCAAGTTAGTATTTTATAAATCGCAAACATTGCGTAGAAACTGGCGTATGCCATCTTTTGAGCGTATATATCCCTTTATAAATGAGGCCCAGGCAGGGGCGGATCTACCGGGGTGGCATGGGGTGGCAACTGCCACCCTAAACAATATCCTTGCCACCCCAGCTGCCACCCCAGTTGGCATCTTTGTTTTGAAAGAAAAGTTGTGGCTCATCGGACATTTATGAGAGAAAGTCTCTAATGTCCGAGTGCAAGTGAATGCAGCACAAGATACACGTCATGTAACCCCTCCCCCGGTCCTGGCGCGAGAGTGGAAATATGATTGGTGGCGAATTCACTTGAACGGGACGGTGCAAAACGAGAAGCCTTTCGGACCCAAGCACTGAAGGAATGAGGTAGTTGCGGTCTACAATGACAGAGAAGAGAATGTCAAGTTTGGCTGTGCTCAGCATTGAATCAAAATGTACGGAAGAGGATTAGGGCCACATAAAAAAAAAAAAATGTGTTCTGAGAAAAAAGTCAGAATTCTGAGATTAAAGTCAGAATTCTGAGAAAAAAAATCAGAATTCTGAGATTAAAGTCAGAATTCTGAGAAAAAAGTCAGAATTCTGACTTTAATCTCAGAATTCTGACTTTAATCTCAGAATTCTGACTTTTTCCTCAGAACAAAAACACATTTTTTTTTTGGGAGAAAAAAAATCAGAATTCTGATTTTAATCTCAGAATTCTGACTTTAATCTCAGAATTCTGATTTTTTTTTCCCAGAACAAAAAAAAACATTTTTTTTTCAAATCCTCACAAACATTTTTTATGTGGCCCTAATCCTCTTCCGTAGGTGTAAAATCATACAAATCTAATAAAAAAAATATTTAAAAAACAGTTTTTCTCATCAGAACTTTATTTAAGGTATTTGAATGTAACATTTTAAGACAATGGATTTTGAAAAGAGAGGAAAGTGTTTTCCTGTAAAATCTTTAAGGACAATTCCTGTATATTAATTGCTTTTGCACTTTATTTCAGTTTTTTTACTTTAATGTTATGGTTTTTGTTTGGCAGCCTGCTGCTGCCAGTCATTTGACCGTTTTTTTACGGGTTTTTTGCCCGTAGAAGTTTTAGTGCTGTACTTTTATTAAAGGTTATTGACTGTAAAAAGAGCAGATACACCTGTAAAATAACAGTGTTTCACTGCTGAACTTTAAGTTCTGTCACTTTATTGAAGGTGTTTGACCGTAATAATTTAGGATAAAACTGTAAAATAACAGTATTTCACTGCTGAACTTTAAGTTATGTCACTTTATTGAAGGTGTTTGACTGTAATAATTTAGGATAAAACTGTAAAATAACAGTTTTTACATGCTTAACTCTAAATTATGTCCGTAATAAACAAGGGAAGATACCTGTAAAATAACAGTGTTTCTCTGTAAAGGAAATTCATTATATTTACTGTGAATTTACGGTTTTTTCCCATTATTGTAATTAGGGTATTTAACTGTAATTTGACGGTAAGTTTTTGGAAGCACCAGCTGCCAGATTTTTACAGTTTTTTTTTTTACAGTGTATGTCATGATCAATGTGTTCCATATCTTCAGAAATATATTGGTAATTTTCCTGTCACTGTCTTTGCGCTGCTTTCTTAGCCTCTTCATCTGCCTTCCGGTTCCCTGTGGAAATTGAGTCCGTCCCTGTAGTGTGTGCTGCACACTTACAGACCGCCACTCTCTTAGGGAGTTGTACTGCATCCAAAAGTGATAGGATCAAATCTTTATGTGTAATAGGTTTGTTTGTGGATGTTACCATCCCCCTATTTTTCCATTGTTGTGCAAACAACATAAGCATAGTTGCTGTCTGTATAAATGTTAACTGTCTTCCCTTTTCCCAGTTTGCATGCCTCTGTTAGTGCGATTAGTTCTGCTGCCTGTGCTAATAAGTGAGACGGCAATGCTGCGCCCTTGAGCAGTTTCGTCTGTGTCACTACAGCGTAGCCTGTTGCATTAGTTCCATCAAGATTCCTCTTACATGAACCGTCAACCTACATCGTTATGTCTGCATCTGGGAAGGGAATGTCCGTCAGGTCTGTCCTCCTTGGTAACACTCTGTTCTCAGTTTTCTGCGATACAGTCATGTGATTCCCCATCTATCTCTACTGGCAGCTGGATTTAAAGTAGTACATCTCTCGATGGTAAGATTTGGTTGTGATAACAACGTAGCCATGCATGCTAAATGTCTAGCTGGTGACATATAGGTTTGTTTATTTTGTAACAATAGTACGGACTAGGGCTGTGCATCTTCACTGGTCTCACGATTCGATTCGATTACGACTATCCTGTCAACGATTCGATTCAATTCGATATCCCGATGCATCCCGATGCATCACGATTCATACCAATGCGTTGCATCCTGAATTTTCTATATTACTGCACATGGCTTATTTTTCATCAATGCATACATGCAGTAAATACATATGAACTCTCTTTTTATTATTTAGAAAGTGCTTCAGAAATCAATAATGTGAAGGAAACTTCTGTGTTGCAATGTTGAGGTGGAATGAAGGAGACTGGATCGTCGTTAGCCAAAGCACTGAGAGTTTATTTACAAGTACATTTAATACAGCCGGGGAGATTTCTTAGTTTCACACATCCCTGTGGTCTACCAAGTCATCTCTGACACAAAGAAAGACACAGCCCGCCTCAACATTAGAAGAGGCGGAGCTATCAGAAACCCGCGTTTTACCTAATCAATAGCAGATGTGAGACAATAATCTGTTTGTCTCGCAAACTGCATGCAGGCAGGGACCCTTCCCCCACAGGAAAGGGGGAGAAGCTTTTGACCTGTGACCTCAATTTACAGAGAGGAGCTTTGACTTTAATACAAAGAATGTTTGCAATATCACAGATTCTAAGAAAGGATAAGAAACTCTATAATCAAGATCAGATTAAAATATTCTCTTACAGTTTCACTCTTTTTATCAATCTATTGATAACCAATTAACATTAGTGTAAGAATATTTCAGTCAATACATAAATCAATAAGCGTCTTCAGAGTTGGGTGCGCTCAGATACATCAATTACATCAAAAGTAAAACAAGATTGAAAACACTTCAATCACCATGATTGAACACAGTCAATCATAATAAAAATCATCTCTTCAGTGTTTGGCATCTTTTGTCAAAAAGCACAATAATAAACACACATGAAATACAAAATATAATAGCAAAATATATGTTTCAAAAATAAGATCTTTTATCATTTATCACTCAGTTAATCTCATTCATCAAACACAAATTCTAAATCAGCTTACATCTCAAAGATTTATTTCAAGGCAATTACTTATTAAAAACACAATTAGAATTTAGGATTATAAGAAATCCAATTGAGGTATTCAATCAGAATCATGAGAGATCCAGCTAAGGTTCCTAGTTAAGGTATAAATTCACAGTGATGAATCGATCAATCTGTAATCTGTAAAGTTACAGTGTCCTCAATCTTTAACATTACTTTACGTTTACTTCATTACGCTTTATTCAAGAGTAAGGCATGATAACATCATTACATTACTTCAACTATCAATCATTATGTCATTTCAAAATCTGAAGGGAAAACTAAACAATTCTCAAAATGTTTAACAATCTGAAAAGGAAGAATCAGACATTTTATTGAATAACAACCTGAAAAGGAAAAAATCAAAACATCAGTTCTTTATTCAGAGCATCAACTGTAATCAATTTCAATCGCTGAATTGGGAGCCTTGTAATCTGGTTTCCTCGTTGTACATTTTACCTGGTAATGATTAAGGATAGTAACATTGTCTGTTATAATATTAGAAATATCTTATTGTTCAATACCTTATAAATCTGAAAATATCAATTAATTTATTTGTTTAGTGTGAAAGTGTAATCTGATCTGACAAAATATATTTATCACCACTATTTAACACATATCTGTTCATTGGGAATACAAAAACAATCATTAATTGTACATCTGTAATCATCTGGTCATTCAATTCAAATGTTATCTTTGTACCAGAGCTAGAAGAACATGTCCTCCTGACTCGTTCTTCTCCTCTCTTTATGACACAGAATGTCTGGTGTGTAAAGGCATCCTGATACTGTAGATTAGCACTGAGGTGCTGATTGGCTCAAAACTCTTCTTCATCAGAGCGCCATAACTCACCTCCCCAATTGCTCTGCTTTTGTGGCTCAATTCAGTGAGCACTTTATGATCTCCCAGTGAAACAGAGGCTCATCTGCCTGTATTCCTTCTGCTATCTGCTTGAGAGCAGTGCACCTGCCTATTCCAAGTGGCACATCCAGATGCCTCTGAAACCATCGCTCGTCCTCTAGAGTTGTCTGCCTGAGCCCACCGAGCAGAAAGATGAAGAAGCATCCCATCTCATCAGAAAGTTGAAGATTAGAATCCTCTCATCTCGAACGACCTCGTGCCTCCTTGCCCGTGGATGGGTTGCTCTCTGCAGCCGCAGAGTGTGATTCTCTCTCTGACCCTTGGCCTTCAGAGCTGTTTAACACTTGATAGGGATGTTTTCCTGAGTGCAGACAACTGAAAGTAATGGATTAGCACATTATCATTCAATTACAAAAATAAGATAGGCCCCTCAGAATGATTTGGGAGCCTTCCTGACACATGCACATTATAAATGTAAGGTTTGTGTTAGTCATTTAACATGCAAGAATCATATACTCATCAGTCCAAAGTAGATAAATGTTATTTTAAGTTAAATGTGAGCTAGTCCCTGTGGATATAACCCTTTCTCAATTATTCTAAATGTTATATTAATTCACCATTTACCGTTTGATAAAAGATTAGTTTATCAGAAGTACATTTCCTCTTCCATAAAACATAGGTTTGAGAAATGAATGTTCCAATATGAAATCAATTACTCAATATAATTTGACTCTTCCCTCCCTTTTCTTACATATTGTCACATATGAAATAATAACTTAGGAGTCTATTTAAGCATGGTATTGTCTATATAAGCTATTAATCGAGAAAACTCAGAGTCAGTATGCAACTCGCAAATATCTCTCCTCCTTCCTATCCCTCTCTTCCACATCTCCCTCTCATCTCCCTCTTTACTCACTTCCCCATCTCTTTCTCTCTTACTTCTGTTAGATATGAAGTAAAACATACAAGTCCATGTAAGCATCTGAGTTACCACTGAAGGCATAGCATAAATGATAGTGGGCGTCTGAGGGTGTCATTACTGAGAAATGTCAAAGAAATTCAAAACCTTACATTTGAAAACAGATTTGCAGTCCTCCACTTAAGGTGACGTTATCATTGGAAACAATAAAAACGAACTATTTTGATGTAGAATCTATAAATTGAATCTTTAGAGCAGAACAGAATGGTTGTATTGTAGCCTGAGTTCCGTGCAGCCTCTAGTTTCACCAGGTGGAAACATGGTCCATATAATGTGAATACATGCAGAAGTAGACAGTAAGAGGCCCCTGACATTAGGCCTATTTTTTTTAAATAGTAGGGGCTCTTAACAGCTTGCCAACTTATAGGCATCCTCTGCATAGCAGTATGAATAGCCTTAAAAAAACAACCCACTCTGCGGTAACAAGAGTCATATTTCTGAACCAAATGCCCTAAGCTAAGCCGTTAGTCCCATCTGACTGACCCAAGGGTTGGTGCTGGTGTGACCGGGAGGCTTCCAGGTGTTCAAAGCAGATGTCAAGCTTTCAGTTCATGGCTTGGTGGGGGGAGTGGCCCACGTGAGACAGTATTGTTCAGTTTGAGGAGCGTCATTGTCTCTGGGAGCAGGGAATGGTGTCCATTCTCGGACCAGACCATTAATGTCCTTTCATGTAGAGCAGCCATAGCATCTCTGTGACTGCACTCAGCCGGACTGTAGCAGGGCAGAACTGGGTGACTCTTAGTGAAGCTGTCCAAAGCCATTAGACAAAATGGAACCACATGCTAGCTAAAGGGACACAGGGTCATCAATGTCTCTCTTTACCATTTGCCTAATCATAAACAAATTAGTGGGGAAAATGTGGAACACTAATCCATCATGTGGAATGTTGAGGTAATTTAAACAAGTACTTATGGGTCGAAATCAAATTAACATTAACTTTGGAACTAAAGTCAGTTAAAATTGGACATGCACGGATCAGGATCTAATCAATACACCATTTTCCCAGTTCTGTGATGAAAATGATAACAAGCAGGGATGCAAACGTGTCCCCTGTCGGTGAAATTCGCCGTTTTGAATCCAAAATAGGTCGTCTTTATGATTCATGTAGATCTGCAATAAAAATATTATTGGGGTATGGGCAGGGTTGCTAACTTTGGGTACCTGGCTGGAGTGAGATTTTGATATCATGGGTTTAATTACACACATGCGCACGAAATGCCTGCTATCGTGTCGGGACCTTAGCATATATTTAGGATATATATATATAATATATATACAAATACACAATATTGGACACAGACTATAAAAGGGCACACAGTTTCATTCACTAATGAAAGTCAAACACATGTTTGTTTCCACTGTTTTATTGTGTGCCTGTCGCGATAAGCAATTAATTGACCTATCGGCTCTCAAGTATTTGTGTTGGGTAATCTATGGTAGGGCTAACCCATACAGTGGTGGGGCTCAAATCAGTATTTGAAATGTAATTACATACACGCTATATCGCCCCCTTGACAGTGAAACGCCACGCGTGAGGTTTAGATTATTTCCCTGCCTCAATCCAAATTGAACTGTATGAAATAAAAAGGCACATTTTTCTTGTAGTAAATAAAAAGGGCGACCTGGAGCCAATCCTGCTATTTCCCCACAAGTGAAAAAGTTGACATGCTGAAAACCCAACCCCCGCAGGCAGGGCCAGCCCTAGACATTTTGCTGCCCTAGGCGAGATTATGATTTGGTGCCCCCCCTCTCCAAGCAATACACAATAGAATATATAAAGAATAAATGAAAAATCTCTACAAAAGACCAATACACTACAAAAACAGAAACTTATTGACATAGGTAATATACATAAAGGTTTCAAATGTATTCATTGTATGAACATGTTTTAATTGGGGGGTGGATGTCACATCCTCTTGGGGTATGCCCCCCCGGAAAGATTTTTTTTTTTTTTTAACATTTTAAAGTAAAATGCTTCAATCTGGTGCACTTTGAGCACACAATTACTATAGACCTGATAGGAGGTACAACTCTAAAACACCCATATGAAAAAGATCGGTTTACATTTTAATAACCAAATAAGTATGTGAACATAACCAATAACCCACAGACAATAACAAATAAATGTAACATATTTATTTATTTTATCCTTATTATTAATATTGTAGTTATTAAATGAAAATCACTCATCAAACAAAAGTAGCTTCTCTTAAAACTTTAAGAAAAGAAAGTGCAAACGTGGACACAAATATAGCCAACGGAGCTCTTACAACTGAGGTTATTGCAAATAAATTAAGATAATGAACAACATTACACACGCTATAAATCAAATGAAACAGGCAATCAGAACAACAAGTCTCTGCTATGTTATTGTGTCCTTTAATTAGTCCACATCCTTAAAGTCGGACACGTCTGGACTTTCTTGCTGCAAATTCATTTATTGTATCGTCAAATGATATTTGCCCCGAAACCTCGCGATTGATGCTTATTAAAGCTAATTCATTGAGGCGTTCTTGAGCCATTGACGACCTCAGGTATGTTTTAATGAGCTTCAATTTGGAGAAGCTCCTCTCCCCATCAGCAACTGTCACTGGAATAGTGACAGCGATCCTGAGGGCCACCCACATATTTGGATACACTTTGTTCATTTTCTTCTCCTGTAGGAAAGTCAGAAGTTCCAGGGTGTATGAATACTAAGTTACAGTAAAAGTACTGAAGTAAAAGTATAAAAGTATTGTCATCAAAATATAGTGAAAATAGCGACAGTAAAAGTAGTCACTGCAGATTGGTCCATTTCAGAATAATATATATGATATGTTGTATAATGATTGATCATGAAAGTGTTCTCAAAGCTGGTGAAGGTGCAGCTAGTTTGAATGACTTTGTATACTGCAGGGTAGCTGGTGGATTTACTCCAGGTGGAACTAAAGTCTGATTCAACACTTGATTATATTTCACATCATTCATCCAGATCTGAAAGTAACTAAAAGGTATTAAATACATGTAGTGGAGTAGAAATACACCATGTACCACTGAACTGTAGTGGAGTAGAAGAATAAAGTAGCAAAACATTTAAATACTCAAATAAAGTACCAGTATCTCAAAATTGTGCCCAAGTATAGTACTTGTTGAGTTTATGAACTTAGTTACACCAGTGGCTATGCGGATAGAAAGACTAAGCCATGCACAGAGGCATGAAAATACATTTTGAAAATGCTCGACAGTACTGGCAAAATTATAAACTGACTGCTGCAATTAGATCTTCCTTTGTGCTGAGGCCATAAAACCCCCAATGGTGCCGTGGTCTGCTTCAGATGATCTTTTCCTTCCAGAGGTCACGCCTGTCTCTGACCCCGTGTCTTGCGTTTTTTTTGCAGCAGCAGCAGCACCAAGCAGAGCAGAGAAAGGGGGAGATTTTGACTAGAAATAATTTGAAACAGTTTAATAAAGAATGTTAAACTATATTTAAAAACTGTAATTGAACTTCAACTTATATCAATTATCTTATTCCAGTGGCCAGTTGGAACAGACAATCAAAACGTTTTCATTTTGCAGCAACAGTGCAAAAGGTTCCAATCACAATTCTGTCTGAGTCTATTCTGCTTATCTGCTTTGTTTCGGAATGTGTTCAATACATTACGTTTTTTTTTATTTTCATTATTACCATACAATACGAATAAATGAAACAAATAATACAACATTGACCTAGTTGAGCAGACAGATTTTTTTTTTCAACCCTGATTTCCTCAGGTCAGTAGTTATGACCAGTGATGCCTCTGAGGGTCTCGGTTGTAAGACAGATGCAGGATATAAAAACACTCTTTTGCTATTTATTTTCCTTTTGCAGCACCTTTATTACAATGTATAATTTTGCTTTACATTATTTATTTATTTTTCCTCAAGTCATTTACTTTTGGTGAGATAACTAAAGTTTAGTTCATTTTACCCTGGCTATTGACTGATTCGTTGTTAGTTGTTACCAAACATGCACAAGACGGTGGGTAGACAAACCAATATAGAAACAATTAGACAAACAAACATGTACTCGCAACAAACACCAGCGCGATAGCCAAAATTCCTCCAATTTAATTTAATCCGAATTAGGGAGACTTCAACGGGAGCACTGAAATATCTGTTTAATATGGGCTATTCTCAGCCATATTTACTTGAAATCTGTTGAAGAGCAATAAACTACTTTATTCTCAATCAAAACCACAATGCAAATGTAGTGGTAAACCGCTCTACCGACCGAGAGCAGAGATTTTTAATTAATTCAGTACTCTTTTTTTTTTTTAAACAACAGCCAAATTTAACAACTCGTCAGTTATGAAACACAGCTCAATGTCACACTCCACATATCACCCTTCCCATTAATAAGCGTTATGTTTAGTTCCAAAACCATAATGGTGTGATTAAGATAATATGACACTGTGCTTTATCTCTCCTCGCCTGCAGCTCTCCGCAGGGGGGAGGAGGGAAATCTACACACAATCCCCCGCAGCAACAGGCAGAGTTCGAGGCGAGTTGACTTAACCAGTTTGACCGCTGAAATCTCCAGAATTCGGCGATTCGTTTCAATTACAAATCTTTACATTGCTTTTGAACAGAAGTTCCACCTTACTGATGCTCTCCTTAAGGTCTCTCCGAATATTTGCCGTGTGTAATTGTCTAGTAATTTAATTCCAGGAACCACACACAGAGGAAATCGGTAAAAGTCGATATTCCGAGGTTATTTATTAGCCCCAAATATTCTTATTGTTCTTTACATGAGCTGTGCTTGCTCCTGTAGGCACTTGCCCCAGTAGCAATCACAGGGAAAATTGGCCAGGACAGAATCCCCATTCGACACCGATTTCCCAGGTTATCATAAAAAAATTCCACAGATGTAAATAGAGAGACCCAAAAAATTGCATCTGCTCAATTTCACAGGTAATTTATGATACCGTCAATCACAGAGTCTGGTAAGGCAATGTCCAAATATAGATTTGAAATTACACTTACCAGCTCTGAAAATCTGTTGGTATCCTGTCGTGACGCCAATGTGTGAAGGAAACTTCTGTGTTGCAATGTTGAGGTGGAATGAAGGAGACTGGATCGTCGTTAGCCAAAGCACTGAGAGTTTATTTACAAGTACATTTAATACAGCCGGGGAGATTTCTTAGTTTCACACATCCCTGTGGTCTACCAAGTCATCTCTGACACAAATAAAGACACAGCCCGCCTCAACATTAGAAGAGGCGGAGCTATCAGAAACCCGCGTTTTACCTAATCAATAGCAGATGTGAGACAATAATCTGTTTGTCTCGCAAACTGCATGCAGGCAGGGACCCTTCCCCCACAGGAAAGGGGGAGAAGCTTTTGACCTGTGACCTCAACTTACAGAGAGGAGCTTTGACTTTAATACAAAGAATGTTTGCAATATCACAGATTCTAAGAAAATATAAGAAACTCTATAATCAAGATCAGATTAAAATATTCTCTTACAAATAACATAAATGTCTTGACATTCATTTATAAACCAAAATAAATGAATTGTATAGGTCTAGCCTCCCTATATCTGTGTGTGAAGTTGTTCCATCCTCAAAAACAACAAAATAATGCTTCTGCAGTCTAGCTGCAGCTTCTAGCAACGGTCTTCTGTTAAAAAAAAGGACACTGAATGTCCTGAATGTGGCATCACACACAGGACTTGAGTCTGAACACAGCAGACAACAGGAGTATTTACAACAGCATATAACAACTAAAATACTGCATGTGGTTGCACACTCAACATTCTCTGTCTTACTGTTACATAAATCCCATGAATGTATGAGATTAAGTTAGCTTCATTATATATCAGTGATTAAGTGAATAATAAAGTTTCTATCGGGTCACTATCAGCCTGTCACTCATTATTTTCAGGGAGGGGTTTGGAGGAACGGAGAGGAGACAGTGATCGCGGAAGCTTTTTTCCTCCTGCCTTCACAAACTTTACACACGTATATATCGTCTGAAAATTGCTAGAGGACATTCATACTTTGCAATCCAAGACTTAATTAAATCCACCAAAAACCTGACATGATTGTAACGCGATTATTTTTGAAAAACATAAATCCCTGTGCCGCAGCGACACGGAGTGATTCAGAGCGGGTCCTTCTGCTGTTGGTTCTGGACTGGTGTTCTTGTGTTGGTGGATAAAGCAGACTGCTCCGTGTTTGGTGTTGCTGTGCCGCTGTCACGTCTGTTCCCTGATCTCTGCGTCACCGACCGATTTGATATTAAAGTGACAGAAAAAAAAAACGTTATAGTAAAGCCACGGCCGGAAAATCAGGAAGCAACGTTACTACGCTATAACCGATTATCTTCCGTCACTGCATCGAGACCAAATCGTCCACGTCCGCATCGCAATGCATCGTAGAAACGATTATGTTCAACACCCCTAGTACGGACACTGCGTGAGTTACTTTTAGAGTCAAGAATCTAAAAAGCACTATTGTTGCAGATGCCTGTTCTGCCATGGAGGCTGCTATTACTGCTTGTAAACAAATGGGCATGGCTCGAGCTATGGTGTCCAACTGTGAGGAGTAAAATGCCACTCTATTTTCCCCCCCATGTAGTTGAGTGAGTACTGACGTCATAAATCCATTTTTACAATCTGCTGTTTGAACAAACGGTTTTGCATAATCTGGTTACATCTATTCCCATTATTTTTAAGGCAACAAATGGTTTCTCTACGTGAGCTAGCATTAATTCTACTGTACCTAATTCTAAAATCTCCACTTCCTCATCGGATGAGCTGATAGACACGTTATCTGAACTTGCTTATGTGTCACTGTCAAGGTCTGAGTCATTTTGTCTTAGTTCATCTTGATTTGGGTTATCTTGTTTTGTAGTTGTTTCTGTTGTTTGACTTTCTACGTTAACCTTTTTCATCTGTTCAGGGTCTATGTTTGTGTGTGATAATACATGACCTGATTTTGCAGATGCACTTGGCTCTAGTCATGCCTTCTCCACCCAGTCTATATTTCCTTTATCTTGTTTATACTTATGAGTATACTTCTTTCTTAATCTTGTATTTACATTGTTAATTGGGGCTTTTGAAGGGGGTCTACCATAATAAATGTGACTTTTTTTTACCACATGCCCACCCTGTCAGTGTTGAATCTCTTGTCCGTTTGTGTGGATGTTTGTTTCACTCAGCATTTTCAATTCTCTAGTCCATTTCCTCTTCTCTCTGAGACAGTGGAACATGGTGCAATCCTCTTCGTACATTTTGTTTTAAATGAACTGTCTGGTCAAAGAGGGGAAGGCAAACTTGCTAACAGGAAAAAGGGAAATGCTGAAGGAAGAGGACATTTTTATTTTTAGCCTACACAATAAGCATTGTGTTTGTTACTTCTAACTTCAGTTTTCTTCATGCATGTGCAATCACCATATTTTAACTATTGTCGGGGAAATAAGTAAAAAAAAAAAACACGATATAACATTTTTAACAGTCAGTTTATTAGTTATTAGACTCTGGAGAGAGCAAAGAAGATCACTCTATCAATCTTTCTTTTGATGAATTACATTTGTATATGTTTATTAACTCGTTAGTAAATCCACCATTATATATAAAGCATGGCTTAAAGTGTGTCGTCTGCAATTCCACGTCCAAAAAAGACCCAAGTAGGCACTTTTCTTTTACTGAATTGAGTGAAATTGTCTTCTCAATAAATGAAAAAACAAAAGTATTAATAAAGAAGAGGTACTGAAGGCAAGCTCTAAAGGAATATTTAAATATTTTGAGAAATACCATTGTTCAATTCAGAAATTGAACTTCAATATTTCATTTAAGTCCTTAAGCACTCCTTGCTTATCTTTCTTACAGTGCA
The DNA here is from genome assembly GCF_902827175.1 of Gymnodraco acuticeps. NCBI lineage: Eukaryota > Metazoa > Chordata > Actinopteri > Perciformes > Bathydraconidae > Gymnodraco > Gymnodraco acuticeps. The sequence continues at coordinate 5,403,932 of NW_022990701.1, forward strand.
GACGCTTTTCTGCTTGCTCTTGCCTCTGCTTACTTTTTATGCTGATTTTCCTATTCTTATTCTCTGAAAACTTCGAGCAGCGGCTCCTGGACATTAACTTATCACTGGGACAGTTCATCTTCGTAAATAGACGGAGGGTTTCAGCCATATTTCAACATTTTTACGACGACGTCAGTCTTACAATAGCGTGGCCTAGCAACAGCTAAAGCCTGGTAGGCTACTGCTATTTAGCTTAAGCTAGTTGGTAGCAAAATGCCTCCGTTCTCTACAGATGACTTCCAGAAACTTATACAGAAGATGGCTGTGTTGGAAATGAAAATGCAACGGTTGGAAGTTAACGTGGAAGTGAATGGACTATGTCGTGGGAATGACACGACTTTACCAGTGTTGCAAAGTAATGGAGAAGGGTATGCTAACTCACAGCTAGTTAGCAGCTACAAAGATTCCAAGGAACAGGAGGGCTGTGTACCGGGTAATAAATCTACAAGTGGTAGTCCTCCCTGGAACTCTCTGGGTGCAAAGCCTAAGAGTAAATCACTTCCATGGGATTTGGGAGGACGGATAACAGGCAGAGCCCAGAGCTCCGAAATCTGTGATGCGACCGGCTGGCCTGCATTGTTATCACCCAGGAAGAGCGCCTCTTCAACCCCTATTCATACTAGGAAACAGCCGTGGACAGCTGCTAAAGGGAGAATTACAAACAATCCTAAACCACCAAGTGTGCCAATCCAGAACAGATACGCTCCGCTGACCGAGAACCGGAGATCTGATGACCTGGATAACCTGTCCTCTTCACGCAGCAGGGTAAGGACCAATAGCTACTCTAAAAGTAAAAGGCTAGAGGGAAAGCTAACGACTGGGCCTGAAACTCTGATTGTGGGTGACTCTGCTGTAAGAGATGTAAAAGGTCTGTGTAATAAGAACAACACCAAAGTACTCTGTTTTCCCAAGGATGTGGTCTCTGACTTGGCTGAGAAGATCCTGCATATTGGGGCTGAACATCCGACTGTGAAGAATGTGGTACTGCACATTGGAACAAATGTTGTTGTGAAACAACAGTCAGAAGTGCTGAAAGAAGACTTTAAATGTTTGTTGGAAACTGCCAGCTCTCTAAATGCAGAGGTGTTCATCAGTGGCCCTCTACCGCCAGTCAGAAGAGGAGTGGAGAGATTCAGCAGATTGTTTGCACTGAACACCTGGCTTTCAACGGCCTGTACTGACCATTCTGTTCATTTTATTGACAATTTTAACTTTTTCTGGGATCGCAGACATCTTTTCAAGGCAAATGGAGTTTGCCTGAACAAGTCAGGAGTGAAATTGTTTATCTCTAACATATTCAACTGCCTGCGTCATCAATCTGTTCCCTCTGCCAAGGACAAGCGGCAGGAGGAATCAAAACACGAGAAAGACACAACACATCACGCAGAAAACCCTGAAGAATTATCACTGCACCCGCCTGAGGAATGTTCTGATTATGGGAGACATATGAGACACATGGAGGAGTCTCCACTGCCCCCCCCCCCCTGTCAACGCCTTTGAGGATACTCCGTTCACCCTTTCACCCTCGCCCACCCTCCTGGAGATCGATGAACACACAAAGGAGATACAGAGGGTTGGCACCGATTCCTTCCTGGAGTTCAAAGACCAAACGAAGGCGATACGCAGGGCTGGCACCATGTCCTTTACCCCCGCTCCTCAACGACGCCCACCAAAATCACCGCGGAGACGCGCACCATCTCCCCCGTCCTCATCACCGCGCCTACGTCAACCACCTCCCCCCCCCTGGCAGCATGTCCTCTACCCCCGCACCATCTAGCCCGTCTCCATCACCGTGCCTACGTCGACCACCTCCCCTCCCTTCGAGGGGGCTTCTGCAGTCTCCGAAGCCTGATAAGGATGTGTGTGTACAAAACACAACAAACTCTTACTGATATGTGATGGGTCCAGGCTCAAGGGCGTATGGCACTCTCAACTCTTTCAAGGACATGTCGGGGCCCTGCCTGCCAGTAGCTTTGCCGATATCTGTGTTGATAGGTAATAGATTAAGAGCGGTGAATCATAGAAACAGGAAGCGCTCAAACGTTTGTGTGAGTGTATCTAATTTAGCAGTGATTCCATGTCAGCCACAGCTTGTTACAAAAAACATGACTGATAGTGTGTTTAACAAACTTAAACTAGCTTTATTAAATGTCAGGTCTTTGGCAGGAAAAACATTTTTAATCAATGATTTTATCACTGAGCACAATCTCGATTTTATGTTTTTAACAGAAACTTGGATTGAACAAAATAACAGTGCAGCTGTTCTTATCGAATCAACCCCTCCCAACTTTAGTTTTATGAGTCAGGAAAGAATGCATAAGAAAGGGGGTGGAGTTGCTATTCTGTTCAATGATGCCCTTCAATGCAGGAAGACATCTTATGGAAACTTTGATTCTTTTGAATATGTGGCCCTCCGGCTGAAATGCTCCTCTCGAGCTCTGTTCCTAAATATCTATAGACCACCCAAATACTGTGCAAGCTTTTTTGATGACTTTACTGAACTGCTGTCTATAGTGTGTATTGACTTTGACCGTCTAGTCATTGTTGGTGATTTTAACATCCATGTTGACAACCCCCAGGACAGAGGGGCTAAAGAACTGTTTTGTGTTCTTGATAGCTATGGACTGACTCAGCATGTGACGGAGCCCACGCACAATAAGGGGCACACTCTGGACTTAATTATCTCAAAGGGTCTGAATATCTCTAAGGTTGTGGTGACTGATGTTGCACTCTCTGACCATTCCTGTGTTTTCTTTGAGAGCTCTATTTCTGTTCACAAAAATGTTCAAAAAGAGGTAACCACAAAGCGATATTTAACTGAAAACACTAGGGAAATGTTTACTCAGAATTTCTCTTCCACACTTGCCCCTGCCAACATCTCAGTAAATGAGCTAGTAGATCATTTTAATTCAAAAATTAAAAATGTTATAGATGCCATTGCTCCAACTAAGGTAAAGGAAGTGTCTGGCAAGAAAATATCTCCATGGAGAAAGGCCATGACCGTGAAAACAGAAAAAAGAGAATGTCGAAAAGCTGAACGCAGGTGGCGAAAAACAAATCTCCAGGTTCACTTTGAAATCTATAAAGAGAGACTTGGCCTCTATAATTTGGAATTGAAAAACGCACGACAATCGTTCTTCTCTGACATCATTACCAAAAACAAAAACAACGCACGTGCCTTGTTTGCTACCGTCGACAGACTAACTAACCCCCCAGTGTCAGTAGCCTCTGAATTTCTATCCACCAGGGCGTGCAATGATTTTGCCTCCTTTTTCACTGACAAAATTCAGAAAATCAGACAAGCAGTCAGTGCCTCTGCATCAGGAACAGCAAATGTGTTGTCCCTATCTCCACTTAACATCAATTCAGACATCATGACACAATTCCATCAGATTAATGATAAAAACCTAGAGGACATTATTCAACTTCTGAAATCCTCCTCCTGCTGCCTTGATATTATTCCAACAGGATTTTTCAAAGATGTTTTGCCTTGCATGGCCTCAGATCTACTTCATATAGTAAACAAATCTCTTCACTCAGGTATTTTTCCACAGGCCCTGAAAACTGCAGTCATTAAACCGCTCTTAAAAAAGAATAATCTAGATGCTTCAGTAATGAACAATTACAGGCCCATATCAAACCTCCCATTTCTAGGTAAAATCATTGAAAAAGTTGTTTTTCAACAGTTGAGTAATTTCTTGCATTTAAATGACTGTTTTGATGTGTTCCAGTCAGGCTTTCGTCCAAACCACAGCACTGAGACTGCTCTTGTAAAGGTCATTAATGACATCCACTTAAACACAGACAGTGGCAGAACTTCAGTGTTAGTATTATTAGATCTCAGTGCTGCGTTTGACACTGTTGACCACAGCATATTACTAGACCGACTGGAGAACTGGGTGGGACTTTCGGAAACAGTTCTGAATTGGTTTGAATCCTACTTAAAGGACAGAAACAACTTTGTTTCTATAGGTAAATACACATCTGAGTTGACAAATATGACATGTGGGGTTCCTCAAGGCTCCATCTTGGGGCCTCTTCTCTTTAACATCTACATGCTACCACTGGCTCAGATAATGAAGAACAACAAAATAAGTTACCATAGCTATGCAGATGACACACAAATTTACGTAACAATTTCACCAGGAGACTATGCTCCAATTCAAACACTGAGTAAGTGCATTGAACAAATCAATGACTGGATGTGTCAGAACTTTCTCCAATTAAACAAAGATAAAACTGAGGTAATGGTTTTTGGAGCCAAGTCAGAACGTATACAAGTTAGCGCTGAGCTTCAGTCTGCAATGTTCAAAACAACAGATAAAGCCAGAAATCTAGGTGTAGTCATGGACTCTGACCTGAGTTTCAACAGTCACATTAAAACTGTTACTAAATCAGCCTACTATCACCTAAAGAATATATCTAGGATTAAAAGACTAATGTCACAGCAGGATTTGGAAAAACTTGTCCATGCTTTTATCTTCAGTAGACTGGACTACTGCAATGGTGTCTTCACAGGTCTCACTAAAAAATCTATTAGGAAGCTGCAGCTAATTCAGAACGCTGCTGCTCGAGTCCTCACTAACACTAAGAAAGTGGATCACATCACTCCAGTTCTGAAGTCTTTACACTGGCTTCCTGTGTGTCAAAGAATAGATTTCAAAATACTGCTGCTGGTTTATAAAGCACTGAATGGTTTAGGCCCAAAATACATTTCTGACCTCCTGCTAAATTATGAACCATCCAGATCTCTCAGGTCTTCAGGGACTGGTCAGCTTTCTGTCCCCAGAGTCAGAACTAAACATGGTAAAGCAGCGTTCAGTTATTATGCTCCAAATATCTGGAACAAACTCCCAGAAACCTGCAGGTCCGCTGCAACTCTGACTACTTTTAAATCCAGGCTGAAGACTTTTCTTTTTGTCGCTGCTTTTAATTGAACTATTCATATCTTAGACTGCACTGTAACTTTTATCCATGTACTTTTTTCTTTTAATGTTTAATTGACAGCACTGTAACTTTTATCCATGTATTTTTTCTTTTAATGTTTATTTTATTAGCTTTTCTTTTTAATGACTGATTTTAAATGCCATTTTCTTAATCTCTTTCATTTTTTGTAAAGCACTTTGAATTGCCTTGTGTTGAAAAGTGCTATATAAATAAACTTGCCTTGCCTTGCCTTGCCTTGCCTTGCCTTGCCTTGCCTTGCCTTGCCTTGCCTTGCCTTGCCTTGCCTTGCCTTGCCTTGCCTTGCCTTGCCTTGCCTTGCCTTGCCTTGCCTTGCCTTGCCTTGCCTTGCCTTGCCTTGCCTTGCCTTGCCTAAGTCCCTGTGTGGCCACAAACTCCCCCGACTATTCTTGATTTCTTTATAAAACTGAGGAAGATGATATGTGTTTGGACTTCAAGCACAACAAAGAAAGAAAAGGCCTTAAGATGATAGTTAAGGTTTAAGTATAGGATCCAGACAAAGATAGACATGAAAAGGGAGCGGCGGGATAATAAATATAGCTTCCTGCCTTATGTTTGGCCTGACGAACAAAAAATGATTCATGATGATTACATTATTGTCCGGGACCTCTGCTGGGTTTCATCCGGTGGTCCTACAGTGAGGACATGAATGGGAGGTGAGACATAACTCTGACCTGACCTGTGCACATGTGGAGGTTATTTTAGAAGTCCAGGAAAGGGATGAGAGGCTGCCTTGATGCAGACGTCATTTTTATGACCGTCAGCTATTAATTATTCTCATTATCGCTGATACAGATAACAGCTCTGAAACTTTAGTAACACTTCTTACCAAGACAGAAGGTTTGGCTAGCACAGTGTTGCAGATCATAGGTCAGTAAAATGTACAAACCATCTTTTTTTTTTTTAAAGTAACATTATTTCATGTTTTGTTCTCATGGGGCAGCAGTACACTCTGGAAACAAAACACTGACATACAGTATAACTTTCTTCTATATTTACTCATCCAGTAGACACAGAGCAACTTAAGCATTTGTTTGAACTTGTTTTTATAGACACCTGACACACCTGTCCATTAATTTTTTGGTCATCACCAAACTCTTTAAAAGATAATGTGGCTAATAATTCCTCTACTTTGTTCACCAGCTTGTCACTCCGTTTGTCTCTGTGGTGCTGAGCACGTAGTGTAACGTGGGTCTACCAGAGCTTTTGTGCTGCCAAAACCAATTCTGATACGGTAAGGTAAAACCAAAACATCAGGCTGAGAGACACTAAATCGTTCAACTCTGCAGATTTCTAAGTTGTGTGATTTTTTCTTAGTGGGTTTATCACTAAAAGTAACACATTACACATGTAGTAAGCCTGCAAACATACATACATATTGATGATTGTAAGCTTGAAGCCTTATGGGATTTTTAAAGTGAAATCACCTTTCAAGTGACTTTAAGAAAACATATACTATTTTAAAATATAATAATGCCAAAGGTTTCTGTTCGGAATCACATTGTGCAGTATTATGACTATGAATACCCTCTAAATCACAGATTACAATACCATGAAACAATGTAAACAAGACATTTGCAGTTGTTTTTTTGGAAATGCTGTCTATAGCTGTGCAGCAACACCATGCATACATTGCTATATAGGAGCTCAGCAAACAGTGTGTTTCCCTCTGGCCTGTGTTTGTCACTTGATATGCCTCCTCGTCACAGGCAACTCTGTTATATGTGTCTCACTGGGAGAACTTGTGGAGATATGTACCGTGGACCTCTCCGGTTACAAAACATAGCCTACACTGCAGCAGCACTACCCTGCTGCTTCTAAATGTCAGGCAGACTGCAAGAGATGCTGACTCTGTTACATAAATGGAGGATGTTCTCATAATGTACAATCCAAGAAGGCTTGTAGACTTTGAACACTGTTTTGAATGTGTCTGATCTCTAACTATAGCAGCGGGAGATCATTTGTAGTGGAAAGAATTTGGACTCGTATGGGCCTCTGGGTTAAAGTTAGTTAATAACCAAACCAATCCTGTTCAAGTGAAAGAAAACATTTACTTGTTGCATCTGAATAAGCTCATTTAAAATAAGAAAAAAGTAGTCTAAGTAACAGAGGATTATAAAAATGTATTGTGAGCAGCATTCCAGTGAAATACATCGGAAACATCTTAATACAATCATTAACTGCCATCTGTTGAGCTAGCTTCAAGTGTCAGAAAAGGCAATTGGGTTGAAATTATGTATTTGTTTTTACTGCATAGCTAAAAGTGGGTGAAACAATATTACATGAGGCACTGAAAGTAAAGTCACGATGAAACAGCTGATAAACAATCACCAGCACTCCATCATCACTGGTCATTCAGTGATAGGCTCATCCCAATATCTGCAGAGAAAATATATCCTGAAAGTACATTGTTTTTAGAAATCAAACCTTTCTGCAGGATAGTAAACTTATTATTTTGGAGTCATACACCGGCAGAGTATTGACACAGCTGATACATGGCAACAATCTATACACTTCAGAGTCTAAACGTATGGGAAATCAATGACAACTGCAAGAAACTGTATCTCCAAAGAATAGAAAGAAAAAGAATATTTGTGTCTCTTATTTTGCTGCAAATGCAAACAACACTTTATAATCTGCATATCCTGTACTTTTTCACACAGTACTACTTGTTCTTTCTAAGTTTGTTACAAAATGTTGTCTATAAAAAGAATTGCTACCTCACAATGTTTTGTCCAAACATGTCTAAACTGACACAAATGTCTGAGCTGAACACACAAAAGAAGACTGAAACCTGAGACACTTGGAGCTTTTAAAGGCAAGCAATGATATTTCTAAATCAACCCTAAATCACTAAGCAGGCCGGTGAAGAGGAGATAATGTGCTCTGCTTTTCTTCGTCCCATATTACCTCTAGCAGTAGTGTTCTGAGATATACTGTCTCAACGCTATTTTAAAAGTCCAGTGCCTGTAACATAATCATGACATCTGTAATACAGTAAAGGCTGAGCAGTAGATATCACTTTAAGGACACATGCAGTGGCCTAACATTTATTCTACATGCCAGCTCACTTACCACAAGGCATGATCCACATGAACTCCCTTGCAGCCTTCTTTACTTTAATTTGAATCAACCTTAAAACAGTAAACAAAATATATGGAACAGAATGAGTGAAGAAAACGAAATAAAAAAGACACTATGCAGTTTGTTGGCAAGTATCACAAAACGTTTATAATTCCTATTTTAGTCATTACTTTTTCCAACTCATTAAACGGCATTTGGTATGACATATACCATGTTAACTTATGATTGTTTTTAAAAACACACTTTGCTGCATTTCTCTGAGATAGTGATAAAGGCACTTTCAGTAATCAGGCCGTATAGCATTCTGGCCTGTTAATCTTTAGGTCCTAAAACTCATCTGTTTCCGATACAATTTATATTATACGCTACGTTTTATTCTGCGCCTTCACATTGTTTTAGACTGGAAATGAAGCAAGTGTTTTGTAATTGTAATGTACAATCATTACCACTAGAGGGTAGCAAATAGTGTAATGATGTTTTGGGATATCATTTGATAACTGCAAATGATACTGTATCACTGTATAATCAAACAATATCTGCATTGATTACATTTGCTGCAAAAATTGAGCTTACAATTAGCCATTTCTGTCCTTTTTTAAACGGTAGGTCCTTAATATTTTCTTGAACTTTGTAACAGATATGTCTGTAAACATAAATAGCTACATCACAATGTTTTATGGCTTCTCCAGCAAACATGTACAAGCTTCGGACATTGTGCTTGGTTCAGCAGACAAAAGAGGACAGTATCCTGAAACATTTGGAGTATTTAAAGGCAAGCAAGAATATTTCAAAATCAACCCTTCATCACACAGCAGGCCAGTGAAGAGGAGATAATGTGGTCTGCTTTCTTTCTCCCATTATTACCTCTTGTGAATTTTCAACAATGAATAAATGACATTTCCTTAAAATACATCCTGCAGTTTAATTGTTGTTTACACAGAGATATTTAGTTTTAAATGGTTTATTTTTATATTTTGACCACATATTACAAGTATTTTTGGATTAAGTGTACATTTCCAAATAATTGTATAGCTATTTAAATAACATTTTAATAGCTTTCAATATAAAGTGACATGGATTTGTTTTGACCCATTTATACGTTCAAGTTAACCCAGAGTTTTGAATATAATTTGACCCAGCGGCTTAACCAGTGTGTTCTGTTGTATAGTTAACCAGCAGCTGTTAAAAAAACTACCCAAATTACAAACATGCTGAACAATAGGTCTGTTAAATATTTAGAATGTCTTGAAAGGAAACAAAGATAACCTTTTTTAGGTCTGACTCTGACAGCTTTCTCTGTCAAAGCAACAGCTGCTACAAAAACTTAAAACACAAGAAAAGAAAAAGGATTTCACTGAATTACATATAAGCTAGTAGTGGTAAGAAACTGTAAATTATTAACATTACATTACATTACATTGCTTTTATCCAAAGCGACTTACAATAAGTACATTCGACCAGGAAGACACAACCTTGAAGAAAACAGAATCATATAAGTACATCAGGTTTCATAGAGCCAAACATTTCAAGTGCTACTCCACTGGCTTTAGGTAAGCCAGTCCTTTATTAGTATAAAAGTGCTTCGTTAATAGTTCTAACGCTCGAAGTGGAGTCGAAAGACTATACAGGGTAACAGCACTATACAGGGTTCATACACTTTTTCACAATGATTTTCAATGACTTTTCCATGACTTCTCAATGACCTTTACCTAATTTTCCATGTCCAAAAAAAATGTACCACTGAAAATGGTTTATTTTAACATGGAACAGGAAAATAAGGTCTGCATATGAAACATGTAGTGCCCATCTAAAACAAATCAAATAGTAGGCTTACTAGCTTCTACACGCTAAAGCAACTGTAGTCAGGGATGCAAAGTCATCAGGTATGAAAAAGGTGACAAGGATCGGAGCCCCCCGACCCCACGGAATATCGGCTTTAAAATGAGGAATAACAGGATGTTAGCAGTCAGAACAACTAAAGCAGCAGGTAATAACAGAAACGCCAAAGAGTCACATCTAATAGAAATATATAAAAGCATTTATTTTAATTGTGTAGCAGTCAGTTTATAATTTTGGCAGCACTGTTGAGCATTTTGAAAATGTATTTTCATGCCTCTGTGCAAGACTTAGTCTTTCTATCTGTATAGCCACTGGTGTAACTAAGTTCATAAACTCAACAAACTTTTTAGTGTCAGGATGGAACCCTTGTCTTTTTCTCTGCAAACAATCTACCTACGGGTACAAATAAATAACCTGAACCTGAAGGTACATGGTGTACTTCGACTCCACTACAGTTCAGAGGTACATGGTGTACTTCGACTCCACTACAGTTCAGAGGTACATGGTGTACTTTGACTCCACTACAGTTCAGAGGTACATGGTGTACTTCTACTCCACTACATGTATTTAATACCTTTAGTTACTTCACAGATCTGGATGAATGATGTGAAATATAATCAAGTGTTAAATCAGACTTTAGTTCCACCTGGAGTAAATCCACAAGCTACCCTGCAGTATACAAAGTCATTCAAACTAGCTGCACCTTTACCAGCTTTGAGAACACTTTAATGATCAATCATTATAAAACATATCATATACACTGAACAAAAATATAAATGCAACACTTTTGTTTTTGCTCCCATTTTTCATGAGATGAACTCAAAGATCTAAAACATTTTCTATATACACAAAATAACCATTTCTCTCAAATATTGTTCACAATCTGAAAAAAATCTGTGATAGTGAGCACTTCTCCTTTGCCGAGATAATCCATCCCACCTCACAGGTGTGGCATATCAAGATGCTGATTAGACAGCATGATTATTGCACAGGTGTGCCTTAGGCTGGCCACAATAAAAGGCCACTCTGAAACGTGCAGTTTTGCTTTATTGGGGGGGTCTGGGGGGGGTCTGAAAACCAGTCAGTATCTGGTGTGACCACCATTTGCCTCACGCAGTGCAACACATCTCCTTCGCATAGAGTTGATCAGGTTGTTGATTGTGGCCTGTGGAATGTTGGTCCACTCCTCTTCAATGGCTGTGCCAAGTTGCTGGATATTGGCAGGAACTGGAACACGCTGTCGTATACGCCGATCTAGAGCATCCCAAACATGCTCAATGGGTGATATGTCCGGTGAGTATGCTGGCCATGCAAGAACTGGGATGTTTTCAGCCTCCAGGAATTGTGTACAGATCCTTGCAACATGGGGCCGTGCATTATCATGCTGCAACATGAGGTGATGGTCGTGGATGAATGGCACAACAATGGGCCTCAGGATCTCGTCACGGTATCTCTGTGCATTCACAATGCCATCAATAAAATGCACCTGTGTTCGTCGTCCATAACATACGCCTGCCCATACCATAACCCCACCACCCCATGGGCCACTCGATTCACAACATTGACATCAGAAAACCGCTCACCCACACAACGCCACACACGCTGTCTGCCATCTGCCCTGAACAGTGAAAACCGGGATTCATCCGTGAAGAGAACACCTCTCCAACGTGCCAGACGCCATCGAATGTGAGCATTTGCCCACTCAAGTCGGTCACAACGACGAACCGGAGTCAGGTCGAGACCCCGATGAGGACGACGAGCATGCAGATGAGCTTCCCTGAGACGGTTTCTGACAGTTTGTGCAGAAATTCTTTGGTTATGCAAACCGATTGTTGCAGCAGCTGTCCGAGTGGCTGGTCTCAGACGATCTTGGAGGTGAACATGCTGGATGTGGAGGTCCTGGGCTGGTGTAGTTACACGTGGTCTGCGGTTGTGAGGCCGGTTGGATGTACTGCCAAATTCTCTGAAACGCCTTTGGAGACGGCTTATGGTAGAGAAATGAACATTCAATTCACGGGCAACAGCTCTGGTGGACATTCCTGCTGTCAGCATGCCAATTGCACGCTCCCTCAAAACGTGCGACATCTGTGGCATTGTGCTGGGTGATAAAACCGAACATTTTAGAGTGGCCTTTTATTGTGGCCAGCCTAAGGCACACCTGTGCAATAATCATGCTGTCTAATCAGCATCTTGATATGCCACACCTGTGAGGTGGGATGGATTATCTCGGCAAAGGAGAAGTGCTCACTATCACAGATTTTTTTCAGATTTGTGAACAATATTTGAGAGAAATGGTTATTTTGTGTATCTAGAAAATGTTTTAGATCTTTGAGTTCATCTCATGAAAAATGGGAGCAAAAAGAAAAGTGTTGCATTTATATTTTTGTTCAGTGTATGTTATTCTGAAATGGACCAATCTGCACAATGACTACTTTTACTGTCGCTACTTTCACTATATTTTGATGAGAATACTTTTCTACTTTTACTTGAGGAACATTTTGAATGCAGGACTTTTACTGAAAAAGAGTATTCCTACACTCTGGTACTTCTACTTTTACTCAAGTACAAGATCTGAGTACTTCTACTTTTACTCAAGTGCAAGATCTGAGTACTTCTACTTTTACTAAAGTACAAGATCTGAGTACTTCTACTTTTATAAAGTACAAGATCTGAGTAGCCTACTTCTACTAAAGTATAAGATCTGAGTACTTCTACTTTTAATCAAGTACAAGATCTATACTTATACCACCTCTGTTTATAGCCTATGAAAAAAACTATTAGAAAACGAAGGCTAAAGCTAACGTTAGCAGATAGTGACAATGTATGCTAGCTAGCTAGCTCAACGATTCCTTAAATAATATTGCGACAGAAAAACGTTTCAGTTCACATCACGCTCTGCCGCTCTGCTCTGAACACCTGAACGGCCCGTTCTAACAGCTGTTCAACAGCGGTGCAGTCTGTGCCACAGTGACTCCGCACAGTTAACGAACGCACCGTAGATAATGTAGCTGACCCTCATCCCGGAGCAGCAGAGTTCAGCCGACAGGCAGGAAGACTCGAGCACACAGCTCGCGCTTCATATATTAAAAAATAATACCATGCGCGTCATGATGGCACATAACAGCTCGCGACCGCAGATTATTTCAGCGATTAGATTAAATGTAAATTATATTTGACGCAACTTTAGTTACATTTCCATGACTTTTCCAAAACTTTGGGGAAAATATTGTTTTCCATAACTTTTCCAGGGCCTGGAATTTGCATTTTCAATTTCCATGACTTTTCCAGGTTTTCAATGACTGTACGAACCCTGACTATATTTCATGCTCTTCTGTTTAGTTTAAGGTAATCTTATATAATACATTTAACCTGTATTATATTCTCTATGGATTTGTATTACAGTAAATGCACTATGCTTATTTGATTGTGTTACAGTGCTGTTACAGTGAGTGGTCCTGAGTAATATACTGAACAGATACCAGCTGCTTCTGAGGCTAAGTGCACTTTTATCCTATTCTTCTTCTTCCTGAATGAGGCTTCTTCTGTATACAGGCTATCATTTTACAAACAGCACCAACTTGAAGACAATTATGTGAACTGCAGGCCAGTAAAAATGCTTTTCCTATAGCCCAAAACTTCAAATAGTTTCACTATTTCTCTGGTGATATGCATATTTGAATACATTGTTCATGTTATTAAACCTGACACACCATTTATATCTGTTACGATTGGGTGAAGCAGGTAGGACTCAAATGCAGAATTTAACGAAAAGCGAGCTTTATTAAATAATAAAAGCTGTGGCAAAAAAGGCTGTATCCAAAATATCCAAAACAAACGAGCAGCACAAGGAACACAGACCGTGGAATAACATGGAGGGGAAACAATGAACTGACATGGAACACAGGGGAAGACTAAATACACAGAAGGGTAATCACAGGACAAGACACAGCAGGCAGGGGAGGGAGAAACACAAGGGCAACAGGTGAACACAATGAGACAATCAGACACACCAGGGAAACTAACGACAGGGAGGAGGACCAGACAAAACACAAGGAGGAAGACAAAACACCGAATTAACAGACTTACAAAACCCATAACCAGACAGACAACACTAAAACCGTGACATAAACCTGGGAGTGTGACAATATCCATGGCTTGATGCACATAGTTATGGATAGTTTTCTTAAATCCTTGTAACTTTTACCAGCTTAATAGGTTTTACAAAGTTCATTGTCATACATGGTCTATTTAAGGCTGAAACCAGGGACAGTTTTTAACACCTGTGAAAAGGAAGATGTGCATGTTTTATCAAAGAGAGGATACATATTGTAAACTATCACTATATGTTCTTAAGTGTGATTAAGGTGTGAAAAAACACAAAAGTTGGTGAAAACATATTTTGTCATTACTTTTGCTACGTGTGACTCAGTTGAATGAAATGACAGTATTTTCTAAGAAAGAGCAGTCATTACTTTGACCCATGAGAGAGTCGAGTTTCATGGCTTTCACTTTGTGTAAAACACAATGATCTATTGTAGGCTTTATGAAGCAGACACAGGGGTAACTCACTCAAGACAGTAGTGTACAGTATGTGCAGAAAAGGACATAATGGCCACCAACAGTCTGAAGGAAGTGTAACATGGTGATAATAAACCTCCGCTCTCCAATTCTTTTGAAATAATCCCTCCTTTCAGTCAGTACCAAGCAGCAGCCTCCTCCTGCCATCCCATGGAAGGGAAGGAGGACCAGTGCCAGTCTTGTACCTAGTCTGCAATCCTTCAATGGGCCTTTGTGATTCCTGCCATCCTTCCCCACCGGCTAACCCCCGGCAGCCCATTCAGGAGTGTCACATGGCACTCACTCTCTGCGCCCATCTCACAATGCTGCCCTGTCATTCGCCCCTCATTGACATGCGCTCATAGTGATGTGCATTGGGGAATGATCGTGCTGGTGTACTACTTTCAAAGGAGATGAAGTGCCGGGCTGGGTGGCCAAAGTGTGGCTTCCTGGATACGGTATTCATATTTCTTAAGAGGAAGTGCGTAAGCGTGTGTGTGTGTATGTATATGTGTGTTGGGAATTGGTGGTGAGATTCAGCAAATGTCTCACACTCCCACACCTTTAACTGTCAGTTACCATGGGAAAATGTTTGATTGATGCTGAACAACAAGCCTTTCTAACACCATACCGTATACAACAATGTAAAAGATGATGTTTGAATGTTACTATGGAAAAAACTACCAAATGTATATCAAGTGCCAGGCTACAAGTATGTGTTAAAACCCCAGGCTTATTAGGTTACAGCACGTCTGTTAAAGATGAGGGAAACTGATCAGCAATAAGGTTTCAAATGTATATCTTGGTTACATATTTCCATATCACAACCCACAAGTCTATTTAGCTTTGATTGTCAGATTCTTTTATATTATAATTCTAGATGGTTTTAAATAGGTATATGAGAACTGACCATTTCCAGTGACATTACAAGCATTCGTTTAACCTAACACTGAACACAATTCAGTACAAATATTATACTCCTTGACATTGACATGTGCGCCTGCTGTTCTGGGTCTAAAAGAGGTGAGCTTTCTGCTCTCAACTTGGTGGAAATCGAGTTACTTGTGAGCTGATACTTAGTCTGCAGATGAAATAGTTTACATAGTCCAGGTAATTTAGAATATTCCACAGTTGTAAAAGTTATGTTAAAATGATCTAATTTGGGCTCATTGGAAAATCTAATTACAAATATGGTATGTTTTATACCTAAATCCTAAAAAAAATGTTGACGAATAAAGGCAACTATGCAATCCAATAATTCAAACATATTTGACAATAAGTTAGGAAATACACTTTAAAATGCATTTGAAAAAGGCATGAAACTGTTATGTAAAACAGATAATAGCCAAAGAGTTTTCCTTTTAAAGTAGATTGTTTGAATTAGAAATTAGAAATTGAAATGTTTTGAATTAGTTAGAAGACCTTTAGCATAAAACGATTTTTGAGGATGAATGATTTTTACACATTGTAGACTAACTTCATAATAAATCACCTGACCTAGCATAGTTTTGGACAAGATCAATATAGTTTTAGTTTCAAGAGTTACTGTGTGTCCCTCATATAGCATAATGGCCTTGTGACTGTCTGACTTCCTTCCTTGGGCCTTAAATTAAATCAGACATTCATTATTTGATGGATTCTAAATTGCCTACCAGAATATATCTGAAACTCAGTTTAGATTATTCATCCATTATCCATTGGGGAATATTCCTTGAGAGACACTGTCTTCTTCTCCAATAATTGACAGATTCACAAGAAAAATGGCCCAAAAAATAGCTGTGATGTACAAGAACATGTCAAGAGGCAATTTTAAGAATTACCAGCATTTGTGACTCTTTTTCTCAGCCTTATCCTCCCTTTACCGAAACAGGCAAGAATCACCAGTACCATCTTCACCATAGAGAAAGACTAACAGCATAGTTCATGAGAGCAGAGATCATGAATGAACCCTGCTTGCTGCTATTACATCACGCTTAAAAATAAAGGCTCAATTTAGTTAAAGAGCAGAAGACTTCTTCCAACATCATATTACAGTTTTGTATTAAGTGCATCAAGTTTACATTAAAAAAGACAATATTGAGTCACTTACTAGACTCTAGTTTGTACTTTTTTATATATTTATGAGGTCTATTTTGGTTTTATTATATAAATTCTATAGGCCTACTGTGTATTTGTTTATTTTATATTTATGCTTTAAAAAGTATACTTAGCACTTTTGTATTCTTATGTAATAATGTGTACTTTTATGTGATTATAATTATGTATTATTTAATTGATGTAAATCAATCAATCAATCAATGTTTATTTATATAGCCCAATATCACAAATGTTACACTTGTCTCACTGGACTTCACAGTTTGTACAGAATATCAGTATGACAATACGACACCCTCTGTCCTTAGACCCTCACATCGTACAAGGAAAAACTTCCGAAGAAAACCCACAGTTTAAAGGGAAAAATGGGAGAAACCTCAGGGAGAGTAACAGAGGAGGGATCCCTCTCCCAGGACGGAGAGACGTGCAATAGATGCCGTGTGTAAATTGAAAAGATAATACATTTGCAACATAGGTAGTCCAAATGTTTGGAAATGCATGTGTGTATAATAGGAAGATGAATCCACGAGGATATCCATCCAGGACCTATGATCCAGGACCACAGCCACGACTCAAGATCCAGGGCTCGCGATCCAGGACACAGGACCGCAGGATCATCCATGTCTCCGGATCCCGGCGTATATAGACACCAAAAAGAAAGACATTTGGGGAAGCTGGTTAATCGGAACATGAGAGTACACAGGTATAGACAGAGAGAAGGAAGATGTAAGATGTCCCCCGACAAACTAAGCCTATATCAGCAAAACTAGGGGCTGAATCTAATCAGCCCTAACTATAAGCTTTATCAAAAAGGAAGGTCTTAAGCGCACTCTTAAAAACGGATAGGGTGTCTGCCGCCCGAACACAACCTGGAAGCTGATTCCACAAATGTGGAGCTTGATAAGAAAAGGCTCTCGCTCCCATTGTACTTTTAGAGACTCTAGGAACAACCAACAACCCTGCATTCTTGGAACGCAATACCCTAATAGGACAGCAGGGTATAATGAGTTCTTTAAGGTAAGATGGCGCCTGCCCATTAAGGGCTTTGTAGGCGAGAAGAAGAATTTTAAATTCTATCCTGTGTTCTATAGGGAGCCAGTGTAAGGCAGCCAGAACAGGAGTAATGTGGTCCCTTTTCCTAACTCTGGTTAGTACACAAGCTGCAGCATTTTGAATCAGCTGAAGCGACGTGACTGACTTCTTGGTACACCCTGATAATAAGGAGTTACAATAATCCAGCCTTGAAGTAACAAATGCATGGACTAGTTTTTCTGCATCGTTTTGAGGCAAGATATGCCTGATTTTTGCAATGTTACGTAGATGGAAGTAGGCGGTCCTTGAAATTGATTTTATGTTGGCGTTAAAGGATCAATCCTGATCAAATATAACACCAAGATTCCTTACAGTCTCACTGGAGGCCAAATTAATGCCATCCATAGTTAGTATATCTTTAGATAATTTGTTTCGTAGATTCTTCGGGCCAAGTACAATAACTTGAGTTTTGGTCGTGTTTAACATCAAAAAATGTAAGGTCATCCACGTTTTTAAGTCCTTAAGGCAGTCTTGAATTTTATTTAGATGATTAATTTCATCAGGCTTGATTGATAAATATAGTTGAGTATCATCCGCATAACAATGAAAGTTTACAGAATGATTCCTTATAATATTGCCTAACGGAAGCATATATAATGTGAGCAAAATAGGTCCGAGCACTGAGCCCTGTGGCACTCCATGGCTAACTTTGGTTTGCGTGGAAGATTCATCGTTAACACGTACAAACTGAGAGCGTTCAGATAGATAGGACCTAAACCAGCCTAAAGCAGTTCCCTGTATGCCAACTAAGTGCTCTAGTCTTTGCAATAGGATATCATGGTCGATAGTATCAAATGCAGCACTGAGATCGAGCAAGACAAGAATAGAGACAAGTCCCTTGTCTGAGGCTATTAGAATGTCATTTGTGACTTTAACCAGAGCTGTCTCTGTGCTATGATGTGTTCTAAAGCCAGACTGAAAATCTTCAAATAAATCATTGTTTTTTAAGTAATCGTCACAGCTGTTTTGCGACCGCTTTCTCAAGAATTTTTGAGAGGAACGGAAGATTAGAAATAGGTCTATAGTTGGCTAAAACCTCTGGATCGAGGTTGTGCTTTTAAGAAGCGGTTTTATCACTGCTACTTTGAATGATTGTAGAACATAGCCTGATAATAAAGACATATTCATAATATTTAATAAAGAAGTGCTAATTAATGGAAAAACTTCCTTCAACAGCTTAGTTGGAATTGGGTCTAACATGCACGTTGATGGTTTATAAGAGAGAATCATTGAATTTAATTGTTCAAGGTTAATGGCTGAAAAGCATTCTAGTTTACTATCTAGTGTAATATTAGAACTTACGTTTCCGGGAGCTGTTGATAACACTATACTGGTCAAAGGCAAGAGGTCGTTAATTTTGTTTCTAAGAGTAACAATTTTATCGTTAAAAAAGCACATAAAATCATTACTACTGAGTGCTATGGGAATAGAAGGCTCAATCTAGCTATGGCTCTCTGTCAGCCTGGCTACAGTGCTGAAAAGAAATCTTGCATTATTCTTATTCTCATCTATTAATGAAGAGTAGTAGGCTGCTCTCGCTTTACGCAGTGCTTTCTTATATTCATTGAGAGTAATATGCCAAATTAAACGAGATTCTTCAAGTTTAGTGGAACGCCATATCCTTTCAAGTTGTCTCGACTTTTGTTTTATTTTTGCGAGTTTCGGCATTATGCCATGGAGCTAATCTATGTTGTTTTATTTTCTTCTTTTTCAAAGGAGCAACAGAGTCGCTTATTCGCAGCGCATCTGTAGCACTATCAACAACATGATCAATTTGGGGTGGTGTACATTTTGTATACGTTTCCTCCCTTACATGCAGACATGCTATCGAGTTAAGTATTGGTGGAATCTCTTCCTTAAATTTGGCTATAGCACTAACAGATAGGTTTCTGCTGCAGGAGCTTTTGACTAATGCTTTGTAGTCTCGTAATAGTACTTCAAAAGTTACTAAGAAATGGGCGGATAAAGCAGGATTATGCGGTTCGACTAATAGTTGCTCAATTTCAATACCATAGTCAGAACAAGGTCGAGAGTGTGATTATAGCAGTGGGTTGGTTTATTTACACTCTGACAGAAACCAACATAATTACATTACATTACATTACATTGCATTTGGCTGACGCTTTTATCCAAAGCGACTTACAATAAGTACATTCGACCAGGAAGACACAACCTTGAAGAAAACAGAATCATATAAGTACATCAGGTTTCATAGAGCCAAACATTTCAAGTACTCAACTGGCTTTAGGTAAGCCAGTCCTTTATTAGTATAAAAGTGCTTCGTTAATAGTTCCAACGCTCAAAAGTGGAGTCGAAAGAGATGAGTTTTCAGTTTGCGCCGGAATATGTGCAAGCTATCTGCCGTCCTGATGTAAATGGGGAGCTCATTCCACCATCTTGGAGCCAAGACAGCAAACCCACGTGTTTTCGCCGATGGGAACTTGGGTCCCCCTCGCAGCGAGGACACAACGAGTCGTTTGGCTGATGCAGAGCGTAGTGCACGTGCTGGGGTGTACGGTTTAACCATGTCCTGGATGTAGGAAGGGCCAGATCCATTCGCAGCATGGTAAGCAAGAACCAGTGTCTTGAAGTGGATTCTAGCAGTTACCGGAAGCCAGTGAAGGGAGCGGAGGAGCGGAGTGGTGTGGGAAAATTTAGGAAGGTTGAAGACCAGACGAGCCGCTGCATTCTGGATGAGCTGCAGAGGTCGGATGGCACATGCAGGTAGACCAGCCAGGAGGGAGTTGCCGTAGTCTAGGCGTGAGATGACGAGAGCCTGGACCAGAACCTGAGTCGCTTTCTGAGTCAGCTGGGGACGTATCTCCTGATGTTGTAAAGCGTGTATCTGCAGCAACGGGTTGTAGCAGCGATGTTTGCAGTGAAGGACAGGTTGTTATCTAGGGTCACACCCAGATTCCTTGCAGTCTGAGTCGGGGAAACAACTGAGGTGCCGATGTTGATTGTTAGGTCAAGAGTGGGACAATCTTTTCCCGGGAGGAAGAGCAGCTCAGTCTTGTCAAGGTTGAGCTTGAGGTGGTGAGCAGACATCCACTGAGAGATGTCAGCTAGACAAGCAGAGATGCGTGCGACGACCTGGGTCTCTGAGCGGGGAAAGGACAGAATTAATTGGGTGTCATCAGCGTAGCAGTGGTAAGAAAAACCATGCGGGCTAATGACTGATCCGAGCGAGTTTGTGTACAGGGAGAAGAGGAGGGGACCAAGAACAGAGCCCTGAGGGACCCCCGTAGTTAATTGACAAGGGTCGGACTCAGACCCTCTCCAAGTCACCCTGTAGGTACGGTCTTTCAGGTATGAGGTGAGGAGGGGAAAGTGCAGAGCCTGAAACTCCAAGTTTTTGGAGAGTGCGAAGGAGGATCTGATGATTCACCGTGTCGAATGCAGCAGACAGGTCCAATAGGATGATGACAGAGGAGAGGGATGCAGTTTTGGCAGTGTGGCAGTTCCTCCGTGACAGCAATGAGAGCAGTTTCTGTGGAGTGACCTGCCTTGAAACCAGACTGGTGCGGATCCAGAAGGTTGTTCTGATTGAGATAACAGGAGAGTTGTTTAAAGACAGCGCGTTCAAGTGATTTAGACAGGAACGGGAGGAGAGAGACAGGCCTGTAGTTTATAACATCAGACGGGTTGAGAGTGGGTTTCTTTAGGAGAGGGTTTACTCTTGCCTCCTTGAGACTGTTTGGAAAGTGACCAGAAGTTAGAGAAGTGTTGATGAAATGGGTGAGAAACGGTAGAATATCAGGAGCGATAGTCTGAAGGAGGTTTGAAGGGGATAGGGTCCAGAGGACAGGTGGTAGGGCGGGGCAGAGGTAATGAGGGTAAGAACCTCACTTGGAGAGAGAGGGGAAAAGGAGGTAAGTGTGTTGGTGGAAGGAGGGTCTGGTGACCCAGCGGTGAGTAAGGTGAGTCCAGAAAAAGAAGAGCGAATATCATCAACCTTTTTTTCAAAGTGGGTAACAAAGTTGCTTGACAGAAGTGAGGAGGGGGGAGGAGCTTTTGGAGGGTCCAAGAGGGTGGAGAAGATGGAAAATAGTTTTTTAGGATTGGAATAGGAAGATTGGATCTTATCTTGAAAGAAAGTGCTTTTTGCCTGAGAGATCGAAGCAGAGAAAGAGGAGAGGAGAGCTTGATAGGGTAGGAGGTCGTCACGGTGTTTGGATTTCCACCATTTCCGCTCTGCTGCCCTAAGGACGGTTCTATTAGCACGCAGTGCATCATTTAGCCAGGGAGCAGGAGGGGACTGACGAGCCTGCCGAGATGTGAGAGGACAGAGCGAGTCCAGAGTGGATGAGAGAGTAGAGAGGAGAGTTTCTGCAGCAGAGTTTGGAGGCAGGAGATGGAACGAATCAGAGGAAGGGAGGGCTGAGAGCACCGACGAGGCAAAGGTAGAGGGGGAGAGGGAGCGAAGGTTACGGCGGACAAGTGCAGGATGGGAAGAGATTAGTTTGTTATGTTTGGAAAGGGATAGAGAGAATGAAATTAAGAAGTGATCGGATGTGTGGAGCGGGTTTACAGAGAGGTTAGAAGTAGCGCAGTTCCTTGAGAATATGAGATCAAGGACATTGCCAGCTTTATGAGTCGGTGGGGATGGAGACAGTGAGAAAGCAAAGGCGGTTAACAGAGATGTTAGTTCGTCTATCTTCCCCGTCAGGAGGTTGAAGTCTCCGAGAAGTACAGCGGGAGGGCCAGTTTCAGGGATGAGTGAGAGGAGATGATCTAATTCCTCCAAGAAGTCCCCCAAGGCGCCTGGTGGACGGTAGATAACAACAATGGTTAACTGTATAGGATGGGTTACTGTGACGGCATGGAATTCAAAGGTGGAAGGAGTGCAGTTAGGTAGCTTGAAGAGGGAAAAGCTCCATTTGGGAGAGAGCAGGAGACCAGTGCCACCTCCTCTGCCAGTGGGTCTGGGTGTATGGGAGAAGGAATATGCAGTGGAGAGAGCTGCTGGGGTGGATGTGTTGGATGGAGTAATCCAGGTCTCAGTGAGAGCAAGGAAATCCAGAGACTGCAGGGAGGCGTAGCCAGAGATGAAGTCAGCCTTAGGAACAGCTGACTGGCAATTCCACAGGCCACCAGAAACTAGATGTTGGATCTCAGTGGAGCACGTGGGATAGACGAGAGCAGGCCGGTTATATCGATTAGGAGATACACGGGGCCAGTGATAATTGCGAGAAGACACATGAACAGGAATGGAGAAAATACACATGATTATAGCATGAGGGGCTAGAAAACTAAAGAAAAGATAAATAAGACACCAGCTCAATCAGAGTAGGATTTGCCTCCTCTTTGCCTCCCTCGTGATTCCCGCAGGACTCCAATGTCTTTGTCAGTCTTACTCCCGCAGGACTCCAATGTCTTTGTCAGTCTTACTCCCGCAGGACTCCAATGTCTTTGTCAGTCTTCGGCTGTCTGACGCTGAAGCTGACGCTCCAGGAAAGAGCTACCCAAAAATGGACGCCTGATTGCTCAGTTCACACAGCTGTAGGGCCACGGCCCTCTAATTAGTTAACTATCTACAGCTGATGGGCGACAATAGACTGGCCGTGCCTATATTAATGCAGGCTTGAGTGCTGAGACCTGTAAAGCAGGTTTCGCCTGAGCAGATCTGAGATTTAAAATCTCTCAAACGCGATTTAGCCGTTTAAGCTACAATAACAATGTATACAGAGTCGAATAAATGAAACAGAGAAGTCTAATTAAACAAGAATATAACTTACAGTGGTTGCTGCGTCAATAGGTAATGTCGTCACCGGGTCCAGATGCACACTGAGTTCATCAGATTTTAAATGCGGTATTTAAATGCTTTTTAAGGTACAAAATGACTGAGTCACGCGGTTGTACTTCACGCTATCAATAGACTGGCCGTGCCTATATTAATGCAGGCTTGAGTGCTGAGACCTGTAAAGCAGGTTTCGCCTGAGCAGATCTGAGATTTAAAATCTCTCAAACGCGATTTAGCCGTTTAAGCTACAATAACAATTTATACAGAGTCGAATAAATGAAACAGAGAAGTCTAATTAAACAAGAATATAACTTACAGTGGTTGCTGCGTCAATAGGTAATGTCGTCACCGGGTCCAGATGCACACATAATCTAATATAGAGTTAAATGCAACAGTAAGGCTATTTTTATCATCGTCAACATGAATATTAAAGTCACCTATACGATAATTACTTTATCTGTTTTAAGTACCAAAGTTGATTCAGAGAATTCTGATAATAATTCTGAATAAGGACCTGGTGCACGGTACACTGTAACAAATAAGAAATACTACTTAGTTGTTACATTTACTTTTATTAGGTTATTATGTATATGATACCTCTTAGGTTTTACCTTAAATTGTCATTGGGCAGACACACACACCGTTAATATTGGGTATTTTATTGGGTTCGGGATTCCTATGGATAACTGCCTAGGAGAGAGCGCAGAGAAGCGTGTAAAACTGCGACTCCGCCTCCTGGTCTCAACTCCAGTTTGTCATGGATTAAGTCCACAAAGCCCTGAAATGTTTGCCGAAATGAGATCTGTCATTTCATTACACTAGATATAACTTCAGATGTAGGCCTAATTCTGTATTTTGGACAGAAATATGAATAAAGCCCTCTTGATTTATTTTTATTTGAGTTCATCCATCACCATTAAGGAACCAGTAGTGATTCATATGCCCCAATATTTGTAAGAATCACTTGCAATGGCTACGTGACCATGTGCAGCACCCCTCCCTCCCTCCTTTACCTCCCCCTCTCTCCCATGATAGCATCACTCCCCTCATGCTGTACTCAAAACCTCCAGCGGAGCCATCGCTGTGTATGCCGAGCTGACTGGGGGAGGTCGGATCTGTACTGGTTGTAGTGGGCTGTGCAACGTGTAGAGCCGTGCTGATTGCGAACCCTCTGCATAACGACGGATTTTTAAGAGGGGAATTCACTCACCCAGGGAACCCTTCCCTCCCTGCAAACACGTCCATCCATCCACCACGTTCTTCATTTATAAACGGAGTGTTTTTGTTGCCTCTGCTTCCCACTACCACAGCTGAGATTTGGTCAACATCTCAGGCGGGGGTTGTGTGATGAGGTCGCCCTGCAGCCGGGGTCTGGTTACGATAAGATAAGGCGTTTTTTGTTGCTAGGGCACTTTTGGCTAAAGCGTTTTTTGTTACTAGGACACTCTTGGCTCCATTTCCAAAGCCTCCTCGCACCCCGAGTGTGTGAAGAAATACACAGCTGAAGTACATAGCTACTACTGGGCTGAGAGACCCGCTGGTGAGTGGATGCTACTCCTTGTTTTAACCCCTTGTTGTTAGCTGCTCACACTGTTATATTGAATGTGTACTTGGCAACAAGCAGTCCTATTTTAATGTCAAGACCAGTCAAAGGTGTTGTTTATTCACTAGTTTAACCAGCTAGTTACAGTATAACATCACAGGGTTTTTGAAGAGCTGTGTGTGGATGTTTGAACTGACACTATTATTGTGTTTTAGTAAACGTGGACAATGGGTTGCTCCGGGGAAACTAAACGCTATGTCATTTGCAGCTAGCCGTAAACGCTGCTAGCTAGCGAGCCTACGACCAGCTGTCTCCTGTCCTTTTAATGACCAATAACCACAGAAATATTGGGTTAATCTTAGCTGCAACATAAACCTGTATTAATGTAACGATATATACTGTAATTAAAGCTCTCATTGTGCCATAACTGGGTACAGTCAACTCAGCTCTATGATGTGTAGACTACTATCAACGCACATAACATATGATTAATTATAAGAGCAGCAACCATGGTTTAAACTAACTTTTAAGAGAAAACTGTGATGGCCCTTTTGAAAACGCATGGTAGGGACACAGCAGGGCTTTCTCTGCGTTTCCGTCAACACTGACAGCATTGTGTGGACTGTAACCATAGACTTGAACACGCATGAGCCGTAACACGCTTAGTGGGTGTAGTTGGCAGCAGTGCAAATGAGGCAGTTAAATGTGCATACAGTTTTTTTGTAGAGATGTACATATAGGAAATGTGTGCTTATGGTCTCTAATCTGATAAAATTGTGCATGAGAGGGCTGTTTATAATGTAAACCTGATATTGTCAGAAATAATGTTCATATTGAACGACTGCCTGCAGTGGAAGCAGCTGCCATGTAACCACAGACAATGTTCAGTGTCCTCTCCTGAATCAGTCATCTTAATAGCATCTGTTGATGGAATACATCTCAATCATGGAGAAGATACTGCTTAGCCTTCTACCGGTTAAGAATTGTGGGTGTCAAATGTTTTAAATGCCACTGATGCAAATGTATGATTTGTGATTTCGTTGCAAGAAGGTATGCTGACAGGCTAGATTATTTTACTTAAGTAGCTGGTGGAAAGTACAGTACAGTGTGCACATGTGTGGAATTTTCTATGCACTGATCTCTGAGAGTGAAAACCAAACTAAACATCTGGTCTCTTAACAACACGGATGCAATTGGTAAGTATTGTTAGTCCCTGAAAATTCTCCTTCAAATGCAAGTAATATTGTCACTAAACCATGCAGTCATGATAGTGCTAGAAAACGATTTGTATACAAACAAGAAAATGTGTTTTCAAGACAGAAATCATATAAGACACAATACTGAAGAGATGCTTGGCAATGTGAGCATTAGCACTCAACTCATCTTGAGCTGAAGTGGTCAAACATTGCACTGCACGAGTCGATGCACAAATGTAAATGCACTGTAGTAGCTACTGCTCGGCTAGATACAGGCACAAAACAAAGAAAACATTCAGGTTTGGAACATCATGCATTTAGGGCAATTTCAGGCAACCTTTAGATGCAGCTAGTAAAAAATGCAGTCTAAAGCTCAGTCAAAAACATGTCAAAGCAGGCAGACTGACTTTGGTTCTCTGCAGTGCTCAGATGTTGTGGGTGTAAGTATGTATTGTTTTACAGTTGTTAGGCTTAGGATAAATAAATATGTCATCACATTCACAATATTACACAACACTATATCGTCTGCAGCTTTCTTTGTGCGGCCAAAGAAGCATCTAGGATCGGTTGATTTGCCAGCCTAGTATCCAATGACTAGCAGTAATAGCAAATCATTTAGTATTATTTGCTAAATGACTATAATGTTACTTCCTTAGAGGTGAAGCCAGATAACATTTGTATTCTTCAATGAGAGGGTATAAGGCTCAAATGACATAATTATTGAAATAGCTCACCTGATAACGAATAGCGGCAACCCAATCCTGAGGCGAGCGTTGAGCCCATGCCTTCCTGTTACTTTTGGAGGGTGATCATGTAGGTGCAACACTTGGCTTCTGTAACAGCAAGTGCTGATAGTCTTCTTACTTCACTGTCATTAATGGTTTTATTGGTATTTAGGGTTAAAGATCTTTAGATATTTCTGAAAAAACTATTACCAAAAGTAAAAACCAATCCTGTATTTCAGATTGTTTATCAGGGCTGCAACAATTATCTTCATTGTGGAACAATCTTCAGAAAATCTTCTCGATAATACAATTAAATCTTAGTATTCCTAACAATTACTCTATGATAAGATCACAAATCATTGCAGTTATGTTGTTGTGGTGAAACTAGTTGTGTCATTTTCAAGAGGAAATGAGCATTACTTCATGAATTTACTAAAGAGCACTGGTGCCTCAAATTGAGGGCAAAGGTTGAACAGTCAGCTACTACTTACATAAATCAATGTAATCAAACTGGTGTCTCCTGAACCATGAAGAGCTGGTCCAACATTTTCATTATAGGCTACAAATTGCTGCAACATTTGAGATGTGGCTGAGTAGTGTAGGATTAGTATGCAGAATTAGTGGAAAATAACCTAATGGGATTTTTTTGTCTTTGTTACACAGTATTACCACTATGCCTTAGAGCTCATGTCAAACCATAATAGACTAAAAGGCCTTTTGTGTGGCTAGTAGGCCAGTCTTTTTACTCTCAGTGTTTTAACTTCAGGGTAAAAAGAGGCTGTGGTCCATTTTTATGTTATTAACCCTCCACAACTCTCTTGTAAGCAACTTAAACTGTAACGTGGTTTAACCTTAATTGGCATCCTTCAAGCAGCTCGAATGTGAATAAAATGAACGGACAAAAACAATAGTGCTTTCAATATGTTTACTTATCTACTCATCTAATTTCAACACCAGCGTTATAATATCTAGCACATCTGTCTTGCTGAGATTTTGCTACATAATTTGAGATACAGTATGCAGGGTTTTGTCTGAACTGCTGCGCCCTCTTACTTTCGGCTTGCGCCCTCATACTGAAATGCAGATTTCCCCCTGGAAAATGTTAAAGTGGTGCCAGAAAACAATATTTCTGTTAGTCAAAAAACGGTATGATTACAACAAAAATATAAAAATGGTGTCAAATCGACCGTCAGACAGCATAGACAGCTTCGTTTTACGGAGCTCCGAATAATTAGGGGCTCTGTTGTGCTCATGCCAAATGGATGCCAAGTGCCATGCATAAAGCCTGCCTGGGCATCGGTGATTGATCAAGTTGCCTTCGTTGCTATCTCGATGCAGAGTAGTATGGCTAATTTTGGACTTTGTCTATTTATTGTGTTACTCATTCGTTTCATATACTAATTATATCATTGTTGTTGCTCTTGGCTTTAAGTACAGGCCCTTGGCAAACTCAAACACATTTCTCAAATAGATTGACTAAAAATTCCCTGAAAATAGGTTCAATGAGTAGGCATACAATGTGGGTGTCCATTTAAAAAATAAAGTGAGTTTTTTAGATGTAGTCATAGTTTGTGGTTCGACACCTTTGCATGCTTTTTTTGTCTCAGTTAAAGTTTTTGGTTATTTCCTGCTGGTCAGTGTAACTCCAAGAGCCGATATGATGTGTATTGGGTTCAGGTTGTTTTTATGTTTCAGCATGACTTACTCACCCTCACATGACTACAGTTTTTATTTATAGTGCTTGTGACCCTGCACTATGCAGACCAAGGGTCCGGTTTCTCTAAAGTAGGTATCACTAAAAAAGACATGGCAAAAGATTAGGCTTGTTACAAGTCATTATAATCTTGTTCAGTGGTACTGTTTAGAAAAGGTTATTTTTAAATGAAATCACTGACCACTCTTGATTTAAAGGTGACAATGTGTGGGTACTAAACAACCATAGACAAAAGTCAACAAACAGTTCACAAAAAATAGAATTAAATTGGGTAGAAAGTCAAATGCTGACAGTCAAATGAGGTGACATGGAGTACTGAAAGTAGAAAAAAAATCCTCCAGAAAAATGTGGCATTGGATATGGGGAGACGAGTGCTATGAGACAGCTGTGTGTGTCAGTTCCTCTTGTTTGTGTCAGCTTGTGTTACTATCAGAGTCCACGCAGGAAGGATGAGCTTTATTGGGAGAGAGGAGGGGGGAGGGCAAATATAGTAAGGTCACAACACACTTTTTATTCTAGTCATATTTACATGATTTCAGTTCATGAATGAACCGCTCTTCTTTCACAGATATATCATTAAAAGTTTCTTAGAGGTTTTATTTATAGTTAAACCCATAACCCTTTTTCTCAGACACCATTCCAGGGATTAATAACATCTCAAAGCTATGTCAGGTTAAAACGTCACTAAAGAAAAGTAGCTTAGTAGTAGATTAAAAGTAGATTATTGTTTTTGGAGCAAAGGAGGAACGATTAAAAGTCATCACAGAGCTTCAGTCGGCAGACTTTAAAACAACAATTAAAGCAAGAAATCTAGGTGTAGTGATGGACTCAGACCTGCATTAAAACGGTTATTAAGTCTGCATACTATCACCTCAGTGTTTCCCCTAGGTTTACTGCTTTGGGGGGGGTGCTGCCTGAGCCGGGGGGGTGGCATTGGGATATATCTTTTTTAAATCCTCTGGAGCAGAGAGGAGCTATGGATTATTGTTATTGATTAATGCATCCGTTTCTTAGGGTCAAAAACACTAAACTCACAACTTAAAATGAAAGTGTTTAGTTTATTTAATAAAAGAGCACATGTTCAATGTGAAAAGTGACAGTAGATATAGATTAGTTGCAATTTGGTGCTATATATATATATATTTTTTTTTTAAATGTCAGGGGGGCGCGGGGCTCCGTTGGCGGGGGCGCAGCGCCCCTCCAAGACAATGGTAGGGGAAACACTGCACCTTAAGAACATATCTAGTTCAATCAGCATCAGGCTGACTTTCTCAGCTCCTCTCAAGTCGTTTTCCTCCCACATCTCCAAAACTAGTAATAGTAATAGTCACAGTGACCTACTTACTGTAGAACTTGGTACAACTTTTTTTAATGCATATTTTAGGACTTGAAGTTGAAACACAGTTCCTGGACTTTGTACACCGCTTTCACAAGTAATTGGTGTGTGTGAACTGTGAACATACATATTTTCATCTTTATTTCTCCTAGGAAGAACCACTGTCGTACCGTGTAGAGAGAAAAGAGTCTTTTAAAGCTTTATACTCCCCTTCCTGAGAGCTGTATCCTAAGCCTGTGTGCTTTCTATGCTTTGTAATCAATCTGTTTCCTCCACTTCGGCTGAAAGAACTAACCAGTCTTGTCATAAAACATTTAAACTATGAGCAATTTTGTTTTGATGGACAGTTAGATGCATTCCCCGCAATCAAATGACTGAACATTTGGTGTGCAAGTATCATCTGAATGTGGGCATTACACTGACCAGAGCCAGAACATTTTCAAGAGCCCTTTTGCTTTTCCTCCGAGGCCCCGGAGTTTGTTGCTGCCCTTTGGCATATTAAGTTTCAGATGTGCAAATCTCTAGCACGGCTGTGGCTGCTGGTGGAAATTTCCACTTCTCATTTGGACAGCATCTGGTGAATGTGATGCAGTGGGCTGATCACAAGAGACTACTGTACAGAGCTACGGTTGGACGGTTGGCATTCCTCATTTGATCACAGGATAAAACAAGCAAATAAGAAAAGTGTTAAGGATACATTAAGTAAAACAACAATTATGGAGAGGAAAATTACAGAGCACAAGGGTATTCCCAAACCCATTGCCAAACATTTTTCTTTAGAAAAACAAACACAAGTATTACTCAGCAGCTTCCTGAAACTTATTCTATCACATGTCAAACATGTTAAATATCATGGGTCCAAAAATGTCATAATTTGTCCATGTGATTTGGATTTGAATAGTTTAGCTACTGTTATATATGAGAAGGGTATAGAAGAGGGCTGTGGAGTCTGATGGGTGGCTTTGTGTTCATTATGTTTGATGAGGCTCTACAGTCATCCCATTGTTGGTCATTCGTTACGTAATGACTACGCAACAACCGAGAGAGGGTTCTCCGGTCAGATTTGTTCAAGAATGATCTTCGGTTGTCTGAAAACATTAGTGGTCAGATGTTTTTGTTTGATAAAGAGAAGTCTATACAAATATGGTTTCTGATATGGTTTTAAAGATCAATTACCATGTTCTACAGATACTCTTGCCAATTATTCCCACATGCTAATCATTGTCTTGAATCAGATTTCAGTTTTTTGATAAACTGGTATCACATATCAAACTATGAAGTATGTGTACTGTAATGTATTTCACTTTTTAAGAAAGTCTGAATACTTATTTTACATGGAATAGGTAAAAATTAAACCATTGTGTAACTCAAATAGGTAATGACTTATTGGCGTAGTTGAAAGGGTTATTCAAGAAGTGATTGTGTTTGTATTCTGGGTTAATAATGACTAAATACTAATAATGTGTCCAATAGTGAAACAATACCGACCGACTGAAGGAAAAGGTGTAGTAGTAACGTGTTGTCTTTGCTTCACTTGGTTAGGGAGTGATGTTATCCTCAGACGAAGAGCTCCCACACACTAGCAGCTCATTGATTTATTGGAAAATAAAAGTATAGCCTACAACTGTTAGTCAAAATTCCTCCTGATCTAAACAGACCCTTTGAAAGTTTCGATTGTTTCTCGATCTTGTGTAGGGGAATGCTCTATTAGTTCACAAAGAGGGGTAGAGTGTAAACAAAGGTCTGATTTTCATGTGTATTGTGTGCCCTGACTGAGCCGTTTTCTTGCTGACTTGTAAAGGGTTTTTTCTTGGTAATTGTTTGACATGATTCTTGGTATTGCCTATAAGCATCCGCTGTGTGCATTCAAAAGAGTGTGGCTACCTTTCTTGTTAAGACGTTACTTACTTAGTAGCAGTAGCATACTATGATTCAATTTCTTCATTTTTGTCCGGGTTATGTACATTTGTATGCTTCATTTCAGTTTTAATTTAACAGGCAAAAGTATGTCTCTTTTATAATATGGTTTAGTCCTGATGCAGCAATTACATGTGATGTAGCTCTATAACCGCTGATATTGACCAAGCAATGTGTTGTGAAGAAAAAGTGATGATATTCACTTTGTTACCACATCTTTCTGTTCAATCATACCACAAGAAACCGTTCACATTGAATGTGAAGAGTGATTTGTTCACTCGCGCTCATATCCTATAAATGTGATGTGCTGTGCATGGTCTTGTTGCTGCTTATGTAACAGGGTGAGGTCATGTGAAAATGTCTGCGTGGGCAGCTGGTGGCAGAAATGGTGGGATGTGGAGAGTAGATGCAAATCAACTGCCCTCTCCATCTAGAAGACACTAATGGCGCATTTCCACTACAGCGCGGTTTAAGCGTGACGCAGCCCGTTTTTAATTGCGTTTCCACTAGGCGTAGTTCTGGCTAGCGGGTACTTTTCCAGTTTTTCTGGCTCTCCAAAATTGAGGTTCTTTCCGGGCCAACAACCGGGCTGAGTATGCCAAACTAGTGAGAGAATCGCTGGCAACTACAACAAAATGAACATATTTGACCGTGATTTAATTGTAATACACGTTTCAAAATGATGCCGAAGTAACAACATGCTGATACCGGTTAGTAAAAACCATGAATCAATGCTTTGACAAGTCTGCAGACAGACGGCAGGCGAAAAACCTTTTTAAAATGCGTGTTTTCTAAGCTAACGTTGTATATGCTCCGACCGTCCACACTCACAACAACGGCCTATACAGACATAAATAAACCAGCGACTGTATTCGCCATGACACAGACAGTCTGTGGTTTGTACTTGTTTAACTTTTGTCTAGTTTCTGAACAGATATGAGGAGCTGTGAGGGCTAACAGCTAACGGCTGATGTTGGTTTTGTGGTTCGCATTGAAGATGACGTCACGGCTCCGCCTACACTGTGTTACTACTGTATAGTTACTGCCCCAGTTCCTAAACTGTAATGGAAAAAAGCATAAAGTGAGCTTGGTCTAACGAGGCCTAGCCATACCGTACTAAGCCGAACGAGGCCCTGCAGTGGAAAAGCGCCATAACTGATACCAAGTCATTACATTTTAGGATTTCTTATTGGTCTCTTATAGGATTATCCTCTATGTTAAATATGTTCACTACCATTGCATTTTAAATATACATCCCCCCTTCAACCGTTAGTTTTTCAGCCAGTGAAGCGTGCACGTTTGGCTCTCGTCCTGAGCGGGCCCTTCAGTTTCAAAGAGGGAGAGGGCAACAAGGTATTTTTAGATGCACTTTAAGCTATTTAATAACAGGAAGCAGGACTAATTGCTAAGCTTTGACTATGAGTAGTTTTTTAATTAATTTTCTCTGAAAGTTGTAGAGCAACTACTCCCTGCCAGAGGAGCTTCACTGGGCCGCGGGATAGACCTACTTTATAGACCAGCACCACTGGTCAATTCACTCATTTGATGTTTTGATAATGAGAGTGGAGCACTGTCTACATATTGGTCACAAATAAATCATACTAACATATCCATTCAGTTTTCCCTTACCGCCTGTATGGAAGCATTTGCACTTATTCTCTGTTCACTCATTTAGTTTTTACATTACATTTTGGACTGCGTATTTGTTTAGTGTCTAGTGTTTAGTATCAGTGATAAAAGGGTTGTTTACTGAGAAAGGGTTACATTTCCTGGTAGCTTGATCTATCCAAGTCCTCTGGATCAGCAAATCTTGATACTGTATGTGCACATAGTGAAGAGGATAGCCTAAGAACAGATTACTTTTGAAGAAGGACATTCAATAAGTCAAACCTGCTTTGAATACTCCTCCCTCCTAAACTCATACTAGCTTAATGAGCTACATGTCTGTTCCGTAGCTGTAAAGATGGAGTTGTTCTTGTTCGAGTGTTTTAGCAGTCCTGTAGCTGACTTGTTTGTAGGAATAGTTCAGTGTAGATGTTACTCGTTGATAGCACCACCACATTATATGGATTATCAGGGCCATGTCAAGCATCCATGTAATACTAATGTACACTTTGTGATTTACAGCAATGATGGGAAGGCCTGACACCATGTTATGTTATCTGAATTTCGCATGGGGTTATTTTGATGTTGCAATTAGCAGCTTTGCAACTGTTATGTTTAAGCTACATGGAAGCTGTGGTAGTGGATGTTTGGGAGCAGGCCATTTTTCACAACTGGCTAACAATTATGCAGATTTAAGTGTTGTGTTGGCTTACAACACTCTGTAAAGTTGTTTTTAAACATCTGTCAAGCGCGAAAAGAGTTAATGTATTTCCCAAAATCCTCCTTGGTGAGATGTTCTGAAGAAAAAACATCACACATTTGTTGTATTATGAATACGATGCATGACTGTAGAAAAAAAAAACTCACAAGCAGAAGCAACATTTCTAATTCAGGCTAACCCTGTATAGCTTTTGAAATGTTATTCTTTCCATGCAAATTAATGCAGGTATCAATGTATGCACTGTTTTTTAGTAAGATAAGATTTGAAATAGCTTTACTGGATTACTAGAAAAGGGGAACTAATGAGCCTTTCACATTCCTTGAGGTTGTTGAATCAACAATGTTTATACACCATCAAGCATGTCTAGGAGAAAACTATGTAGCTTTAGCTGCTAATTCACTGGAGGTGCATGCCCTCTCCGGTGGCGAGCCACAGCTGACTATTTAAAGCTGATATGCTAATCCACATCTCAAATTGGACCTGCTTTTACACACCTACTGTAGGTAGCATTTGCTAACCTCCCTGGCTACAGGAGCTGCAGCTGAAAAGGACAATTTCTAAGTTAAGTTCTAAGTTTGAAGCCAAAATTATAGAAAGGACAGAAGTGATTTCCAGCTACTCTTTAGAGGCCTCTGTTCTTATTTAATTATCTACTATTTAGGGAGGATTGTCATTGTGTTGCTTTCAAATTTCCCCTGAGGAGCGTTTTTGTGCGTGTATAAAGCATATCGCTCCACAGCACGTTTGTTTCTTCAGATAAGCAGGGGAAGGTTGTTGTGGCTGTTTAGAGAGAGTCAGAGGGTGAAGCGAGGCTTGCATTTGGCATGGAGCCTTTATGAACGGTCGGGGCAAATAAGGGCTATGATCTAAATAAGTAAACAGGAGGCAACCCAGTGACAAGGCTCTCAAGTACAGGTTATGTCACTTCTCAAGGGCATCTGTTAGAGATCTATGCAGACATCTCTACTCTTCAGCATGAAGGCGCCACTTGGGTATGTGTGTGTCTGCAGGAAAACAATAATGATTTAGTTGTCAGTGGTCTTGCAAGATCAACACCAGTCTGTCTTTTTGAACTAAAGCTATGGAAAAGTCTGCATTTGAAATGTTATTAAGTAACTGTATTAGTGGACTAGTAGCAGTAGTTTGCTAGTAAAACAATTGTTTTCAGTGGTTCTATCTCCAGAGGTGCTTGTAGCTTATGTGAGTAGCATGTAGCTCTGCGTGTTGAGAAAAAGGGAGGTTGTCTGTTGACTTTGCTTGAAGGGAAAGCCAAAGGAGAAGCAGGGCTGGAGTTTGGCAAGCAGCCCTAAAACTTGGACAAAGAAGTCAAAATGACGTCATTACATGATTTATCTACAGCTTATTCAATTGTTGACAACATATACACAGAATCATGCCACAAAAGCAACATCTAAAATGCCCTGTTCTGTTTGGAAATGTAAAAGGAAATGGACCACGCTTTTGGGAGGTGGCCAACTTTACCTGGCAATGGTTGGGCTTCCCTTTTCTATTTTATTGGCATTGAATCTCTTGGCGTCATCCACACCACACTGAAGGCATCCATCTTTTGTCTTAGCTGCTGTCTGTCTCGAACTAAGAGGAAGCCATAGAAACATTTTAGGGCCATTTACCATCAGCTTTTTTTCTCTTCTGCATACTAGTGGCTGCGTATGTTCTGTACAGTGAGAGGTTTTTGTATACATGGATAAAATATGTAAGTGCTTGGTCGGTAGTTATTTAGACATGTAAACATATGTTGAATTACAGAAGTTACTAATATTACCAATCAAGGTAATATAACGAGCCATATCATTACCAAAAGAACTTCCCTTGTTTAAGCGTAAACAGACGTGATCTTCACAGCAAATGACGTTTATCCCTTTTACGGGGATACTCTGCATTGAGATAATGACAGCCGATACTGGATGGAATAATGTTATACAGAGGCTTCTGAGGGTAATGCTGAGAGTGTTCCTCACTCTGAGAAACCTAAGTGATATAAAAGAGAGCAAGTATCAGTGGCATACACTCATGGTGTAATCATTAAGCAGGAGAGGATTGTTAATGGCCTCAGCAAAACTCTGAAAACTTTCCACTGTCCAGTAAGTGTACAGGAATGGAGCTCTTGGTGTTTAGTGAAGGGGAGGGGCAGAAGAGAGGGTTCTCAAAGGAGCCAAGTTATTCCTGTCCTCTCCTCCTCCTCCGCTCCGGTAGGCGGATACATGTCTAGTCATGTCCCTTTGGTATATCGAGTAAGAGCTCTTGACCAACAGACCCTGTGTGTGCCTTGGCTTTTATGAATCACTTTTTCAGGAAGCTATATATGCTGTTACACAATGTTGTCAAATACATGTTACACAATAGCCTTTATAAACATTGTTTTATTTACCAGTTTTTTTACAAAAACGCTGTCTATGGTTTTGATGCTTTATGTGTGAAATATAAGGTGGCTGTTAAGTATAAAGCTCAATAAGACTTTCACATATCGGAGTCTAAAGTAACAGTATGGCAGGTATTGCGACAGACATCCACTGTTGACGTTCAGGGTACATTCTGAGGTTTTGGCATCTGGCCAAATACTGCAATTCAGCTGTGCAGGAAGGACCACTGACTCATTGTCAGGGGTGTCGGGAATAAAGGGCCAAAGGGCATATTTATCCATAACATACCGTGGTATTTTAGCGAATAACTCGTGTTTTTAGTGTCTGCGGGTTTCTGGGTTAAATCAGGACGGAGTCAGCAGATGCCACAGCGGGAAGAAACCTACCTCAAATGTACTTCGCACCTTTCTAGTATACATCCTTGCATGTCTTGCTTACACAAAATCCACATAATATTCAGTTGTAATGCTGCGAATGGATCTGGCCCTTCCTCCATCCAGGACATGGTTAAACCGTACACCCCAGCGCGTGCACTACGCTCTGCATCAGCCAAAAGACTCGCTGCACCCTCGCTGCGAGGGGGACCCAAGTTCCCATCAGCTAAAACACGTGGGTTTGCTATCCTGGCTCCAAAATGGTGGAATGAGCTCCCCATTGACATCAGGACAGCAGAAAGCCTGCACATCTTGTTTATGTAATACTGAAAGTAAAACTAATTTGAAAGTGGAACTAACTTACCCTGAGTTACAGTTTGACATTATTATTGGGCCATGTTTTTTTCCACTCACTTACTGAGTGTGTTAAAGTCCAACAAAATATTTATAAACTTTTTGACATTTATTTCTCTCCATCCAGAATATCCATGAGCTCCGATTTCCCGCACTACAGTTTCAGGATGCCAAATATAGGGTTTCAGAATCTTCCCCTCAATATCTACATTGTGGTGTTTGGGACGGCCATCTTTGTCTTCATCCTCAGCCTCCTCTTCTGCTGCTACCTAATAAGGTAAGATCCATGCTATCTTTGCATTAACACTACGTTTTTTTTTGTAATTGCTTAAAACTAATGGAAACTATAAATCTAGTGATCTACATGATTAAAAACATTGCTGTAAGGTCAGCGCTAAACTTGTCTGCATGCTGAATATGATTTATTCACAAACTGTATGGCATTTTTCTTTGGCTTCCAGTTGAGGTTGAAGGATTTTTGTTTTATTTTTTAGAAATGTGTGTTTTTACATTTGTCTTACTAATCATATTTTTTACACAAGGGCACAATGTTTCAACAGCACAGTTTGGAGGAAGTATCTATGATACTACAATTGATAACTTTACAGGATCATGGCACAAGCCAAGTTTAAACCTCTTGTTTGTCATCAATAACGTTCATCTAGTTAAAGCTCCTTTTTCAGGCTTTTAGTCATGAGTGTAATCCAGTTATTCAGGAATAGCGGAGCTACTTTACTGGTCATTCCCGAGCCCCTCTTTTCAACCCCACTGGTCTTTTCAAAGAGTCCTGGCTGCCGTTGCTGCAGTGGTTTTCTCCTGGCAGCAACAAACTGAAAATAAACAATGTCCAGCGTTTTTTATCTAAGACTGTGAGAAGCAGCAGTTCTCAACAAAATGCACCCCTCGCCACCCTGCCATATCCTATGTTGCAGGGAAAATGGTAAGTAGGTTAACTACTACTGTTGCTACGATTCCTCATCTAACTGTGAACAAAAACCCTATAACTTTCATTTAGAACCATGATTCAAAACTAAAGTCAAGATTGCCTGGTTTAGTGATTAAAGGCAAAAACAGCCACTAACGGCACATTTCCACTGCAGCGGGGTAGCCCCATTTAAGCGTCCCTAAGCGTCCTCGCTCAGGCCTCGGGCTGCCTCGCTGGCCGTCTGAGGCCGTGGCGCATTTCCATTACAGTTTAGGACCTGGGGTAGCAACGCAGTGTAGGCGGGGCTCCCGTCGAGCTCCCGCTGGATTTTATCATCCCCAATGAGATGTAGGAACGTCGTCACCTCCTCGGTCGACCACGGTGTGCTTTTCTTTGACGTTGCCATTTTTGTAGCTCCTCCGTTTACAAAAATGCTGTGTATAAAAATGCTGCAAGCTTGCTTCTAGATATATATGCGACGCTAGGGATGAACTCGCGCGCAATCTTGTGACGATTCTCTCTGACCAATCAGCAGTCGAGAGTGTTGACGTCACTAGTTCAGCCCTGCATGGCCCTGGCCTGATAGAACCACGATTTTATGGGGCCGGAAAAAGTACCCGCTAGCCGGTGCTATGCTATATGGAAAGGCCACCAAAAACTGGCCTGGCCGCTTGAGGACGGTTAAGGACGCTTAAACGGGGCTACCCGCTGCAGTGGAAATGCGCCATTAGATGCATTTTATGGAGCCAAATCCAAAAGGACTGGCCCCAAATGACTGAAATGATATGCACCATCATGCATGACGACTGTACAATTCATTTTAAGCCACTACTTTTACAAATTGGCAATAGTTGAATTAAACGTCAATGCCTGCCATGAAATCGTAGGGTTTCTATGCAGTTCATGTGGCTCTTGTTTACATTGAGAGGTGAATGATAAGGAATTAACGTTAGCATTGACATGTGACCAACACTCACATATAGTTTGACACAAGGCAGACTCTCACAGAGGAACTCAAGCTTCTCTATCAGTGAGTATTCAGTTCACACACACATATGTGAAATATGCAATGGTGTATACATCTTTAATAAATACAAAATATATATTTTAAGTATTTCGTAAGGGCATTTTTATCTCAAAGTCTTAAAGACTTGAGGCATTGAATGCTGAAATCATGATCATGGCCCAAACATTTTATTAAGTAACTTTTAACATGTATTTAGTGTTCGTGAATGTTTGGTGACATACCACAAGGTAGACCATTTGGACATGTTTCATTTAAATTGATGGCTATCATACATATATTAGATTTTGAGTTCCATATTAAATGCAGGTGAATTATGATAATTCAGCTTTAAGAGGGGGGTCAAAGTTGACCACCTGTTTTTAGTTAGTCAGCTGGTTATTCTCCTCTCACACTTTGACATTGCACTTAATGGCCCCATCAGTCACCCACGACCCCCTAACCCATGACCAGTTGTCCTCGACCCTTAGGAGTCTCTGCACCTTTTCCTGCTGACTTCTTTAAAATGTCAGTTTCTCTCCTAGACTGTGCTGCTTGTTTTACAGATCCCTCTCACTCTGCTGCGAGAGGTTAAGGTTACTTGTAATGGAGGTAAATCTTACAAACCTATGAATTTCTCCTATCTCTGTTGTTTTCTCCCCTTTTTTCTACATATTTTATTATTATCCTCAGTACATAGATTATCTTCTTACACAGTACTCTTTCTGTTCTCTATTTGGATTGAGTTGTTTTGTGTTTGCTCATTTGCAAGAGCGATGATAACAAAGAGTTACACCAACAGTTGGATATAAACCTTTAACATTGGTTGTATTGGTTATATTTAACTTAATGTTTGGTGTTCGGTTTGACACTGGCCTAAGGTCTTCTATGAATGACATCTGCTAATATGTAACTTGAACACATAGCTAGAGGTTTTCAGTAATGTGGTCAATTTGCACTCCTTACTGAAACTAGTTATTCCAATGTAATCTTTATTTAGTCAGTATTTTTTTCACCTGACTAATGTCTCTCTCTTCTTCCAGGATTTGACATGTATGAAACTCTAACTGACCTGGTCTGTTGTAAAACCCCTTCCTCATCAAACAAGATGTTTTGTCTTTCCGTCTCCCCAGGTTACGGCACCAGGCGCACAAAGAGCTTTATGCATACAAACAAGTAAGCATTCCAACTACACACACACACACACACACACACACACACACACACACACACACACACACACACACACACACACACACACACACACACACACACACACACACTTCAGATAATAAAATTATTCAAAATGTAATGCCCAGCAGTAATGCGGTTTTGGGAGCATGTGTCTAGTAAAATCAAGAAGATACCCTCTGGTCCTTAAAATGTCAGTTCAGCTGGTGCATAACTCTTCTGGTGACTGCAGGTATTTTTGAGGTTTATGCTTATTAATGGATCTAGACCATTTCAATATTTAGAGTTTGTTCGGCGAGCACAAGTATGCTTTCAAAAAATTCCAAACTGCACTCAAGCTGAAGGGAAGCAAGTGGCTCAGCCGGAAAAATCAGGTTTCACAGCTGGAGTGATGGAGGGTATAGACACTCCCCTGTTCTTTAATTATGTAATACAAGCATGCAGAAAAACCCAACATGTTAAAGTCAAACACTCTGGTGACCATTAACTAACTACCTGCCAGCTAAAAAGAGTAATGGGTCCAGCTTCTCTGTGGGTTATAAGGTTACCAAGCTCATATTATACACACACACACACACACACACACACACACACACACACACACCTTTGTGCATATGCATTTACTGTAAGACTATATTGTGAATTATTATAACACACAGTATCTCTGATTCTCTTTTTTAACCTGTTTTTTAATTACACTCTCTTTTATTGTATTCCCAGATAACCTAATCTGCTCTTATCTCTCACTGTGCCTCTCAGGTCATTCAGAAGGAAAAAGTAAAAGAGCTAAATTTGCATGAGGTAAGCACTCATCTTCTTTCTTACGTTATTATGAACTGATCTCTTACTATCTAGTGTACAGTACATTCTGTAATGGAACCTTCAAGTTCACAATGTGCAATTTTATCAGTTATTTCGATCTGTCCAGTCACATTCCTCTTGATTTGAACAATACTTTTGTCAAAAGGTCTTCCTCTCTGTACTTTGCTGCTCTTGGTTATGCATTAGTGATGGTTGTGCCGTAATGCACTGTGCTCTCCATTGATTTGAAATAAAAGGCTAAGCCCTGGGACTCTAGAAGGTGCATTCATGCTGACATTATGAACATAAACCTCTTGGCTCTGACAATACAATTCTAAAAAAGTAAGGACTCATGGTAATGTTCTGGCTATCTGTAGGTCTACTGGGTTTATATAGTTTCTGGGTTGTGTCTAGTTTGTCAACAGTGATCAAATAAACATTATTAGTAATTTAACATTCAGTAAATCAGTCTTCACTGTCTTGTGAAAACTTGCACCCACACTGACTTTGCATCCAGGAACACCCTCTCTTTAACACTGAAGTGCAAATGAAACGTTAACAATAGCATCTTCGTGTGGGCTTTGACACGTGGCTAAACACACTTTCTTGTCATCAGTGTTGTAACTTCCCACTGTTTCATCCGGCCGCTTGCGCTGTTTATGTTTTTAGAGAAAACATTGGAAGGTGTCATACGAGTGAAGACTGTGACACAATGTCCAAGCTGTATTTGTTTAAAAACAACACACACACACACACACACACACACACACACACACACACACACACTAGCCGAGGTGGATTACCTAGTTTTGAAGGCTCCCACGCCAAAGGATCACCCTGGATACACGATTATTGGCTAAGATGCATGAATTCAATCTCTGCATTTGTATGGAATATTTGAGTGAGAGTGCTAATATGGGATCAGCTTACTGGGCAACTCATGTTCAAGGTTGTTTGATGTGAAACCTGATCAGTTATCCTTTTTGTAGTATGACTTTAAACCACTCTGTCTCATATATCAAAGAATACCGCATACAATATGATGTGTGAAGAAAAACATAATGCAAAACCATCTAATATCTTTCATTTTTTATTATTTTTACAATCAAATGTACAGAAATGTGAGCTAATAGTTAGCCTATGCAAGAAAAAACGGACCCGCCATAAAACAGCAAGTAAAACCTGTTGTCTATGGGATGGCAGTCGACTGATTGTTCTGTGAGTGAGATTGTGGTTTGCCTTGTATTCAAATCAGTATGTAATCGACTGCTGGGACAAACTGCTCTAGATGGAGAAGGACGTGATAACTTTTGATAAACATAAAACTATACCTGGTATTAAACTATAACTTAATTCAATCTATATTAAAAGTCAGTATCTGTTATGGTTACATTATTTGATCATATTTTAGAAAGGTGTGTAAAGATAATGCAAATATTAGAGGTGATGCAAAAGATGCCTCCTCACTATTACAGGAAGAGGGTGTGTTGGTCCTAATACCCACTTGCTATGGTAATGTTTTTTTCCCACAAGCCCATCTGTTTTGCATTGAATTACTCTTACAGGGTTCATTCAGTTAATAGGGAGAAAGAGATTTTGTCAAAAG
Organism: Gymnodraco acuticeps; assembly: GCF_902827175.1. Lineage (NCBI taxonomy): Eukaryota > Metazoa > Chordata > Actinopteri > Perciformes > Bathydraconidae > Gymnodraco > Gymnodraco acuticeps. The sequence goes on from NW_022990701.1 coordinate 5,446,737, forward strand.
TTTGGGAAGGTTGCCAGATCCCAACTGTGAGAGTGACACCGTAGACAAGGCACTGAAAGGAACAAAAACATTGATCTTTTCACGTGTAAAAAGAGAAAGATAGACAACATAAGAGAGGATTGTTCTGTGTCTAACTTTCATCAAGAGACAAAGCTCAGAGCCCCCATGCTGTTCTTTTCATCCCTCCTTATCCATCCACCTCTATAATGTAGAGCTGATAAAATATATTCTGTGTGGCTAAAGGGTTAACAGTCACAGGGTTAGACTGCCAGATTAAAACTCTTTTTTTGGAAATGTTACCCACGGGTTGGGTGAAGTTTTGTGATAGAAATACTTTGTGGGCTTATTCTTTGCCCAGTTTCTTAAGATTTGAAATGTCCAGTTCAATTTGCGCTGTTTGTCCTATCAATGCTAGTCCAATGGTGGTCTGGAGAGTGTAGTCAGATGCCAGTTGCTTCTTTTTACCAGCCAATAATGAGTTTCTCTGGGAGGTTTGATTATTGCCAACCCTGACCTATGCTCTAGATTGTGATGGGAAAACAGTGGGTAGAGCCTTGGTGTTCGGATCAGGGGGTCACAGGTTCAAACCCCACTGCAGTCAGCATGTCGTTGTGTCCCTGGGCAAGACACTTCACCTCAAATTGCTCCTGTGGGGGATTTCCCACAGTATTGAGTATGTAAGTCGCTTTGGATAAAAGCGTCTAACAAGTAACATGTAATGTATGTCAAAATGGAAAGTATTCACCCTGGATGACACCCAGGATGCACTGAAAAAGATGAACAATCCCTCACATATTTTACTGTAGATTTAGCTCGAATGACCCTGTCACATACAGCCAAAACATTAAGCTAATGCTATCTGGCAGATCATGACTTGTGGCATCATGCCTGGTGAACAGTTGCGCATGTGTGTGTTTAAACAAACAAAAAATGATGAAGAACAACTCCAACCTGTCCTTCAGAATTGCCTCTGTCACAGGACACCAGTGAGAGATAAAGGACTTCTGTTATCACTGACTTGTTTTATCTAATATGACAGAAGCTATTGCTAACGGAGCTGAGATCATTAGATGGTAGAATCGGGCTACATAGCCCATGAAAACATGTTTGTTTTTCTTCCAAAGATTAGGTTTTGATATGGTCTAATACAGGGGTTCCCAACCTTTTTTCCCAAGAGCCCCCCCAAATGACTCCTGTTGGAAGTTGCACCCCCCCCCCACACACACACAACAGCAGCGGTATTTAAAGTTGAAAAGTCTCAAAATGCTACAACTACTGTCACAAACTGGATGAATGTGAAGTATTTTGTTAAAGGAGGATGAAAGCGTAATTAAGGAGCACTATTGGAGTGACTTTGATGGTTATTGGACTCAGGATTCATTCATTTGGATTCCCGCTGAATGAAGAAATTAAAGGACGGCGTGGAAGTGGAAACAATTCACAAAGGGATTAAACTGTTTAAAACACATGCTCAAAGTAAGCCGGATTTTGCCGATGTGTTTATGTGGATTCAAAAGTCGTAAATAATCGACAAAATGGAGGAGACCGATCTGATCAGAGCAACTGTGACGAATAATCCAACTGAAACCGGCATGGACAATGACTATATTTTAAAAATGCGCTTATCCAAGAAAAGCCCGGTTTGGAAACTTTACAGGCAGAAGAAACATTTCTATAGAAAGAATTATACATTTCTGTCTTTTTATGCCTTTATTAGCTACTAACTTGAATTTTTATTAAAATTAATTAATCAATTATTTTGTATATGTTATTGTAATGTAGAGACAAGGCTTTTAGTGACAATCATGTATTGCCTTACAATTATATGTAAAAATAAAAAATAAAAAAAGTCTAAATATGATATTTGGCCTCAAATCATCTGAGGCCTGTCGCCCCCCCTGCGATCTTTGGCGCACCCCCAAGGGGGGCACGCCCCCCAGGTTGGGAACCACTGGTCTAATGGCGCGTTTCCACTGCAGCGGGGTAGCCCCGTTTAAGCGTCCCTAAGCGTCCTCGCTCTAGCCTCGGGCTGCCTCGCTGTCCGGCCCAGGCCGTGGCGCATTTCCATTACAGTTTAGGACCTGGGGTAGCAACGCAGTGTAGGCGGGGCGATCGGCTTTGTTTTTGTTCACATTTCGAGTTGTTCCGTCAAGCTCCCGCTGGATTTGATCATCCCCAATGAGATGTAGGAACGTCGTCACCTCCTCGGTCGACCACGGTGTGCTTTTCTTATTAGACGTAGCCATTTTTGTAGCTCATCTGTTTACAAAATGCTGTGTATAAAAATGCTGCAAGCTTGCTTCTAGATATATATATGCGACGCTAGGGATGAACTCGCGCCCAATCTTGTGACGATTCTCTCTGACCAATCAGCAGTCGAGAGTGTTGACGTCACTAGTTCAGCCCTGCATGGCCCTGGTCTGACGGAACCACGATTTTATGGGGCCGGAAAAAGAGGGAAAAAGTACCCGCTGGCCGGTACTAGGCTTTATGGAAACGCCACCAAAAACCGGCCTGGCCGCTTGAGGACGGTTAAGGACGCTTAAACGGGGCTACCCGCTGCAGTGGAAACGCGCCATAATAGTCCCTCTGGGGTGCGGGTCCACTTGTATGGCTGTTTCTTTATATCTTTCAGGCTTCCTTAGCTCTGTACCTTGAAAAGCAAAAGCTGGGGGAAAGAAAGTTTCACATCGCAGTGTTTTTACAGATTTTCTGTTAAACGGAGGAATCATTTATTTTAAGGGAAGCCTCTCTCAAGGAAGTCTCTGACCAGCAACTGAACCAATCCCCAGTGTGAGTTTAGTGCGAGTTATGTAACAGAACACAGTGGATCAGTTACTGCTCTGTTTTTTGTGTAAATTGTTTGCAGATGTTGGCCACAGTTGTCTTTTTCATGAGCGCTTGACCTTTGCTTTCATACACCAACACATAGTTCAGATTAAGACTTGAAGGAACGAACAGCAGTCAACCAACAAATCTAAAATGTTGCATTGTCCCCCCCTTATAAAACATCTCTAACGGCCCCCTCTTCCTTTCAGATTTGCGCGGTGTGCTTAGAGGAGTTCAAGCAGAAAGACGAGCTGGGGATTTGTCCATGCAAACATGCCTTTCATAGGAAGTAAGTATGAGGTTTTGTTAACACTCATGTAAACACACAAATGCACAAACATAAGTCAAGGACATGTGGAAAGGTGCAGATTTCGACATGTTCATACCATTTTACCCACCCTTAAGCATTTGAACCGTGACACAGTAAGTCGTTGTCAATAGACATATTAAAGGTCCCCTATAATACTGTTTTTCATCAATATATTATAGGTCTCAGATATATACAAAACATGTCTCTGAACTGTTTTGCTCGAAATACCAAACAGATCATGCATTGTAGCATCCCATAAACCCCTCTGTTTCAGCCCTGTTTCAAAAGTGCTGATTCTGTGTCTGTTACTTTAGACTTTAGACGTCCTTTTGAGAGATATTTGGTTAAAAATAACACATTAGGCGCTTTCACACCGGAGTACTTTTCCCAGGAATAGTTCCGATAGTTCCTGGGATTTTGCGTTCACACCAAAAAGATCTGGAACTAGAACTTTTTTTTGCTAACCTTTTCACCCTTTTTAGTCCCTGCTAGAGAGCAGGGACTTTCCTGGGGAGAAAAAGGTTCCATTTTCTGATTGGCTGGGCGAATTGCAAACCACGCCCCGTAAAACTCTGAAAGGTTTTGTGAAGCCGCCATTTTATTTGCTCGCATTATCACTATTAGCATTAGCATTAGCCCAGTGTACCAACGGAGAGAGACTAATTTATGGCAACACAAAAGAAAACATGGGAGCGGTGGAGTGATGAGTAGGTGTCGGCGCTTCTGGCAATTTACTGGCGATTTACTAGAAGCTGCTGGGAAGACTCCAAGCATGCTTCTACTGAAGCCAGTCCCCAACGCCGGGGACTTCCGGCCAGGGACTTCGGGTAGCAGTGTACGCCGTGAAGTTATTTGCGGCCTGCCAGTAAACCCGAAGAAGAAGAAGAAGAAGAAGAAGAAGAAGTGACGTCAGCGGCTCCCTCAGGGACTTATTCCGGTGTGAACGCGATTTACTAGATAGTTCCAGGAAATAAAAGTTCCTGGAACTATTCCTGGGGAAAGTACTTGGTGTGAAAGCGCCTAATGGTGCTCTAGGAGGAGATTCAGGTGATAAGGTGGGGGGGTTACCTTGGTTGGTTATTGGCCATTACACAAGCCAAAAAACCGTTATGACATCATAAAGTGGCCAAAATCTGATCAGCTCATTTTCAGACAGGTTTTTATATTAATCGATCAGGATAAAAAGAGGGTGAATCTTTTTTCCTGAAACTTTCAGAATCTCTTTACACAGAGGGGAAACATGTTTATGTATAAAAGACATGACAAATTGGATTTTGCATAATAGGTGACCTTTTAAAACATGTTCAGACACTTGAGTGAAGTTATTTTGGATGCAGTGCATGTAGGTGACGACAATAACAAAGAGTTAATCGTTATGTATATTTGTACATAAAACTAAAGCCAACTGTGTAGACGTGTGGGGCAACCCAGGACACACACACACCTTCCCCCGCGCCCTGACCATTGAAACTCTGTTGTTTATCAGCACGACACCTCCCTTGGCCTAGTTTCCCCCCAGTTGCAGCAGGAGTGGTCACAACTCACTGAATCCACTGGATAAACAATCCTTTAGTGTGTGCACAAGTAAAGCCATGCTGCTTTAGAGGGGGAAAGCAGACCATGAACAAAAACATCAGCGGTGAAGAGCATGCTATCTTATTATTATCTCTTTTCAAGTACTGGATCAATCATTATATCTATAATTGTCAGAAAATAGTGAAAGCTACCTATTCAGATGTAGACCAAATGTCTTGTATTGACTGGTCAACAGTTCAAAAACCAAAGATAATCAACGCAAAACACACATTAGTAGAGCTGGAACCAGACAATGTTTTGCAGTTTGGCTGCATTGACTGAGTTAATTGACTGCTTGTTCAGTGTTTTCCAATGTTTACAACATTTAAGTTACTTTCAGATCAGAGAACTGCTGGGTGCAACTGCAATATAGACTACCAGACTCGATCATTCTGTGAAACTGCACAGCCCCTGCCTCTGTCTCAGTGAGAGTCCACACACAGCTGGAGCGCAGAACAATCTCACAATAATGAAGCTGTCTGTGACCCCATGTTTGACCTTATGCAGTTATTCAGTGTTGTTGTACAATGTGATTGCCACACTTCGTTTACGTTGAATATATTTAGCCGCAGTGTGTGCATGGCCAATAGTCTATGTGCACTGTTACTAAATCATCACAAACATGTATTTTCCATTTCTTTACCGCAATGTGTGTTTGCCTACTAAACGGTATGTTTATGATAAGCTAAATTCATCCTGAAGAACAGATATAATAATACATTGAATTATGGCAAAATATGATTTTTACCTTACACACAAGCTTGCCAAGCTCATTAGCAGTTGTACATATTCATTGTTGTAGTTTATGTCCTATGGCCTTTATAATATTATTGTCATGATATAAAGGCTTCAGCAGTGACTTTGAGTAACCTTTGTGAGTCAACCTAACCAGTCTTTCTGTACTTCTTCCCTTATCTCTCTCGTGTTTTTGCCTTAACCGTATGCTCACTGTCTGTTTTCCTCCAGGTGTCTCATTAAGTGGTTGGAGGTGAGGAAAGTGTGCCCGCTGTGCAACATGCCGGTCCTGCAGCTCGCCCAGCAGGCCAGCAGCACGGAGCCCCCTGTGCCCATACAGCAGCCTCTACCCGGCATCGAGAACCTGGTCTAGCAGACTCTCTCATAGCACACTACACACACACACACACATACACAGACACACACCCCATCATTCACACCCTCGCCTGTACAGTTACACATCACTATGAGTCCGTGGACAGAGAGGAGAAACTGGAGTTCATGCGCAGACACAAAAGCTGCCATCGCCACCGCTCCTATCCTTGCATTGGTTTCCAAAAAAGGATTTCCTGATATCAGATCTGACTGGTTATCAACCGTTTTCATGTTTTTTCTTTTGCGGACAATGAAGAAGAGTTGATCTAGAAGAGGTTTACTTCTTGGCCAAGATGTGGTCGATAACTTTTCTCAACCAAAGCACTTTTCTGGGGACACCAGCTAAAGACCAGGAGGACAAAAAACAAAAGCCAAGAACTACAATACACTAAAATATATGAAATGTTTGATTATTTTTAGCAAGCACTTTACAAGAAGGCAAACCTTAATTGCTTGTGAACCTAGAAGCAAGGTTGTGTTTTATATTTTATCATTAACTATTATTTTTATTGTACAGAGCCTTATGGGTTTTAATTTTAATTTTGTAAATTATACAACAAATCTCAAAGGGACAACAATACCTATATCAGTAAATAGATGTCAGGAAACAATGCTTTCAGCTGTAATTGCAAAAACACACATAAGAAATTAGACGCAAAGCAACCTTTACAAATGTGAAACGGTTTGAATGTGTTGAAAACCAGAACTCACGCGAAGCCTATTGAACTCGTTCCCTCATCGCCTGTTTGTCGTTTTTTACAATGTGACTGTATATTTTTATTATTAATTTAAACAGGAAGAACCGTAAACAAATTGTATTTTCATTAAAGGAATTCACCAGGTAACATCCGATATATACAAGTGCTGTTAGGCACAGGCTATATGTAGTCACCCCATGCATTACTCAGAAAAATAATCATGCCTCTCCAACAGAAATCACAGTTCGATGTAACTGCTTTAACAACTGTGATTATCTAAACAAGTATTAGTGGGTAAAAACTGGTGCTTTATCCACAAAACTGTTCCACAGAAGAAAAAAACATTAATGAGGCAATATTATACAAAGATCTACAACGTGTAACATTAATGTTCCGGTTTCATTTTGCTCTGCTGCTGCAATATTTGACTTTATTGAAGATGTGCTGTGTTAATGTTACAGTAACATGCTTCAGATAAAGGAGACACTTCACAAAACAACAAATGGCAGGCATGTCAAGTTGATTTATCTCAAATTTGCATCACATCTCCAGAAAAAGAAATTATTGATAACCCAATTCATTAGAGACCATGATGAAGCAGACACTGCCGATTCAGCTCCTACTTAAAATGTGCTGCATACATAGATGCAGTTTTCTTTTTTGTATCTCTCCCAATATATTATATGTATTTTTGTATTTTATTTATTGCAATTTCTTGGTACAGCTGCATAGCTGCTGCATGTGTTTGAGTTTGCAGAATGATACCTGCATCAGAATTACTGCCCTCAGCAGATCATCAGCATATCTGTTGGTCAAGATAAACACTATTTGTAACCCACACACACACTCGAGCTGCCACAGTCATTTGTCAGCAGGTTTTAATGAAGCAGCATTTTCATTCATGCACACACACACACTCACACACAGACATATAAAAAGGGTAGTAGTGCTTTTTGGCTGCAGCATTCTGGTGCTTTCGCCTCTCCCTCTTTCTGTACAGTACAGAGAGCTTTTTCTTTTGTGCCAGCCGCACATTAACTCTGAACCCCGCCAGCTTTTGTAGTTCTGTTTTTGTTCTCATCCTTTGTTAGCTGCATCTGGTAAATGGGTTGTAGGTAATTGTGCTGATCTTTAAAAAAAAAAAGCTGTGTGTCAGAGTGATGGACCTATGATGAGATGGTGTATTACCTCGGATATGTGTTACAATTGTACTTTTAAAAAAAAAGGTATGAAATACATTAGAGAATATTTAGATCAAGTTAAACATTGTGCTCTGGAGTTACAAAAGAAACGTAACTGATGGAAAATATACAACTTAACAGGCTTATACTTTTGAATTCTGATTGGTTTATAAACACACCAACATTTACTTGGGCCTTTGACAACTCAAAAATGTCAAATGTCAAACAATGAGATCTTTTGTAGCTCAGTGCGAGTAACACAAGTCTTAAACAGTTTTGTCTTGGAATGTAAAGTTGTGAAAGCACGCTTTTTTGCATAGTCAAGTTGCCACTGATATCACCATTGTTAAATGTATGTAGACAAGTGTCAGTAGTAGTGTATTTATGAATAAGGTGCAAAAAAGATGCTCCTTCATATGAAATAAATGGCAGCTGAGCACTTCCTGCCATTTGGCCATAGTAAGTGTTGTGTTTGATTGTAAACACGTATAGCCTTTCCAACTGAACTTCCCTTTTACCTTCTTGTTTGCCGTCCTAATGCCACTCAAATCAAAGTGCCAACCAAAAAAAGGAATGATTATGGTTTCAAGTCCTAGCCAATAATGAAGATGGTTTACATTTTGAAAGGAAAAGAGACGGGGAGAGTCTCTGTCACGTAAAAAAAGCAAAGGGAGCCAGCCATGAATATAGAGAGCATCAGGGGCGGACTGGGACTAAAAATCAGCCCGGGACTCTCGACCGGCCCACTTCGGTACCGCAAGTAAATTCCAGTCTTGCCACTGGATAGCATTAAAAGGCTTCCCACCTCTGGATTCACAATTGACGTCAGCGCTGCTTCTGAGTTAACACTATTATAAATAGACCAGTCACAATCCTTTAAAAGACGACGTCACTGCTTCACATAAAACATTTAGTCAGGGTAGAAAGCGTCAGAATGATGGCCTCAGAAAGCCATGTTCTGGAAGAAAATGACAAACCTCTACTGTTTTATTAAACAATATAGACAAGGTTTTTCATTATATTTCCATGGTTGGTTTTAGCGACCAGACCATTTAGTATTTGTAATCTCTATCACTGCCTCCCTGAAGTGAACTTTCCTCCTGTTTTTATTGTGTGTTATTTATTCCTCTGAAACTCTTGTAGTGCCCCCCCCCCCCCCCCCCCCCCCCCCCCCCCCCCCACACACACACACACACCTTTTTGTTAACACTGATATGTTTGTGGACTCTCACAGACATTGTTTGTAAAAACTAAGAATTCTGCAGCAGAATATTTTTCGAGACAATTGCTGTACAGTATTTGTAAGCTCTATTTTTGTATATTGCTATTTTGGAGAAAATAATATGCATTTTTCTTTTTATTGTTTTTGCTAATTTCATCTTTATTCATTTTAAGAAAAATGTTGCATGTAACTGACTTGAACTGTAAATAAAAATCTCCAGGTTTTGGAAACATTTGAGTGTTTTTCCTTGCATACACTCAAAACATTATACCCTGGGAATGATTTGAAGATATGTATTGCCTTGGATATAAAAGTTGATGTTATCTCATACATGTTACACAGTATATTTCTGTTGTACAAATGTAATTATCAACTGCTCATCATAAATGTGTTCTGAGGTTTGATAAATATTTAGCTTGGGAATTGTCAAGTCGACCAGCTATCCCTAAATATTTGTGTTATACCTCCACCTTGTGGTTACACATCGTAAGTCCAACTCTCATAGACTAGTCTACATGATAACCACAATTACACTTTCTTATGATTTTTCATGCTCTATATGTCGAAGCACCCCTTAGAAAGACAGAAAGATAATTGCAACCCTCAAAAGACATATTTTAACATGGTGTGGAAATTCTAGTTACACTGTCCTTTAACATCCCAAGCCTTATATTAAATTGTGGTTGAATCATAAAGTACACATTGTATATAAACACCTTCATAACGGATATTTAAGAAAATACCAGCAGAAGCAGATATATTTTAGTTAACCCATGCATTATTAGTTATCTGTCTAAACCTGGCGTCCACATTACCCACAATGCAACTCGACTGCCCAGTGCCCACCTCGACAGTCGGAGATCCAGGACAGGTGTGTTTCAGGTGACAGCGGCTAATGTAGCCTGAAGCAGAGAGGAGGTGCGGGCTGAAGAGGACTGGTAAGCTCACTTTATAACTCCACATGCCCAAAGACTTTTAATTTGACCCACCTGACTCATGAGCTGAGCCATTAAAAGCTTCATTAAACGTTGGCAATTGTATTCATAGCTTCTCTATGGAAAGCCAAGTGTACCACTATTCACCTGTATATTTTATATACTTACGTTTTGGCTTTCAATACTTCTCCCTTCATGAATGCAATCGATGGTGCTCCACTTTAAATAAGAAGCAGACTTTCTAATTTCGTTGGGTGGTTTACTCAAAGTAACACAAAGAGCATTATACTTACAAAACCTGTAGTCTACCTTAGCAGGTAGTTTTAAACTCTTTTGCACCCGGACAGCTGTTGTCAATGCAAATGTGTGACAATAGTGCAAGATGCAGTCATAACATTTGATAATAATAATAAAAAATTCGATTTATAAAGCACCTTTCATTGCTCACAGCAATCCCAAGGTGCTACAGGAGGCATAATAAAAACAAACAAAATAAACAAAAGTTTAATCAAAAGCTTTTTTTAAAAGAAAGGTTTTTAAGCCTTTCTTGAAGGTGTCAGTGGTCTGTGGAGTCCTCAGGTGGTCTGGGAGGGAATTCGACAGGTGTGTAGTTGGGGTTGACTTCTATCTGTTGCATGATGCCGTTCGGCCCACAAATGTTTAATTTCGTAGACCTATATTGGATAAGAGGTGTCTGTAAATCAGCCATGATTTTGTTTAGGTGAATAAACTTAAAGTTTAGATAAAAATCACAAGCAAAACAGCACACGAGTCGACATATTGGTTAAATGGGAATCTATTCCAATTATAATTGAGATATAATTAAGGAGATATGGTTAGACTTTGGGTCCATACTGTAGTAGGTTTAGCTGCCAGGACCTATTCTTGTTCATTGCACACTTCGTAGTTTATTAATGTCCCCCATTTGTAAAGAAGACAAGGTGCATCTGTTTGGTGTGTGTGAAGCGGTGTCCTTTGGCAAATTGACTCAGACTCAACAAGTCACTATGATGAATGTGACACACCTAGAACACATTTAAAACCATAAATCTGAAGCCTTTCTCCCTGTCTAATTATTAAAACACGCATTAGAAGAAAAGACTAATGTGGAAAGTTCCATGCATTAAGTTAAATATAAAGTTTGTATATCAAATCTTGATTGCGTCATAAAATATACATGAATATAAAACAAGATGAGTTGTATTTTATCCAAAAGATAACTTTAAGGTGTGATCAATAGTCGGTCACACCATAATAATTTGTTTTTTGGATATAAACTGAAAACAAATTACAATATCTGAAAATGATCAGCAATTTCTTCTTTAAATCGTTTTTTTACTCTATATATTACATGTATCGTTCATTTCTGTTCACTTCATACAGGATTTCAAGAAAACAGTTAAAAGTGTGAAAAAAAAGTAAGAAGAAAGTGCCTGTGACAGAACAGGGAAAGCTTTCAAAAACAAATTGTGACTTTGATGACAATAAACAAACTGAGATATTTAGATTTGAACAACCTTTAATTCTTAACATTTCATCACACTGGATCATCTAGATTTTCTAAACCTATCAACATAAGTGCTTCATAAAATGATTATGAGGTTGTTCATTTCACCATCAATGACATACGATGTGGTGCCTGTGCTCTGTGAACTAAAGGCATCTCTACCCAGTCACACTATAAAGAGGAACTTGTAGAGCATGATGCTGAGGTGACACACAACCAGACAGCTGAGGGGGGCATGTGCAGCAGCAGCAGCAGCAGCAGTGTTGGTGGTGTTGGTCGTCGTTGTAGCTGCGATGGTCGTAGCTGCGATGGTCGTAGCTGCAGTTGTAGCTGCTGCAGCGGTGGGGGTGGCTGCAGCGGTGGGGGTGGCTGCAGCGGTGGGGGTGGCTGCAGCGGTGGGGGTGGCTGCAGCGGTGGGGGTGGCTGCAATGGTGGGGGTGGCTGCAATGGTGGGGGTGGCTGCAGGTGCCGCAATTTGAGCATGTGCTGATGCTTTTAATAAAATAGAGATAAAACAACAATAAAAGAGAGGACTGTTTCCCTTTCCAAAAAAAGTTGCAATGCACAACATGTTTTACTTACCGATGAGCAGGAGGGGTATGAGGATTGTCAGAAGCATCTTAAGTTGCTGTTGCATCTAAAAGAGAAAATATGTTTTCTTACTTGATCAAGATAAGTCAATTCCAATTTAAAATGTAACTTAAAGTCCAACAGAGAAAGAAAAAAACTTGATTAACAGCTGATGAAACTACCAAAAATAAATCTGAATAATTCCTTAAAGTCATTTTTCCACACACCAACAGACTGAACATGATGGTACTTACTTCTCTGGATTTTACGTATGATGCTGCCTTGAGTTGTGAATGCTGCTTCTCTCGTCTCGCTCTTCAATTAGTTCACCCTCAGATGTGCACCTTTAACTCAACCTCTGATTTTAGCCCTGCCTTTATAAGGTGAATGACCAACATGAACAATTGTGAAAAAGACACCCAGCTTTGAGCATTTGAAGAGGGATCATTCCTTTAACAGTGGTCACCTCAGTGTAACTAATTGCTTTGTTTAACTGTGCATTTTTTAAACATGTCAGTTTGTTCTACTGCAACAAAAAGGATTTTAAAAGCAAACAAGTTGGCATGGCAATGAAGGAGTTGTTCCTCCGTGTGACACAAAGACATAGTGGATGTCATTCGGCACAATATATATCAAATAGCAAGGCCAACAGCATTGCGTAAAGACGCACACTTATCGCAAACATACATAAATAAAGGGCAACATAGCAACCACTTTGAAACATTGTGTGCGTGGCAGCACAGATACTGGTAAATCACGAGCAAGGCACACTGGTTACGGATGGCAGCTTCCTCATCGCTGCACTCGGAGAGAAATAGTAGAGACGGAGACGATGAACAGTTTAGCCCGCCTTGGGCATGGTTTATGTTCCTATGCACTGCACTCAGACATGCTGTGGAGTGAATCGAGTCACCTCTGAGAGGGAGTTGGTTGACAGCTAAAAAAGCTATAATATCAACGACAGCTGACACGTAATAACGGCTGATCTGCACCAAAGTTCTAATTTCCTTATTTGTTTCCTCGCGTATCTGTCTCTCTCTCTCCACAAACTCTCACATGAAATGTGTTCTTTTGATGCGGCATGCATTAGCAGTCCTTTATCAGCCTGTAATGTGTGTTTCCAGTCGCAAAAACCTTTGACAGTAAAAGCCGCATCAGATGAAGACGTATTCACTTTAAACTGTCTACAGGGGAATCAAAAGGCTGCGTCTGCTTTTAACGAATCTTCAAGCCATGGTCTGTTGTGTACCATGCAGCGGCAAAAGTGTGCTTCTTTCCTGAAAATAATCTCCCTGGATAACGATCCAGCTTCACCTGCTTGGGTTTATTAACCCCAAGATTATCGCTAACTCAACCCCGGGGTTTGCCGAGGTCAAGCTTGTGACATTAAGGCGTGCTGCTGCAACGGCAGGTGCAGGGTCCCCAGCAGCACCATCGGCTGCAGTTATTTCATCGCTATTTCGTTTTAATAAATCCTTAGACCTTTTAAGCCGATTTCTGATGTCCATTTTGTAATTCAAACAGAAATGGGAGTCTACAGAATGCACAATAAACAATAAACAAATCCAGAATAGGCGGCAGAGTGTGACGCTGTGATTGGTCTAAATGGGGACGAATCACAAATCACAACAGACACATGCATTTATTTGACGTAGCCTGCGATTTTTTTGTTTTGTTCTGACATCACATACATCGTAGCATAAAAGTTCACAGTTTATTTATAATTTAAAAAATAAAATATATATATTTTTTAATTTTTATAAATAATAAAAAACGTGTTTATTGGGGGAGGGCAGGAATGTCAAATGGGAGGGCCTGGCCCTCCCACGGCGCCGGGCATGATTCAAAGTACTTGGAATGAGAAAGGTGAGGGAAAAGCAAAGTGTCTTTGTATGCAACCTGTTCTCCAAATTGACTCTGCTATTTAAAGGGAACATAGAAAACAGTATTTTCCCCTGAAACCTGAGTCTTGTGATGCATTCATTTAGATGCTGTGTGACAACGTTATATTTCACAGTTGATACCACCAGTGTGTTGTAAGAGGTCAGAGTAAAACTAACCTATTGCCAAAGTTTACATTATTATTCAGTTTAACCGCTCCAATGTTCATTTATCTACTCATGTGAGTCAACCTTTTATGCCTCTTAATGATCAATAACCACTGGTGAAATGTGACCTATTTTCTCAAGTATTGAATACAAATTAGAGGTTACTGTAGCTACTTTACGTAAGTATTTTATTTTAGTGCCAGTGTAAAGTTCTACTCTACTACAATTCAAAAGTACTAGTTACTTTACAAATTAAGATGTTTGCCAACAAAACATGAACAGAAGAATTTTTTTTGTTCAATCACTTTCTCCAACAGTATATATAGTAACAGTCAGCACAACTGTGAGGATTTACTTTTTCCCCTTAAATTATATTTCATAATTCTGAGGTGTGAAGTATTGGTTGGACAAAACAAGGAAAACATGTTATTTAGGGCTCTGGGTAAAAAAAAGGGCAAGAAAAATAATATGTTTAATAGAAATCTTCGGTTGCAAAATAGTTAAAAATGCTCTCAAACCAATGACAACAGTAACATTAAGGCATGAGTGCCTGCATTGAGTTATATTACTTTAATATGATGTTCTTGATTATACTTGCAAACTTTTACTAAAGTAACATTTTCAATGCATTATTTCTGCAGTGTGATGTTGGTACCTTTTTATATAATATAATAATCTGAATACTTCTCTCACCACTCAGTTGGTGTCAAACTGCCTCACTTTATGTCACTGTAGGCAAGAATGTTTTGAGGAAACGTTTTAAAATGTCGCACAAATAGCCATATTGATAAACTTGAGGGTGGTCAAAGCTCACTGTGACCTAAACACATTTTACTGATATCTTTGAAGAGATAAGGGTGGCTTTTATGAGTTATTGTATTTGTTTATAGGTTGTAGATTTACTACACTGTTATTCTTTTAACAGTTTCATTACTTTAGTCACCTGTCTGATGACAAGCCTCTTGCTTAACCCATTGAAGAATAAACAGCGTCTGGCATAAGACAAAGGGTCTCACCCAACACTGACATCTCAGGTGATGCTATAACAATGAACTAAATCATTTTAGTATAGAAACATGGTGAAAACTGCCAATTATAATTGTGGACACTTTCAAATTTGTCAGACTAATAGCCCCAAACTTAAATATTTGAAGTTCACTATCGTATAAGAAGAGCCTCAAAGATTCCAATTTGAGCAGCTGGTTAAATGTGGCATTTGTTGATGAAAATAAAGTTGATCTTTTGGCACAATTTATCAATCGTTTCTGCTCTAATAGAAAAGATCCAAGCATTATTCAAAACACTAAGATGATAAATGTTTCAAAGTTAATCCTTGACCTTATTGACATTAAAACCAAATAGTCCTTTCAGAAGTTCTCTGAAACTGTAAGATTGTATTTCAGTTTAGTTAAGATAGTCTTTCCTTTCAGTAATTACTGGATTGCCCAAAATGGCCACAGCTCTGTTTTATGGTAATATGGAGTGATATATTGGATATAATATGAAATAAACAATATTGCTTTATGAAGCTTATAAACTCTTATGAGGGGAGATAAGGGGATTAACTATGCCCAAGTCATAATTATGTTTAACATAAAAAAAAAAATCTCAGAGCATCTCAACTTAAATGCAAAAACACTTATTCCACTTGTGTGCTAATGGTATACATTTAAAACTCCTATATACCTACATTGATGTTAAAAAAGATTACTCCAAATAATTGAAAGAGCAATAATGATTCAATTTTTATTGAAAATAGGTACATCAATAAAAGGAAACAATACAAACAAAGGTGAATCTTAACTGTTGATCTCCTCAGAGCCCATGTGACACACTAATTGTGCATCCTTATTTTTGACTCAGTATTACATCTCTCTTTAGAAAGCTTTCATTGGGTCCATGTGAAAATAGGTCCTCCCAGGTGTAAAACATGTAGGCAAAGTATTGAACAGTTATGTTTTTATTATCTCAGCCTTGGTTGAATCTTTGGCAACTTTGGGACCTTTTCGCCCTTTGGGTTTCCCACCTTTGGGGTTCCCACTCTGCTTCTGAGACTTCTGCAGCAGAGTCAGAGTGTCTCTCTTCTCGATTCTCCTCAGCTGTTTCTTCTTCATCCTCTTGATCTTTGCTGTGTTCTTGATCTGTGATTACAAAAATAAGATAAGAGTAAAAAAAAAAAGAAGGTTACATATCCAATAGAAAGAGTGTGTGTTTGTTTCTAATAATAACAGCCAATTCACCTATTTAGCTGTTGCATTGCATCACACTTTGAAGAGTGTTCTATATATATGTAAGGTGGCTTAAATGTGTAAAATAGGATATTTAACTTAAAGTTACAATTCAATGCTTTAATTACAATAATAGGAAGCTTGCAACATAATGCTGGACAGAACAAGCTCTTCAGTTGATCACGTACTTTATCATCCACTCTGAACTGGTCCTATAAGCTATAGCGAAGCATTATATCATAAAATAAATAAAGCAACTGTGGGGTTATGACTGTAAGCCCACAATTTAGAATACTTCAGTCTTCATAATATAACAGTGTTATTCTGTACACAACTTGTGTACAACAGGCCTGCGTGGTGTTAGGGTGTCATCTTAAATTGTGTGAAGTATCCTAGAAAGTTTAGTGTGAACAGTTGACATACCACTTCAACAATCTCTGATTTGCGTTCGTTCTCTGCACGACGTTTCAAGTTGTCTTCTCTCCGTTTTCTCTTATCCTATAGAGCCAGGAAATATAGAATACATCAAAAAACTTGCAAAGACCAACATTACAAAGTTTACATTATTACATGACTTTAGCTTACCTCTTTCTGTTTGATTTTCTCGTCTTTAAGCTGCGAAGTGTACTGTTTCACCTGCTCCTTCTCCCGCTTGGCTGCCATCTTCTTTTCCCATGAAGAGCACAACGGTTTATCTCTTAACAGTGCGGAGAACCTAAGGGAGGAAATCACATCTCGTAAAGTAACCCCCGTAAAGTGGAAATGCACTGATCTACATTTTTAATACCAACTCGAGTCATTTCTCGTATGGTAAATTAAGCTAAAGAACTACAACAGCACTAACAGCTGAGTCTGTTGAGTGCTGAATGCAATTCATTAAAAAATATGTTTCATACATTTCTTTGTGTGGAACACATCTTCCCTGTTTTCTTATTTACTCCGTTTAAAAGAATCTCTACGATATCCATTTACATTCAGGGAAATGAACCAACCTTCATTTGTGTTACATTTAGTTTGAACCCCAACTGCTTTACAATAACACAATTATTTAAATGATGTTATCTCATTAAAATTAAAATGTCAACACAACAAATGGGATACTTGCTGCTAAGGAAACAACGTTATTCATCATGTCCATCTAATTTAAAAAGGGATTCATATAAGAGGAACATCTGTGTAATGGTTACCCGTGCTAGTTGTAAAGTATTCAAACTATTTGTTAGAAAAGAGAAGCTGCGAGAACTACTGCATTACAAGTCATCCATGCAAAAATATACTTGCATAAAAAACTATTTAAGAACAATTAAAAAGCAGGCTGACAGTCCCAATATGAATATGTAAGCGGGACAAGAGTGTAGTTTTTCACATGTGTATTCACTGTTGGAAAGTATAAGCTGTAGTGACGCATCATAAACTGATCACATGTTGTGTATGAACAATCTTAAGTAACTAAAAACAACTTAATCACAGCACTTTAGTAATTTTCAGCTCTTATTTACTTATACAGTTAGCCACAGTTATAGGGTTATGCTCACCTCTGCTTGTTGCGGTCTTTCCACACCCTCCCAGATGCGGGTTTCCCCAGCGGAATGGCCGGAGTTAGTTTACCACTTGAACCCAAACGAGGCTTCTTCGCCGGGACGGTTTCTGAGCTCCTGGGTGCCGTTTCTGCCGGTGCAGGCCTAGACAGACAGCTGTCTCCGTTAATAACAGCGGCTCCGGTTGTATCTGCTGCAGCCTCGGTGTGCGGCTCTGCGGGCACGGTACCCGGTTCGGTAGACATAGGGAGCTTGTCCTCGGCCACACTCTCGAGTATCGGCACTGAATTCTCCGTGTCTTTCTCCTCCTCAGCCGGCATCTCGTGCAGGACGGATCTCCTGGTCCTCCGGGTGGGAGTCCTCACCGAGGCCATGGAGTCCAGCAGCGCGGCAGGAGTGCGCACTTTGCGGCCGCTGCGGGTCCGCCTGGTCTCCGGCGGAGGATCCTGGGTCTCCTCCTCACCGAGATCCACTTCACAAACGGTATTTGCTTCCAACATAGCTGCCTGTCTCTTCGACATGTTTCTAATTAAGTTGACTACTCAACATTACTCTCATAAACTTGCTTACCCACGTGTGATCTCCACCAGCGTTGTGTACGTTGCTTTACTTCCGTTTCCAAGGCGGATGACACATAACGCGAAGCGCATTACCGCCACCTGCTGGTCTGGAGTGTGAACTGCACAAACTCTTCCACCTACTGTCTTTGTCGATCAAGTTTACACACAAGCTGAAGACCAGCAACAACAATTAGCAACATTATAGGCAACAGACAAACTTTCACATAAAATAAAAATGGAACAACATAAAATGGTTAAGAGTGATATATATATGTATTTATTTATAGAAGGACCATGCATACACATACATTAATCTCAGCAAAGATAAGAGATGCAATTTGCCAGATTATAGAAACTAATAGCTAATTTCCATCTGTGGTCCTCAGGCAGGTTCATAACAATCAATAAACAAATAATAAAATTGCATGATCTCTATCAGTCAAACAATTTAAAACCCTGATTTAAGTACAGCTACAAGAGGAAAAGAGTATCTTCTTGTTCATATGTTATCTTGTGTTAAGACAGTTAAACAAATAACCTGTTAATAAACATGTTGAACAAAAAGGAACTTCAAAAAGTCATTGATTAAAATCTTTAAATTGCAAATAAACCCTCGGATTATTAATCAGAAAAAAAAATACTTGTGAATAAGTGCATTTGTTGTTGTTGTAAATCACTGCCGAGTCCACTTTCAATGTCTACAGTGGCTGAGTGTGGAGGATGTTCTACCCGGAGCTGTGATCATGCAGCAGCTGATCGGATCTCTGATCTCTCTCTCGCGTCCAGTTACCCCCTAATGATATCCCACCAGGAGCGTCTGCGCTGCGTTGCGCTGCGTTGCGCTGCGTTGCGCTGCGGCGTTTTTTAGCGATCGCGGCCACTCTAGTCAATGGGTGCTATTCCACCAGACCCGCTGCGCCACGCTGCGCCGCGGCTCGAAGCGTCCCAGAAGCTCCTCGCCGCAAGGAATTTCTAAAATATAGGATGAATCCTATTTTTGACGCGGCGCAGCGCGGCGCAGGCAGGAAGTGGAACGTTCATCCAACAACTGCGAGGCTGCACACACGACGCTCCGCTTCTGCAACGTTTTGAAACGCGCCTGGTGGGTTATGACGGCCCGTCCACACAGCGGCGTGCATTGACGCTTGCCGGCGGGCGTGTCTGACACTCGACCAACAACCAATCTCCCGCCCCTGACACACAAGCAGCGGTTTGATTGGCTAGAGCTTGTACTGGCATATGATTCGATTGGCTGACGCTTCTGCCGAGGCGTCAAAAGTTGAACATTGCTCAACTTTTGCAGCGAGCCACGCCAGCAACGCTCCGCGTCGCTTCCCACGATGCAGTTCGGCTAAAAGTGACGTCACCCCATTCAAAGTGAATGGGCAGAAGCGTTGGAAGCTTCAACGCACGCCGCTGTGTGGACGGGCCGTAACGCAGGAGGAGGTCGCGGCGCAGCCGCAGCGCAGACGCTTCCGATGGGATCAGGGGGGAAAACTTCACTCGCGTTTATGTCCAAATCTATCAGATCTAGCTAGTTCTAGTTAATGATATGACTGCCTGCTTATCAAAGGACACCTAAACAATAAGCGTTGCTTGGCAACGGCGTGTGGCCGCAAATTATAGCGCAGCATTATACATATGTTTATATGAGGGGTCAAAATCCCATGCTCATAAAATGCTACTATATGTTTTCTCTTCATTCCCCACGCCCCAAAATAAATAAATAAATAAATATACCAATTTTAGGAAAAGTAACAAAGTTTGAGCAGTGTGGGTTTTATATGAACAGAGTTACACATATTTCAAAACGCGAAGTGTAATAACTGCAGTTTTCCTCCCTGTCAGAATGACAAAGATCCTCAGTGAAGCACGAGCCCATGTTTCTCACTACATTGTAAGTACAACTTATTAAAAAGATCAGTTCAATGCAACTAATGTCGTCTTAGTGTTATTGCATGATGTTAAAATTGGTTTGCCATGAATTTAGTGATGGATTGTAAACATTTGAAGTGTAGCATTTAAGTGCTTCTCAGTTACAAGGTTGTTGTTTTAATAAATCAGACACTGATGGTGCAGCGCTGCACTGTACCTCTTTATATAGGCTTTTTTTCCTTAACAAATAGTTTTTGCGCTGATCAGGGGGTACTTGGCTGAATTTTTTTTTCAAAGGGGGTACATGAGTGAAAAAAGTTTGAGAACCACTGCTCTAGGATATTGGGCTCCTGAGGGAGGAGCTTGATTATATGTTTGTGTTGTCTTAAAAGAGGATGCTGCACAACATGTTGCAGCATGTGACAATAACCGTCACCCTCTCCATCATTTGCTAATCACTCACACTTTTATTTTATTATTTTATTTTACGGGATAATATGGGACATGCATTATGTGCAATAATGGTACCTTATTTATATATTTTGTATTTGCACTCTTTGCATTGTTTCTTACTTCAGCTGTGCTTCAAGTGCACAGTAGGGTCATTTGCTCAATAAGGGAACTAAAAGGACTATCAGAAGGAATTAATAATCATTACAAAAAAAAGTTAATTAATATATTTAATATCATTATTAATCATATAAATAAGTATAAGTAATTAAACCAAGTTGCCTCTCTCGGGAACCAAAAATCCACCACATGACTTTTATATTCAGATGACCCACACCATGTTTATTACATTTTCCATATCACATACAAGTTTAAACAAACAAGTTGGAATTGTCCCATTTCGTCCATGAAAGATGGATATCATAAGAAATACACTTCTCACTAACTATTCTTTTTATACATACAGATACATTACACGGCATGTAGTGAATATGGCAAAACAAAATTCCCTCTACAAATATTTATCTTTTCATTATTACCATAAGTAATAAGGCACAGTCTATTTAAGTCTTACAATTGTGATGCAAAATAATATTTTTCCAGGAGCTATTTATTTTGTTAAGATACCCTGTGTATTGATTAATGGGCTAATAAGAAGAAATAACTATCAATTATGATTTAAAACTGTACATTTTCTGCTTTATCAATCAGGCTGTTAAAACATTTCCCAGATCATCACTCAATGATCAAAATTATTTTTCCCTTTTCTACTTTGGTTAATATGAAGGTGAATTTGGCCAGCACCTCGGGAACATACACCTTCTGATATTCAAATAGCCACACTATTTTCTACCTTTTCTGGATCCATGTATGTGTATGGGACCTCCAGGAGCAAGTTTCTGATTTTGATGTTTGCACTTAACGCTTGAAGCATTCCTTGAAAGTATTTTATCTGCTCGCAGGGATTCGACTCGTTGAAATGGGCATTTGGGTACTGGCCAAGAGGGACCTGATGACATCAATGACACATTGTTATACACATATACACTTTTTCCCACTAACATTCAAATGTTTATCAATCAAAGACTATGGGTAAGATATACTGCCGTTGTGGGAAGTGTACACAATTTTCAGTAGCTAAAAGACGATTAATCACATTTGAACAAAATATACACAAATCATGATCTTAATCTTACGTAGTCCGACGATGATTTGCTGAGTAGCCACAAAGCAGACATTGCGTTAGCTGTTACACCCTTGTTGGGCAATGTCTGCAGCATCGTGTCCTGATTTGTTTTCCCCTTTCTGGTTGGAGGAGGAAGTTGCATTGTGGAGGGACTGTTGGGCATCCAGCCACCATAGTCATACTGCAATAAATAAAAGATTGGCAGAAGACTGAATAATACTTTTTGAAGCCACACCATCCCACTTTGTTGGTCAGTGTGTCCACTACTTTGAGCCAACTAAACTACTTCAACAGCTATTCGATGTATTGCCATGACATTTTGATTGGAATCAACATCTGCACAGCCCAAAGGATCTTATTGACTTCTGTTGCGATTCAATTAAGTTCAGATATTCATCTTGACCTCAGGATGGACGTGATACCTTTCATATCCAGGACCACCTTTATATAAAATGTTTTAGTTGTCAAATACTTTGATTCATGACCTGCAGACCTAATGATATTCCCATCAGTCTCAGCTTTACTCTGTATCTGTGCCTATAAGCTTACATTAAAAACTAAGATTTAGATCCTAGTAAAAATTATACCTTTGAAAATTCTGCGTGTTGTGAGTATCTGAAGCATATTTGAACCAACGTGCAGCCTCCCAGACCTGCTAACATGGTCGTTTACTCTTTTTAATGTCATGTAATGTGCTGTCGAATGTCATGTTTTATGTTATTTGTGGACCCCAGGAAGATTAGCTGTTGTTATGCACCAGCTAATGGGGATCCTAATAAACTAAAAAAAAAAATGTAACTCTCTTTTTGGTAAAGAAACTACAAAACCTCATTTACCCATTCCACACAAATACATAATAATTGGGGTATATTAAGAGGCTTCACCTGTCCAGAGTTCACAGCTGAATGCTGTCCTGAGCAGGTGAAGATCACCATGGTGACAAACTTCACCAACTCTTTCACAGTGTTGAATCTCTGTGGGATCCCTGAGAACCAGAAGGAAGTAAATGCTTTACTAAAAGATGCCTAACAGTTTAAACAATCATAACATAATGGCACATACATGTGCACATTGATTATGATGTATATTCTGCTATTCTTAAAGCTCACCAGTGGATTCTTGGGAAAGAAATCCATGCTCAAAAATGTCCGAAATCCATTTCTGCAGTTCAGTGTCTTTCTTGACCTCTGCATCATTGTTGTAGTAGAACTTGAGCATTCTATCCACAAAGCTTTGGAAAATGTAGACATGTTTTTATAACACCTGCCTTGAGAATTATACTTCTTTACACACTGTAGTTGTAAGACAACTAATGCCAACATGTTTAGTATCATGAGTTTATATAAATATATATGCCTACCAGCCCCTCTTGAATCGCACTAACACAATTTATCTCTTTCTTTCAAGTAATACATAAACAGACATTTAAAAAGGGAAATGTATGGTTTTACGTTCTGTGACTTTTTCTTGATTGAAGTGGTAATGATGAAGATTATAACAAAAGCTACCTACAACCGACAGCAGGATTTTGGTTTTGATATTTCTAATATTAAGACACTACCTTTGGATGATATCCCAGAGCTCGAGTCCATCATCCCTGTAGTAGAAATTGGGCACAGTCTCCATGCCACGCTCAGTGATGTCCTCTGGTATGCAGAGGGAGCTGTAGGTCAATGAGGACAGTGATCGCTTCAGGAGTTTCATCATATCCTCCCCACCAGCCGCTGCAAACTAGGAAACAATGTAAAAAATGTAAGGAATATAGTAAGAGACATATACTGTACATTTAAAAAGTAAAACATTGCTTAGGTAATGGTTTACTGAAGGTGTGATTTTTCTTTCATACCTCGGTGTAAGTTCCATTCTTAGATATTAGTTGATTTCGAGCTAAGTAGTTGATTACCAAGGTGTCCCATGTGTGAGCCAACAGCAGCTGAAGGACAGAGTGAACTGTCTTTAGTGAAATTATAATTATTTCAAATTAAGAAACGTTGTTGCTACTATACCATTTAGCTGTGTGTAATGCTTGAAATACATAGACACTGCATCAATGTAATGCATTAAATTAGGAAGACGCAAAAGCTCATCAACTAAAAAAACCTTCAACAACAAAAACTGGCAACAATAAGTTTAGCTTTCTCTCTTCAGCTACCTTGTGCAGTGGATGCACCATGGGAATGTTGCGCATCAGAGACACCGTGAAGACTTCAGCCAGCAGATGTGTGCGCAGCAGGTGAAATTGAGTTGATGCAGGTTGAAATCTGCACTTCTCACGAAAACCTTGGCCATCAACCAGTCGTACTCAGAATCCGTAGGCAGGAAGATGGGGTTGTCTCCTGCTGGAGTCTGCTTCAGCTGCAGGAGAAGGAAGGGGGTGTGGTTCAGAGCAGCAGCCCTACGTTCCTTGGTCTTTTATGTTGTGGAAAGGAAGTTGACCTGACTTGTGTTGGATTTCTTATTTTATGTAGGAATAACATTTACATTTTAAGAATTTACTATAGGTTTAATGGTTTAATCTGATTTTCAGCTAGATGCTCTCTTTGTTTTTCATGTGAAATTCACATTTGCATTGAATCACAAGTAACAGTAACACTGTTCAGTTTGTCACTGTCTAGTTCACCTAAGTGAAACTGAATATGGCTTTAAGGGGAATATTGACATGCTTCAGGGTCAGGCAATAGTGAATTAATGGACTTTTCTGTCATCTAGACACCTTTTGCTTTACTCAATAAACCAAATCTTAACGATTGACTATACCTCAGTGCTAATCTCACCTGAATAGCAAGTGGCATCAGCTTGTCATCATGTGTTTTGTGGAGCAGGACGAGGGGAGCCGTCATGTACTGCTGCTTCTCTTTGATGATGTTAGCTTTCAGTCCATCCAGAAGCTTGTAGTCACACAGGAATATGTTGCCTTTCTGTTTTCGAGAGGATAATACAGGATGATATTACACATACTAAATGAACATGTAATTGTGACATGCAAGTGTTAATTCAACATGTCATTGGGCTAAACACGTTTCTAATACTAAGAGTAAGACAATCACCTTCATTTCCTCTACCAAGCTACACGGACCTCTGGGGAAGACCATCTCATCAGTGACAGGAACGTTTTTGGGCAGAGCTGAACAACGTCGGATCAACATGGGGTTGACACCATTTAGGAACTGGTAGCCAAAGAAAGCATCCTCTTTCCAATGTTCCTCGACATAGTCTGGAAAAATGAAAGAGTTGAACTTAGTTGAGTTTCTAATTTTCTTTCTACAAAATCTTACTCTTCAACTATTATCAGCCTAATTACTATGCATTTGAAATGTGTTACACTAAATTCAAAATCAGAGACACTGTTTTCTGGTTGTTTCAAAGTCACAGTTTTGAGTAGTTTTCCCGGAGTATTATATGTCTGGCTTTAAGGCGGTCTGTGGACAGATTTTGACACAGGTGTGTAGTTGAGCCCCAAATAAAGGTCAATAAATGGACAATCTCTGGGAAAGGAGACAAAAGGGGGAGCGGGAAGCCCCCCACGCTTCTTCACGTCCCGTTCCAGATTTGGTGTGCGGTTGGTGTTTTCAAAGTCTCTAGATTTATCCGGTGTTACATTTGTTTAATGTTGTCATAACTGCGGGAAGGTCCAAAGGCCTGTTCATAACTGCTTGCTGCTTTAATTTTTATCTTGCTTTTTATTTTGTGATTTTGTTTTATTTTATTATTTGTTTAGATTTTAAGTGAAATTGAAAAGTGTAATGTTATTTTTAATTTTTGTATTCATCGAATATAAGTCTATTAAACTACCATTAAGTACCGTAGATTTGTGTTGATCTGAAAGGGAACACTGTTTTGATATCATCAATCTTAGTCCAGTCATCCACGGAATCAGCCACTCCCTCAAGTTTGAGCTCAATTAGCCTAAACAAAAAGGAAAGAGTAACTTTATTATGAATCTTAAAGTCCTTTCAATAAACAGGTACATAAAAGGATGGATATCTAATTTGAGGACTTTACCCTGTCCCTAGAGTGAAGGCGAGCTCTATGTCCTTGGTGTAGGAGAAGTGGAGCGCAGAAGGCAGGGAAAAAAGGCTATCTGCCTTCATGCAATGGGGTAATCCCTCTGCATGATCATGCCAACTGGGAAATAGGAGAAGATTATGAATTTTGGATAGTCTCTAATCTAGGATATGCATGCTTAATATACCTCATATGTATTCAATATTGCAATTATGAAACTTGTGCAAATGTATAACGCATTTTACTGATCTCTGGCGGGTGCAAAAATGTCATATCATGGTTATATTTATATATATTATATTGTAAGGGGTCTGAGCGCTCACCAATAGTCAATCTCTCGCTGTTTTATCTCCTGCACCCGTATTGTCTTGGATTTTGGATTGCAGTCTTTACAGGCTGTCAGAGCTTAAAGAAAGAGATTAAACAAGGTTCAAAATGTGTGACTTATACAGTGTGGGCATGAATGTAATGAAGCCTAAAAGAGCAGATTGCAAATGTCTTCAGACAGGATGTCTGTCATAGCACATGACTACATCACTGCTGCCTGCAAATTCATAGATTTTGGCCCCATCTGGTGTAAGATTTTGTAATGACAGAAGGAACGTTTTCTCTCTGATCTGTTCCGATCATGTGATTTCTAGTTTAGGGATCAATATTAATATCATGATGACTATATCTCAAGAAAATCACCATGTGGTCGGACGAATAGCTTCTCGTTATGAGCCTTTGCTGGTGAATTGGTTATTTCTTCTGTGTTTTGTGCAAATCGGCCTTTAAATCATTTTGAATGCATACTACTACATTGTGGTAATTGAATGAGCTAAGGTAAAAAACCATGAGCTAAATGTAGCTTCATGTTGTGTGCATAGAGGCTCCGTATTTAATGAAAAATCATGTGTGCTGTAATTTGACTCGAATTGTGATTCTGTATTTGTTTCAGTTTTCTTTTTTGAGGAAAGAGACAGAATATACAAATAAATCAGCAAAACACATTAACGTTAACCATGTGTTCAAAGATCTCTGAATCCTGTTGTTAGGTAGTGTGTGCGTAGATGGGACATGCATAAGGGATACAATAATGTCATACTAAGACATTTCCACAAACCTGTTCCCTCTCTGAAGCAGTGCACCTCGCTGTCATTGATCCAGCGGTAGATGGGGAAGTTGTAGGTTTTTCCCTTAGGGGATTTCACTTCCACCTTTTTAGGAAACCAATTGTCTTCAAAGAACAGGAAACGCGGTTTGTCCAGCTCAATCTGGATCAGATCTCCAATGGAGACAGGGCAAGGCACTGTAAAACTAGACACCTGCAGTAATGACAGAAATGATTTGAGAACATACATTTTTTGGCAATTTCTTATATTGGTGGAAGCAGGACAGGTATCACATTAACATATATTCACAAACCACCAGATATTACTTTATAACATCATAATTCAAGAAGAAAACTAAACCTGAGTTATCAGAGAGTTATAACAAGCCTGTCTCTATTTAAACATTGATTGTGATATAACAGACTTACTGCTCCTCTTATAAAGTTCCAGGTCCGAAGATAGTCCATCAGCAACTCACGTTCACTCTTCCCATTTGTTCCCACCAGCTTAATGTAGACATTGTTTAAAGTCCCAGCATAGTCGATATTGGCAGTGAATACTGTCACTTCATAATCAACCATTTTCCCACTGGAGAGAGGAAGAATCCTGTAAGGGAGACAATAATAAAGATGTTGCTCAGCACTAGTTTGGGTTGACTGTGACTAGATAAAGCTGAATGCAAAATATAACAATATTTACCCTGGAAAGCAAAAGACAAACCTGACGGCAGAACATTTGGGATTAATACTGGTAATACAATGAAAATGGCATTCGCAAAAAAGATAATATGACAAATACTACTATTTTTGTCAATTCTCACTTATTTATAAGTCTAATCTTTGCTAAAAGAAAAAGATCATAAAGCATCTCTGTTACCTGTTAGACCAAGAATCCTTTGGTGAATGGCTCATCTCTGCTGATTTCTCTTTTTATATGTGTATGGGTGTGTCCACTCCTTAGTGATAGAAATGATTGGCTATGGTGGTGGAATGTTGGATACTTTCTACCTGGAAAGTCCTGTTAGAAAAGTGCTTCCTCATTACGATCTCTATTTTATAATGACTTTACGTATCTTGTGTATTCACAAGATGTTTATTGGTCGTGGGTTCCTGCATATTTAACTTGACAAAAACGTGGTTTTAGCATCCAGGAGTTTAAGACCTCATTGTGCGTATATGTGTTATCTGTGTGTCTTAAGAAACTAAGGATATCCATACATATTTGACCCTTTGTACAACAATACCGGACATGGGTGAAAAGAAGGTTAAATAGTAGGAATTAAATGATTTGCCAAGGTGCTACACAAAAGGAATGCCAGCTTGGCAAAGACAAAGCAACTATTCCAAAAAAATACACAAATCATGCGACTGTGTCTCAGGAGGTAGACGGTCTTCCAATTTGAAAGACCTGTCGTTCCATGTCGATGTGTCCTTGGGCAAGATACTCCCCAGGTTGATCCCTGAGTGCATGTTAGTTCCCTTGAGCAGGTGGCACCTTGTATGGATGTGTATGAAGGGGTGAACGATGAGTTATGTAAAAGTGCTTTGAGGAGTCATAACGAACGGTAATGTAGTGGAAATATTTACTATATCCTTATATGTTCAAAGTAACCAAATGCTTCTCATTTGGTTAGATGTGCTGTTTGCCTCTATCTACTCTACTTCAAGGCCACAGCTGCTATTATGAATGGACTCACACATAGTCACACGAGAACTTGCCTTTCCTGAGATCTACAGCTCAAGGACATGTGTCTAATAACAATGTGACCGTGTGAAGACAGATTTCTTACCTTCCCACCATTTCTTGTATATAAGCCTTGCTACCATATTGAACTGCGCACACTCACGCAGACTATTTTATACTCTGTGAGACCTGTGTCTATATTTTATTGTATCTAATGTTTGTTTGAAGCTTCAAATAAACATCACCAGAAAGACAACTCTGTCTGATTCACCATTTATTTGTTTTGATCACTCTGACTTGTACTCTACAGTATTGGGGTTTTTAGATTTCCATAACAATTGGCGCTGCGAGCAGGGTCTCTGCAAGTTCGATTAGGGACACCTACGGACGCTGGTGGTGGCATGCTCCAGGATCCGCGGATCCTCCTCTACCCCGACAGAAACCGTATGGGACGAGAGGACCAGCGCCGGGGGTGGAACTGATTGATTTCACGAGATCCAACGGATTTAAAAAGGCTTTTCAATACTGGGTGAGAAGTGCAGTGTCTAAATTGTTTAAAGTTAAACGTAATTAAAACTCCATGACATTTATGAGAGGGACTGCTCGAAAGTAGGGTATATCCCATCGTAGATCGTTTGTTTACGATCAGTTTTTGCGTGATTTGTACTGAGAAACAAATATCACATCATCGACGGATGAAAAAAAAGAAAGGTGTTTAAACACCCCTTGTTTTGTCAGGGGTGGTTTGGTAACATCTAGAGACTTTGTCATGGGAGCAAAGCAGAGTAGGGGGCTTGTACACCCCCCTGAGGGTCCGATTGTGGATGTCATGAGAGTAAAATATGGTGAGGACAGTCTGTTTAAATTAAATATATGGACGGAAATGTTTGGATTTCCAAAGGGAGGTTTTTGAGTAAATTAAAAATCAAGAACCTAAAGAATAAATTACAAGAAGAAGTAGAAATAAAAATAAAGTTAAAGTAAAAGACTTATATAGAAAACTGGACACTCACAGAAAGTGTACTCACAGAAAGTGTTTATAATAAATACTGGGAGGATTAAGCAGAATGCCGTGAAAGAAGGCAGTTGGCCTTGGGCATTAAAGAAAATATTAAGGTTGAAGATGAATGTGAAGAAAAGAAGGAAAATAAATTATTTCCAAAACCATGTAAACCCCAGACATCTCTGTATCCTTCCATTGCAGGCCTGAATGACCTCTCCTCGACTGGGTATCCTTTCCCTCCCCCGGGGTACAACCCTGGCAATCCGGCTGGTCCACCTCAACCACCTCCACCGCCACTACAAGTCCCAGCCATGCAGTCAACAGACTCCCCGTAAGCTCGTCCACCCCCATCAGCCCCAAGTAGATGGGGACAACAGCGGGATAAACAAACCCAAGCCCAAGCAGGTGTTTGGGCAACACACCTCAGTAATGCCTTTCTCAACGGACTCACAGACACAGCGCAAGCTACGCAGAATGCTGGCCAGTCACAATACCAAGGGAGAGGCAGAAGAGGTTTTCCGAGGCAGAAGACGAGAAGCAAGACCTTCATTTGACGAAAGATGTTTCAAGTGTGGCAGTGTTGAACATTGGATTATGGGACTGCTCACAGAACACTGGCAGTGGAGGCAGAGAGGGACAGCAAGGACGGGGCCATTCACAATCAGACTGACCTACACCAGATGGGGAGGAGGGGACCCGATCGAGCGAGACGGAAATTCAGCCAGCAGCATCGAACCAGGGAAGTGACACACACACACACATCATGCTATTGAGTAATTGGAAAATGTGTGAATGATGGTTATTGAGTAAAAGTAGAAGAAATGTCCCACACTGACTTTGGCTGTCATGGGTGTTGAGGTTCCATTTTTTTGGTTGATTCTGGGGCTACACATTCTATAGTAAAAAGGGCAGATTTGCCTGATTGCAAATTTAGTGGTAGATTATGCACTCAATAGGAGCGGCTGGGGTAACTGTAAAGGAGAAGTTTTTGTATCACTTCAGAGTAAAGATAACGGTGAAGATAGTCATCCATTTCCCACATCAGTAAAAAAAACAGTTTTCTTTTAACATCTGTCTGCCCTATAAATACTGGGCAGAGATCTGAAACTCCGGTTCGGCTTAGATCTCATTTTTCCACAAATGAGGGTTTTAAAGTCCGGCAGCCATCTCCTACGATGGTTCAAAAACTGGCATTTGATGATAAAGAACTGTGTGAATGTGTATCTAATGACTGCTGACATATCCTGATTCTCAGGTGTTGTTGCGGTTTGACTGATCAACGTGTTTTCCACCTGCGGTGTTCATGGAAGCTTCTTTTTGCATTGTACTAACGTTGTTAAATGCTATGATGAGAGTTTTCTGTTAGAATGTGTGAATGATGAGCTCATACTTAAAACTATGCTTGGAGTTTGCTGCACAGCTGGTTCCTGTTGCACTCACACCCACACAACACAAAATGTGTCAAATCCCAGGGGCGGTCCACACATTTCACTAGTCAGGGACCCCACTGATAGATAGAGGGATTTGGGTCTAATCGTTAAAGATTTGGAGTCAGTCACTGATTGGACACCTACACACACAGAATGTGTCACGTGACGTGTATCAAATGAAAATGTGCACGAACGTAGCCGTTCTGCGCACATTGCTGTTGGTTAAGGAGGATGACGTTGGTGATGCCATTTTCCACCTTTATGGGTAATTCTCATATCTCTGAGCTTCCTGCCGCGCTTTCAGATGTGCCATACTCACACTGGGCAGCTCACAGATATGACGTAGGGTTAATGTCCACGTTCCGTTCAAATCAACCCCCGTACCCATTGAAACGTGAAGCTGTTGATGGCATTCGGCCAGTGTTTACCTCTCTGTTTAAACAAGGGGTCATTATTCCGTGTAACGATTCCGGTACGCACTCCAGTGTTTCCTGTCAAAAAGATCAGAGACAAAACCTCCTGACGAGTGGAGATTTGTCCAGGATTTACAGCTGTAAATGCTATGCAGCTATGCACGCTCGTCCCAAGTCCTTATCTGATTCTTTCCTAAGTTCCAGCCTCTGCAGCATTTTTTTTACTGTCATAAGATCTCTCAAATGCATTTTTCAGTGTTCCTGTACACCAGGGGTGCCCAACCAGTCGATCACGATCGACCGGTCGATCGTGGGGAGATTCCCAGTCGATCGCGAGATGTGTCTAAAAATAGAACAATATTCTGTTTTATCGTTAATGTCCTATAACATAATCTTCCCGTGCCAGAATAATGCACTTGAACGCACCAAAGCTTTGTGATTGGCCGGCGTGACCCCATGTGTGGGGGCGTGGTTGGTGGGCAGTGGGCACTATTTCGCTGACGTTGTCCATGTGAACAGGAGTGACAGTCCGCACACACACAATTATGGCAGAAGCAAAAAAGCCCAAAATATATAATTTTCACTCCGAGTGGGAGGATGATTATTTTTGTATCTATTCCAATTCAAAGTCCATCTGTCTCATCTGCAATGCGAGCGTGGCTTTATCGAAGAAGGGTAATTTAGGAGCGGCATTTCAAAACAGTGCACAAACGCTGTGAGACGGAATTCCCTCCTAATTCTGCCCTACGCTCCAAAAGGGGAGGGACCTGAGAGCACAGCTAAATGCACAGCAGTCCATTTTCACCAGGCCCAACAACAAGAGTAAGGCTGCTACCAGAGCATCTTATCGTGTCAGTCACGTTCTTGCGAAACACATGAAGTCTTTCAAAGATGGCGAAGTTGTGTAAGAAGCATTCCTGGAGGCTGCCGATGCGCTTTTTGGGGACAGTAAAAATAACAGGAGCATTTCAACAGGTTTTTGATATAATAAAAACTCAAGTTAGATACCGTTATTAATCAGCTGTAAGTTTTAGTTTGTTTGAACTTATTCATTATAATTATTGTACAAAATGGTATAAGAATGCAAACTTAAATTGATTATAGTCTATTATCAATTCAGGTTAAGAAACTAGTGTTGCTTGCATCCTATTTTAAAAGGCATTTATTTTTATAATCTACTAAAATGCAACAAAAAAAGGGTTTGATTCTATTAATGTTGTCTTTTTTATTGCACTTTGGCAGCAGATTCCTGTGTAGCTTCAGATCTGAGTTGTCTTATTAGTAAGCCTAATTTATACTTTTGTAGCAACACTATTTTTATATAATGGCAAAGAAAGGGTTCAGAGTATTTTCTTTTTTCCCTGTGTCATATGTGGCAGCACTGTTCAATGTTTCTTGAAAACATTACCCACTATAGTGACGTGTGAATAAACTCCAACTCTGTATCAACAACACTGTTGTGTAACTTCAGTTAAATACTTGTATGTGTGTAGATTAGAAAGAGGTAAGATAAAGGATCTGCAGTATTTTATGAAGTATTCATCGTACGAAGGTCAGTTGTATACAAGTAGAAGTGTACTATTTACCTGGTAGTAGGCTGTCAGTAACTACGCCTCTCTTTTTGGACTGGTAGATCTCGGCAGACTGGCAACTTTAAAAGTAGCTCTCGGTTCAAAAAAGGTTGGGCACCCCTGCTGTACACAAAGACAGTCAATTTTGTTCACATTTGAATATAAGTGTAAACCTTACACATTCACACGTTTGTGTCAAGGCTACTGTGTACAACCAGGCATTGTATACAAGGTTGGTCTCTCTCCAAGTTTCTAAAGGCACCGCTCTCATACAAGGCCAGTTTGATGACCTCATGATTTGCGCACCCACAGCAGAACAGTGTGGAGCTGATACAATTTCCTTGTTAAAATACCTCGCAGCCGAAGGCCAGAAGGCTAGTTTGTCTAAACTCCAATATGTACAAAGAACAGTTACATTTTTGGGTCATGTCATTTCAGGAGAGGGGAAAACGCTAAGCGACAGATTATGTCATTTTGGCGTATATGTGTTCATAACACACGGCTGTTGTTATGCTTGCTGTGATGTTACATTAGTCCGTTCTCTGCTTGTAATTATGCCGTTACAAGCTTCAAAGTTGTATTTATCATCTGAATTTGCCGAAACAAGTTTAATATTCTGAAAGCCAATACTTTGTTTATTCGAAAACAGATGAAAACAAACTGCCTTTTATACAAAATGGAAGTATTATACAAGTAAAACTACATGTGGCTTTAATCCCATGTAATTGTAGAATGAACACAGTCTTCCTTTGTATAAGTCAGGTGTCTTGAGTAGTCAAAATTACCTACAAATCATTGTAATAATAATAATAATAATGCATTTTATTTATATAGCGCTTTTCACAACTCAAAGACGCTTTACAGTATGAGGGTAGACAAACAAGGACAGGCAAACAAGTAAGTAAAACAATTATTGTACACATTGGTAAATATTATTTTCCACTTGTTACCATTGTGAGGCTATTTTTATGCAGCTCTGCGTGATTTTGTAGCTAGAATTCAGACTAATACACTACCAGAGGTGGAATAAGTACTCAGATCTTGTACTTGAGTAAAAGTAGAAGTACCAGAGTGGTACAGTAAAAGTCCTGCATTCAAAATGTTCCTCAAGAAGAAGTAGAAAAGTATTATCAAAATATAATACGGTAAAAGTATTCATTGTGCAGATTGGTCCATTTCAGAATAATATATAATATGTTTTATAATGATTGATCATGAAAGTGTTCTCAAAGCTGGTAAAGGTGCAGCTAGTTTGAATGACTTTGTGTACTGCAGGGTAGCTTGTGGATTTACTCCAGGTGGAACTAAAATCTGATTATATCACTTGATTATATTTCACATCATTCATCCACATCTATGAAGTAACTAAAGGTATTAAATACTTGTAGTGAAGGAAAAGTACACCATGTACCTCTGACTTATGTTAAAGTACCTAAAAGAATAGTAATCAATAAGGTATTGAAATGTTATTTGGCTGATTGTTTTTATATCGGCTCAGCCAGGTTATATGGGAGGCCCAGTCTACGTACACTCTAAAAACAAATGCTTGGCTTAACAAAGAGAATCAAGGCAATAGGTTGCATCGATGGTTATTGAGTTAAGACAACTTCTATTGAAATGTTGTTAAAGCAACAAAGTTATTTGAGTTAGGGGAGAAGGCTTTTCCTCTACAATCAGAGGTGTTTTCAATTACCACTTACTTAATAATTGGTAGCATAAACACAAGTTCTCATTCATAACACTCCGTTCGATGTCTCACTATAGGATGCGCCTCATCGCGGAGCAAACAGAAGCATCAATCTCATTACGCCAATCCTGATTGGCTGGTGATCTTTGACGTCAGCGTCGGGGAAATCACCCCCTATAAGTAGCTTGCGCCACAACGCATGCGCCATTCAAACACCTCTTCTCGCTTCAGAGCACATCTCTATGGTAGCCGGACAAGCTTAACGGTCCACAGACTGAACCCAAATATCCATTTCGGTCGACGGGCGCTCGCCGGCTACTCCTTCTGCTTCGTAGAAAGAAGGTCATTACTAACGCTAGTTATTGTTTAAATCGACCTCGACGCTCTCTTTCCCCGGGAAGAAAGCTAGGTCTGACTTTTCAAGCTAGCGTTAGCTTGCTCCCTCACTACCGACACCACGGTAGCGAGGAAGTTTTTTCTTTTCTCTTCCCCACGGAGGAGGAAAGGATTAAAAGGAGCATACTGCCACACCAGTCAGTATTCTCCGGGAATAAAAGACCCACACCGTCCTTTTCTCCGGATTAAGGACAGGGTGGTAACCTCTTTTCTCCCGAACTACCTGTTGAGAGCGGGTCCTCTCCACGCCACGAGGCGAACAAGATGGACGCCACTCTCCCTCACACCAGAGGAGTCAGGGACTCGGTGGCTCGACTCTGCGGCTGTGGGTTGAAGATCTCGGGCACAGACACACACCAGGTCTGCTCGTCCTGCCTCGGGCTGGAACACGCCCGAGGCGCTATCGACAACCCCGGCTCGTGCGGACATTGTGTCCGCTTCACCGTAAAGAGCCTCCGCCGAAGGCTAGCACGCCAAGCTAGCCTGTCGGAACAGGACCCCCCCCATGTCCTCTGACCTGCCGGCCGGCAGTCAAGACGCGGGGGCATCCGCCACAGAGAACGAACCCCTCTCCATGTCGGTCTGGGGCTCAGTATCTGAGATGGCCGCAGAACCGGATTCCCGCGCCCTGGCAGGCCGGGACCCGGTGACGGCAAGACACGCGGGAACGGGACCCCGCGCTTTACCAAGCTGGGGCTCCCAGTTATTTCTCACCATGGTCTCACCCGCGGAGGATGTCCTCGAGCTGAACTACGACGAGGACGAAGAGGACGCCTCGGTGTTCCTCCTGTCCGAGTCGGATGAACATGAAGAGGACATCTTCATGTCATCGGCTCAGGCTGCAAAGCCTGGAGCAAGGGCTGCTCTCCCAGACGATAGCACAC
The DNA here is from genome assembly GCF_902827175.1 of Gymnodraco acuticeps. NCBI lineage: Eukaryota > Metazoa > Chordata > Actinopteri > Perciformes > Bathydraconidae > Gymnodraco > Gymnodraco acuticeps. The sequence goes on from NW_022990701.1 coordinate 5,482,725, forward strand.
CAGCTTCGCCCTGTCTGAGCATGGACCTGCAGGCCGTGTGCAAACGCGCTGCGGCCAGACTCGACATCCCGTGGCCTGAAATGGCCAAGGAGACCTCCAGGTCCCGCTACGAGGGGAAACATTTTCCCCAAGCAGCGCGGACAAAGAGGCAACTCCTTCCGGTCTTCCCGGAGATGTTGGATGAGGTGTCGGTCTCGTGGAGAGACCGGCCCTTCAGCAACAAGGTCCCAATCCAGGGTGCCTCCTCCCTAGACTGTGACGGAATGGAGAAGCTCGGCCTGCTCCGCATACCGCCCATGGAACCGCTGGTAGCAGCCCACCTCCTACCGAGGATGGGCCCGTCACCAAGCAGGAACCCCACGCTGCCGGCAAAGTCGGACCGATTTCAGTCGACAATGACTGAACGGTCCTACAAAGCCGCAGCGTTGTCCGCCAGGGCCCTGAACGTGGCCTCGCTGCTAACCGCTTACCAAGCGGAGCTCTGCGAGGACCTGTCGGGTAACCCGGGGGCAGCCACTCTGGACGAGATGGCAGCGGTCACAGACATCTGTCTCCGTGTCCAACGCTGCGCCGTCCAGGCCACGGGTAAGGCAATGGGGATCATGGTGGTGCAGGAAAGAGCAAGATGGCTCAACCTCACCAACCTCCCAGACCGGGAAAAGGAGGATGTGCTGGATATGCCCATCGTTCCCGAGGGAATTTTCGGCTCCGCTCTTGCTTCCATGCAAAGGAGGTGTGAGTCGAAAAAGAGGGAGGACGAGGCACTCCACCTCTGCCTCCCTCGAAGGGTCCAGCCGCTGCCTTCGCAGCAGCAATCCTTCGCCCAAGCTGCCTTGAACTCTGCTCGGTTTAAGACACCGAAAATGCAGAGGTCGCAGCCCGCCCCGAGTCCCCAGCCCAGGCTGGAGACGAGGGCGAGCTGGCCCAGAAAATCTCCGGTTCCGGCAGCAGCTCAGGCGCAGCCAACCCAGAATTTCGGCCAGCAGGCGAGGAAGAAGAAGCGAGCGGCGTGACAGCCCCTCCTTCTCTCCTCCGTGACAGAGCTGGAAGTCCACGGTTCCCCAGCTCTAAATGTGTTCCCGCCGCCTCGAGAGATGCCTCAACACCATCCTCAAGTCCGCAAAAACACATGTCACGAATCTGTTTGTTCCTCTGTCATTAAACATTTGCCGCTGACGCATCCAGGCTTCAGGCCGAGGGCGCAGCTCAAAAAAATGATAAGAAAAACAATAAAGCCAATAAACAGCCCGTCAACTGTTCCCCTTCTGAGAGCAGCTACGGCATCTCTCAAAAGGCGGATTACAGGCGGGTCTGTGAAGGCACCACCGTCACGCGCATGCGCAGTGCCGGCTGGGGTTTTAAAAGCACCACCGCCACGCGCATGCGCAGTGCCGGCTGGGGTTGTGAAGGCACCACCGTCACGCGCATGCGCAGTGTCGGTGGAGATTGTCGAAAGGGTGCACCACTGTGTTCAGACACTAGAGGGCCCCATAACACAACAAATAGAGACTCAGAGGGGAAGAGATGTGACATCTCCACTGGCTCTAAGGAGCATGCAGTGGAAGATGCTCACATCATCTGCTTGGGTTTTCAAGACAGTAACACGGGGCTACAGACTCCAATTCGCTGTCACCCCCCGCCTCGCTTCTCGGGCATTCTGCATTCGCAGGCCCGAGGAGAGTCAGCCCATATTCTGGAGAAAGAGATTCTCTCTCTCCTAGAAAAGAGGGCTATATCTATTGTACCCGCCGAGCAGAGTCAGGGCGGTTTCTATTCCAAGTACTTCCTCGTTCCCAAACGGGGAGGGAACGGAATTCGGCCAATACTTGATTTGAGGGCTCTGAACAAATATCTAAAAAATATGTAAGTTCAGAATGCTCACTCACACATCTCTGCTGCGGCTCGTGCGACAAGACGACTGGTTCACATCAGTCGACCTGAAAGATGCGTATTTTCACATCCCAGTATATTACCCACACAGGTAATATCTGAGATTCGCATTTCAGGGGATCTGTTATGAATACAGAGTACTCCCCTTCGGTCTGTCTCTCAGTCCAAGGGTGTTTGTACGATGTACGGAAGCCGCGATAGCCCCGTTAAGACAACAGGGCATTCGCCTGGCGACCTACCTGGACGACTGGCTGCTTCTCGCACAGTCGGAGGCTGTTACGCAGACAAATGTCCTCGTAAAGCACCTGCTCAATCTGGGTTTCATAATAAACACAGAGAAGAGCATGTTGTGCCCCGCGCAGACTATACTCTTCCTGGGTTTACACCTGAACTCGGTGCCCTTTTCAGCTCGCTTGTCAGCGGATAGAGTGAAAGCTTTCAGAGCTTGTCTAGCTCTTTTCCAGCTGCGCAAACATGTTCTCTTCAGATCATGCCTGCGATTGCTGGGGCTCATGGCCAGGCGCGCCGGATTCATTTTAGAAGTGGGGGGGCCAAAAAAGTGCGTGTGTATGGCCCAATCCCAAATCACGCCCTACACCGTCCCTACCCCTACACACTCCCCCTCCGTGACGGAGTGAACTCCGTGGAGTAACACATGAGGCTCCTCCTGTCAGATGGAGTAAACACAGCAGCAAGCTTTGGGATGGCCTCCCCTCTCTCCGGCAGAAACAGGAAATGCCGTAACTGTATGTAACAACGGTTTCAAATCAGTATCTCTTTGACAACAAAATGTAAATGAATAACTCAAATAAAACTCCAAACATCTTTCATTGTGTTACTTTTTTGTAAAGCTCTTTTAGTTTTAAACCTGATGTTTATAAGCTTCTTAGTTTTTGCAATAGTCTGTAAATATACACAACTTTATAATAAAATGCACACATTTACCTTTTTCTAGACTAAACACAGGTATGATCCTAAGTTAAAAAAATATGTGGTTATCATGAGGTTGCTATTGCTAACATCGCAGTTTATCAGTGGATGTTTGCTGGAAGCCTGGAACTACTTGTAAACAGTGTGTTTCCTGACGGACACACACAGCGTTGAGACCGGTCAGGTACCTCTGGCTACAGGTAATGCAATTCATGAAACTTATTTCAAGAAATGGACATAAATTATTTATTTAATCGAACCAAACAACAATTCTTGTGAAAAGAACGTATAACAAGCTTGTTAACAGTAACACAAGCTGTGATGTTGTGTAATTAAAATCACATGACTAAAATGTCCAATAACATGAGGGTGGAGCTACCTTCCAACAAATGTCCCACAATGCATAGGGTAAAACAAAACAAAAATCCCCACGTGGCTAAATCTAGCCTACTTAATCTTTCTACATTTTGCCAAAGTAAACCTCTTTTCGCTCATTGGCAAAGCAGAAACTCCGGAGCACTTTTTTGAGGTCCAGGCCGTCGGTCAAATCTTTGTGGATGTGGAGGAAGAGAAGGTGATTTAAGCGGCGCTCGGACATAGTTGAACGAAGGAACGTCTTCAACCGACGGAGGCTGGAGAAGCTCCGCTCAGCTGTTGCATTGGACATCGGCACAGTGAAATACAGCCGTAGAAGCTTGTCCACTTCACTGAAGAGGGATTGCGTGCCTCGTCCCTGTGCCGCCAGCATGTCCGCGATTGTGGCCACCTTTGTCACCTGAGTGATGGGTCTTTCAGCGCCGGAACTGTTGTGTGCCTGCAAAACTGCTGGAAACAGTGACAACTGGGTGGACAGCCGTTCCATGTCAACATCACCTGTGTACATGTCGACCAGATTTTGGGGGATGTTGATGCTGCCGAATCCCGGGGGGGTGTTTACTGCTGTGAGGAGTACCTGTTCCATGCTCATCAGCAGAAGCAGAGTGGGTTGGTTAAACCTGCGAGTCAGCTCAGAAGTGAGCAGGTCAACTACCTCAAAGAACTGGCTCCTGAAGTAGTCCTCTGGATTTTCCCACTGATGAGGTGCATCCCCATCATCATAACGGCATGGAGCGCGCCGCCTTGGAGGAAGAGCCGGTGCCTGGACCAGGTCGTTCATGGTCGTTCTTTGGGCATCTTCAAAGATGCTGTGGAATGCCTCTGTGGACCTCAGGTTTGTGTAGTGTGTCCGGAGCATCTGCACTGCTGACTTAACTGTCTCTGCTGAGAGGTCTTTGGACTGGAGCACCCGAGCCACCTCTTCCGCAGAAGAAAACAGTTTAAGACACACTTTCAGTCCAAAGAAAACACTGAATTGAGTCATCAATGCCTGCAGCCCTGGTGCCTTTTTGCTTGCTTCTGTGTTCCCCCCCATTCGGATTATTTCATCCAAAGTGTCGTAGACAGCTTCATAATTGGCAAGCAAGGATTTGATTGCACTGCCTCTGGCTGTCCAGCGAGTGGGGCAGAGCGGTGTGAGGCCAGCACTGGCACCAGGAGAGGCAGCAGCAGCATCCCTAATGTTTTTAAACATGGCGAGTCGTTTTGGTGAGTTGTTGATTATCTCATGTATGTCGTGAACTAAACTGAAGGCACCACGTACAATGTTGCACTTTGAAGCAGCTTCCTGAAGAATTAGGTTCAAACTGTGATTTGTGCAATGCATTGAGACTGCTTTGGGATTGATGTCTTTAAAGCGTTAGGCCACACCTGACATTTGTCCCTGTAGAACAGATGCGCCATCGTAGGTTTGTCCTCTCATGTCACCAATGTCCAGGCCGCATCTCATTAACATGTCCTTAATAGTAAGGGTTATTGATTCTGCGTCAGTTTTAGGACAGTCATACATTCCTATGAAGTCTTCATGGATAACATAATCAGCTGATACCCATCGTACTGTAAGAGACAACTGTTCATGCCCGGAGCAATCGCGAGTTTCATCCACAATAACTGCATAGTGTTTTGCATTGCTTTTAATTTCAGTTAATAGAGTGGTCAGAGACTCCCGATACATTTGATTTATAAGTTCATTAATTGACTCATGTGATGCATATTTCCCGGTGAGCATGAAGCTTTTCAGAGTGGGGTTTTTCTCAGCAACAAGTTCAACTAGCTTTTGGAAATTGCTCTCCTTATCCGCATGCCCCCTGATTGCTAGGCCCTGTCGGGTTAGAAACTGCAGACAGCGCAGTTGCTCCATCATTCCATCTCTTCTTTTTTCCTGCTCAATACGCTGTTTTGTTTGAAGAAAGCGCACTTTTTTTTAATACACTCTCTGTGGAAATTAGATTTTTCGTGGCTGTCCAGGAGGCTTGGGCACTTTTTCCAGTTATTAACTTCGGTATTAACAAAGCTATCATCTCCACATTTTGAGAAAGTTACAAGCCGTTTGACAGCAGCAAATCTCTATATTTCACAGAAGGCCCGTTTAGTGGTTTTGCAAAGAATTAACCACTCTCTGTTTTTGTACCATTCTGCGTTGAAGTACCTTTGTCTTTGCCCAAATAATCTAGCTGTCTCCTTTTTTTCGACAGTTAGCTGTACAGCTTTACCCGCCTCAATGTCCCGACAACAAACCTCCATGCAGTCGGAACCAGCCTGTTTCGGTTCAACGACGGCGGTGCCGGCGGTGGTTTTGACAGTTTCTGCGGCCGCAGAGCTGCTGCTTTTGGGATCATCTGGCTTCGCTGATGAAGGTCCAGGCTCCGGAGATGTGGATGTCAGGGATGTGACCTTCCAGTTGTTAAATTTAAGTTTAGATTGACTGTATTTAGTTTTCTTCTGCGCTGGTTCTTCTGACATGTTTGCAAGTGTATATTCTTTCTATCTGGTTAACGGCTGACACACACAGAACAACGTAACAAATAAAGTAAACAACGTAACACATAAACAAATCTAAGCTTTTTTATTGGTTGTAATTTACATGGATACATTTGAATGGTGTGACAATGTCCTATTTGATTGGGTTAAAATGTACATATTCTTCCTGTTATGTCTGCCTGCTTTATTTTACCTAATGCAGTGACCTGCTCAATCGAAATCAGTCGCATTGATCCGAAGACACATTTTAAGTTGTATACTGTTGGAAAGAGGATATTCCTAGCTTTATGATATCGGGATTGTTTTTGTACTCCAAATATTAAGCAAAATATGTCACATTATATAATGACTGTTACAGAGTCATCATTTTGAGAAAAAGGCCTTCAAAGTGTCCTCTTCTCTGGATCGATCTGATTGATTATTAGCGGAGCAAATGATCAAAATAGTACAGAGGGAAGATATTTTCGTTTGGATTACTGGTCTGGGGGAAGCTCGCGAGTGTGTGTGTGTGTATACGTGTGTATTTTTGCGTTTGTGTGTATTGTTTGTTTCCCGGGGAAAACACTCACGAGAAACACCGGCTGTTGTTATGCCTGCTGTGAGGTCAAGTTACTCCGTTCTCGGCTTGTAATTATGCACTCTTAGCCCGGCTTAGTTGACTACTAGAAATTCACGTGCAAACCCGTTGCCTTAAACCACTTAAGTTTCTTGCTTGTGAAAAAACTTAACAGGTTAAGTTGTATACACGTAGAACTTTAAGTAGACTTATCTTAGTTTACATTTGTAGTCTTATCTCAAAATCATTAGTTCACATAAATGATGGCTTAGTTGTATGAAATAACTTGTTTAAGTTAAATATAATAAATAACATTATTTATCAATGCTTAATATCATGTGTTAATATAACGAATATCTTTTAATAAAATGTACCATTTTGATTTGGGGATTGTATTTATACATTGTTTTACCAGAATTTTATGGAAGGGAAAACAGGAAACAATACATTCAAATATTCCAATGTTTTTATTGACGAAAAATAACCTCATCAACCAGAAGACAAGTAAAGACAGGAATTATTAACAATTAACAATATGTGTGTGAAAAATCACACACCTGACAGTGAAAGTCAGCGAACAGTGCTGAACATTATGATGTCACTGGTAGCAGCTGAACAGCAGTAACAAGTGTCAGTGCATTTCTTTACATTGTAAGCTGGTTCTTCAATGTTTGCAACCTTGGCTTTAGTTCATCTTGGCCCAACATGAGAAGAACCTTTTGGATGAACTGGAATGTGAGCATCATAGTCTTGGGGTAGTTGAGATGCGTATGAGTATGGAAGACCAAACAGAAATCGCTTTTGGCAGGTCTTGGATGTTGTCGATCACAACTTGTCCCTCAAGGATGATCTTCAGCGAGGCTGGACTACGGAAGATGAGGGACTAGCACCTTCATGCTCAACCAGGAGGATCCCAATGTCAATGTCACGGAACGAGTCATCATCAGTGTCCTGAAACGACAGCAACATAAGAGCACAATCAGGACATGTTTCATTCACCAAGAAATTGTTGGTATATTTGACTCTTTACCACAGCTGTAGGACAGGAAAATAACTCGTTTTTTTTCCAGCTGAATCTTTGTCCTTATCATTAGTTTATTGTTTATTTTTGTATATATGATGTATTTGTGACATTGTCAAACACAGAAAGCATACATACATAGACCCTCACATGTACAATAAAGGGAGTAAAAGAGACCATTCTACCAGGGTCAACAGTTTAACCCGTTACCTTTGAAGACGAACTTTGTCCCGCCCATTACGCGGGTGGAGTGGAGCCCCCGGCTGTAGCGCCCCCGGCTGTAGATGCTGAAGGTGGGGTGTTGGCAGATGGGGTCGGAGTAGTGGTAGTAGTGGCCCTCCCAGGTGTGGTTGTTGTCGTGGAAGATGAAGTGGCGGGTGAGGAAGAGCACCTCGGGGCGCATCTCACAGCGCTGGCTCACCCACTCACCGTACAGCCCCGTGCGGCCAGGATGAGGGGGTGCAGCTCGTCCGAGCAGAAGATAATCCGGCAGGCGTGCAACCTAAGGACACATTTTGAATTGGGTTTATTACCAAATGATAACTAGAAAAGAAAACGAAAAAAATACATTAACTCCACTGCACAACGTTAACTAACCTCTGTACAACGTTAACTAACCTCTTTACAACGTTAACTAACCTCTGTACAACGTTAACTAACCTCTGTACAACCAGTGCTGGAATTGGGCCGGTACTCACCGGTACGCAGTACCGGCACTTCTGGTTCTGACCCATGGAGTACCGGCACTTCTTGCTTAGTACCGGCATGCTGGCGGTACTCCGGTACTCATGCACCGTGCCAGTACTCAACACTCTCCCGCCGTTCTTATTATACATCCATATATATATATACAGCCGCCCGGTACTCAGTAGATGCGTCATGAGGTGCCGAACCGCTGGAGTTTCACAGCGGCTGTCAGCTGTTTACTCCTGTCATTCAAACAGAACGTGCTGGAGAGGGGGCGGGGCTTATCTTCTCCATGTAAATACTGTGGTGGAAACGACTATGTCAAAATTAACCCATTTGACCGTGATTTAATAGTAATACACGTTTCAAAATAATAATAATAATAATAATGCCGAAGTAACAACATACTGAAAACTGTTAGTAAAACCATGTTTTAATGCTTTACAATTGACATACCTAGATGCACGTGTGTTGTGTTTATGCAGTGCAACTCCCACCCAGTGGGTGGCTATGTAGAGTGATAGAACAGAGCAGGCACGCCCCCGAGAGAAGGAAAGCAAGTCACGTCACAAATTAGCATTTCTAAAATGTTAGCGTGGATTAATAAAAGTGCAAAAAGACAGCGGTTGTCGCCGGAAGAAACTTCAAATACAGAGAATGCTGTGCCTGTGTTGGAAATTGTGTCTGATGGGGAGCTTTCTTTGGTTGATCCTCCTGCTCCAAGTTCTAGTGCATTAGCATTAGCACTAGCTCCGCCGCCTCCTCCAGAGCCTCTAATGTTAGCTGCTGCTGGCGCAACTGCCACCACCAACACCGGGCAAAGCGATGCACCTGACTGCTGTACAACGGACCAGGTGCAATATTTTTGCAAGACCAATGCATGGCTCCTTCTTAAAGATAAGAAGCTAGGATGTCGGATATGCAGAGATGTCAAATCTTTGGGAATACACACTGGACAAGGACTGAAACTGTCAACTGAATGGGGTGAGTGTGCAGTGTCTCATTTCGGTGTTGACAAGGGCAAACAACAAGCTAGCCTGAGAAAAAAAATCAAAGAACATAAAGAATCACAAGCCCATGTAAAAGCTGCTGACATCCTTACATCTGCTTCACGTGAAACTATTCAACATCAAGTGCAGTCTATGCATACATCTGAATTAGACACCACTATCAGAGTTTTTCGAACGGCATATAAAATTGGCAAACATAGCCGGCCATTCACAGACATGCCAATTGATTTGAATGTACAGAAACTGAATGGGCTGAACGTGGGCAGGGTTTTGCACTCCAATAAAACCTGTGGCGAAATCATCGACCACATAGCTCATGAGCTGAAGAAAAAAATGGCAAAAGACATTACAGAAAACCAAAGAAAACTCTGTGTTTTGGTCGATGAATCTACCACTATTAGTGGTAAAACGGTGCTTGTTGTGTGTCTACGCTCAGCATTAGCTGATGCTGAGCCCGAAACGTTTTTTTGGGAGCTGATCGAGTTGGATGGAACAACGGCTGATGACATCACAAAGGCGTTAATGGAGTGTCTTGGAAGAGATTTTAACGAGGACTTTTTAGGTCAGTGTTTCGTTTCTTTTGCATGTGATGGGGCTTCAGTCATGCTAGGGAAGAGAACAGGCGTTGCGACCCAGTTGTGTAGTAAATTCTCAAGCCTGTTTGTGTGGCACTGCTCCAATCATCGTCTAGAGCTGGCAGTTGGGGATGTGGTCAAGGAGGTCTCAGGGCTCAATCATTTCCAGATCTTTTTTGACAAACTCTATTCCTTGTTCCATGCCTCCCCCAAAAATCAGAGGCAGTTAGCGCAGTGTGCGCAAGCAGTCGGACAGCGTCTCCTGGTGATAGGGCGTGTTTTGTCCATCCGCTGGGTGGCTTCAAGTGAAAGGAGCGTCAGAGCAGTCTGGGAAAACTACCGAGTGCTTCATGATCACTTCACAAATGCTGCAAACGACACGAGCAGAGATTCCAGAGACAGAGCAAAGTACAAGGGCCTGGATGATGTGCTCACATCTGCAACGTTTGTCAGCAATCTGGGACTGATGTACGATGCGCTCACAGAGCTCAGCGACCTCTCTCGGCAACTCCAAAAAAGAGAGATGACACTGCCTACAGCAGATAGGCTCTTAACTCGAGAAATACGAGTTTTTGAATCCATGGTCACCATGCCTGGCCCACACATGACTACAGTTCATACAGCTCTAGCTGAGAAGTCCTTCAAGGGTGTTGCCCTGCGTGAGAATGGCAGGCTTGTACAGATTCATGCAGGTCAGTTTTTCCGCAGTATGGTAGAGAATCTGAGACACAGAATTACTTCCACAACCTCCTCTCATGTCAGCACAAGATAAATCCCATTACATGGCCGGGAGGCCCGGGACAATCAGCTAATCCAGGACATGAAAGTTATCCATCCTGGAAGTTGGCCTGAAGAGGAGTTAGACGTACAGTATGGGGACGTAGAGGTGCTACGTTTGTGCGAAGTGCTGAAAGTGGACAGAAGAGAGACTGTTCAGGGCTTTGGCGAATACAAGGAAACCAGGGCATCCCGTACACCTGCTGCCATGGAGCCTCTACTGAAAGCAGTCCGAACCATCGCTGTCTCCACTAGTGAGTGTGAGCGGGCATTCAGCTGCATGAACGATATCCTTACTGCAAAAAGGAATGCTCTCTCTGTCAGCCGACTGTCCAGCCTGGTTTTCATTAAATGTAATGGACCATCACTAGGACAGTTCAATCCGGAACAGTATGTGAGGTCCTGGCTGGCAAAGGGAAGGAGAAGTGCTGATGAAAGAGCCTGTCCAGCTCCAGCCCCTGATACTGATGTCCCCAAGGCCTTCTGGAGCCTTTTCTAACAATGTGAAGTATATTGCAAAGCAGCTCACCCAGTGAGAAGACTTTTGGCATAATGTGCCGATTTGTACAGATCCTGGAGATAGAAGGACTTCAGACCAACCAGGGAGTTATCTGATCAGCTTGGTGTTCAATGTAACTCTTTACCATGGCTCAGACTTTGTTACTTGCAGTTACAGTTTCTCATTTTAGATTGTGCAAATGTTGCATTTGTTTTTACATGTTCTTTGTTCATGCTCTTTATCATTTTTCTGAGTTGGAAAGTTAGATTGCATCATAGTTTACTTTATACATATTTGTATTCTTCAGTGGTGAAGTATATTGCAAAGCAGCTCAGCCATGTGAGAAGACTTTTGGCACTTTTTCGTTTTTCGTTTTCTGAGTTGGAAAGTTAGATTGCATTCAAAATGTACAGAAATACTTAATTTTGTTAAAGCTTTTTATAAAAAATGCTTCTGACCAGAGCTTTGTTTCCTTGTCATTAATGTTGAACACCACCAGAGGGGCTCTCACCTGAAAGGTCTCTGCTTCATGTGTCTTCAGCAGAAGATCTAGACTTTGATTGCTATATTTTCAGTTAATATTGACCTTACTGTTTAGCCATATCCGCTGCCTATCATACAAAATGTTAAGTACAGTGAACCTTTCTAAAATATACAGTAGTAAAGAGACAAACCCACCAGCATTATAGTAGCCAAATTCTTGTTTGTGGGCAGTATATATAAAATTGACTTGAAAAAGTTGCTGATTTTAGAGTACTGGCACCTTTTTCATTCCAATTCAAGCACTGTGTACAACGTTAACTAACCACTCATGGCAGCAGAGTAGGTATACAGTTTCGCAGTCCCGAGCTAATGCTGTCTCACGTGCTGTTTACGCAAACCTCTCTCTACTTGACGTAAGTGTTTAGCGGGATTTACTAACTGTCACTCGATTCTATTGGCTCTAACGGTTCAGAAAATGTGTCAATCACCCAAATCGACCAATGGGTTCCAACGATATGATCCTGCGTAGTATAAACTACGCCCGCTCCAGCTCCATTACGTATTACGCAGCCAGAAGGGAGAGCTTCACCACCGAGCAGGTGCTAGATATGCTAGCTGACGATAGCGGGACTATGATCATACCAGATGACTCTTCGTCGGATGATGAAGATCTCCTCCAGCCAGACCTGGATCCGGAAAGTAGTGACTCGGATGTTGAACTTCCAGCACGGGAAAGGTATGTAATCTCTCTGTTTTTATATATTACTTATGTGTTTGGTGGAACTGCGTCACAGTGCTAGCTTAGCCAAGAAGCTACAGGAATGATTAGGCAAAATGCTAAATAGTGTTACTTGTCTTTTTGGAGTTACATTTTCTAAATGAATGGCCAGTGAATGTCACAGTCCTACTGTCACAGTCAGGGCCGCCCCTGGCCGACTTGGGGCGACATATATATATATATGTGTTTACTTATTTATTTGGTGTAATATTATTCATTTATAGTCCAATATTATCCTTTTTATATATTACTTTTGTGTTTGGTGGAACTGCATCACAGTGTTAGCTTAGCCAACAGGAATGATTAGCCAAAATGCTAAATAGTGTTACTTGTCTTTTTGGAGTTACATTTTCTAAATGAATGGCCAGTGAATGAATATATGTGTTTACTTATTTATTTGGTGTAATATTATTCATTTATAGTCCAATATTATCCTTTTTATATATTACTTTTGTGTTTGGTGGAACTGCATCACAGTGGAGAGACAGCAAGCGCATTTTCGTGGCAAGTCTTTCCGGCATATGCCACAGAGGTCGCTACTCTGTGGTAGCTGTGGCAAGTTCTTCCGGCATATGCCACAGATGCCACAACTTGCCGAGGCATCTGCCGCTGCTCAACGGGAGTTGCCACAAGATGCCAGAGTAAGAGAAGGTTTACGGTAGCTGCCACTCGCCTTTCGTGGCAAATGCTGCTATTTAAACCCGTATTTATCGTGTAAAATGTTGCTGTTTTGGCATGACTTTATCGAACTGATCTGTACACAGGACTGATGATCTTTACACAGGACTGATGGTCCGATCTCTATTTTTTTAAACATTATAATTTCTATTCAATTTTACTTGGAGCATGGTTTGCTAAAATAAACAAACGTGCTATATTTATGATGAAATATTGGCGAGTGAGGGTTGCAACGCCCTTGGCAATTTTCGCTTCTTGAGGGGAGTTTCCACTGCTTGCTACGATAAACCAGGTGTATGACTAGTAAAGACAAATAATTAACAAATACATATCTGTATTGACACAGCAACGTGTACACTGGTGTTATTAGACTTGGCTACAGACTTAGGGCAGCTGTAACTGATTGCAGTTGCCACTGCTAGTGAGATGCTAAGGTTTACTTTATAAATTAGGCAAAGGACTTATATTTGCCCCATGCCTTCAGCAGCAGCAGGCCATTCACTTTGATTTGATCCAGTTATGAAATGTCGTCATTTCGACAATAAAGAAATGCTACATAAATGTTATCTTGCACGTTTTATCGAACCATCTCCGTTTCTAACTTTCAATATATTTAAAAAGAGATCTCTCTCTCATCTGCGTGCGGGGGCGGGGCCTCACAGACATGCTGCTGCGCTGTGCACACAGTTCTGCCGGTAATGAATATTAGGATACATTTTGTGAGGAAACTTTTCCACCAATAATTCCAATAAGTATTCCAAAATGTATTCACTTCAGGTTTACGAAAGTAACTATTCGGATTAGTTGTTTTTCAAATGTAATGCGAGCTGAATACAGTTAGGCTACTTGGTTTTTGTATTCTGATTATGTAACGCCGTTACATGTATTCAGTTACAACCCAACCCTGTGCACAGATCATCAGTCCTGTGTACAGATCAGTTCGATAAAGTCATGCCAAAACAGCGACATTTTACACGATAAATACGGGTTTAAATAGCTGCATTTGCCACGGAAGGCGAGTGGCAGCTACCGTAAACGTTCTCTTACTCTGGCATCTTGTGGCAACTCCCGTTGAGCAGCGGCAGATGCCTCGGCAAGTTGTGGCATATGCCGGAAGTACTTGCCACAGCTACCACAGAGTAGCGGCCTCTGTGGCATATGCCGGAAGTACTTGCCACTGCCTGCAGATGCCACGAAGTGAGCCAGGCCCTACTGTCACAGTCAGGGCCGCCCCTGGCCGACTTGGGGCGACATTGTGAGATGAGGCCCCCCCCCCCCCAACCGACAGGAGTGAAAAATGTTTTTTTGAAAACAAAGTAGGCTACTTTGCAAATATAATTCCTGTTTATTATTATTATCACAGTTACTTTTTTATACAGTGAGGTAAATGGTAAATGTGCATGTATGTCGTTCAGTATGTGTTTACAGGTGAATACGTCTGCATTTCCTGCCAAATACTAGCCTCAAAAAGATTAAAATATAATTAATGCAAATAAACTACTTCTACTAATAATCATAATCAATTCAATAATATAAATACTATATTATTTTTATTATAATATAGCTGTGATATAGTCAAGACAAAACATGCTTATGACATGCTCAAAAACTGATATTTCTTAAATCTGTATTCTAGTTCCCTCTGTCAGCAATGTATCAACAACTACACACACATTGCTATCAGTATTTCTCTGTGTTGTGGTTGACATGATGATGACTGTTAGGAGTTAAGGGGAGAGGCTGAGCATCACCATGAAATGTGCAAATTGACATAAAAAATGAATAAAAGGGGGAAAAATGCTCCATGTTTTTTAGGCTGTAAACTTTAACTAAGCCAACTAGACAGACAGTGTATTACTCTTCCTCCTGTACATTAGCAGATCAAAGGCATAACATACTTGAATGAATGGTAAATAAAGAATGCTGGAAATAACTGCATCTCCATTAGCCTGTATGCTCTGCAGAGACATGCCTTCTTCATGTCGTGAATTGCAGCTGATGTTTTAATATGGCAATTGGCAAAAGTTTAGCATTTGACTTATACAACATTCGCAAGTTGTACATTTGACTCATACAATAACCCACCTTCGAGTGATGCTCTAGTTTCTTCATGTTTTGGTTTTTCCCTCTTGCTTGTGCCGGACTGAAACTGTATTTTCACCGACATCTCTTCACCTGCACTAGTGGCCGTATCAAAGCCGTGATTGGTCAGATGTCGATTCATTGCAACGGTGTCGGGTTACAGACGTGCTCCCCTTGTCACCTCTCACTCTCGCGGGGGGTGCGCACAGCAGCTGAGGCCCTCTGGGCGGGGCCCCCTGCGCAAGGCGGGGCCCCATGCAGCCTGCGTGATTGGCCTGTAGGGAGGGGCGGCCCTGGTCACAGTGTTGGCTTAGCCAAGAAGCTACAGGAATGATTAGGCAAAATGCTAAATAGTGTTACTTGTCTTTTTGGAGTTACATTTTCTAAATGAATGGCCAGTGAATGAATATACATGTGTTTACTTGTTTATTTGGTGTAATATTATTCATTTATAGTCTAATATTAACCTATAAGTATAAACCAGTGAATTAATCTAATCTCTTTGTTTTTCCACATTTGTTAGATGAGGAATGACCCCAGCAGGACAAAGCCACACACCCAGAAGACTTTCAGGGAGCAGCTTGCTGCAGAATTGTTGGAGTTTGCTGAAGGCCCTGCTGAAGGCCCTGCTGAAGGCCCTGCACCTCCACCAACCCCTCCTCCACCACTCACATGCATGCCCGAGTATTATGGGGAAGATGCCACCAAGGTCAGGAAGAACTGCAGGAGGTGCCTAGATGCTGGACTCAAAAGGGTGAAGACACCTGTGTACTGCAGGAAGTGCCAGGTCCCTCTGTGCTTCACTGTCAAAAAGAACTGTTTCAGGGAGTGGCACGACCTAAATACTGGAACATTCAGGTAGGTATAAAGTTCAGGTAGGTATAACGTTTTGCGAGTGTTTATTTAAAAAAGATATATACTTGTTTTTATATACCTAGTGTGATTTTATTGTATAGTGTGTTGGTAAAATATTTGTTATTTTTACAAACCTACACAGTGTGGTTTTATTGTATAGTACGTTGGTAAAAATGTTTGTTTTTACATGCCTATAGTGTGTTGGTAAAATGTTTGAAATAAATCTGCCCCAATTGGAGTCAAATGTTACCTATGTTTCCGTTTTTTTTTATTGTGCAAGTACACCTACACACAATGACCTACAGTGTAGTTTTATTGTATAGCGCATTGGTACAGTTACATACACACACAGCTACACTTATGCTACGTTCACACCGGACGCGATGCAACATTTGGGGGCGGTGCGATTACATGTAAAGTCAATGCAGAGACACGATCAGACGCGAATTCGCTCCGACGGCGCGGTGGACGCGGCGCGAATCATGCGATTGAAGGGGGCCGCGTCAAACGCGAGAGTTCAATGTTTTCAACTCGGGCGTCAAATTCACGTGACGCGTTCTCGCGGAAGCCAATCAGCGGTGAGGATCTCAGCCTGCCGTCACTGACGTTCAACCAGAAAACATCAGCCATTAGCTGTTAGCAGTTAGCACACAGAGATCACAACTCCTCATATCTGTTCAGAAACTGTACAAAAGTTAAACAAGAACAAACCACAGACTGTCTGTGTCATGGCGAATACAGTCGCTGGTTTATTTATGTCTGTAGGCCGTTGTTATGAGTGTGGTGTGAGCATATACAACGTTAGCTTAGCCTGGTCGACCCAATCTCCATTCAGAAAACAAACATTTTAAAAGGTTTTTCGCCTGCCGTCTTGTCTGCAGACTTGTCAAGCATTAATTCATGGTTTTTACTAACCGGTATCAGTATGTTATGTCGGCATCATTTAGAAACGTGTATTACAATTTAATCACGGTAAAATATGTTCATTTTGTTGTAGTTGTAGCTCCCGAGCTAGCGCGTCTTGTTTGAATGATGCGAGTAAACACAGCTGGCAGCCGCGGTGAAACTCGAGCGTTTAGAGCGAAGCGAATATTCGCATCGCGTCCGGTCTGAACGCAGCATTACACATACACACCTACACATACCAACACAGCTACACAAATATTTATTTTTAAAAATTCTTATTTTTTTAAATATTTTATGTTTTGGGTGGAATGAATACCTATAGTGATGATTCAATGTAATACAATGATTTGTATAGTCTGGTACCTGAAAAAGGTCAAATGGCACTGATGGAACCAAATGTGCCCAAAGCTTATTCCGCCTGGACTTTATTTTCATAAACCTCTAACAAGGTCAAATGTCACTTGTTTTGCCTCAATCTTGATACAGGGTACTTATTATGTTATACTTTGGATTCCTAAAGCTTTTAGGCTACTAACCCATCATTCAAGGTTGGTGTTACGTTCCCTTCTAAATCTAGGGGGTACAAAGGGAAGTAACAACACACCAGGATGACAAAGCACGACAAAAAGGAGAGAAAACCGATCTCTGAGTAACGAACCAGTCGTTTAATGAACAAAACATGAACACGGCTCACCAGCCAACTTGCAAAACAACTCTAGCAACAAAACTATATACTGGAGACATGGACACCACGCTGCACACATCCAGCCCGGGGAGAAGGGGGGAGAGAGAGACAGCAACCTTCCTCCTGTCCTATATGGAGGCCCTGATTGAGGATTGGGAGCACCTGGGGA
This sequence comes from Gymnodraco acuticeps, assembly GCF_902827175.1. Classification (NCBI taxonomy): domain Eukaryota; kingdom Metazoa; phylum Chordata; class Actinopteri; order Perciformes; family Bathydraconidae; genus Gymnodraco; species Gymnodraco acuticeps. The sequence goes on from NW_022990701.1 coordinate 5,500,162, forward strand.
GAGGCTGCACCTGGGGACAATCAGGCTGCACCTGGGGAGTCAGAGGGAGAGAGAGAAAAACGACCACACAAACACTACGGCACGTAACACTTCCCCCCCATAAAACCAAACAAGTGTTTGGTCACAGTTACCAACAACACTCATTACCTAGTTCACCAGCATACTATTGGATGCTTGGAAGCTGCCACCTGCTGCTTCCAAGCCACACACTCCGCCACTAAATGACCAGGGTCAAGACAATAAAAACACAATCTCTTAGTGTCGGGACCTGGGAGAGAAACAGAATGAGCACGTGTGACACGTCTGTTACGAGCCCTACAGTGAGGATAACTGCCCTGAGGATAAACTTTACCCCCGGCTATATCATTACCCATTATGACATCCACACCGTCGACAGGAAATGTGGGGAGCACAGCAACTGGAAAGAAACCAGTAGCCAGTTCAGACTGGACATGGACATTGTGAAGATGTGCGGTAGGGCTGTGCGATTATGGCAAAAATCATAATCACGATTATTTGGGTCAATAATTGATATCACGATTATTTTGACGATTATTCATTGACCATTTATTGAACTTTAAAACAAATAATATTTTACCAATAAACAAGATCAATAAATGTGTTGGAGCGCACTTCCAAAACCATACTAAACATATATTAATATGATAAATAAAAATAAATTAGACCAAAATAAATGAAATCAAATATGTTGCAGTGCACTGTCACAACCTACTGAAAACTCCTTAACATATAGCCAACATTTTGGTAAAACATATTCAACATATTCCACTCAGTTAAACGTTGAAGGCTGGCCAACCGTCATGGTCCAGAAGTAACAGGAAATAAATGTTGAACTACAATTTAAGACCAAATGTTTTGGCCACCATGACAAATGCTGGTAGGGCTGCTCATGTCATCTCTTAAAGATTTTTTGCAAGAAATACCAGCCTGTTTACATGGTCTAGTTTCAGAGATGAGCGCAGGCAGGTGACAATATTGCCACCTGTACTGAAGACCCTCTCTGAAGAGGAACTTGTGGCAGTGCTGCCACATATGACACAGGAAAAAAAGAAAAGACTCTGAACCCTTTCTTTGCCATTATATAAAAATAGTGTTGCTACAAAAGTATAAATTAGGCTTACTAATAAGACAACTCAGATCTGAAGCTACACAGTAATCTGCTGCAGCAACAGTGCAATAAAAAAGACAACATTAATAGAATCAAACCCATTTTTTGTTGCATTTTATTAGAGTATAAAAAGAAATGCCTTTAAAATAGGATGCAAGCAACACTAGTTTCTGAACTGATAGACTATAATCAATTTAAACAGAACAGATCTTAATGTTTGCATTCTTATACCATTTTGTACAATAATTATCATGAATAAATTCAAACAAACTAAAATTTACAGCAGATTAATAACGGTATCTAAATTGAGTTTTTATTATATCAAAAACCTGTTGAAATGCTGCTGTTATTTTTACTGTCCCACAAAAGCGCGTCGCAGCCTCCAGGAAAGCTTCTTTCATAACTTCGCCGTCTTCGAAAGACTTCATGTGTTTCGCAAGAACGTGACTGACACGATAAGATGCTCTGGTAGCAGCCTTGCTCTTGTTGTTGGGCCTGGTGAAAATGGACTGCTGTGCATTTAGCTGTGCTCTCAGGCCCCTCCCCTTTTGGAGCGTAGGGCAGAATTAGGAGGGAATTCCGTCTCGTAGCGTTTGTGCACTGTTTTGAAATGCCGCTCCTAAATTACCCTTCTTCGATAAAGCCACGCTCGCATTGCAGATGAGACAGATGGACTTTGAATTGGAATAGATACAAAAATAATGATCCTCCCACTTGGAGTGAAAATTATATATTTTGGGCTTTTTTGCTTCTGCCATAATTGCGGTCTTGTGTGTGTGCGGACTGTCACTCCTGTTGACCATCCATGCTGTTGACACGGACAACGTCAGCGAACCAGTGCACTGCTCACCAGCCACGCCCCGACACATAGGGGTGAGGCCGGCCAATCACAAAGCTTTGATGCGTTCAAGTGCATTATTCTGGCACGGGAACATTATGTTACAGGACATTAACGATAAAACAGAATATTGTTGTTCTATTTTTAGACACATCTCGCGATCGACTGGGAATCTCCCCGCGACCCTTCTTTTTAACTAGTTGCTGCTCTTGTTCTGACATCTTCGCTTACGCTGAACACTCACAACACATGTCACTCCCACGTGGCCGAGTGGGCTTTTAGGGAGGGGCGAAAGCGCACCCAGCAAAATAATCGTATTTTGTCAATTATGCTGTTTTCCTAATCGTCGCAAGCCATAATCGTAATCGCGATTAAAATACGATTAATTGCACAGCCCTAATGTGCGGGCACAGAACCCATTTCAATACCTCGCATCACAGGCAGACTCAGCACTCAGGGGCAGGGCACCGGCAAGGATGAATGACTGTGAGCCACCACTGTCTCGCAACACCGTGACCTGCCGCTGGTCCTCCACCTCTTCCTGACAGAGAGACAAAGGCAGTAGAGATGAACGGCTTAAAATACTCATCAGGCCCTTTGTTAACAGTGGCCCGTCCACTAGGACACACTGCTGTAACCAAACCCACCCCTTCTGGGCGCTTGCCATCCACTGTCTGCTGTCTCTTCCAAGCTGCACAGTCGGCTATCATATGACCTGGGTCAAGACAAAAATAACAAGCTCTGTTTATCCTGGGACCTAACAATGGAACTCTGGCACAGGGAACGTAATTGTCAGGAGCTCTACGATAAGTGTCCCGCTGAGGAGGATCACGCTGAAAAAAAAACGCTCTTGTGTATCAGCGCAAACTCGTCTGCCATAATGGCAGCCTGCTGAAGGGTAGTCACTTTCTGCTCATTCAAATAGACTACCGTACGCTCCGGTACACAGTGTTTAAACTCCTCTAACATCATTAGCTCGCACACTGAAGCAATGTCATCAGCTTTACACGCTCTACACCACCTGTCAAAGAGGGCTTTCTTCTCCCTCGCGAAGTCCACGTACGTTTGACCAGAAGCTTTCTTCATGCCGCGAAAACGCTGCCTGTAGGCCTCAGGCACAAGCTCATATGCCCTGAGAATAGCACCTTTCACCTTGTCATACACCAAACTATCCTCGACAGAAAGAGAAGAGCAAGCCTCTTGAGCCTTGCCGACTAGCTTACACTGTAAAAGAATAGCCCACACATTTTCTGGCCAGTGCAGAGCAGCAGCAATGCGCTCAAATGCACCAAAATAGAAATCGACCTCTGATTCACGAAACACAGGGACCAAAGAAATATGCCTGCTCACGTCAAAGGAGGCAGCAGGACCAGAAGGTGTAACTGCAGAATCACCCACCACAGCTGCTTGGAGCTCTAGCTGACGCATCCGGACAGCAGTGTCTGCCTCCAGCTCCAGCTCCTGCTTCCTGATCTCCAGCTCCAGCTCCTGCTTCCTGATCTCCAGCTCCAGCTCCTGCTTCCTGATCTCCAGCTCCCTCCTGAGCTGAAAATCCCTATCACGCTCCTCCCTCTCACACTGGAGACGAGCCATACGCATTTTTACCCTAGCATCTAATTTAGACCCCGTAGGTGAGGATCCTGCCGAGAACGAGCCAAACTGAGGTGTGGTGAAAAGTTTTGCCTGTTCCGTAGCACTCTGAACACCAGGAGTAACACCAATGCGGCCTCCACCATGAGATACTGCTGCTACAGCCCCGGCCACCGCGCCAGGAGATTCCACTGAAGTAGGCCGACTCAAAACCCCCTGTTCAACTAGTCCAGTTAGCAAAGTAGCCTTGAGTTCACTTTTAACAAGAGCAGAGGAGACAGAAACGTGATAATGGTCAGCAACTAACCGCAAATCAAGCTTCCTACAGCAGTCTAGCTGACCCACAGTAGGACTGGCCACAAATTGCTCCAAAACAAAAGCCATCCTTAGCAACGGCTACTTATAAATATATATTTTATTTTTTTTATTATTATTTTTTTTTTAATTAACTTCCCCAAATCCTGCCTACCAAACTTACCTAACTATCTTCTGGGGCGTGCCGGGCTCGAGGCGACTTTAAAGGCAAACATCAGCAGCCGAAACCCTGAATCGCCTGCCCCCAACAGGGAATACAACCCCACCCAGGATTACCCCGAAAATAAAAGGCAAAATAAAAAATGAGTGCCTGAAGGAAGGACTGATTCAGCCCAGCTAGACACTCCCCTGTCTAAACTGAGGAAGTCAATGCTACCAAACACACTAAACCACAAACAAATACTCACTCTTTTTCTGAAAGATTGGACGAGCCCCCATGTTACGTTCCCTTCTAAATCTAAGGGGTACAAAGGGAAGTAACAACACACCAGGATGACCAAGCACGATAAAAAGGAGAGAAAACCGATCTCTGAGTAACGAACCAGTCGTTTAATGAACAAAACATGAACACAGCTCACCAGCCAACTTGCAAAACAACTCTAGCAACAAAACTATATACTGGAGACATGGACACCACGCTGCACACATCCAGCCCGGGGAGAGAGAGACAGCAACCTTCCTCCTGTCCTATATGGAGGCCCTGATTGAGGATTGGGAGCACCTGGGGAGAGGCTGCACCTGGGGACAATCAGGCTGCACCTGGGGAGTCAGAAGGAGAGAGAGAAAAACACACACACGACCACACAAACACTACGGCACGTAACAGTTGGTCTTCACTATAAGTAATGGGTTTTCTTTAGGCGGAGACAAGAATTTACATTTTTTTGCTATGTTCCATCTGAATTTACTCTGACACAGAAAAATCTATATTGATTTTGACACTTCTACATCCAACTCACAGATGTAACCTTGCTTTGATAACAACAATTATTCATATAAACCTTTTAGAAGTGAAGTTATAGTCATTTGTTCTGGGAATGTCATTTTCGAGCCTGAAACCTGAAAAACAGGCTCGGGGTTTAACAGGTTAAAAGAGGACTTTTTTATTCCAGCCCATTTTCAGGTTCATATTTGTATTTTGTGTCTCTACTGTGACATGTCTCCATGCTTTATTGTTCAAAAATGTCTATTTTTCTCATACTGCCTGTGCTGCCTCTTTTCACCCTCTGTCTGAAACCAGAGCCCAGTCTGCTCTGATTGGTTAGCTGGCTCTGTTGTGAGTGGTCAACCGCTTAGAGATGTCCCGCCCCTTAGCCTATCACATACAAGGTGTTGGAGCACTAGCACTATTACTTAATGCTCTAAATGTTGTTCATTTTTGTAAAACACTATGAATTGCCTTGTGTTGAAAGGAGCTGTATAAATAAACTCTCCTTGCCTAGCCAATAGAGCAAGCGTTACATAGTGATGTCATTATGATACTGAACTATACAAAGACATCCAATTGAGGCGTTTCAGGCAGGGGTGTGGGAGAGAAACTCCAGCTGGAGGGAATTTGGTGGTTTTAAACTTTGCTGACCATTTACATGCACTAAAACCTATAACACACAACAAGAAAGGAGAAACACCAAAAAGCCTAATAGGGCCTCTTTAAACGTGTGACCACCTGGTGACCACCCAATAAAAGAGAGGTGTGTTACTTATTACCAAATAAGATAGATAATAGTCAGTAAAACAATGGCATGGTAATACAGTGTTTCTAATTGTGTGTGTGTGTGTGTGTGTGTGTGTGTGTGTGTGTGTGTGTGTGTGTGTGTGTGTGTGTGTATGTGTGTGTCAGCTTCTCACCTCCTCTGTATGGTCAGTGCTCCGCCTCAACTCTTATTTGAACTAGAATGGAAATCCTCCTCCTCAGTCTGGAGGTCCAGAAACGTACACAAGTTAAACAACCGCTGAAATGAAATGTGTCTCGTAAATATTTAAAACAAAAAGGGAAAATGTATCTGGAATTCTTACGAGCATGAGATGCACATTGCTGATTGCTGATGAGTCATTGATGTATCATCAGCTTCACCTTCTGTGGCTTTTTATAATTTGCATGCCTCTCAAACGCACATATTAGCACCGCACGTGGCATTTCCCCTGCTAAAGTCAGACACTGAATTTAAAAAGAATGTCTTACAAAACACGTGAAAGTATTTCAAATGTACTTCTTAAAAGAAACAAGCGCAGATGTGTTTTATTTTACAACACAATAAATCAGTTAACCTACAGACAAACATGTATTAACTTAATGTATTTAGTTTAGTCCTAATATGTATGTAATTGCTGCAGGGGCCTGGCAGCTTTTTTAGGGATATGTAGACAACAAGTTTATAGAAAGTGACCTCTTGTCCATTTATTTATTTACCATTTAATATATCGATAAATTCATCAAGTTATATTTGTTTCAAATATATTGTTTTTATTGTTCCCCTTTTAGAGAGATTTAAAAAAGATTGAAGATACTGAAGATTTATTGCATAATGAACATGCAATGGGCTTCAACTTTAATGACTCAATATTTATTTTCCCCTTCTTGTTTTCACATATTAGTAGTTGTTTTTTCCTTGACATAAAGACTTCCCTTACTGGCAAAAGTGTGTCATAGTGTTAAAAGCAGCCTTATGGAAAACACTATGACACTTATTTGAGAAAAAAAACGACATTCATCAAATTCCAATGTAGCTGTGTTTGGTTATTATTGAAAAACCCAAGAAGCTGCAATATAAAGAACACAATGTTGAATGAGTGTTAATCCTTCCAATAATACGTGACCTGTTTTTACACCTTTCTTATTGTGAGACTGAATCGAGCACTATCCCCTTCCTGCTTCAACTACTGAGACCATATTTAACACCCACAGTTCATCTTCCAACTCCTTTGCACGCACAACATGAAAAATGTAAAAAAAGAAAGTAGGACCTAATTGTTTGAATAGGTGATAGATATGTACTAGTCTTTTTTACCTATGGGAATGTAACCCATGTACCTTAAAAACGTATAAACCCCCAAAGTTCCTTCATCATGTTACTTAATTTGGCATTTATTGATTTTTGATGTGCTTTAATGTAAATTGAGTTGTGCATCCAGGGCAACATTGGACTCTTGCTCTGGTCTCTCCTACTCCTGAAGGTACCAGCTAGTTGTTAACTGTGTCTTTCTGGTGTTTGGTGATGAGCAGGTATTGTAGGCTACAGGTTTTTTTTTTTTTTTACTGAAATCTGTTCTTTGCTGCATCTCAAAATGACACAAGAGTTGAGAAAGTGAACCAAAGGTAGCAAAAAAACAAAACAAAGTGATGCCATAAAGCTCTGTAGAGCCGAGCGAAACTGCGTTGTGTGATAATAATCAATTTTTAACAAACAATCATAATGTTCTTACACTCAAACATATTAATTTAAACCATTGCTCAAAACATTAACATAGTACAGCTTTAAGTTGAGCATTTTCTGATTAGTTTTTTGTAAGAGAGCTTAATATGAATGGTGGACCAAGGTAAAAGTGTGCCACTCATTTGAGACACAGTGTGAATACAGCTCAGTCAGTTCAACCCAGTTGGTGGATGTTGCTGCTACTCTAACAAACCAACAGGTGGAGCTAGAGTCTCGTCGGTATCCTGCAGTGACGCTGGTTGTGTGTCATCACACAGACACACTACAGGAAAATGGGCAGTCATTAAGTGTCTGTGAGTGTCTCCACTTCTATACTTAGGCTTCCAGAGACAATTTAAACATGCAGGCAGATGCTAAATGTAGCTGCTGAAGCCTCTGAGGTCTGAAGCAGTCCCTCATGGTGGACTGTGCAGATGGTCTGGTCAGATGGTCCGGCACATCAAATGGGGATGAATCATGATCAAATGAAACATCAGTTTACAGTTAAGGTTTGTTAGTAATACATATTTTACTTAATGAAGTAAAAAAACTAAGCCAAATACTCTGTTTTCACTGCATAGCCCACTGTGACACTCTTACAATGAGCTGCAACTACACAGTAAATTTCTCTGAGTAAAATTGACTCAAATGTTACTCTAAAAATATTACATTTGGTCCCAACCTATATAGAGTAAAATGTACTCTTTGTTCAGAGTTGTATTTTTAGAGTTCATTTTACTCTATTATGTGCTTAGATTTGACTCTGCTTAATGGTTATTTACTCTATGTAGCGTATATTAAAAACAACTCTACTGCCATTTTACTCATAATAGAAGGTAATTTTACTCCCAATCGAACGTCATTTCACTCCAACTAGAAGGTAATTTTACTCCAAATAGAAGGTAATTTTACTCCAACTAGAAGGTAATTTTACTCCAAATAGAAGGTCATTTTACTCCAACTAGAAGGTAATTTTACTCCAAATAGAAGGTCATTTTACTCCAACTAGAAGGTAATTTTACTCCAAATAGAAGGTAATTTTACTCCAACTAGAAGGTAATTTTACTCCAACTAGAAGGTAATTTTACTCCCAATAGAAGGTAATTTTACTCCAAATAGAAGGTAATTTTACTCCAAATAGAAGGTAATTTTACTCCCAATAGAAGGTAATTTTACTCCCAATAGAAGGTAATTTTACTCAGAATAGAATAAATGAACCATAATGATCATTATAATAAAAAAGGTCAATAAACCAAAGTGCTTAAGTAACACGAGTGGGCGTGTATGAAGCTGACCATTGAGCGGCCCGACCAAGCAAGCAGGCAGAGAGTTAAAATACAACCCGGTGTGGGCATTTATTCATCGCTGTGGTTCATGATACACAGCCTCAATATGACTGTCTCACATGAACAGTTACCAGCAACAAGGACCTCACACACACTAACAGGAAAACAGAACCTACATACACACAGGACTAATCAAACCAACAAGACACAGGTGAGGAGGGAGGAGAAACACAGGGCACCAGGTGAACACAATCACCAGCAATAGACAAGACGGGAGGGGGAACACTTTTCAAACTACAACAGGAAACAGAGACAGACAAACTAAAACATAGACAGATCGTGACAAATAGATGCATAAATGACATAGATTCACATGCTTCCTGTGCAATGTTTTAGCGTGGAACAAAGTAATATACTTCGCCAAAAATTAAGCTATATAATATAAGACACCGAGATCTACGCCCCCAGAGATCACCTCCGTTACAGCGTGGTCATGGTTTGACTCCAATAGAATTGACTCTGCATTTTTGATCGCACTCTAGAAGCTATGAGTAATAAATACACTCCAAAATGATTAAATATCACTATTTCAGAGCAAAATAGTAATTACTCTGGAAAAAATACTCACCAATATTTCCTGTGTATACAGCTTAAATATAGTGGCCAAACAATCTCTAATTATCTACTTCTTTTTGTATCACTTGTAGCCTTATCACACTATTTAGCAGCGGAGGGAATTAGAATTGTTATACAATTTTTTTTCTTTGAAATGTGGACTCACAATTGAACTTAACCAATACAAATATAGAAAAATATAAATATAAAAATATAAAACATATTACTATGACTAACACGGTTGACTTTTCATCAATGTTGGCATGAAAGTTATTAGTTAGAATTAAACGATTTTTAATAATCTAGTCTACTGCTTCTCGCGCTGTGAAAATGAATTTGGTTCTTTGCACTCTGTGAATAACTGAGTCACAATCCAGTTGTTTTCACTGACAAAGATCACATCATAAAATACATATTTGCATGCTGCATAATTTCTTTGGGCCCACTTGAGCAAATTAGCCTTTTACCGATTCTTATTCATAGACAAGAGAGATATTTGAAGCATGACGGACATTTTTTAAATATTAGGCTTATGTTATTATAGGGAATTCAATGTAACAACTCTTGGGTACAGAAATAAGTCATACGTGTAAGACACCACAACATTATCAGGTTTGTTGTGATAAAGAATATATTTTTATTTTGTATGTACAGTATTTACAGGACATTCAATAAAGCCACGTTTTAGTGCAGAACAACCTTTAAGAGATATACTATATCTACTATGATGTAAAACCTCTCAGAATCACCAAAAAGAGAAATAATTTAATTAAAGACAAACCTTAAAAGATCAGTCAAATGGATCCCAAAGCATGGAAACAATTTAAAAGGTAAACATTTGTAAATAACAAGTTTGTTTTCTAGTGGAACACAGATTTTAAATAAGGGTTCTGATTTTAACGATAAAGAAAAATGCATATTACCGTCACCATTGAGTAATTCAGGAAATGCAATGAGTCAGATTTGAAATCTGGGGAAAATGAGGGCGATATTTTGAAAAGACCACTGAGCATTTCTGAAGTCTTTGATTGTGACAAATTCCTCTGAAAATACTCCCTCAAATCTCTTTGTTGTGAATGACCTTCTACCTTAAGACTGTCACTGTAGTTTGGAAGTTATGGCAAGTTTAAAAAAATGTTTTAAGTAGAAAGTAGGTTTACTGTGATACAATTTTCCATTGCCTTCTGAGATCTGGCATTTTATCATCCAAAATAATCACCCATTTATTACAAACTTCAAATCCTTGGATTAAAAGCTACACTTTTGCCGGCAACATGATGTCAAAGCATGAGAAACTAAACTATTTGTAAGAGGAATGGCATTGGATGTGCTTTGTGTTTGTTTCCTTTTCTTTAGTTTAAACAGCCAGACGGGAGTTTCCATTTTTAAAAACAAACAGTTTGTGGCAAAATCAAACTAAGGGGAACAGAAACACTTAGATCAGCTTTATAAATTAAATCAAATCCAGTGAAACAGAGGGCTTCTGTTTAGCAAACACACTATAATGTCTACTTTAGCATTTAGCCCTGTGTTAGAGGGAAGAAGGTACGGAGACTCGGACCCACAACAAAGCAGAGTCTTCATTCACAAAACCAGTATCACTTTAACATCAACACTTCTGACGAGGCAAAGTCTCTCCCTGGTTTCTCTGAGCCATTTTGCAGTTTTAGTTTCCTCCTCCTCTTGGTTGTCTCAGTCTCTCTCTTTCTGTCTCTGAGTGCTTGTCTCATATGATTTCCAGAACATTGCAGGGCACGAAGCCTCTCTTCTTTCCACTCGCCACTCTGATGAAGCCGCTGTGTTCGCCCTCACTGCTCACACAGATCTGAGGCAAATAATGAAAATGTACTTTAATAGAAATTGAAAATAACCAGTGCAGTCAAACATACAATAAAACATTTGATCAATGTTAGTAACAGATGGAAGGACACAATATCTGATACTGATGTGAGGTCGATATATATACTTTAAAGTAGCCCTGTTGTCTTTTTTGGCTCCTAGGCCGTTTCTCATGTTTTAGGTTAGGCATTAGGGGTGTAACGGTATCCGTATTCGTCCCGTACCGTCACGGTTCGGCGCATGCAGTCACACGGCGAATACGCCTTTTTTTACGAGTGGGAAAAAAGTCTGTCACTCAGGGCAGTATATATATATATATATACTATATATACTATATATAATCCAGGGGGCGGTATTGCGCCTAAAAGCCAGCCGGCCGTAAATAACAAATGAAGAACAAGAACAAAACACAAAAAAACGAACACAATACATGAAGAAGAACAGTTAGTAGCTATGGCGAGTTCACACAACACACAGGAGCTAGAAGACCCACCTGCTTCTTTTAAATCAGGTGTGTGGGAACATTTCGGGTTCCCTGTGGACTACAACAATGATGGGGTGCGAGCGGTGGATCGGACGAGGACGGTGTGTCGGCGTTGTTCGACAGCAGTGCGGTATGCTAGTGGTAACACGTCAAACATGCTCAATCACATCCGAGTCAGTCTCAGTCCCCAGCGAGAGGGTTTTCTCGACGGCAGGTGACATAGTTACATTACATTACATTACATTGCATTTAGCTGACGCTTTTATCCAAAGCGACTTACAATAAGTACATTCGACCAGGAAGACACAACCTTGAAGAAAACAGAATCATATAAGTACATCAGGTTTCATAGAGCTAAACATTTCAAGTGCTACTCAACTGGCTTTAGGTAAGCCAGTCCTTTATTAGTATAAAAGTGCTTCGTTAATAGTTCTAACGCTCGAAGTGGAGTCGAAAGAGATGAGTTTTCAGTTTGCGCCGGAAGATGTGCAAGCTATCTGCCGTCCTGATGTCAATGGGGAGCTCATTCCACCATCTTGGAGCCAGGATAGCAAACCCACGTGTTTTTGCTGATGGGAACTTGGGCTCGTTGCGCCCTCGCAGCGAGGGCGCAACGAGTCGTTTGGCTGATGCAGAGCGTAGTGCACGCGCTGGGGTGTGCGGTTTAACCATGTCCTGGATGTAGGAAGGGCCAGATCCATTCGCAGCATGGTAAGCAAGTACCAGTGTCTTGAAGTGGATTCTAGCAGTTACCGGAAGCCAGTGAAGGGAGCGGAGGAGCGGAGTGGTGTGGGAGAATTTAGGAAGGTTGAAGACCAGACGAGCCGCTGCATTCTGGATGAGCTGCAGAGGTCGGATGGCACATGCAGGTAGACCAGCCAGGAGGGAGTTGCAGTAGTCTAGGCGTGAGATGACGAGAGCCTGGACCAGAACCTGAGTCGCTTTCTGAGTCAGCTGGGGACGTATCTTCCTGATGTTGTAAAGCGTGTATCTGCAGCAACGGGTTGTAGCAGCGATGTTTGCAGTGAAGGACAGGTTGTTATCTAGGGTCACACCCAGATTCCTTGCAGTCTGAGTCGGGGAAACAACTGAGGTGCCGATGTTGATTGTTAGGTCAAGAGTGGGACAATCTTTTCCCGGGAGGAAGAGCAGCTCAGTCTTGTCAAGGTTGAGCTTGAGGTGGTGAGCAGACATCCACTGAGAGATGTCAACTAGACAAGCAGAGATGCGTGCGACGACCTGGGTCTCGGAGCGGGGAAAGGACAGAATTAATTGAGTGTCGTCAGCGTAGCAGTGGTAAGAAAAACCATGCGGGCTAGTTACCGCCAACAGATCTGCCCTCACTACTGACAACGTAGACAAACTCATCTTTTTGAAGAACAACTTGAAAATAGAGTAAAGCTTGAGTACCTTTTATGTAAGGGATAATGTGCAGCAACGCGGTCATTATGGGGAAAAGAACACCGACAGGCTGATCAGGAGCCCGACGCGAAGCGGAGGGATCTAGATCGGCATGAAGGTGTTCTTTTCCCCATAATGACCAAGTCGCTGCACATTATCCCGCTTATTACATGGCCACATTCTCAACAAAGTAATATTATGAATCCCAATATTAATTGAAATGCTTTTATGGATTTAGAAAATTATTTTATTGATTTAAAAAATAGTTGTATTGATTTAAATTGACATGCATCCGCTAAGAAAAATAGTCCGTTGTTACCGTTTGAACTAACGTAGCAACGGCAGGAAGTGCTTCGATAGCGTTTTTGATTACAGATTTGAAAACATCGCTGCTTGCTTTAAAAGTAGCACAATTCATGATGTCAAACCTTGGAAAGTATCTAGATATCCCTGCGCTAATGCCAAAGGAACTGCACACTGAATATGTGTCGCCGTTTGATGTCTATGTCTGGACCGCTGCGTAAAAAGGAGGGTTTCTGCCCGTTACTTCTCCGCTGTTTTCTTGTCCCTCTTGTCTTTTTCTTTTCTTCACTGGGGACTCATCAGCCACTAACCATTACTCCAAATTACTGTGCTCTCTAAATATATTAAAATTAATGTTAAAATCCTCCATGTTGCTATCACACGACAGCGGAAAACTAAAGACAATCAGACAGTTTGCTTGCTTTTCAAACTGTTACATTTGAAAAACAGTTAGAGCGTCTCTTGTCAGTTTGAAAAGCCAACGGTAGGAACTGCTTGCGTTTTTGAGGAGCTTTTTGATTACAGATTTGAAAACATCGCTCCTTGCTTTAAAAGTAGCACAATTCATGATGTCAAACCTTGGAAAGTATCTAGATATCCCTGCCCTAATGACAAAGTAACTGGCAACTGAATATGTGTCGCCGTTTGATGTCTATGTCTGGACCGCTGCGTAAAAAGGAGGGTTTCTGCCCCGTTACTTCTGCGCTGTTTTTCATGTCCCAGTTCGAAAAGCAAACTGCATGCAGTTTGCTTTTCGGCCCAACGGTATACAGTTAAATCGACCGGACTTCTTTCTGAAGATGTGAGCGTCCTTAACAACGGTCAATAAGTCCTTGACAGCGGTCTGTCTGTTCGGTATTAACAACGTGTCACGTGTTCTGAATTGACCAATCAGAATCGAGTATTCAACTAAGCCATGTAATAATTAGGCATAATGGCCTCACACACTCACAAGTTAATTACACATGTTAGACATTGCTCCTAAAGGTACAGATTTTATTTAGTTTTTTATTTATCATTGTATTTATTTTATATTTAGACATCAGGAGATGTTATACAGAACTGTATTGCCTTTTATTGATTGTGATTGAAACACTTTATTATTTATTTAAATATTTTCAAGACATTCTTTTTAGTTGTACAGCTTATTTAACCTTTTTGTTTGACATCATAAATAATATGGCCATCTGAGTGTGTGTGTTACTGTTTGTGGTTTGTTGTTAGCTGTGTAATACAGTTAATGATTCCAAATATTAGAGTTCCTTATTTTCATACCAAAACTTGCACTACTGTTAAAAATAAATAACAGCAAAAAAGAATTATGCATTTGGGACTTTTTTTGCTTTTCCTTGTTGTACCGAACACGTACCGAACCGTGACCCCCAAACCGAGGTATGAACCGAACTGTGACTTCTGTGAACCGTTACACCTCTATTAGGCATGCATCTACTTTGATAACCTGTCAGTTTTCATGTTGAACTGTTCTACAACTACATGCTTTATGGTATTTTGCAAATCTAATAGTCAATAAAGATTTGTATGTATGAACCATAAAGCGCCCACATGTCGTCTAGTCTAAACATAATCAACAAAACTTCAATTTTAATTGTATCTTTGTCTCTCTCATCTCTGTTTTTATGGTCCAGCTCAAAGGGACAATTTACAAACGCAACCTATTTTTAAAGATGATGATGATGATGATGTAGTTGTGCTTGTTTATAATATTGCTATGATTATTAGATTCCCTGAATGACACTCTTGATAGATTAGAACACATTGTATCTGCATACTGGCTTTTAGTACGCTCCAAAACCTTCCCCTGGGTTTTGTGTCAACGGAAAAGACAGGCAGCGGGTCACAGACTCTACTCGTTTTATCAGCGGTTTCATCTCCACTGGGGGTTCTTCACTTAAAATCCCAACATGTCCTGGAAAGCATTGTGGGAAAAAAGGGGCATGACCTAAGTAGAGCCATTATACCAAAATGGTAATCTAATGGTTACTCCGGCGAAGGATCCTTTCAGCATACTCCAGTCAATCTTTTCAGGTTATAGGTGAATGCGAGGGAAGAGTAAGGGGCAACGTGGGGGCTGCAGGAGGGTAATAAGATGGCTAAAGAGCTGCTGGATGATGTGAATCTGATGAGCGCTAATGACAAGAGTGTGATCATGAATTACACCCAGGTAGAATGTGGAAGTTTAAATATTCACTCTGAAGGTCATTGCTCCCCTAACCCATAATGACAAGGACGTTCATGTGATCAAGACTGCTGATGTTTCGTTAATTAATAATGTGTTTTGTGTTGTTGTGGCTCTAAAGGCAGGCAATTGACTTTAACAACAATCCCACTGTTAGTTTGTAAATGGGTTTTTTAAAAAAATACACATAAACTGAGCTATCTAGCCTGTTATACGTTTGATTGATGGGTATTTATCTGGCAGTTTTAAGAATGTACCTCTACATAATAAAACATTTGTGTTTGGCTTATAATCAATGCTATTCATTTATTATCTTATTCCTTTTGCAAGATGTTTATTTATAATTATCATATTTTTACTATCATACTTGCATTTTGTTGTATTTTGCTGTCGTGAAGCACTATCTACTACTATGTCAAAACCCAGAACAGGAAAATAGAAGAAATATAACACGGAGAGTTGCAGATGCAGAAGATAAAGCAGGCCATAATTACAGGGCAGGATAATGAAGGATATAAATAAACACTATTTTAGAAGGGACATCCTACAGCCTGTATTTATGTTAAAACTTTACACTTAACATGTCGATAATCAGCCTATCATCAGCCTATACTCATCATCATCATAAGGTTTATACAGTAGGTGTGTACAGTACCTGTCCCTCCTTTAAGGTGATCTGTCCTTGTTCCTTACAGCCGATGAATGTCCTGTTACACCTGAACACTTGGTCCTCAATCCCAGCCTGATGAACATAGGCCAACGGGAAGTAACCGATCCTGTCCTCAATAACCCCCTGAAGAAATATATGGAAAATAAACCAGTGGTTAGATAAAATCCTTAAAACACAGTACAGTACATTACTTTCTACCTATACACCTGGTTCATAGATATAAAGAGGATACGCTACGCTCACCTTCAGTACCTAAACATTGTACTGTGCATGTGTAACAACAGTATCCATATCAAACTGACCAGATGTCTCTGTTAATCTACAGCCGGTAGAAAACAGCAGCAGAGTTAAAATGCGTGATGAGTTTCTTCATGGTCTGGTGGTAGCAGGCTGCCTCTGGACAGTCACGTTTTCACCCTTTTGTCTACCCAATGTATCTGTCGTGCAGTTGTGTCAGCCTGTTGCCTCGCTCATATAATTTAGAGCTCCACTTCTTATTTGGGCATTTTGGTGCTTTGTGGAAAATCCACATTTCATGTAAACCGTTCAAAACTGCTTCCATTATCTTGTAACTTTCAATCTTTGAAGGTTAATTATAATATAAACAGAAAATGTTTAAGATGACTTGTCACTATTCATAATGGTGTTATGAGTTGGTTTTGAACCTACCTTCCACCAGTCATCATTCGAGTCGTCAGCCACTAAGATTCTGTCTCCTGCGCTGCAATATAGAGCACAAAAGACAAAGATACTGAAAAAGGGAACGTTTTCCTCCTCTTATCTTCATGGTTTGATGAATCTATGTATAGTGACAGAAATCCCCTTTACAAAGTAAGTAATAATAACCACATCAGTAGTCATTTAGCTAACAGTATAAAAGTTCATTGGCTAGAAACGAGAATCCTGTTCTATGTTATTTCTATGAGAAATTGTTGACTCTTTGTATAATAAGTTTTGTGATTGTTTAGAAGTGAATCTTCCACTGTTGTCATGGCACACTTCATATCTGCTGTACAGTGCAACAGGGTGAATCAGATAGCACCTACAAGTTATTGTATCTGTCAACAATAAGAGAAGCTGCACCTCTTCACTTGATCTCTCTGACAGGCCCTCTTGTATAGCCAAGCAGATGAAGGTGTTTGTGGGTTTTTTCCGGATGCACCTTAGATCCTGTTTGCTTTAAGTAATTGTTCTTTGTCCAGTAAACACATTAATCATTTTACCGCATGTGCCATAATTACAAACATCTGTTCCAAGCCGTTGGCTAAATTTGATCAATAAAAATCAAAAGGGCCAGCGCAGTTGAGCCAAATGTTGGCTTACGTAATTTCCCCATTTTCTTCTCCTTGTGGTTCGGTTACAATACTGGCTGTGCTCTGTAATGCTCGCCATGAATCAGAAAAACACAGTTTATTGCAGGTGAGAAACAGCATAGCACCCGGTGTTCTATATCGTATAAGGCTTCGCCCTCTAAGGCTATCGCTATTGGGTAATCCCCACTGCACGTGTGCAGCACTGACAGACTTATTCCACGCCCACCTATGACGTGGGCCCCCACCTCCAGGCTCACTTCCGTATAAATAGGAAGTAGGCCCTACAATCCACTCCTACTTTTCTTCAGCACTCCGTTTGCAGAAGCAATTGACAGGCAAAACAAGTTCTTTTAAGAGCTACTTACTGAAAAGCAAACATTCCTCCTAAAAAGCTTTGTTTTTCTGGTAAGATGGAGACTGGGCAGGAAGTCAAGGTTGCGTCAGGGATTGCCTCGTATGCGGGTCGGGCTACATTATGAGCTTTGACAGGCACTCACAGTGTGAGTCCTGCCTGGGAATAGAGCATGCGAACGCTGCTCTCACTCCCGGGGTATCATGCTCGCATTGTGCCCGTCTCCCGCAGGCCCTCAGACAGCAGAGAGTGGACGCTCTCGCTGCTGCAGCTGCCGAGGACGATTGGCCCGTCCAGGAGGAGTACTCCGGGGACAAAGCCCTTGACTTCCTGGATCCAAATGGCGGGCACGAGTCGGACGACTACGTCCCCTCCATTCAGGGATCACCGGGTGATTCCCCCATTATCTCTCCCGTCCACACGGAGGAGACAGGTAGGGGACCCAGTGTAGGTCCGATGTATGATCCCGTGATCCCTATCTCTGCCACCACGGCGTTGCCGTCGATTGGCGGGATTCTCCTGGAACTTCCGGAGATTATATCTAAAGCGGCCGCCTGGAGAAATCTCCCCGTTCCCCTAGCTCAGGAGAGCTCGCCTCCGGATGATATGTCCGGGGTGTTCTCCCGGGTACACAGGGTCAGGAGTGACCCGGTCTGGCCACGCTTCCCGGCCATAAGGAAGTACCAGGAGGGGGCGGCGGCAGACCCTGGAGCAATGAGGGCTCCGATAGGGACATACGTGCCCCTCACGAGAGTGGTGGGATTCACGGATGTAGGTTTCCCGACCGTGCCTCCTCTAGAGCCGAACCTCACGGCGTTCTTTGGGGCTAGGCAGGCCAGCACGGTTACCGGACGGCAACCCATGCTGGCTGCCACCAAAGATCGGTTTGTCGCCCGACAGACGGACCGAATGCACCAGTGTGCGTTTTTGGCATCAGCGGCGGCGAACAATATAGCGTTGCTGTCAAACTCCATGGTGGAAATGTCCGAGCAGTCAAAAACCATGTCCTCAGTGGAGGCTGAGGAGATAGGTAAGGCGGCCAGTACTGCACTTACACTGTGCGCAGCAGTCGCAGTCTCGCAGGCGCGGATTGCGTGGGCGACACAGGTCCACCGGTATCTCTGGCTACAGCATGGGAATATACTGGAGGGTGCAGGAAAGGATCTGCTGGAGGCTCCAATCAGTCCGGACGGACTATTTGGACCACAGTTCCACACCATGGTGGAGACTATGAAGTCTGCGGCAGAGCAGGCAGACGACATAAGGCGTCACGCTAGCTGGCTTCAGGACAAACGTCCTCAGCAACAGCAGCGGCAGCAACGACAGCGCCCGCAGCCCCCGCAACAGTCTCAACGGGGGCAGCGGCGAGAGCAGCAAAGGGCGTCAGAATCGCCCTTCGGCAGCTGCAAGGGCTCCGTCCCAGGTCTCCGCTCCTCCGCCGCAGAGGACAGGATCTGCAGGCGACGAGTCGGAGGAGAAGGAAGAAACCCCGCTCCTGGTCTGCTCCTCCGAGAGAACCTCTGAGGAAGCAGAACCGAAGATGACTCTTTGGGGGGGGTTATGTGGGAAGAGAGAATTGTTAATAAAAATGATTCAAATCTCAACAGTGTGTCTGTAGCAACTGTGTCTCACATGTCCCTCACACTAGTCAGGCCGGCTGCCATTAATCTATTGATTAAAAGGCAGCAGGACTTGTTGCATAATCCATCTGTTTTTAACCTGTCGGTTAATAGACAGAGGGACTCGCCGTTTGAGCCAGCTGTTTCTAATCTGTCGGTTAGCAAACAGCTAGGCTCGCTGTATAAGCCTGCGGTAATTTAACCAGTCGGTTATAAGACAGCAGGGCTTGACATTTAAATCGGCCGCTTCTATCCTTTCGGGTAACAAGCAGCGCGATGTTTCCTCTGTCTCAGTTGTGCCTACACACAGTCGTATTAAGCCTAGCGCGGCTATTACGCACAAGGTGAAAAGCACTGCCCACACTTCCGCGAGTTGGAGCGTAAACCCGGCTCAGGGTCCTGTTTATGAGCTTTCTCCTAAACAGAGACAGGATGAGAGTCGGTGTGTGATGCAGCGTGTGGAGACCCCTGCACAGCCCTTTAGGGCGGGGCCCCCCTTGGGTTGCTTCACAAGCAACGGCGGCAAGGGCTCTGGCATGGCTTGTCACCATGACTACCACAGCACAACAAAAACAGGTACGCCCGCTCTCAGAGCGGTGCTCAGAGTGGAGGCGGCTATGTTTAATGGACGGATGGATGAGCAGGCTGATCAGCAGAGGGTACTCTCTGCAATTTGCCTTACCCCCCCCGCAGTTCGAGGGGATTCAGTAAACACTTCTGTCATCCCAAGAACAGTGTCTTGCGCTCCAGTCAGAGCTGCAGAAACTCCTGTTAAAGAGAGCAATTTCCAGGGTTCCTCAAGGGGAAGAAAATCAGGGGTTTTACTCCCGTTATTTTCTTATCCCGAAAAAGACCGGGGGGATGAGACCCATCCTAGATCTGTCAGCATTCAAGTACGGAAAAGACCGTTTCACATGCTGACAATCAAACAGGTAATGGAGTGTGTTCACCAGGGAGATTGGTGCACCTCCATAGACCTGAAGGATGCTTACTTCCACATAACCATCATCCCAAAACACAGGAAATTCCTGCGTTTTTCATTCCAGGGAATAGCGTACCAGTTCAATCGACTGCCGTTCGGATATTCCCTGGCTCCACGCACTTTTTCAAAGTGTGTGGAGACGGCGCTGGAGCCGCTACGCAGAGGAGGGACGAGAGTGTTATTTTATCTGGACGACCTGCTGTTGCTGGCTCGCTCCAGAGAGGAAGCTGCTTTACAGACGGTACAACTCGTAGCTCACCTGTCAAGCCTGGGTTTCATAATCAATTGGGAGAAGAGCTGTCCTCTTCCCTCCCAGATCATCATGTATCTGGGAATGGAATTCAACTCAGCCCGCATGAGAGCACGACTCTCACAGCGGAGAGTGGAGAATTTGACAGCTCTCCTCAGGCGCGTCACACCCGGCAGGGTGGTGACAGCCCTTTCCGTGATGCAGCTGTTGGGTATGATGTCAGCTGGTCACGTGGTGATTCCCCTGGGTCTCCTTTACATGAGGGAGACTTCAGAGGTGGTTATTCGCCTGCGCATCGACCCCGTGCCGACCCCGTGCGTCAGAGGAGACGCAGGGTGTGCATTCCTCTATCCGTAGGTTTAGATCTGACCTACTGGAAAAATCCCCACGTCCTGTCAGTGTGGGTTCCCCTCGGCAGAGCGACGTTACACACCTCGGTGTTTACAGACGCATCGCTCTCAGGGTGGGGGGGAACATGCATGTCGCAGGCAGTGGGGGGACAGTGGCCGCCTCACATGTCCCTTTATATAAAACACGCTGGAATTACTCGCCATATGGAGAGTAATCCAGCACTTCGCCCCGTTGCTGTGGATTCGAACAGACAACAAGACGGCGGCAGCCTACATAAATCGGCAGGGAGGTGTACGATCAGCGCAGCTGCTGGACACAGCCAGACGGCTGTTGTGCTGGGCGCGCACACACATACTCTCGATCAGAGCAGTATATATTCCCGGCGAGCTGAACAGAGGGGCAGACCTCATGTCCAGAGGAGGTCCTCGACAAGGGGACTGGAGCCTCCACCCCGAGCTGGTCTCCCAAGTGTGGAGCAGGTTCGGGAGAGCGGAGGTAGATCTGTTCGCTGCACGCGGGAACGCGCAATGTGCTCTCTGGTTCTCCCTGAGAAGGCAGGATCACCCCCCTCTGGGGGTGGACGCGTTCGCACACAGACCTTGGCCCAGGGTGTTACTGTACGCTTTCCCACCAGTCCCTCTGATCCCTCGGTTCCTGGACCGAGTGCAGGAGGAGCGACTGATAGCGGTCTTAATAGCCCCGGAACGCACGGGAGCGTCCTGGTTTCCCTGCATACAGCGGATGCTGTCAGGGAGCCCGTGGGAAATTCCGTGGCGGGGGGGTGCTCTCTCCCAGGTGGAGGGAGCAATCAGCGGTCACCCCGTGTTAGGCCAACGTTTGTGGGCATGGGCCCTGAACGGGAACACTTAGAGGGGCTCGGCCTCTCTCAAGATGTTGTGAGTACTATTCAGGGATCTAGAGCCGCGTTGGTGTGTAGGGAAAGGCTTGGACCCTGTTGCGTGTCACCTGCCTCACGTGCTGTCATTCCTCCAGCTGTTGCTGGACAGGAATTTGGCCTATAGCACGATAAAAACATATGCGGCTGCCATTTCTTCATGCCATGAAGGTTTTGGGATCAGCACGGTGTTTAGTCACCCTCTGACAAAACCTTTCCTACGAGGAGTACAGAGACTCAGACCGGTATCACGCGCTTTAGCGCCTCAATGGGATTTGGCTGTAGTGCTGCGCGCACTAAGTAAAGCTCCATTCGAACCTTTGGATCAGGTTCCCCTAAAGTTTTTGTCAGCCAAAGTAGCCTCTGCTCTTGGCTCTGACATCAGCTAAAAGGGTGAGTGATTTGTCTGCTCTCTCTGTGGCTCCGTCATGTCTCCAGATCCAAGGAGATGGCAGCTCAGCTGTGTTGCGCCCGAACCCGGATTTTATGCCAAAGGTGATCACAAGCTCGTTTAGCTCGAGAGTGATAACCTTGGATGGCTTCTTTCCTCCTCCTCACACATCAGAGGAGGAAGCCACATCTAATCTCCTCTGTCCCGTGCATGCGCTGGCATGCTATGTTGCACGCACGGCTGCTTTACGCAAATCCCAGCGTCTGTTTGTGCATTATAGAGAGCGCTCATTAGGGCAGCCTCTATCTGCACAGCGCCTGTCACACTGGCTGGGTGAGGCTGTGTCACAGGCATATGTTTCCTCGGGTTGGATCCCCCGGAAAACATTAAAGCGCACAGCACCAGGAGAATATCAACTTCTACGGCGTTGCACGGAGGAATGACAGTGGAAGACATTGCATTGCTGCATCTTGGTGTTCACCCTGTTCTTTTATTCGTTTTTATTTGAGGGATTTCTCCCATTCCTCTCTGACACATTCAGTACTGAATAGCCTGCCAGAGTGAGTATGTCGGGGTTTTTTTCAATTGCATTGCCCTCTCTCCTGCCTGTCGGCACTTAGAGAGCAGCCTTTTGTTCCCCTCTCTTGATCGTTTTTTAACAAGTGAGACTCGATCTCTACTTTTTATAAACGACAGGTAGCCCGAGTAAGCCTACCTTCGTTCCCTGATGGAGAAATATTCATTTTCTAAATGCTATATTCCCTGGGAATGTGATGCTCCATTTTACGCACAGCGAAATGACATGGGTTATTAACTGAGTAGGTGTGTTTTGTGCTTCTGGTAACGGACGGAACCAGTGGGGCGTAGACTACATCCTGCTTCGCCCTTAACCCAATAGCGATAGCCTTAGAGGGCGAAGCCTTATACGATATAGAACTGGGATTACGTACTGTACCCAGCTTCTATGAGTATATGGCGCAGCCCTCTAAGGTTCGGGCCCCACTGGTTCCGCGAATAGATGAAGAAAAAGCTGTTGGAGTGGATTGTAGGGCCTACTTCCTATTTATACGGAAGTGAGCCTGGAGGTGGGGCCCACGTCATAGGTGGGCGTGGAATAAGTCTGTCAGTGCTGCACACGTACAGTGGGGATTTACCCAATAGCGATAGCCTTAGAGGGCTGCGCCTATACTCATAGAAGCTGGGTTACAGTACGTAACCCCAGTTATTAAACCTTCTAGGGTGAAAACAAAGTACACCTGTTGTTTCTTAAAGAATAACAGGAAATACCTTGTGAGCATCTCTTTTGAGTGCTGTGCTTCAAAACCACTTAAAATAAAGGTTTGCTGAGATCATTGTCCTTTAAATAATATTAAAGACTGAGGAGTGGGTATCTAATTCTGTATTCTAGCAATGTATAAATGTTCATGATTACAATCACCACACAGTGGAAGGTAATCATGTAATCAGAGTATGTGGGGCCAACTGAAAATAGGTCACAACCTGATTTCTCACTTAAAATATTCCACTTTTTCCTCCATTTTAACTTTTTATGTATTGATTACTGTCTGCAGCAAACCCAGAGGAGAAATAGGCTCTCATAAGAGAATACATTCAAAGCAAAGCTTGCCAATGGGGGACAGGGAGTGCAAGATCATTTTATTTCCAATGAATTTTTTGAATTGAAGTATTGATTGAAGTATTTTCTCAACGTGTGTGAGAGAGAACAAGTGCACCTCTTGAATCCTAACAGAATACCTGTGGGGATCAAGACAAATGGATACTTAGGCTGAAGGACTGCTCATGATAAATGCTCTCTTCCTGAGGGTCTTTACAAAGTATGTCACTGACGAGGCCCTATCAATCATGGTTAAGAAATGAGATACAATCTGGAGCCTGCGTTTCAGATTGTATTCGAGATAATTAGACAGACGCCACATACCGGTATTCAGCTGTTTCTACTTTAAACCTGCATCAACAGTTCCTTAGCCACTCGTGGGCAATGAAAACAAGTTACGACTAAATTGTTAGCAAGGTTTTTAATTTACACATCCCGCAGTTTCAGAGCAACATTTTAATTTATTTTGGAGTCATGTTTATGTTCACATAATGATTGTGAGTTTGTGGACAAAAAGTTAAGTTGAGGAGCGGAGAGTTAAACAATAAGTTAAAAAGTCACTATAAAGCTCTGTAAAGCCAAGAGCAGCTGCAGATCCAGCTTATAATTCTGTGTAGGTTTGTCACTATGAGCGACTCCTTTCACATTTATGATTTGATGTTATTGTCATTCAGAGTAATTCGACTGAATCACGGAGGATGGAGAACTGCAGCTGCACAGCTTTCAACAGCTTAAAACACTTCACTGACAATGATCAGGTGTTTTCAATTAACTGCCAACCAAAACACCCAATGTGACTTTTAAATAGGCCAGCAGACATTTTGACTTGTCACAGTAGAATAATTCACAACTGTGAATAATGCAATTGAAGGCTAAACTTAGCTGCTTTGACTCAACTTTCACTGCGACGTGAACAAAGCAGGGGCATTGTCAGTATTGTTCCTAACACCTGTGCTTTTCCTACTGTCACAAGTTATAATGTCTGCTGTTATAAACGCTCCTAATGGTGTGTTCAGCAGTTAAATGTGGTTAAATGTTGGAACACACATCAACTTTTTGACAGTTTCCCAAGTTCATGCTACAAACAAAGTGTATGCAATATTTCTCTGGACACCAGACTACTAAATAGTCGAAATTAGCGTGTATATAGCTCATGATATTTTATTTTTTTTAAATGTAACTGCCAGTGATGTGCCAGAGAGGTTTGCAGCCATTTTGCCAGCTGTATTTTTTTGATTAGCTGTCTACTTGTAAAGTGGACACAAACTGTGATCATGAAGCAAACCTGATATGAATGATCTGCTCATTATCAAACACCTTGACAAGCTGCAGCTGCTTGATAACGAGCAGGTCATTCCAATCAGGTGTGTTATAGTCGGGAGATATTACATGCAGGTCAGTGGCTCTCAGGAGCCTGGTTGATGAAATTCAACATTTTTATTTTAAAGGTCTATCCTTTTCATTGGTTTGTCTGAAAAGCAATTTGTGTTGTTTTCTCTCCAATATATGTGTTAAATTATACATTTTGGCCATTACAAATGTCATCATTTTTGAAGAAAACTGAAAGCCTTTATTGTCATTGCACACACATGGGTTCTTCTGTGTGAATATTAGTGAAATTAATGAATAAATGTAATTGTGCTTACTTGAGTACTTACTTGCATTAATATGAATGTAAATATTGCAATAGTATGAATTGAAATACGCACTAGTGTATAAGTACTATAATGGAATAAATTAAGTCCTTGTACAAGATCCAAATATGTTGTTTCGT